>NC_050103.1:83799517-84424517 GCF_902167145.1 Zea mays | reverse complement strand
ATACTGATGTTCAATCATATATTGATGATGATTATGATTCGAGTATGACTCATGAGATTAATTCACACCCCTGAAGGTAAATGAAGTATTATTTGAGGTTGGTATTGTATCTGAAGGTAAAAGAAGTATTATTTGAGGTTAGTATTGTATCTGAAGGTAAATGAAGTATTATTTGAGGTTGTATTGTATGTGAAGGAAGTGAAGTATATTGATAAATGCAGCATGCCATATACATTGCATGATTCACTTGCATATGAAGTTGGGCCGTGACCTATGGTCCAACCGTATCGGTACAACTTAGCATCGTACGTTGCCCGAGGAGGGGTACGATGCAGCTTCATACCCTTAGAGGTATGAAGGCAGAGGACATATGCATTGCATTCATATGCATTCATTGAAGTGATATTTGCAGATGATGTGGTTTTATACCCTCAGAGGTATGAAGACAGAGTACCTACACTTTGCATTCCTATGCATACATTGAAGTGATATTTGCAGGTTTTGTTGATGGAGGGAAGTGTTATAGAACCTACTGTGGTTGTTCGAGAAAATGGGATGGTATTGGTTATATTGGGACTACTGAGTTCTATATCTACAAGTATTTCTGATCTTAATTGTGATCCTTTTAAAATGTTGATTAATTCAATTTGTGGTTTAGATATCTCGTCAAAACGATTCGCTTGCAGAGATGTTTCATCTCACTCTTGCATTACTCAATGCAGGTGCTCGTTGCTCATCCAGGGAAGTGGGAAGTAGCAGCACATCCACCTTCACTCTCATAATAACACTGCTTAGGCGCAGTCATGATTTAATTAGAAGCTTCTTGTCAAAGGATGTTTGTTTCTAACTAGTTGTGCGCACTGTTAATTTAGTTCATGTTGTTATGGTTGTCTTCCCATTGCTAGCAGATTATTAATGTCGATTATGTTTTCTTATCATGATATCTATTTATACTTTGTTGCTTCCCCGTTTATGCAATTTTCAAAGGAGATGCTGTCGAAATTTTATATACGAATGTTAGAGGTGTAGTTTAGTAGCATTCTGGGGTGTTTGTGGATCCCGAGGTGTTACAGTTGGTATCAAAGCTTAGGCTTTAGATTCTTGGCAATTTGAAGATAAATTTGACACACCTGCACATATATGAAGGGTATGGGTTCAAGTATCTTTGATATATATTAGTGACTTTGAAGTGCAGATGACAATAATCTCACCCCTCCCTATTCCTTTACGGTGATGTGGTAAGTTGTTTATGGCTTAATGCTTGATATAATTTATTTCTGAAATTTTGATATTGTTTTATTAATGCGGTTGATATCGCTAGTCATTTGTGAGATTAAAGTTGTTACTATGCTTGTGATATACAAGTATGCCTATGCTGTTTTCACCATGTTTTTCATGGTTGAGTATTATTACAATAATATTGTTATATATGCTTGATTGAGGATGTTTCTAAGAGGAGTGTGAATTGCATGTTTTGGGGTACAAGGTAATCGTCAATTTGAATTTAAGTTGTTGAGTGGTTGGTGGATAGCTCCAACTATCTTTGCAAAGAATGATTGTTTATGCCGAGAAACCAGTTCTGAAAGAAATGAATATTGGTACTTTTATATGGATTTTGGGGGAAGTCTTTACATAGCCAGAATGGCTTACATGTTTCTCTTCTATCGTGTGTTTTAGTAGCCACAAAGCCTAGATGTGGTTTAAAGTGGTTGCATGTTAGTCATGCTAATTGTAGAATAAAATCTTTGATTTTCTTGATCCATTGATTATGTATTAATACGTTGAGGATCTGATGGTTCTCTCCCCGATGCATGTTTGTGGAGCCATTGTTGGACCACTTATCTATTGGTTTGAATGAAGTCATTGCTTAGCCTAGAGTTGGTTGTGTGTGGTTAGTCACCTATTCCTAAATGATGTGGTTTTTACATCAGCTTGAGATGTTTGCCAAATGTGTGAAGGATTACGGGGTTAGTATTGACCCTTTAGGTCTGGTACTTTGAGTGCATCATATGATAGAATGAAATGTAAGTTTCTGAACTACAGTAGATGAAGACTTATATTATGTGTAGGTTAACCTTACTAGTTGGATATTTTTCTTAGTTGAGATGTTGAATGAAGTATAGTGACATGGGTTAAGCAAGTATTGTGTTGTTGTTGGGCTGTCAGTGCTCTATGTAGAGTTTTTGGCATTTCTTCGATGAATTGTGCCGCGCAAGATGTTATTGGCTTCTTGTCGGCTTTATTGCTCCATTAGTTCTGTATATGTTCTCCCTTTTGGTGGGGTGCAAAGTATGTTAGATTACATGATTATCTTTTCATTATGGCAACAACAAGGTTTAGGAAGATTAGGAGTTTTGTTTCAATAGAACTACTTGTTTCGTGGTGCTGTGAGGTGAGGTGTTTGATCTTCTTATACATTCACCTGGTGTGGATGTTTCACCATTGAATTAAAATGAATTGTAGAAGTTGGTAAAGGTTGTGCTTAGTGCGTATTACCCCTTCATAAAAGAGTGTCGTTTTAAGACATTGATGCTGATGTATGGCTGCATCCAAATTCGATGTTGTGAAATCGTAGTGTTGATTGCATCTATGACTTGGTTTGAGCTTCATTACATGTTGGTTCATGCTTGATGTCAGGTGGTGTAGTTTCCTTAGACAATTAGTCGAGGTAGGAGTTCTTGTGTTAATTAAGACCAATAATGGACCCATGTTTTGAATGGTGCTGCTATATGGGGTACCTTGGATGTTTTGTTGGAGTGGTCGAATTCGAGGACTAATTCTTTTTAAGGGGGTAGAGTGTAATATCCCAAAACAAGTTGCCAAAGGTTGATCTTCAGTGCATGGATGTGGGAAAAAGGGTTGTGGGCCGTTGGATCCTAAGTCAGAGTCATCTATGGCGTCGTTTCGTTTCTCCCGGAAAGAAACCCTAGTGGTGGCCCTTTCCCCCTTTTGCCCTTCTTGGCCGCCCCCATTTCTCCCCCACACACACTTGGCCGCCCCTTCCCCTCTCCCCTTGGCTGGCCGCCCTCTCCTCCCATGGAAGCCCCTCTCCACGTCCTCCTCCCTCTAGATCTCCCCCCACGCAGTAAGGATCAAGAAGAGGAGGAGCACGTTGAATTGAAGAGGGAGAGAGGATCAAGGAGATGTTCTTCCACATCTCTTCTTGAAAATTTTATTGGGGAAAACCCTAGGTATGGATGAAATCCTTGTTCCTTGCTGTAATTATGTGCTTTTGGAGGTTGTGGATCATGGGGATTAAAGGATTAGAGGTTGGATTAGCTGTGGGGTTAGGTTTTGATCTCGAATTACTTTTCTGCGGAATGGCAGATTCAACAATTTCTGTTCATGCCAGTTTTCCGTGGTCTTAGTGGCCTTAAAAAAAATGAAAAGTCTATATATGAGTCGTAGATAATTTGTAGATCCTTCCGTGGCCGTGAAGAACACCTCAATCGGACATCAGATCAGAAAGTTATTGCAGTTTGATTATAGCAGTTTTTCAGTCTCATAATTCTGTGCAGAATCTGTTCTCTTAAGATTTAGTCAATTTTATCAACAGAATTCAACCTTGGGTTTGTAAAAACTTTGTAGATAATTTCATAAGCTTTCCAGATTGTTAAAAAGTGCATTCATATGAATTATACTGATGCTCAATCAATATATTGATGATGATTATGATTCGAGTATGACTCATGAGATTAATACACACCCCTGAAGGTAAATGCAATATTATTTGAGGATGGTATTGTATCTGAAGGTAAATGAAGTATTATTTGAGGTTGGTATTGTATCTGAAGGTAAATGAAGTATTATTTGAGGTTGTATTGTATGTGAAGGAAGTGAAGTATATTGATAAATGCAGCATGCCATATACATTGCATGATTCACTTGCATCTGAAGTTGGGTCGTGACCTATGGTCCGACCGTATCAGTACAACTTAGCATCGTACGTTGCCCGAGGAGGGGTACGATGCGGCTTCATACCCTTAGAGGTATGAAGGCAGAGGACATATGCATTGCATTCATATGCATTCATTAAAGTGATATTTGCAGATGATGTGGTTTTATACCCTCAGAGGTATGAAGACAGAGTACCTACACTTTGCATTCCTATGCATACATTGAAGTGATATTTGCAGGTTTTGTTGACGCAGGGAAGTGTTATAGAACCTACTGTGGTTGTTCGAGGAAATGAGATAGTACTGGTTATATTAGGACTACTGAGTTCTATATCTACAAGTATTTCTGATCTTAATTGTGATCCTTTTAAAATGTTGATTAATGCAATTTGTGGTTTAGATATCTCGTCAAAACAATTCACTTGCTGAGATGTTTTATCTCACTCTTGCATTACTCAATGCAGGTGCTTGTTGCTCATCCAGGGAAGTGGGAAGTAGCAGCACATCCACCTTCACTCTCATAATAACGCTGCTTAGGTGCAGTCATAATTTAATTAGAAGCTTCTTGTCAAAGGATGTTTGTTTCTAACTAGTTGTGCGCACTGTTAATTTAGTTCATGCCATTATGGTTGTCTTCCCATTGCTAGCAAATTATTAATGTCGATTATGTTTTCTTATCATGATATCTATTTATACTTTGTTGCTTCCTCGTTTATGTAATTTTCAAAGGAGATGCTGTCGAAATTTTATATACGAATGTTAGAGGTGTAGTTTAGTAGCATTCTGGGGTGTTTGTGGATCCTAGGGTGTTACAAGCCAGGTGACCAACCGCGGTGGCTGACACCTGGGACACGCAATTGCGCGAGGACGTGGTGGAGTGGATCGTGTTGCCGGCGTGGTCGAGGACTGGAGAGACACGCGTCTGATCGTGGAGGACGTGCATGAGGTGCGGTGCTCACGGCAGGTTTGGTGGTTTGGGCCTGGAAACCACCCAACGCTACGGATGGTGGGTTTGCTGAGTTTGGGCCTCAAAACTCGGTGGTGGCGGTTCCAGAGGGAACCAGTGGTGGCACACGGTGTGATCGCGGAGGGTGCGTCAAGGCAAAGCAACTCCGTGTGAAGGACGTGGCCGTCGGATCGAAAACCTAGGACTTGGTCCATTTCGCCCCCGGTGGAGTGGATAGGCTCTATGTAAATAGGGGTAGTTTAGGAAGTGAGAATAACCCTATATAAATAGAGGGGAGGGCTGGTTAGTTCAGTATCTCTTGGCTACCATTTGTTTTGAGCACTCATTCTAGAGCTCCTATTTTTCTCTCTAGGTAGACACCAGTTGAGCCGAGGGTTTCGCAACGATTTTTCTCTTCGACTGTGTTCTTGATTTTCTAGTATAATTAGAGGAAGGGTCGCTGGTTTAGCCCACAGGGCTCTTTGGCTCAAATCTCAGTTTGTACCCTTGTTGGAATTTCTGAAGTTTTATAGTCTTGGTTTCTCATTTCCCCCGATCTTGTTGTTGGTGAAAATCCTTTGATTCCTTTGAGAGGATTTGATTTGGGGATTGATTGGTGGTGAGTTGCACTCTTCGGGCCACTGGATACACCTAGTTGTTGCAGATTTTGGTCACAATTTGAGAAAAACTCAGTTAGAACTTGTTTTAGAAAACCCCAACAAAGCCCCAATTTCTGGCTGTATTTTTTAAATCTGCGGGTGATTCACAAGTCCGATTAAGCTCAAAATTTGGGGAGATCTTGGAAACGTATTTGTTCATGTGTTGTAAAATTTCATCTCAATCGGAGTTCGTTTGGTTCAGTTTTGAATTCAAGAACAGAATTTTGTACTGCTGAAAACAAAACTTGTTGACGATACTGTATTGGACCGTTTTAGACTTTTTGGTGTCCGATTTGTGATCCGTTTATTTTTCTGGTCTCATGTGAGTATTAGGAATGTTTTGTAATCATGATATCACTCGTTCGCTAATGTGTTCATAATTTTAGCACTTGCTTCATCTCAATTGAAGTGAAGTGTTCATTTTCAGTGTTTGGAAGCAAAATCTGATTGACTCTCATTCACCCCCTCTGGTCGCCTTACTAGTCGTACAATTGGTATCAGAGCCGGTTAAGGATTTCTATTCCCTAATCGGTTCTAAATCCACGTAGGCGACATGGAACGAGGTGTTGGGAAACCTTTGTTCTTCGATGGGACCAATTACATGTACTGGAAGATTCGCATGTCTACGTATCTTCAGAGCATCAGTTACCGGGTTTGGGAAATTTGCCTCGATGCGAATTTCGATGCTACAAGTGTCCGGATCACTCCAATTCAAATGGAGTTCCATGATTCGAACAACAAAGCTCAAAACACTTCGTTCTCGTGTCTATCGCTTGGTGAGTTTGAGCGAGTTGGACATCTGACTATGGCTCATCAGATCTGGTCTACGCTCGAGAGATTCCATGAGGGCGACGATCATGTGAAGACCAGACTATTTGAGACATACAGGCGAGAGTACAAGAACTTCACACAGTTGGCTGGAGAGACCATTGATTGTATGTTCTCTAGGTTCCAGTCAATTGTGAACAAGATGCATGCCAACAAGGCACAGCTACCCTATAGTGATCATGAGAGAGCGCTGAAATTACTACATGATCTAGATCGAAGGGTTTGGGAGGTGAAGATCTCGGCGATCATCAAGTCGCCCAACTATGAGACTCTCACCGTGGACGAGCTCTTCAGCAAGCTCAAGTCCACATAGATTGACCACCAGACTCGGGCCAAGATTGAGAACCGTAGTGCACCCACCATGGCCCTAGTCTCTGGAGGTGGTTCTGCTTCTAACTCCTCACCTGCTATGTTTGCTCTATCTTCTTTGTTGTCTATTACAAAGGAGCAGGTGGAGAGCCTTGGGGATGAGGAGCTGACACTTGTGGCCAGCCGGTTCACGTGGTTCCACAACAACCGTATGAGCTAGCGGTATGGTGGGTCCAAGGACGGATGCTACAACTGTGGCGATCCCGACCACTTCGTTGCCAGCTGCCCCAAGAAGGGCAAATCAGAGTCTGACCCGCGCGACCATCACTCTGGTCGACGCAAGGGCAAGTACACCTCCGGCAAGTACAAGTCCAAGGGAGGATTCGACAAGGAGGCGCTCAAGAAGAAGTACCTTCAGAAGGCAAAGATCAAGGAGTGTGCCTTCCTCTCCTCCCTCAGCGACCTTGACCACGACTACGACGATGTTGTATATTCCTCGAGTGACGAGGAAACTGAGAGAAGGGTCGAGGACAAGCTGAACGGACTGTGCTTCATCGCCGACACCGCAGGAGGCTTCTGCACCATGGCACTTGGTGAGGATGCGGTCGGCACCGGTGACGACAAAGACATCGGCGATGACACTACTTCTGAGGTACTGCCTTCCGCCGATGATCTCGCTGCTGAGATAGAAGAGCTGAATGTTGCTTTGGATAGTCAGGATAAGTTGCTTAGGCAGGCTGCTCGTGGGAGGAGAGAGTTTAGATCCAAGTACGAGAGCACACTTAGAAAACTTGAGTCTGCTAGAGCTTTAGTTGTGGTGTCCGACGAGACTGAATGTGATGAGTGCGCTCTACACATGTCGAACATCACCACTTTGCAGACCTAGTACTCCACCTTGCTAGATGAGCACGACGAGTTGAGATCTAGGTCTATCCTGTTGGGTGCGTGTACCGTTTGTCCTGGCTTGCAGTCTGAGCTAGCAGAGAAAGACACTAGGATAGATTTGCTTGAGAAGGCTAGCTCAGTGCGTGTCCCTGCACCTACGCAGTGTGCACTTTGTGAGGGTTTGCAGTCTGCCCTTGAGTCCTGCAGACATGACAAGACAAGAATCGAGGAAGAAAACACATACCTTTGATCTGTCTTGAGTTGGGTGTCGTGCAGTGAGCCCTAGTTGGGCATGATGGTCAGTCAGTTCAAGAGGGGAACTGGCGGACTGGGGTTAGGCTTTCCTGCTAAGGATGGAAGTGTCGCTCGCTTTGGGAAGGTTGGTGAGTGAGTGGTTTGACACCTTCAAAGAAACCTTCACCCACTCCCAAGCTTATCAAAACCACCCCTGCTAAGCCTATCACCCCTGTGAAAGATGGTGTGATTGATGAACCTGTGAGAGCTCCTCCTCAGAAACAAGTGTGGCTTCCAAAACCTAACTATCTCAGGAACACACTTGACACCTTTCCCGACATCTCTAGCAATTCCCATCCTAGAGCCCCTCAACCATCCAAAAAGAAAGCCCCCTCCCACAAACAAAATCCACCCAAGAGAGAGGTGAGGTACCATTGTGCGTATTGTGAGAGGGATGGACATCTAGCTTCTTTTTTCTTTAGGAGGAAGAGAGATGAGCGGCGGTTTTCTGAGTCGAGCAGGAAGGACATAAATCGCCCCTCTCATGGTGTTCATGCTCAGCCTGTTTAGAGATATCCTGCGAGGCCTAGAGGTGTTTTGCCTCTTGCCACTAGGCCTCAGGCAGTGAGACCACGTGGTGGTCGTGGCCGACAGGATGCTGGTCGTGTGCCATATGGCCAAAGACCATGTGGCATAGGCTTTGGTTCATACTTCCCCAGCGGACCACAATTTCCTTCTTGTAGTGATCGCTTCCCTTCAGAACCAGAGATGTTTGGTGTTTTCCCTAACACTTTTCAGGGCAAATGCTGCAACACTATTATTCTTCACAGTTTACTTACCTCAGTGTTGTGCCATTTGCTCACCCCGTGTCTTACTGTTGATGCAGGACGGAGGCCTGGAGATATCGTAGCTCATGGATTCCGACTGTTCGCGTCACATGATCGGAAGCTCAAAATGGTTCTCCGGCCTCGACCCTGTGATTGGTAAGGAATACATCACATTCGAGGATAAGTCAAGAGGTAAGGTTGTTTCTCGTGGCACCATTCGGGTGAATGAGAGCTTTATTCTCAAGGATGTTGCTTTGGTTTTGAATCTGTATTTCAATCTGTTTTCAGTTTCGCAACTCCTTGAGGATGACTATGAAGTGCGCTTTAAAAAGGGCTTTTCTCGAGTTTTGGATGCCCGTGGGGATCTTATTTTCCAGATTTCCCCTTTTGGTCGAGTTTTCAGTGCTGATTTTTCACATTCTTCTGGCCCTTCTCGATGTTTGTTGGCAGGATCTTCCTCTTCTCTTTGGAAGTGGCATAGGAGGCTAGGTCACTTGAGCTTTGATCTTTTGTGTCGTTTGAGCTCACTTGACCTCATCTAAGGATTGCCCAAATTAAAATTTGAGAAAGATCTTGTCTGTCACCCTTGTCGTCATGGCAAAATGATAGCCGCTTACCATTCCCTGGTCACCAAGGTGATGACCTCACATCTTGGCGAATTGCTTCATATGGACACTGTTGGTCCAGCCAGGGTTTGCTCTTTTGGAGGGAAGTGGTATGTGCTTGTGGTTGTCGACGACTTCTCTCGCTACTCCACGGTGTTCTTTATGATGACGAAGGATGAGGCTTTTACTCATGCTCGAGATTTGATTCTTTGGTTGCAAAATGAGTTCCCTAAAAATGCCATGAGAGCTATACGCAGTGACAATGGCCCAGAATTCAAAAATACTCAATTTGCAACCTTTTGTGCTTCTTTGGGACTCGAGCATCAGTTTTCCTCTCTGTATGTGCCCCAGCATAATGGTATTGTTGAACACAAAAATTGGACCCTTGTTGAGATGGCCAGGACAATGCTTGATGAGCATAGGACTTCTAGGCATTTTTGGGCCGAAGCGATCAACACTGCTTGCCATGTTTCCAATCGCATCTTTCTTCGGGCTTTTCTAAACAAAACTTCTTATGAGCTGCGATTTGGACGACCACCCAAGGTCAGCCATTTCAGGGTATTTGGCTGCAGATGCTTTGTACTGAAACTGAGTAATCTGGACAAGTTTGAGTCCCGGTCTTCTGATGGAGTTTTTCTGGGTTATGCATTACATTCTCATGCTTGTCGTGTTCTTAACCTAGAGACTAACCGCATTATGGATACTTGTGAGGTTACATTCAATGAGACTGCACCTTGTCCATCCCATGTCTTTGAGCCTGCAGGTCTAGATCAGATGGGACAGACCATCTTTGTGGAGGAGGAGCACGACGACACCGATTGGGTTGCTCTTGAGCCAACTTCACAGCCGCCCCAGTCGAGCCTGCTTCCACTACTACGACTGACGGACCCGACCCCACTCCTTCCACCACTTGGGGTCCGCTCGAGCCAGCTCCTGCTGATACTGGAGGAGTTGAAGCTGCTGTTGAGGGGGAGGCCACTTCCTCAAGGGAAGCTCCACAACATATTCAGCGCCGTCACCCACCTCAGCAGATGATCAGGGAGCTTCACGAGTGAGTCACTCGCTCTAGGTCACAACACATTTCTCATTTTGCTCACTCAGGTTTTGTTGCTACTTTTGAGCCCCGAGATGTTGGACATGCTTTATCTGATCCTAACTGGGTTAATGCTATGCATGAGGAGCTTGAAAATTTTGAAAGAAATCAGGTTTGGGTTTTGGTGCCACCTCCTTCTAACTATCATCCCATCGGTACAAAATGGGTTTTCAAAAACAAACATAGTGAGGATGGTTTGGTAGTGAGAAACAAGGCGAGGCGGGTTGCCCAAGGGTATTGCCAAAAAGAGGGAATTGATAATGAGGAGACCTTTGCCCCTGTTGCCCGTTTAGAGGCCATTAGGATCCTTTTAGCCTTTGTTGCTTCAAAGGGTTTTACGCTTTTTCAAATGGATGTCAAAAGTGCCTTTTTGAATGGGTATATAGAGGAAGATGTATATGTTAGGCAACCCCCTGGTTTTGAGAGTTCCAAGTTTCCAAACCACGTTTTTAAACTCCAAAAAGCTCTGTATGGTTTGAAACAAGCCCCTAGAGCCTGGTATGAGCGTTTGAAATCTTTTCTACTTTCCAAGGGTTTTAAAATGGGCTCTGTGGACAAAACTCTTTTTCTCCTCAAGCATAATAATGACACCCTTTTAGTCCAGATTTCGTGGATGATGTCATCTTTGGTGGTTCTTCTAATGCTCTTGTATCTAGATTTTCAGATCTTATGAGCAGGGAATTTGAGATGAGCATGATGGGCGAGCTGAATTTCTTTCTTGGGTTGCAAATCAAGTAGACTCAAGACGGGACCTTTGTGCATACAAGACAAAGGAAGCCCCAAGAAAGCCATACTGGGAGAAATACAAAATAAAGCCCACACATGGGATAATTTTCTCCACAATCGACAAGCCAAAGCTCCTTAGAAAGGTCAGCAATTTTGTGTACCTTTTAAATAATCCTCGGGTTGGTACCAAGACGTTACAACATTTTTATCGGTATACAAAGATTTACCACTAATGTTGTCATGCTGGACTCTGTTATATTTGATATCCTGTAGTCTAATTTGAGCACTGCTGGTTAATTCCTAACTTGCTAAAGGATATTCTGCAGTAAATCATGTATTCGACTGTACACTTTACGTTGCACATAATTGGACCTTTTATTCACAGTATGACATCTGCCTACACTATAGAACTATGGACATGATAGATCATCTACCTACACTACAGAACTCTCATACTGTATTGGTTGCCCTATCACTTTATTTTGTTGTTTGGGGTTAAAGCAAATTGAGCCTCTAGCTTTTGAAAAAAACAAGATGATGGTGGAGGGTTTCCTTGCGCTCAACTTAAGATTCTTAAATAAAAATGTCCACTTCTCGCATGTATTGCATTTATATAGTGGTGTGTTCATTCTGATTTTACTTAGTTAACTCTGAGATGTCCATTTAGATTTCCACCGCTTGTTTGAAATATATTGCCCATTTAGAAAAAAAACATATACTGTCTACAAAATAGTCTAAAAATAAGATTTAGGTTATCTATAATTTTAAGTTAGCCGTATGATTTACTGGGACGAGTTCTCTACCTATTTGCATGTCCCTCTGTTAAAGTTGTTGAAATACATGTTTTACTAAAGGTTGAAATATCGAGGCATCAGTCAAGGGATTATTGTTGGATCCCTTAACCATTATGTCAAAAGGCGTTTGCCTGGTTTGAATCGGCGTAAAAGCATTAGTGATGCCATCAAGTGTCTTTTGGCTCATTAGTTCTTTATTGATCTGAGTTGTCTTATACCAGGATAGGACGTATTAGGACTACTTTGTAATACTTAAGAAATTTCTGATAGGGCGCCCCTATCTTTTTTATAAATTTGGGCCAAAGCTAAAAGGGGTAAGCTTATGACAAAACTAAAGCGGAGCGGGGAGATAGCGTGTACTATCTAGAATACGCGATTCTTTCCTGCGTACATACATATACAAATATAAAAACATATATGCATTTGCTTGCGCTGTAGCACGCTTTATGCCTTGGCCTTGTAGATACGTGAAGAATAGCATAATATGCTAAGCATGGGCGAGTTAATTAATTAATCGGATGGGATGTACTAGTATCCTCCAGCCGGTTCCAGAAGCACGCTCCGAATCATGGGATGATGAAGAAACGAGGGATGCTCTGTATTTGTACACAAGAAAAGAAAAGAGGACGTTGAGACTGAGGACATTGAGTTCCAAGGAGCTTGCCTCAGAGCTGAAGCCAGAGCGCGCAGCGCAGGGCGTCATCCAAGTAAGGTCCATCCATGTAAATTGCAAAAACTATAGGGTGTCATCAGCAAAAAAAACATTCACTCCTGGGCCCTGGGTTTCCTTTTCCTTGCACCTAACCACGCACACAAGTGCAGGTGCAGCCATCTGATCTGACCTTGATCTCTCTCAGCGTCTCGGTAGCTGCAGCGTGGTGTGGACGCGCAGGCAAAAGGAGGCGGAGACGTGTCCGCAGCGAATCCGCTTTTACGACCTGTGGACCCGGACTGCGTCAGTGGTCACGGCACGGGTTGGGCTGGCCGTGCCCGTGAGTCGTGCATGAGGTCGGGTTGGCGTGCTACCGCACAAAGGTTTGACTACGGGGGGAGACGCGGTGAGCGCGTGCAAAAGAGGATGACGTGCGCAGAGCCCAAGCTCCCTTGTGGCCAACGACGTCACCCACGGTGGCAACGTGACTGTACGACTTGGGCATGCCGCATGCCTCGTGCCAGTGTGCGTGGGTGGAGTGGGTGTGGGCCAACACGCAAACACGGTCCATTAAGAGCTCCAAGTGGAAATGCAAAAAAAAAAAAACCCAAAAACTGAATATGGAGGGCATATTTAACGTTATGTAGGGGTGAAACAAATGGTAACTCCAACAGTTCCCTCAAAATAAAAAACCAAAAATAAAACTGTGCCAACTTTTAAAAATCGCTGGCCCATTTTGCCTAAATCGCAGCCTATTTATTACGTACCATTGGTTTTTTACTTTTACGTTGTCTGGTAGCCGTACTCAGCCGCCGCCAGGTGCCACTCGCGTGGGATTTCACGCGCAGGAGGAGATCGACAAATCATCACATCACGACGGGAAGTTTTCAACGGTTAGTTTTCAAGTATGTTTTTTCTCTCCGTCGTGATATAGCTTTTTGCATCTTAGCTTGACTATAATCAGGAATTTTATGAATAAAACGGATTTTTTGACGTCTTTGATTAGATTGGTTATGACTCGACGTCTTTGATTAGATTGGTTATGACTCGACTAAGCCTTTCAATACAACTAGTATTGGAATCGTCATCAGATGAGAAAGATGATGATTATTTTCTCGCTGTAACGCATGTGGCCACAAATGTGAATGAATCCGATGGTGAAAAGAAATATCGTGGTTCTATTCAAGGGCATCGAGTCCTTCGGCGAGACAGAATAGCTGGACATCATATGCTATATCAAGATTATTTTTCAGAGAATCCTACGTACGGACATTGCTATTTACGACGCCGGTATGCATATATTACATATATATATTTTGCATTTTTTAAAAAATTAGTGTACGCATGCGTCTTATTAATCTTTAAATGCAGGTTTCGAATGAGGCGTACATTTTTTGAACGCTTATGGAAACGGGTAGAACAACATGATGCATATTTTGTGCAAAAAAGGAATGTTGCTGGTATACTTGGTCTTTCTAGTTTGCAAAAGGTTACCGCGGCATTTCGGATGCTAACTTATGGAGTTGCAGCTGATGCTACGGATGATTATATTCGTATTGGGGAGAGTACGCCTATTGAAAGTTTAGGAAGATTTATAAGTGGTGTTGTGGGCATATTTGGTGGTGAGTACTTGCGTTCACCTAATGAAGATGACACTAGTAGATTACTTGCCATTGGCGAAAGTAGAGGATTTCCTGGTATACTTGGATCCATTGATTGTATGCATGGGAGGTCGAAAAATTATCCATCGACATGGCAAGGTATGTACACAGGACATGTTCATGAACCAACAATTATACTAGAAGCTGTCGTAGATAAAGATCTTTGGATTTGGCATCCATTATTTGGGATGTCTGGTTCGCACAACGACATCAACATTTTGCATAGGTCGTCTTTGTTCGCACGGCTAGCTGAAGGTCAAGCTCCACGGGTCAATTATACCCTTAATAACAACGAATATACAATGGGTTATTATCTAGCAGATGACATATATCCCTCGTGGGCTATATTTATGAAGACCATACCTGAACCACAAGGTAACAAGAAGAAATATTTTGCCACTGCACAAGAAGCTTGTAGGAAAGACGTGGAAAAATATTTTGGGATTCTTTAGTCTCGTTTCGCTATCGTTAGGGGCCAGCTCGTTTCTGGGACGAGCACACTCTTGGACTAATCATGAGGGCTTGTATCATTATGCACAATATGATAGTAGAGGACGAGCGTGAGGACGAAGATGATTTCAATTATGATGGGGTGGGAGAAAAGCTGAAGATTTCTCGTGACGAAACACCAGAACTAGATGAGTTCATACAAAATTATAAGAAAATAAAGGATAAACATACTCACAGTAAGCTTCAAGATGATCTCATTGAGCACTTGTGGCAACATCATCCAGACCTCTACAAAAATTTCTTTATGTTCATTTGTTCTTTGGATACTTTTACTTTAAATAATTCACATACATTTTGTAATTTTCTTGGATTTATGTTCTAGTTTAATAATATTTATGGTTCACATACTTAGTCCTTTATGTGCCTTCGCTGGAATGACAACTACATAACCAGGACAAAGTATATCTATTGCAATGACTACTCGGAACCAGAATAGGGAAACAAATAACATGAACCGACATATGCACTATCAGGCTACATGAGCAGCAAAGCGCTAAACATATACTAAATGTCACAAATGACAACAACTGGAATATGCAGTAACAGACTACATGAAAATGCACTAACTCCATCAATATTTATTTTCTCCATAGATTTGCAGTAACTCCATGGCATGCTGGCCACCACCCAATAACTAAGTTAAATAAACAAATGTCAGGAACTAAGATAAATACACAAATGTGAAAGAAGAGTGACACAAAGTAATCAAACCTAAGTTGAAGGTGTAGCTTCATTTCTCATGATCTTAGCCCGTAAGCCCATGTAGTATGTCCTTAGCTCTTCTGGCATAGCAGAAAGATATAGGGTCATAATTCTCTCTTCATCCCTCTATCTCTGCAATTCAACCTCTTGTTTCTGTAGTTCGACCTCTTCTTTCCTCACCTCTAGAAGGAGCTTTTCATTTGTAACCCGCTCCTGTTCTAGTGCAAATGCTTTATTGAATCTCTCCTCTTTTTTAACTTCCTTCTCCCCATCAGTGTCTTTCTTTTGTGCCCACATGTTTTCTAAAGTTGTTGTTACACTTTTTCTTTTTTCTTGTATAATTGCTGCTTTTGACTTTTTCTTGCCAATTGGCCTAGTCATTGCATGATCATCTCTAGCTTGAACTTCACCATCTCCTTTTTCAGTTAGTAAGATTAGACTAACATCAACATTTGGGTTTGTTTTCTGTTTCTTGTTGGATGTTCTACCAGTAGCTAAATCATCAAGTTTAGCTAACCATTTATGTTGTGTTCTTAGCTTGTTCCAACAATGCATGAACTCAAAAGATTTTTATGCTCATCTTCAGACTTGTACAAAGCACATGCATGTGCAACCTATTCAGTTTTTTTTAGATTTGTGAGAGACATATAACAATATTCAAAGAAAACATGAGTGTGCAAATAATGATCTTACCATGTCTTGCATTGTAGTACCGCTCTAACATCTTAACTCAATCCGTGCTAGACAACCATATAACTTATTGACACATTTATGAATTGTCTCCCATCGGTGCTGTTGGTCACTTGTTCTCAAATGCTGTGAACCAAGAACAAGGCAACACAATTGTTAAGGATTAAGGACCTTTGCCTCCGAAGTATTATCTCCTCTTGGATATAATGATCTTTAGACGATGGTCATGAAGGACATACCTTCATCATTTCAATATATAAAGATATAAATAGGGACATATGGAACACATAAATAATATGAATAACCATTTTAAATCATTAGATTATTCACTTCATCATTATAAAATCATGAGCAAACATCAATGATGTTTAGATTACATTTATACCTTCGGCTTGACAGAAAGTAAAAATCCCGAAATGACGCGTGAGTGAATGCCAGTCAGCGTGAACAGTACGATGGTACTGTTCATCTATTTATAGGCACAGGACACAGCCTGAGAAAAATTACATTCATGCCCCTGACATTTACTGTTAGCTAAAAAGTAAGCTGTCGAGGACTAAGCAGTCTTTTCTCATTTAGGTCGGTTTCATTCTCCACCACCGTCCTTGTGCTAAGTTGAAGCTTCTCCAGCCACAACTTCGGAGTTGGTTCACCCTTCTTCCCGATCACGCTTTTCATACCATGCACACCTTCATCTTAAAGCTGAAGCTTCCTGTGACATTATACTATACTGGAAAACATGTTAGTCGTGTTTTTGAGGACCTTCGGAAGTTGAAGACCCCCAACAGTAGCCCCTCGCAGTATTAATTTGTTCTTGTGTCTAACAAATTCAGACTGCAACGTGAACGAAGGCCTTTAGCCGAAGGTCCGAAAAACACCTTCCCTTCGCTAGAATAGCGAAAGTCGATGACAAATGGGGCCCGCCAAGTTGCAATGCACTAGGCATATAAATAGAAACCCACATCGACAGCATCTGCTGCGCCATTTCAACCGCTTGTGCTATTTCTCAAGTTTTAATTTTCTTGCTGTCAGATTTTGCTTGTTTTGTGAGCTTCGGCATTTGTTTAATTGTTAACCAAATGGCTGACAAGAAGAAGGTTGCTGATCCTGCACTGGCTGGTTTTTACGAGGCCATGGAAATAACAAACACAGAGAAGATTACAAACGAGATACTAGCTGATTTGTCTAAAGATTCTGACGATAGCGATGACTTTGACGTGGAAAGTGGGAATGAAGATGCCCAAGATCGGCCCTGGCGGCCAAGTCATACTATCTTTGGAAAGTCGTCCATCAAACAGAGTTAGATTGACGGCATGAAGGGAAGATATTTTCGTGATATGTCTATTGTGAGAGTTGGGGGGGGGGGGTACAGCGCCGCCCCTACACCCGAAGAAGATGAAGTTGTTGTTTACAGAAGCTTTATGAAGGCAGGTCTTCGGTTCCCATTGAGCAAATTTTTGGTTGAAGTTTTGAAGACATTTGAGATCTTCCTTCATCAAATTACCCCCGAAGCTATAATCAGAATGGGTATTTTTGTTTGGGTTGTGAGAAGCCAAGGGCTGGAACCGAGCGCGAAGTGCTTCTGCAACATGCACGAACTACTGTACGAGACGAAGGCCACTAGCAAAGAGCAATATCACAACAACTTTGGTTGTTATGGCTTCGTTCCTCGTTCTGATGTGAGTTATCCAGTTCCAACATTTCAGAAAAGGTGGCCCGGGGCCTGGATGGAGGAATGGTTTTATGTTAAGAATAACCTGATTGAAAGGGAAGACATAAAGGGGATTATCCAACGCCCCATCTGGTCTTGCTTTGGCCTCAGAAGGCCGACTACTGCGCTTGGGAATGATACCGAGGCATGCCAAAAGGCTTTCAATAATGTTTGTGCCTTCATTGGCATAAGAGACCTGGTTCAGGAGCACATAGCCTACAGGGTATGGCCACTTGTGGATAACTGGGAGATGCCGAAGGAGACTGCTGCCGGGTCCAGTCAAGGTGGTTTGGTTTACTTGAAATACACCTTCAGGTATAGAGACCAGTTTGACGAACCAAATGACGACTGACTGACATGTGTTGAGGTGACTAGCGATGAGTTACTTGGAGCGTACACAAGAGCCGAAGATGATGCCTTGACCTTAGCCTTCGGAGGGCGAGGCAAGAAAAGGTTGAACAGAGTTTTTGAGGTTATCGGCTTCGTGTACCCAGACTACACTTACCCCTCGCGTAAGCAGGGGAAAAAAGGAAAACTGCTGCCTCGGCCATCTCTATTGTGCCAAAGGGCAAGAAGATCAAGGTCTTGACCCACCGGCCAAGATACATTGAAAAGGCCACAGTGCCGAAGCTTGATGAAAGGACATCTTCTACTGCCGAGGCAGAACGAGCTGCTGCTGCCGGCTGGAGCGCCAAAGAATCGGCCACAGTGCCGAAGGTTTCTGCAACTGGATTGGCCGAAGTGCCGATACATACTGCCGAGGCTGAAGGAAAGACAGCCGAGAAGCCAGACCGAGAGGAAACGACAGGACCACCGGAGCCAGAATTGCCGAAGGTGGCAAAAACTCCTGTAATAACTCCCAAGAGGAGGAGAATGGCAAGCGTGTTGAACGCTGTAATGGAGATGACAAGGGCATTAACTCCTACCCCTGTGAGGAGGGTTGCCGAGGCTGCTATAGCCTGCGCTAAAACAGAAGCTGGGCCCTCAGTGCTCGCTGAGACAGAGCCTGCTGAAACTGAGCAGAGAGCTGAACAAGAATCTTCAGATGCTGGCCTGATTCTAGAAAAGAAAGTCGTGCCTGAAAAAGCAGCTTCCGAAGATTGTGATTTTATCATTCGACATGCTTCAAGAAAAAGATTGTCTGAAGAAGAAATCGCGGAAGCCAAACACTACGCCCGAGAATTGAAATACCCGAAGGGAGCCTTGGTGTACAATGGCACCGACGAAGATGATTTCTTATACTGTCTCCCAGACAACAAAGAAATATCCATTTGTCGGGAGATGGCCAAAAATATGGGATTTCCGAAGCTTGAAGATGGCCTCTCTGGCATGTCAAAGGATGACCTCGCAGACAGCTTTGCATACAACAGTCTGAAGGTACGAAAGTGATGAACTTAAAAATGGATTATCTTGTCTTGTATTCTCGTGCTTGAAAGGGAAATAGGGTCAAACCTTTTCCTAAATGATTTTGGTGGTTGAAATGCCCAACACAAATAATTGGACTAACTAGTTTGCTCTAGATTACATGTTCTATAGGTGCCAAAGGTTCAACACAAACCAATAAAAAGATCTAATTTAGGGTTCAAAAGAAAGGAGCAAAAGAAACCGAAGTGAACCCTGGTCTGGCGCACCGGACTGTCCGGTGTGCCACCGGACAGTGTCCGGTGCACCAGGGTGGATCGACTCCAAACTCTTCACCTTCGGGTTTCTGAGGCCGCGCTCCGCTATAATTCACCGGACTGTCCGGTGGGTCACCGGACTATCCGGTGTGCCAGCGGAGCAACGGCTCCCAAGTGCAACGGTCGACTCCAACGGTCGACTAACAACTGAACAGTGCGGGGACAGTTTGCGCAGAATCAGAGCAGCGCCAGAAGGCGCACTAGACAGTGAACAATGACTATCCGGTGCGACACCGGACTGTCCGGTGGCCCAGGCTGTCAGAGCTCCAACGGTCGAAACCGTCAGAACTCTAACGGTTGGGTGACGTGGCTGGCGCACCGGACTGTCCGGTGCGCCCATCGACAACAGCCCTCCCCAACGGCTGTTTTGGTGGTTGGGGCTATAAATACCCCCCAACAACCACCATTCAAGGCATCCAAGTTTCCAGCATATTGCATTCAATACAAGAGCTCTAGACTTCACTCCAAGACACAAACAAGAGATCAAATCCTCTCCCAAGTCCAAAATCACTCCAAACACTTAGTGACTAGTGAGAGAGAGATTTTCATGTTCATTTGAGTTCTTGTCGCTTGGATCGCTTTCTTCCTCCTCCATTCTTGTTCTCAAGACATTTGTAATCAAAGCAAGAGACACCAAGTTGTGGTGGTCCTTGTGAGGGGTCTAAGTGACCCGTTGATTAAGGAGAAAGCTCACTCGGTCTAGGTGACCGTTTGAGAGAGGGAAAGGGTTGAAAGAGACCTGGTCTTTGTGACCACCTCAACGGGGAGTAGGTTTGCAAGAACCAAACCTCGGTAAAACAAATAACCGTGTCACTCGCTTTATTTCTTGGTTGATTTGTTTTCGCTCTCTCTTTCGGACTCGGTTTTATTTCTGACGCTAACCCCGGCTTGTAGTTGTGCTTAAAGTTTATAAATTTTAGATTTGCCTATTCACCCCCCTCTAGGCGACTTTCAATTGGTATCAGAGCCCGGTGCTTCATTAGAGTCTAACCACTCGAAGTGATGTCGGGAGATCACGCCAAGAGGGAGATCGTGACCGGCGGCGACAAGTCCGCAAGCTCGGGGAGAACCTACTCAAGGGAGTCCGGCCATAAGCACAAGGAGGAATCCTCTTCCTCCATCAAGTCACAACGGAGAGGTGACAAGAAGAAGATGAAGAATTGGTCTACTACGAGACCGACTCTTCATCACCCTCCACCTCCGGCTCCGAATCGGCGTCCGTCACTTCTAAGCGCCATGAGCGCAAGAAGTATAGTAAGACGCCCCTCCGCTATCCTCGCATTTCCAAACACACTCCATTACTTTCTGTTCCCCTAGGCAAACCACCTATTTTTTATGGTGAGGATTATTGTATGTGGAGTGATAAAATGAGGCATCACCTAACCTCACTCCACAAAAGCATATGGGATATTGTTGAGTATGGAGCGCATGTACCGAAGGTAGGGGACAAGGACTACGATTTGGACGAGGCCGACCAAATTCGGCACTTTAACTCCCAAGCCACAAATCTACTCCTCGCCTCCTTGTGTCGAGAGGAGTATAATAAGGTGCAAGGGTTAAAAACAGCCAAAGAAATTTGGGACGTCCTCAATACGGCGCATGAAGGGGACGAGGCGACCAAGATCACCAAACGGGAGACGATCGAGGGGGAGCTCGGTCGATTCATCCTCAACCAAGGAGAGGAGCCACAAGCCATGTACAACCGACTCAAGACCTTGGTCAACCAAGTGCGCAACCTTGGGAGCACAAAATGGGATGACCATGAAATGGTCAAGGTTATTCTTAGATCACTCGTATTTTGTAATCCTACTCAAGTTCAATTAATACGTGGTGATCCTAGATACAAGCTAATGTCTCCCGAGGAAGTGATAGGAAAATTTGTGAGCTTTGAATTGATGATCAAAGGCTCCAAACAATCGTTGAGCAAGGCGCCACCTCCACACCCGAGGTGCAACCTGTCGCATTCAAAGCGACAGAGGAGAAGAAAGAAGAGTCTACATCAAGTAGGCTCCCCATTGACGCCTCCAAGCTTGACAACGAGGAAATGACGCTCATCATCAAGAGCTTTCGCCAAATCCTCAAGCAAAGGAAGGGGACAGACTACAAATCCCGTTCCAAGAAGGTGTGCTACAAGTGTGGTAAGCCCGATCACTTTATAGCAAAATGTCCTATTTCTAGTGACAGTGATAGGGGCGACGACAAGAAGGAAAGCAGGAAGGAAAAGAAGAAGTACTACAAGAAGAAGGGCGACGATGCCCACATGTGTTGGGAATGGGATTTCGACGAAAGCACCACCGACTCCTCCTCCGACGAGGACGCCGCCAACATCACCGTCACCAAAGGCCTCCTCTTCCCCAACGTCGACCACAAGTGTCTTATGGCAAAGGACGGCAAGAAAAAGAAGGTACAAGCTAGAACCACCTCCAAGTATACTACATCTAGTGATGAGGGTAGTTCTAGTGATGATGAAGACAATTTGCTTGCCCTTTTTGCCAACCTTAACATGCAACAAAAGGAAAAGTTAAATGAATTGATAGGAGCTATTCATGAGAAGGATGGACTCTTGGATAGCCAAGAGGAATTCCTTATTAAGGAAAACAAAAAGCATGTTAAAGTTAAAAATGCTTATGCTCAGGAAGTAGAGAAAAATGAAAATTTATCTAAGGAGCTTAGCATTTACCATGACACTATCTCTAACCTTAGAACTGAGAATGCCAAATTACTTGCTAAGGTTGAAAAGAGAAATGTTTGTGATGATTCATTTACCAATCTTAAAAATGATAATGCTAGTTTGATTGCTAAGATTGACAAATTGAATGAATCACTTTCTTGCCTTAAGACTGAGAATGATAAATTAATTTCTAAGGCTAAAGATTTAAATTTTTGCAATATTTCTATTTCCAATCTTAGGAATGAAAATGCAATGTTACATGCTAAGATTGATGAATTAAATACTTGCAAACCCTCTGCATCTAGTGTTGATCATGTTACTATATGTACCAGATATAGAGACATTAATGTTGATGCTATCCATGATCACATTGCTATGATTAAACAACAAAATGATCATATAGCTAAACTAGATGCTAAAATTGCCGAGCATGAATTAGAAAATAAAAAAAATTTAAATTTGCTTGTAGCATGCTTTATAATGGGAGACACCCTGGCATTAAGGATGGCATAGGCTTCCAACAGGGAGACAATGTCAAGCTTAATGCTCCCAAAAAATTATCTAATTTTGTTAAGGGTAAGGCTCCCATGGCTCAGGATAACGAGGGCTATATTTTATATCATGCTGGTTATCCCAAGCACAAGATTAGGAGAATTCATGCTAGGAAGCCTCATTCTGTTTCCCATCATGCTTTTATGTATAAGAATGAAGCTTCTAGCTCTAGGCATTCTACCCATGTTAAAATGCCTAAAAAGAAATCTCCTGTTGCATCAAATGATCATAACATTTCATTTAAGACTTTTGATGCTTCTTATGTTTTAACTAACAAATCAGGCAAAGTATTTGCCAAATATGTTGGGGGCAAACACAAGGGCTCCAAGACTTGTGTTTGGGTACCCAAGGTGCTTGTTTCTAATGTGAAAGGATCCAAGACCGTTTGGGTACCTAAGAACAAGGCCTAAACTTGTTTTGTAGGTTTATGCATCCGGGGGATCAAGCTAGATTATTGATAGCGGATGCACAAACCACATGACATGGGAGAAAAGGATGTTCTCCTCCTACGAGAAAAACGAGGATCCCTAAAGAGCTATCACATTCGGGGATGGAAATCAAGGTTTGGTCAAAGGACTTGGTAAAATTGCTATATCTCCTGACCATTCTATTTCCAATGTTTTTCTTGTAGATTCTATAGGTTATAACTTGCTTTCAGTTTCTCAATTATGCAAAATGGGCTACAACTGTCTTTTTACAGATATAGGTGTTACTGTCTTTAGAAGAAGTGATGATTCAGTAGCATTTAAGGGAGTATTAGAGGGTCAACTATACTTAGTTGATTTTAATAGAGCTGAACTCGATACTTGCTTAATTGCTAAGACTAATATGGGTTGGCTCTGGCATCGCCGACTAGCCCATGTTGGAATGAAGAATCTTCATAAGCTTCTAAAGGGAGAACACATTTTAGGACTAACTGATGTTCATTTTGAGAAAGACAGGGTTTGTAGCGCATATCAAGCAGCGAAGCAAGTTGGTACCCATCATCCACACAAGAACATCATGACGACCGACATGCCGCTTGAGCCACTCCGCATGGATCTATGCAGCCCGATCGCTTACATAAGCATCGGCGGGAGTAAGTATTGTCTTGTAATTGTGGATGATTATTCTCGCTTCACTTGGGTATTCTTTTTGCTGGAAAAATCTCAAACCCAAGAGACCTTAAAGGGATTCTTGAGATGAGCTCAAAATGAGTTCGGATTAAGGATAAAAAATATAAGAAGCGACAATGGGACGGAGTTCAAGAACTCTCAAATTGAAGGCTTTCTTGAGGATGAGGGCATCAAGCATGAGTTCTCTTCTCCCTACACACCACAACAAAATGGTGTAGTGGAAGGGAAGAATAGAACTCTACTTGACATGGCGAGGACCATGCTTGATGAGTACAAGACTTCGGACCGGTTTTGGGCAGAAGCAATCAACACTGCTTGCTACTCCATCAACCGGCTCTACCTTCACTGGATCCTCAAGAAGACATCCTATGAACTCCTAACCGGTAAAAAGCCCAATGTTTCATATTTTAGAGTCTTTGGCAGCAAATGTTTTATTCATGTTAAAAGAGGCAGAAAATCAAAATTTGCTCCTAAGGCTGTAGAAGGCTTTTTACTTGGTTATGACTCAAACACAAGGGCATATAGAGCCTTTAACAAGTCCACTGGACTAGTTGAAGTTTCTTGTGACATTGTGTTTGATGAGACTAATGGCTCTCAAGTAGAGCAAGTTGATCTTGATGAGCTAGATGATGAAGAGGCTCCGTGCATCGCGCTAAGGAACATGTCCATTGGAGATGTGTGTCCTAAGGAATCCGAAGAGCCTCCACAAGCACAAGATCAACCATCATCTGCCAATCAAGCATCCCCACCAACCCAAGATGAGGATCAAGCTCAAGACATTGAAGAAGAAGATCAAGAAGATGAGCCACCTCAAGAGGATGTCAATGATCAAGGGGGAGATGACAATGATCAAGACAAGGAAGATGATCAAGAAGTACAGGGTCAAAGACCGCCACACCCAAGAGTCCACCAAGCGATTCAAAGAGATCACCCCGTGAACTCCATCCTCGGCGATATTCATAAGGGGGTAACCACTCGATCTCGATTTGCTCATTTTTGTGAACATTACTCTTTTGTTTCCTCTATTGAGCCATACAGGGTAGAGGACGCACTAAGAGACTCGGATTGGGTGTTGGCAATGCAAGAGGAACTCAACAACTTCATAAGGAATGAGGTATGACATTTGGTTCCACGTCCTAATCAAAATGTTGTAGGTACCAAGTGGGTATTCCGCAACAAGCAAGATGAGCATGGTGTGGTGACAAGGAACAAAGCCCGACTTGTGGACAAGGGATATTCACAAGTCGAAGGTTTGGATTTTGGTGAAACCTATGCACCCGTAGCTAGGCTTGAGTCAATTCGTATATTACTTGCCTATGCTACTTACCATGGCTTTAAGCTCTATCAAATGGATGTGAAAAGTGCCTTCCTCAATGGACCAATCAAGGAATAGGTCTATGTTGAGCAACCTCCCGGCTTTTAAAATAGTGAGTACCCTAACCATGTCTATAAGCTCTCAAAGGCACTCTATGGGCTTAAGCAAGCACCAAGAGCATGGTATGAATGCCTAAAAGACTTCCTAATCACTAATGGCTTCAAAGTCGGCAAAGCCGATCCTACTCTCTTTACTAAAACTATTGCAAATGATTTGTTTGTATGCCAAATTTATGTTGATGATATCATATTTGGGTCTACTAACAAATCTACTTGTGAAGAGTTTAGTAGGATCATGATTCAAAAATTCGAGATGTCTATGATGGGGGAGTTGAAGTATTTCCTAGGATTTCAAGTGAAGCAACTCCAAGAGGGCACCTTCATCAGCCAAACCAAGTACATTCAAGATATACTTACCAAGTTTGGAATGAAGGATGCCAATCCCATCAAGACACCCATGGGAATCAATGGGCATCTCGACCTCGACACGAGAGGTAAATCCATAGATCAAAAGGTATACCGGTCGATGATAGGGTCTTTACTCTATTTATGTGCATCTCGACCGGATATTATGCTTTCCGTATGCATGTGTGCAAGGTTCCAAGCCGATCCTAAGGAAGTTCACTGTTGGGGACTTGCTCTCAAATGCTTCGGCTTAAGAGCAAGGCAACATAAAGAATGTTAAACGTTAAAGTTCTTCGTCCTTCGGAGCATTATTTCCCTTAGGATATAATGTCTTTCGGACGAAGATTACAAAGATCATACCTTCGTAAATTCGACATATAAAAATGAAGAAGGAATTATACGAAACATGAACAGTACGAACCATCAAATATATTATTATTATTGTATTATTTTTATTTTATTACCATGAATAAGTAAAGATAACAATTCATTACAAGTGTACCTTCGGCTTGAAGGAAGATAAAGAATACAAGCGTGACGCAAAAGCAAATGCCAAGTCAGCGTGAACAGTACGGGAGTACTGTTCATCTATTTATAGGCACGGGTCGCAGCCCATGCAAAATTACATCCAGGCCCTTTGCATTTGATAATAACTCTATAGTAATTTATCGGGGTCTAGATAGCCTTTTCCTCTTTAAGTCAGTTTCCTTTTTCCTGCCAACATGTCGAAGCTCCCTTGCGCACAACTTCGGCTCTGTTCCATCCTTCGTTCTCCTTGTGTTTCTTTATACAACGATTTTGACTCAAGTCCGAAAGGTCCATGTCCAAAGATACATGCTCATGTATTACACTCTAGAAACATTGTCAAATCACGTTTTTGAGGACCTTCAGAAGCCGAAGGCCCCAACATTCACCTTAGGGCCGTGAAAAGAATCTTGAGATATTTAGTTCATACACCTAAGTTTGGTCTTTGGTACCCCAAGGGATCCACTTTTGATTTAATAGGATATTCAGATGCTGATTGGGCAGTGTGTAAAATTGATAGAAAGAGCACATCAGGGACTTGTCAGTTCTTGGGAAGATCCCTGGTGTCTTGGGCTTCAAAGTGTGACACCCCAGTGTCACCTAGGGTTTCTCTTAAAATGCCAAACCAAGAACCATTATTTTATGTGAACCAAAGTAAGCATGAGCATCAAATTAACTTAAGAATAAAGAATTCACCAAGCATGTACTTAAAAGTATCATGATCAAACAAATGGGTCTTTCAAAAGGTAAGAATGTTGTAACCCTAATAAAAACCCTAAGTGAGCCCCATGCGCAAAATTCAAGAAAATAAGGAAAAGGGTATGAAAAATTTAAAATTAAGACTTGAGCCAATTATAAAAATTGAAGTATATTTAATAAGCAACAAGAAAGGTTGAGAAAGCTTAGCCAAAATAACTCAAATAAAACCCCAAATCAAGCTTCTCATGTGGGGACTTAATGGGAATTCTGAAATTCAGACCTTGAGCCAAAGATCAGGGATGTTCACCTTGATCCCTAACTCGAATCCTAATGGCCCCATTAACAAAAATGTGCCTAACTAACCCCTCTGTCGTGTGCCAGAAGATGGCATTGGGACGCGAGCCCTAGACACGACAAAACCTTGGATTTGCCTCGGGTTTGAGCAGGGAGACAGACCAGATTTCCTGGCTCCATATCTCTGCAACCAGAAGGCAAAATCCTATGACCCCCATACAAGATTGGTAGCTTGTAGGGAGGAGAAGAGGTTTTGTGCACTGACCAAGGCGAGAGCAGGCTCGGATGGGCGACCTCACGCGCCAGAACTTGGGCAGAACGCACGGGCACACGTGTTCGACCCTGGTCGGCACGCCGGCGTTCGCCCAACCCGCGCGCGCGCTCGCCCCGGCGTTCGGTCAAGTCCGCCGCGCGCCCTTGCCCTCGGCCGTGCCCGCCCGCGCCTATAAAGCCTCCCCGGGCGCGCCTCACTTCACCCCGCGCTCACCTTCACCGGCCAGCCCCCTCTCCTTAGCTCCGGCGAGCTCAATTCCGCCCGCCATTGCCGCCAGAGCTTCAGCCACCGTGGCCAGCCCACTCCAGCCACCCCCAAGTCGAGCCAGTGCTTCGGCTAGCTCCGCCAGTGGCCCGTGAAGCTTTCCAAGCCCTCGGACTAGGCCGGACTTCACCGGAGGCCCGAGATCGACCTCACCGGACTTCGGTCTTTCGCCGCCGCGCGTGGAGAGAGCTAACCGGTGAGTCTCCGTCCAATTCCTTGCACCCATATCTTCTCTGGCATCCCGTGAACCTCTCTGACCTGTCCAATTGAACTATCTCGCCGTGAGCAGGCCGGACTCCTCGCCGTCGACGAGCATCCCCGCCTGCGCACGTAGACCGACCGACTCCGGCCATCCCCGACAGCGACCCGCACACCGTTGTGATCCCCGAGACCTCCCCTACGTCCTCGACCACTTCACCGGAGCAATCTCGCCGCCGGTAAGCCCCTCCGCCCTTTCTTCCGCCGCGGTTACTGTTTAAGTTAGTAGAAGGACCTCGGGTTAGGATTTGAAGAACCCGAGGGGTTTTCTGTAACTTCAGTGACCCATGTGAATAGTAGCCTAAGGACTGATCCGCGAAGAAAACTTAAAATACCCGCCAGGGACCCCCGTGCAAAGTGGTTTTCCATTAAATCAATTCTGTTAATCTTTTTAAAATGACCAGAGAACTTAGAAAACCCATAACTTGATGAATTCTTAATAAAAAGTTGTCAAACTAATTTTGCTAAATCCTAAATATTATGAACTATCATTTAAAAATGATAAACTCTATGCTTTCTGTTCTAAATTTTAGAGTTTAAAATTAAAAACAGAAACTTACCAAACCTAGTTTAATTAAGGAAAATTAGTTTTTCTTCTGTGCTGAACTTAAGAAAATTAGTGGGTATTCAAACCTCACCTAGACACTGTTTAAAAATAGTAGGAACCCCAGCAATGGAAAATATGTAGATATTCATTTAAAACTATTCTGCCCAAAACTTAGAAAAAACCAGAAAGGCATTAGAAATTGATGAACAGTGAGTAAAATTATTTTTCCTAGTTTACTTAAGTAACAAAGAACCTAGGAAAAATAAAGAGACCTTTAGTCTAGATCAGTTTTAAAATAAAATGTTTTATTTAGCATTATTTGAACTAGAAATCAATTATTAGAATTACAAAGCTAGACCCAAAACTGATAATAAAAATTCAGTGGACTTATAACCACCAGAACCCCACTGCAAAAATAATGAACACCTCAGCCCAACATTTTAAGTAGGGAAAATAAATCTAACATGATAATGAAGCATTTTCCAAATAAATCATGAACAACCCCTAATAATGTGATAATGGGCAACCAAAAATTAGCTAAGTCCATAATGAGATAAAACACCAGAGAAAAATGCAAACCCATGAAAAAGGAGCAAACTCATACCTATTGCTAAGGATTTATGAGAAAGGCCACTTAATTCAAATAATGCATACCACCTCTTCCCTTAAGCAAAAAGATGCCAAACTTCAGAATGATTACTCTTGCGCAAAACAATAACTAAGAAAAATAAGAACCCTGTTGTTTGATATTTTTTCAAATATAGTGGTAGTAGAAAGCACCCATTTGGCTAGAAACTTGAGAAAACCATAGAACAATAATTAAAAGGTATTAATGACTAGAAATTTGTATCAAGTCATGTTATAACACCTAAAAGCCAGCAAAAATAAGTTTTGGAGAACTACCCACTGTTAAATAATAGTTGTAGTTCAAAGCACCCCTTCTGCCCTAAAATTTGGTAATTTTTTCCAGAGAAAACTATTCACTTTCTGACCCCCAAATTTTGAGGCAAAGAATTAGACACCAGTACCAAGCCACTGTAATTTTTGCAGAATTTTTGGAATTTTATTAAAGCAACTTGTAGTTCAAACCCACTCCAAAACATTAAAGAGAATAAAAGAAAAGGGAAGAAGAAATAAACCCCACCCCAATAAGTCTAACTTGAGTGCTTATCAATTCTCACTAAGACTTAAAAGGAATTCAGTGGAACCCCAAAAATAAACCTACCACTTACCTTAGCTAAGTTTAACCCAATTTACCAAATATACCACCCAAGGGTCTCACATAAGTAAAGTTAACTTTGTTTAACTCAAGAAGATCATACACCTCCAAAGTTGTAATTTCTAAAAGCACCTATCATATCATGCACATATCTTACGCATTGCATTCATTAGATTGTAATCTTGCCGACGGAGAGTACGTGCTCATCCCCGAGCAAGGACCTGTCCAAGAGGAGGACCAGGAGCAGGCTTTAGAGGCTGCTATTGAGGATCTCCCCGCAGCCCCAGCAATTGAAGGCAAGCCCCGGTTTTATGCATAACCGTATTATTATATGCTACTTTACTACACTTAATGCTTGTAGGACTGTAATGTGCACTTAAGTGTAGGAGTTGCTTGAAACCTCTAGTTGCATGAACTTAGGATTCCTTTTTGAGATGAATACTAGTATGCTAGGTCGAGTAGCTGCTTGCTAATCAGGATCTCGGTAGAAGTCGAGTGATTTTTCTAGCACTCGCGCGAGGTCAGGAATTGATTGTATTCATCTTGATAACGGGATATATGTTAGTCTATGGATTTGGATCCAGGGAGGATGCCTTGTCCATGAGACGGGAAAAGGAATTAAGGATTAATGTGTGGATACCTGAGTCAAGCTTTTGAACGTACTAAGCACATGTCGGGAAAAATGGTAACCGGTAAACCTAGTACCTGAGTGAAGCCGGGCGCGGACTTTATCCCTCATGCGACCTGAGACTGGGTCTCCCATGCTAGCTATGGTGGGTACAAGTGCGGTCACTGCACGGCGGCAGCCGGGGTCAGTGGAGCATTATATGCCAAGGCGGTGAGGCCTGGACGCGAACGGGGAATCGATGGGGACGGTTGTCATATGTGGGGTCGGAGTACCCTGACATGCCGTGTGTTTAGGTTTACCTTGCAAGGATTAAAACTCAATTCGAATCGTCTGCTTCTCGCAGCTAAGGAGACTGCTTGACCCCTTGTACTGCATCGAGTAAGAAGTGAAATGAGGTTACATGAGATAACTTGTTGATTGAACTAAATGCTTGTCACCATGTATGCTTAGAAGGAGCAAATCTAGCTAAGTTAACGATGATAGAATTTGAAAAGCTAAAAATTGATTTTAGGAACAGCTAGTGCTTTTGGCAACCAAACCCCTCAGCCAAACAGCTGCATAGTCTAGAGGTAGAGGAGTAGACTCCTCACACCGGTTAAGTCTAGCTGAGTATTAGTATACTCAGCCTTGCTTGTGGCATAATTTTTGCAGGTACCATTCAGGAAATGGTTGATGGTGTGACTTGGCCTACCACCCTGCCACCGGGTTGGACGGTCGAGTGGGATGTTGCTCCGGCAGGAGAGGAGCACGAGGAGTAGTGGGCTAGGCCTTGCCCAATTCCTCGATACCGACGACTTCGATTATCCGCTGCACTTTATTTTGTGAACTTTATTTGCTACTCAAAAACTCCGATCTATGTAATAACCCAGCACTTAATTTGAGGTTTCCTGTTTTATTGTATTTCTTCTGTGACTCACCTTCGAGTGAGATTGTGGAATTTGATCCTGGTTAAGTGGCTCTATTAGACTAGATCTGAGGGACTGACGGGTTATTCCGATTTAAGTGTGTTACGGCCCCTGAGGCGTGACTTAGGCACTTAAGCTGGAATAATTCGGGCGGTTCTGCCACAGCTGGTATCGGAGCAAATTCCACCACAGAGAAGGACAATAAACCATGAATACCAATTTTCAAAATCTAAAACTTGCCTAGAAACTGCTACGAATCGTCAGGATTAGACCACTAGACCTAGGACGAAAGGCCTTAGGCATAGAGGGAGAAATAGGTAGCTAATTAATTAGGCCCCGTGGGCCAGTACTTATATTTTTAAGGATGCCCTAAAAAGCATCCTATTTTCTTTTGAGAGGCAACGTTTCTTCCAGCATGCATGCATTATAAAAAAACAAAGAGGAATTAAAATTTTGAGCTAACCCGCTTTCTTTAAAACCATCCGGGCTCTCTTTTTCTTTTTCCTTCCACCATAATCTTTACCCTTGATTCCCTTCCGCAGATGAATTCACCCACCCCCGCCAGTGGAGGAGACTCTCGTTTCAGTTCTGACTTCCTTTCTCGCGATGGTTTTCCTTCCATCTTGTGGGAAGTGCTTAACTCCGCCCGTTACCCTACGCCCCCTTTGTACATGGTGCAGTTGTATGAGGAGCATCGGGTACCTCGTTGTCGGGTCTGGCTAACTTTGGAGGCTCATCCCCTTCAGCCGGGTTGGCGTTCTCTTGATTCTGAGACGATTGGACTCAGGACGGACGACACCGTTGAAGCAGCAGCCATGAAGACTCTGACGACTTTTTGTGGCTACCATCCCCTGGAGATGGTGATGCACCCCTTGGGACTCTTCCCTGCTGAGAAGAAGGATGATCCCATGTGGTGTAACCGCGTGAGCCATGTGAAGGATGTGTGGGCGATGTATCCTGACTTGGTTGGGAGGGTCACTGTTCAGTGCATGAGTGCGCTGTACCGCCTTCAGGCCCTTCAGAGCGATGCTATGGCACTCCTTGCTAACACCGCTCAAACTGCCAAGCTCACTCTCGACAGTCGAGAAGATTTTGTGGTCGATCTATCCACCGAGTTGGTAGAGAAGGATCTGTAGGTGGAGAGGCTGAGCCAGCGCATCACCACCTTGGAGCAGCTGGTGGAGATCCGAGACATCACTATTGATGTCTTGGAAAACCAGCTTCACGATGTGCAGAGGGAACTCGAAGAAGCAAACGACCACTTGGACATGCACCACCTGGAGATGGAGGCCAATGAAGCAGGAAGCGAGGGAGAAGAGGCTCCCGAGGAGCTAGGACCAGCCCCTGGTGCCAATGGGACTACCTCCGTGATGCCCCCTTCACCCGTATCCAGTGTCGCTTCCACCGCTCAGGGTTAAGCAGTCACTTCGACACTTTTAGGCGGATAGAAACCTATGTGAGCTTAGTTAATGTCAGATTTTGGACTAGGCTTATGGGTACTTTCCCCTGATTGATGTAACCCTGTGAACTTTTGAAATCTGTGGGATATTTGTCACCATGTCATCTTCATTTCGAACCTAATATTATGATTATGACATTTTTCGTTCCATATGAGATGATATCTTGTCGTTCGAAACTATGAGTTGGGATAACAATGGCGACAATCTCTGTTTTCAGATGGCAGCTAGGCAGCGTCGCGGGCATAACGAGCAGGTTCCCCCGCCACCTCCTCCAGCTCCCACAGTGCAGGAGCTGATGGCCCAGCAGAATGAGATTCTGCGACAGCTCTTGCAGTGCCAGCCCCACCCTTAGCAGCATGGTGGAGGCCAGCATCAGCGACCTCCAGCTATGGCAACTTACCAGGAGTTTCTGAGCACGCAGCCACCCTTGTTCACCAAGGCAGAGGATCCGTTGGACGCCGACGTATGGCTTCGCGTCGTCGAGTCCAAGTTTCCCCTCCTCACGGGAGACTGCCTTGATGAGGCCAAGGCTCACTTCGCCGCACAGCAGCTTCGCGGCCCTGCTCGGACTTGGTGGGACCACTTCCGTGCTATGCTCCCCGCTGATCGTGAAGTATCTTGGGAGGAATTCAAGACTGCCTTCAGAGGACACCACATCCCAGCTGACATTCTTGATCGGAAGTTGAATGAATTTCTGGCCCTTAATCAAGGAACCCGCACGGTACTGCAGTATGAGCAAGCCTTCAACGACTTATGCCAGTATGCAGGGTATCATGCTGATTCTGATGAAAAGAAGAGGGATCACTTCCGCAGGGGTCTCAATACCAAGCTGCGGGAACGACTCAACACTGTCCGGGCTCATAGCTTCAATGAGTTGGTCAATATGGCCATCTCCCAGGAGGATTGCATTGTAGCTCACCGGGCAGAGAAGAAGAGAAAGGCACCAATGGCAGCACCATCCGCTCAGGCTCAGAGGTTCCGGATTGTTTCTCACAATCAAAGCAGGGGTTTTCAGCAGCAGGCAGGCAGATGGGTGATCAGGCCACCTCAGCAGCAGCAGCCGGCACCTAACCGCTTTCCAGCTCCCGCCCCAAGGAACAATCAGCCTCCGCAGCAGCAGCAGTTCCGTCAGGGCAATGGGAACAAGTGTTTCACTTGTGGCAATGTGGGCCACTATGCCAAGAATTGTCCCAGGAACCAGCAGAGGCAGATGCCAGCACCAAATCAAGACAAGGGAAGAAAGCAGAAGGTGCAAGTCAGGCAAGGGAAGCTCAACTTCACTACTCTGGAGGAAGTACCAGAAGGAGCTCCTATCATGACCGGTATCTTTTCAGTTTATAATCAACCTGCTTTAATTCTGTTTGATTCCGGTGCATCTCATAGTTTCATTAGCCAAAAGTTCAGTGCTAAATGTAAACTGCCATTCTCTCACTCAAAAGGGTCATTCATGATAGTCACACCTGGGGGTAAAATTTCAACTAATCAATTAAACCAAAGTGTGCCTATTCAACTGGGAAGCCACATTGTCAAAACCACTCTTCTTGTGTTGGGATTGGAAAATGTGGACATTATTCTGGGAGCTAATTGGATGACCTTGCACCAAGTTGTGCTTGATGTAGCCAGCCGTACCGTGGAAGTTAATTCTCCGTTCTGCGGGAACTTCACCTTAATTCTGCCTAGTCAAGGTTCTACTCAGTCATGTGCTTTCTCTATGACGGAGTTACCTCTGAAGAAGATCCAGTGGTCTGTGAGTATGCAGATGTCTTCCCTGACGAATTGCCAGGAATGCCACCAGACCGGGATATTGAATTCGCCATCGAGTTGCAGCCGGGAACGTCCCCAATTTCCAAGAGGCCCTACCGAATGCCACCCACCGAGTTGGCAGAATTGAAGAAGCAATTGCAAGAGTTGCTGGATAAGGGATTTATTCGCCCAAGCACTTTGCCTTGGGGATGTCCAGCACTGTTTGTGAAGAAGAAGGATGAAAGCTTGAGGCTGTGTATAGATTACCGCCCTCTTAATGCAGTAACTATCAAGAACAAGTATCCTTTGCCTCGTATTGATGTTCTTTTTGACCAGTTGGTCGGGGCCAAGGTATTTTCCAAGATAGACCTTCACTCTGGCTACCATCAGATCAAGATACGAGCGAGTGATATTCCGAAGACGGCATTCTCAACCAGATATGGGCTATATGAATTCTTGGTGATGTCATTCGGGCTGACAAATGCACCAGCATATTTCATGTATCTGATGAATTCTGTTTTCATGCCGGAATTGGACAAGTTCGTAGTGGTTTTCATCGATGACATTTTGGTGCACTCAAAGAACGAAGAAGAACATGTCGGGCATTTGCATGTAGTGCTTCAACGTCTGCGAGAGCATCACCTTTATGCCAAGTTATCCAAGTGTGATTTTTGGCTAAAGGAAATCAAATTCTTGGGTCACACTATCTCTCAGGCTGGAATAGCTGTTGATCCTGATAAAGTGCAAGAGGTGATGAACTGGAAGCCACCAACAACTCTTCGTCAGATTCGGAGTTTTCTGGGATTAGCTGGTTATTACCGAAGATTTATTCCGGACTTCTCTCGAATTGCGAAGCCTATAACTGAGTTGCTGAAGAAAGAAGTCAAATTTGTTTGGAGTCAGAAGTGCGAAGATGCCTTCCATGCATTAAGGCAGCATCTGACCACAGCACCAGTATTGGCGCAACCCGACAACAACAAGCCTTTTGATGTATATTGCGATGCCTCTGGCACCGGGCTAGGTTGTGTCTTGATGCAAGACAACCGAGTCATTGCTTATGCCTCAAGAGCACTCAGGCCTCATGAGCAAAACTATCCCACTCATGACCTCGAGTTGGCAGCAGTGGTTCATGAATTAAAGATGTGGAGGCACTATCTAATGGGAACCCACTGCAACATCTTCACTGATCATAAGAGCCTTAAGTACATTTTTACTCAGGCTGATCTCAACATGAGGCAGAGAAGATGGCTAGAGCTGATCAAGGATTATGACCTGGAGGTACATTATCACCCAGGAAAAGCTAATGTGGTAGCAGATGCCTTGAGTCGGAAGTTGCAATGCAATTGTATTCTGATGGATTCTCGCATTAACACCTTGTGTGATGAGTTGAGCAAGATGCAAATTGAAGTGATTCCTTCTGGTTCTTTGTCTCACATTTCTGTTGAGCCAGCTTTGCGAGACCAGATTATCATGGCCCAGCTCAGTGACAAGGGAGTGCAAATTATCAAGAAAAATCTCCATCAGAAGGTTGAGAAGTATAATTGTTTCCGCCAGGATGAAAAGGGTGTGTTATGGTTCAAAAGCAGATTGGTAATTCCTAAAGATCAGGACCTCAAGAGGAAAATCTTGGATGGGTCTCATCTCTCCAAATTCTCTATGCATCCGGGAAGCACCAAGATGTACCATGATCTGAAGCCTTTGTACTGGTGGACCAGAATGAAGAGGGAGATAGCCCAGTATGTATCAGAATGTGACACCTGTCAGAGGATAAAGGCAAGCCACTTGAAGTCAGCTGGAGCTTTGCAACCCCTGTCCATACCTTCATGGAAGTGGGATGACATCAGCATGGATTTCATTGTGGGTCTTCCCAACACGTCTCGTCATCATGATTCGATTTGGGTTATTGTGGACCGACTGACGAAAGTGGCACATTTTCTTCCTGTGCATACCACTGATAAGGCTCAGAAGTATGCAGAATTGTATATTGATCGGATCGTGTGTTTGCACGGATTACCTCGGACCATTGTTTCTGACCGAGGAGCCCAATTTGTTGCCAGATTTTGGGAACAATTGCAAGAGTCTTTGGGAACCAAGCTAATCAGGAGTTCAGCTTACCACCCACAGACTGATGGTCAGACGGAAAGGGTAAACCAAATCCTGGAGGATATGCTGAGAGCTTGTGCGATCGATTGTGGCAAGAACTGGGATAAGCACCTCTCCTTGGCAGAGTTTGCTTATAACAATAGTTATCAATCCAGCCTAAAGATGGCACCTTTCGAAGCTCTCTATGGAAGAAGGTGCAGGACACCGCTCAATTGGTCTCAACCTGGAGAAAGAGAAGTTTTTGGACCTGACTTAGTGACTGAAGCCGAAAGGAAGGTCAAACTAATCAGGAAGAATCTAGAAGCTACTCAGGCCAGGCAGAAGAGTTACCATGATAGAAGAAGGAAATCTCTCCAGTTCGAGGTGGGAAGTTTTGTATACCTCAAGGTATCAGCCACCAAGGGAGTGCAGAGGTTTGGGATCAAAGGCAAGCTAGCCCCTCGTTACATTGGACCTTATGAGATCATAGAAGCATGTGGACCCGTGGCATATAAGCTGAAGTTACCTTCAAAGATGTCTGTCATTCACAATGTATTCCATGTGTCTCAGCTGAAGAAGTGTGTTCGATTGCCGACCGAGATCATAGCAGAGCCAAAATTGGAGATAGAGCCAGATCTATCGTACCAAGAGTACCCCTCCAAGATTCTAGATTGCAAGGAAAGATCAACTCGGGCTAAATCGATCAAGATGTACAAGGTCCAGTGGAGTAATCACTCAGAGGAGGAAGCTACTTGGGAAACCGAGGAATTCTTGAGATCCAACTTCCCCGATTACCTACCTAAGGAAGCTGGTACGTAATCACACCCAACCCCTCCTCCTGCCCTTCGAATCTAATTTCCAACAATATGATCTTAATTTAGAATGAAGTAACTATGAAGTAAAACTTAAAAAGGGCTTCCTTCTGAAGTTGCAAAGAGAATGACATTCAAAGAGCAGTTTCACCCTAATAATAACAATAAGCACCCATTTCCTATAAGTCTCACCCTTTGCTTCACCCCGGAAGGACTCTGGCCCGAATCTCGGGACGAGATTCCTTTAAGGGGGGAAGGCTGTGACACCCTAGTGTCACCTAGGGTTTCTCTTAAAATGCCAAACCAAGAACCATTATTTTATGTGAACCAAAGTAAGCATGAGCATCAAATTAACTTAAGAATAAAGAATTCACCAAGCATGTACTTAAAAGTATCATGATCAAAACAAATGGGTCTTTCAAAAGGTAAGAATGTTGTAACCCTAATAAAAACCCTAAGTGAGCCCCATGAGCAAAATTCAAGAAAATAAGGAAAAGGGTATGAAAAATTTAAAATTAAGACTTGAGCCAATTATAAAAATTAAAGTATATTTAATAAGCAACAAGAAAGGTTGAGAAAGCTTAGCCAAAATAACTCAAATAAAACCCCAAATCAAGCTTCTCATGTGGGGACTTAATGGGAATTCTGAATTTCAGAATTCTGAAATTCAGACCTTGAGCCAAAGATCAGGGATGTTCACCTTGATCCCTAACTCGAATCCTAATGGCCCCATTAACAAAAATGTGCCTAACTAACCCCTCTGTCGTGTGTCAGAAGATGGCATTGGGACGCGAGCCCTAGACATGACAAAACCTTGGATTTGCCTCGGGTTTGAGCAGGGAGACAGACCGGATTTCCTGGCTCCATATCTCTGCAACCAGTAGGCAAAATCCTATGACCCCCACACAAGATTGGTAGCTTGTAGGGAGGAGAAGAGGTTTTGTGCACTGACCAAGGCGAGAGCAGGCTCGGATGGGCGACCTCACGTGCCAGAACTTGGGAAGAACGCACGGGCACACGTGTTCGACCCTGGTCGGCACGCCGGCGCTGGCCTAACCCGCGCGCGCGCTCGCCTCGGCGTTCGGTCAAGTCCGCCGCGCGCCCTTGCCCTCGGCCGTGCCCGCCCGCGCCTATAAATCCTCCTCGGGTGCGCCTCTCTTCACCCCGCGCTCACCTTCACCGGCCAGCCCCCTCTCCTTAGCTCCGGCGAGCTCAATTCCGCCCGGCATTGCCGCCAGAGCTTCGGCCACCGTGGCCAGCCCACTCCAGCCACCCCCAAGTCGAGCCAGTGCTTCGGCTAGCTCCGCCAGTGGCCCGTGAAGCTTTCCAAGCCCTCGGACTAGGCCAGACTTCACCGGAGGCCCGAGATCGACCTCACCGGACTTCGGTCTTTCGCCGCCGCGCGTGGACAGAGCTAACCGGTGAGTCTCCGTCCAATTCCTTGCACCCATATCTTCTCTGGCATCCCGTGAACCTCTCTGACCCGTCCAATTGAACTATCTCGCCGTGAGCAGGCCGGACTCCTCGCCGTCGACGAGCATCCCCGCCTTTGCACGTAGACCGACCGACTCCGGCCATCCCCGACAGTGACCCGCACACCGTTGTGATCCCCGAGACCTCCCCTACGTCCTCGACCACTTCACCGGAGCAATCTCGCCGCCGGTAAGCCCCTCTGCCCTTTCTTCCGCCGCGGTTACAGTTTAAGTTAGTAGAAGGACCTCAGGTTAGGATTTGAAGAACCCGAGGGGTTTTCTGTAACTTCAGTGACCCATGTGAATAGTAGCCTAAGGACTGATCCGCGAAGAAAACTTAAAATACCCGCCAGGGACCCCCGTGCAAAGTGGTTTTCCATTAAATCAATTATGTTAATCTTTTTAAAATCACCAGAGAACTTAGAAAACCCATAACTTGATGAATTCTTAATAAAAAGTTGTCAAACTAATTTTGCTAAATCCTAAATATTATGAACTATCATTTAAAAATGATAAACCCTATGCTTTCTGTTCTAAATTTTAGAGTTTAAAATTAAAAACAGAAACTTACCAAACCTAGTTTAATTAAGGAAAATTAGTTTTTCTTCTGTGCTGAACTTAAGAAAATTAGTGGGTATTCAAACCTCACCTAGACACTGTTTAAAAATAGTAGGAACCCCAGCAATGGAAAATATGATGTAGATATTCATTTAAAACTATTCTGCCCAAAACTTAGAAAAAACCAGAAAGGCATTAGAAATTGATGAACAGTGAGTAAAATTATTTTTCCTAGTTTACTTAAGTAACAAAGAACCTAGAAAAAATAGAGAGACCTTTAGTCCAGATCAGTTTTAAAATAAAATGTTTTATTTAGCATTATTTGAACTAGAAATCAATTATTAGAATTACAAAGCTAGACCCAAAACTGATAATAAAAATTCAGTGAACTTATAATCACCAGAACCCCACTGCAAAAATAATGAACACCTCAGCCCAACATTTTAAGTAGGGAAAATAAATCTAACATGATAATGAGGCATTTTCCAAATAAATCATGAACAACCCCTAATAATGTGATAATGGGCAACCAAAAATTAGCTAAGTCCATAATGAGATAAACCACCAGAGAAAAATGCAAACCCATGAAAAAGGAGCAAACTCATACCTATTGCTAAGGATTTATGAGAAAGGCCACTTAATTCAAATAATGCATACCACCCCTTCCCTTAAGCAAAAAGATGCCAAACTTCAGAATGATTGCTCTTGCGCAAAACAATAACTAAGAAAAATAAGTACCCTGTTGTTTGATATTTTTTCAAATATAGTGGTAGTAGAAAGCACCCATTTGGCTAGAAACTTGAGAAAACCATAGAAAAATAATTAAAAGGTATTAATGACTAGAAATTTGTATCAAGTCATGTTATAACACCTAAAAGCCAGCAAAAATAAGTTTTGGAGAACTACCCACTGTTAAATAATAGTTGTAGTTCAAAGCACCCCTTCTGCCCTAAAATTTGGTAATTTTTTCCAGAGAAAACTATTCACTTTCTGATCCCCAAATTTTGAGGCAAAGAATTATACACCAGTACCAAGCCACTGTAATTTTTGCAGAATTTTTGGAATTTTATTAAAGCAACTTGTAGTTCAAACCCACTCCAAAACATTAAAGAGAATAAAAGAAAAGGGAAGAAGAAATAAACCCCACCCCAATAAGTCTAACTTGAGTGCTTATCAATTCTCACTAAGACTTAAAAGGAATTCAGTGGAACCCCAAAAATAAACCTACCACTTACCTTAGCTAAGTTTAACCCAATTTACCAAATATACCACCCAAGGGTCTCACATAAGTAAAGTTAACTTTGTTTAACTCAAGAAGATCATACACCTCCAAAGTTGTAATTTCTAAAAGCACCTATCATATCATGCACATATCTTACGCATTGCATTCATTAGATTGTAATCTTGCCGACGGAGAGTACGTGCTCATCCCCGAGCAAGGACCTGTCCAAGGGGAGGACCAGGAGCAGGCTTCAGAGGCTGCTATTGAGGATCTCCCCGCAGCCCCAGCAATTGAAGGCAAGCCCTGGTTTTATGCATAACCGTATTATTATATGCTACTTTACTACACTTAATGCTTGTAGGATTGTAATGTGCACTTAAGTGTAGGAGTTGCTTGAAACATCTAGTTGCATGAACTTAGGATTCCTTTTTGAGATGAATACTAGTATGCTAGGTCGAGTAGCTGCTTGCTAATCAGGATCTCGGTAGAAGTCGAGTGATTTTTCTAGCACTCGCGCGAGGTCAGGAATTGATTGTATTCATCTTGATAACATGATATATGTTAGTCTATGGATTTGGATCCAGGGAGGATGCCTTGTCCATGAGACGGGAAAAGGAATTAAGGATTAATGTGTGGATACCTGAGTCAAGCTTTTGAACGTACTAAGCACATGCCGGGAAAAATGGTAACCGGTAAACCTAGTACCTGAGTGAAGCCGGGCGCGGACTTTATCTCTCATGCGACCTGAGACTGGGTCTCCCATGCTAGCTATGGTGGGTACAAGTGCGGTCACTGCACGGCGGCAGCCGGGGTCAGTGGAGCATTGTATGCCAAGGCGGTGAGGCCTGGACGCGAACGGGGAATCGATGGGGATGGTTGTCATGTGTGGGGTCGGAGTACCCTGACATGTCGTGTGTTTTGGTTTACCTTGCAAGGATTAAAACTCGATTCGAATCGTTTGCTTCTCGCAGCTAATGAGACTTCTTGACCCCTTGTACTGCATCGAGTAAGAAGTGAAATGAGGTTACATGAGATAACTTGTTGATTGAACTAAATGCTTGTCACCATGTATGCTTAGAAGGAGCAAATCTAGCTAAGTTAACGATGATAGAATTTGAAAAGCTAAAAATTGATTTTAGGAACAGCTAGTGCTTTTGGCAACCAAACCCCTCAGCCAAACAGCTGCATAGTCTAGAGGTAGAGGAGTAGACTCCTCACACCGGTTAAGTCTAGCTGAGTATTAGTATACTCAGCCTTGTTTGTGGCATAATTTTTGCAGGTACCATTCAGGAAATGGTTGATGGTGTGACTTGGCCTACCACCCTGCCACCGGGTTGGACGGTCGAGTGGGATGTTGCTCCGGCAGGAGAGGAGCACGAGGAGTAGTGGGCTAGGCCTTGCCCAATTCCTCGATACCGACGACTTCGATTATCCACTGCACTTTATTTTGTGTACTTTATTTGCTACTCAAAAACTCCGATCTATGTAATAACCCAGCACTTAATTTGAGGTTTCCTGTTTTATTGTATTTCTTCTGTGACTCACCTTCGAGTGAGATTGTGGAATTTGATCCTGGTTAAGTGGCTCTATCAGACTAGATCTGAGGGACTAACGGGTTATTCCGATTTAAGTGTGTTACGTCCCCTGAGGCGTGACCTAGGCACTTAAGCTGGAATAATTCGGGCGGTTCTGCCACACAAAGAAACAAAATTCAGTAGCTCTTTCTACCGCCGAAGCCGAGTACATTGCCGCTGGCCATTGTTGCGCGCAATTGCTTTGGATGAGGCAAACCCTTAGGGACTATGGTTACAAATTTAGCAAAGTCCCTCTCCTATGTAATAATGAGAGTGCAATCCGCATGGCGGATAATCCCGTTGAACACAGCCGCACTAAGCACATAGCCATTCGGTATCACTTTTTGAGGGATCACCAACAAAGGGGGGATATCGAGATAGCCTATGTTAGCACCAAAGAACAATTAGCCGATATCTTTACCAAACCACTAGATGAGAAAACCTTTACCGAACTTAGGAATGAGCTAAACATTCTTGATTCTCGAAACTTTGATTGATACCTTGCACCAATAGCTCATTTATATACCTTTGATCATATCTCTTTTATGTCTACGACTAATGTGTTTTCAAGTGTATTCCTATGCTAAGTCATAGATTGAAAGGGAAATGGAGTCTTCGGTGAAGACAAGGCTTCCACTCCACTCTATCGGTATTATTTACCATTCGCTGTCACTCCACACCGCTCTCCACTTTGGTATAATCTTCACTCATATTCACTTGTACCATTAGGGAGAAAGTAAAAAGGGCTCTAAAGACTCCATTTTTGGCGATTAATGCCAAAGGGGGAGAAAGTATTAGCCCAAAGCAAAAGGTCCGCACCACCACACCAATTTCAAAGTTTAGAAATGAAGTTTTAAATTGGTATCTTACGATGATATTTAAAAGAGGATTTTTCAATTGGATAGTATTTTTCAAATTGGTATAGTTAATCTTCTTTCAATTGGTAAAACCCTCTTGAACGGTAAGAGGAGAATTTCATCCAGGGGGAGTTTTTTTTAAAGTCAAAGGAAAAGCATTTGAAACAGGGGGAGAAAATTTCAAATCTTGAAAATGCTTCTTGCAATCTTATTTATATACCTTTGACTATTTGCAAAAATACTTTGAAAAGATTTTCCAAAAGATTTTGCAAAAACAAAACAAGTGGTGCAAGCGTGGTCCAAAATATTAAAAGAAAGAAAGCAATCTATGCATATCTAATGTAAGTAAAATTGGTTTAATTCCAAGCAACCTGTGCACTCAGCTTATGCAAACTAGTTCAATTTTGCACTCATATATTTGCTTTGGTTTGTGTTGGCATCAATCACCAAAAAGGGGGAGATTGAAAGGGAAATACGGTCAAACCTTTTCCTAAATGATTTTGGTGGTTGAAATGCCCAACACAAATAATTGGACTAACTAGTTTGCTCTAGATTACACGTTCTACAGGTGCCAAAGGTTCAACACAAACCAATAAAAATATCTAATTTAGGGTTCAAAAGAAAGGAGCAAAAGAAACCGAAGTGAACCCTGGTCTGGCGCACCGGACTGTCCGGTGTGCCACCGGACAGTGTCCGGTGCACCAGAGTGGATCGACTTCAAACTCTTCACCTTCGTGTTTCTGAGACCGCGCTCCGCTATAATTCACCGGACTGTCCGGTGTGCCAGCGGAGCAACGACTCCCAAGTGCAACGGTCGACTCCAACGGTCGACTGACAACTGAACAGTGACAGACAGATTGCGCAGAATCAGAGCAGCGCCAGAAGGCGCACTAGACAGTGAACAGTGACTGTCCGGTGCAACACCGAACTGTCCGGTGGCCTAGGCTGTCAGAGCTCCAACGGTCGAAACCGTCAGAACTCTAATGGTTGGGTGACGTGGCTGGCGCACCGGACAGTGTCCGGTGGCGCACCGGACTGTCCGGTGCGCCCATCGACAGTAGCCCTCCCCAACGACTTTTTTGGTGGTTTGGGCTATAAATACCCCCCAACCACCACCATTCAAGGCATCCAAGTTTCTAGCATATTGCATTCAATACAAGAGCTCTAGACTTCACTCCAAGACACAAACAAGAGATCAAATCCTCTCCCAAGTTCAAAATCACTCCAAACACTTAGTGACTAGTGAGAGAGAGATTTTTGTGTTTATTTGAGTTCTTGTTGCTTGGATCGCTTTCTTCCTCCTCCATTCTCGTTCTCAAGACATTTGTAATCAAAGCAAGAGACACCAAGTTGTGGTGGTCCTTGTGAGGGGTATAAGTGACCCATTGATTAAGGAGAAAGCTCACTCGGTCTAGGTGACCGTTTGAGAGAGGGAAAGGGTTGAAAGAGACCCGATCTTTGTGACCACCTCAACGGGGAGTAGGTTTGCAAGAACCGAACCTCGGTAAAACAAATCACCGTGTCACTCGCTTTATTTCTTGGTTGATTTGTTTTCGCTCTCTCTTTCGGACTCGGTTTTATTTCTGACGCTAACCCCGGCTTGTAGTTGTGCTTAAAGTTTATAAATTTCAGATTTTCCTATTCACCCCCCTCTAGGCGACTTTCAGTGCTGATCCTATCTTTTTGCAGGGCTTAATTCTTAGCAACGCTTTGAGGACACAGAAGAATGCTGAAGATGAAAGCTGCGTGATAGCCCTCGTCAACCTTCAGTCAGAAGTTATCAAGCAGAGAAATGAAGCCGTGGAAAAAGATAAAATTCTGCTTTCATTGATAGATAATGTGAAAAAGACGAAGCAAAATTTAACGCTCAATCCGAAGCTCATAAAGGCGAAGTTGAAGACCATCGGAAAAAACTTGCTGAAGCTAGTGAAAATTTTGAACTTGCAAAAGTGAAGCAAGAAATAAGTGAATGGTCGAACACTAGGCTGGAGAAAAATGTTGAGGAGATTCACGAATCCAAGGAGAGGTGCTTTGAGAAATCCTTGGATTGCGTAAGAAAATTGAAAACCAGCTTTGCCAAGGTGGGTGCTTATTCTTCCGAAGAGAATTTCATTCGGGGTGACCCCAAGGGTGTTATTGATTGGATAAGCAGAGAAGCCGAAGCTTTTGAAGAGATCCTCAGTGATCGCGGGGACATTTATGCCTTCGCCGGTGCTCGCAGGGTTGCAACAATTCTGGAGAAGGCTGGTTGTGACCATGTTAAAGCTGCAGCCCAGACCGAAGTCGTCTTCTCCACAGACGACACGAAAGACCCCTCGGCCGAAGCTACTTTAGTGGGTGGAAAGTTTTACTCCTATGTTTGAGTGAATGGTGGCCGAGAATTGGCCAACGAAATCATAAAGAAAAATGAAAAAGAAACCCACGATGCTCGAAAAGAAGCTAAACGAGCCGAAGAAGCTGCCGAGCGTGCAAGGCGTATAGGTATTATTTTTGAATTTTAGCTTCTTATGTTCTGGCTTCGGACTAACAGTTTGTCTACTACAGCTGAACTCTCACCTCTGCCTGAGCCATACGACCCCCAGGCCGATCCCGTCATGGAAGAAGAGCTGGATGTAATGAGCGTCACTAATTCCATCATCAACGAAGTCGTCGATAGGCTGCTGAATGAGGTCGTAGAGAAAATTCTTAAAGAAGATCAGGCTTTTATTGTAATGATACAATGTAACATTCTGTGTATGAGACAATTAACAGATATGTAAATTAATGTAATATATTTCTTTACGATGCATAAAATTTACGCACATACCGTTTTTGAGCCTTCGGCGAAAAAACACCTTCCCTTCTTTTCATGCTTCGTAAAGAAAGAAGATCCTTTTTCATGGCAACTCTGTTGTGTGATACTGTTAACAGATTTTTCCTGATAAAATTGTATTAGTCGAAGGTTTTGTTCGTTCCTCAGCACATTTCCATTCAACAATTTATTGCTGAAGGTCTGCTTCATACCCAATCTTTGTTGTTGATGCGATATGATGTATGATGTAATGTTATGCAGAATGATGCGATGATATGATGCAATATGATGGTTGAAAGGGAATTAGGCTTACACCTATTTCCTAATTGATTTTTGTGGTTGAATTGTCCAACACAAATAATTGGACTAACTAGTTTGTTCTAGTCTATAAGTTTTACAGGTGCCAAAGGTTCACAATAAGCCAATAAAAAGACCAAGAAAGGGTTCAAACAAAGAGAGCAAAAGACATCCCAAAAGGCACCCTGGTCTGGCGCACCGGACTGTCCGGTGCACCAGGGGACTCGACGCTGAACTCCTCACCTTCGGGAAAATGGGAGGCCACTCTGCTATAATTCACCGGACTGTCCGGTGTCACACCGGAGCAACGGCTACTTCGCGCGCAACGGTCGACTGCAACGCATTTAATGCGCGCCTGCGCGCGCAGAGGACAGAACACGCGCAGTTGGCGCACCGGACAGTCTACAGGACTTGTCCGGTGCACCACCGGACAGCCCAGAGGCCCCACAAGTCAGAGCTCCAACGGTCAAACCCCAACGGTCTGCTGACGTGGCTGGCGCACCGGATAGTGTCTAGTGGCGCACCGGACAGTGTCCAGTGGCGCACCGGACTGTCCGGTGCGCCATGCGACAGCAGCCTTCCAACAGCCATATTTTGGTGGTTGGGGCTATAAATACCCCAACCACCCCACATTCAATGGCATCCAAGTTTTCCACCTTCAACATATTACAAGAGCTATAGAAGTCAATTCTAGACACTCCAAAGAGATCAAATCCTCTCACAAGTCCAAAGACAACTCCAATCAATAGTGGCTATTGAGAGAGTGATATTTGTGTTCATTTGAGCTCTTGCGCTTGGATTGCTTGTTTTCTTTCTCATTCTTCTTGTGATCAAACTCATTTGTAATCGAGGCAAGAGACACCAATTGTGTGGTGGTCCTTGCGGGAACTTTGTGTTCCGATTGATTGAGAAGAGAAGCTCACTCGGTCTAAGTGACCGTTTGAGAGAGGGAAATGGTTGAAAGAGACCCGGTCTTTGTGACCACCTCAACGGGGAGTAGGTTTGCAAGAACCGAACCTCGGTAAAACAAATCATCGTGTCTCGCTCTTTATTTGCTCACGATTTGTTTTGCGCCCTCTCTCTTGGACTCGTTCTTATTTCTAACGCTAACCCGGCTTGTAGTTGTGCTTAAGTTTATAAATTTCAGATTTGCCCTATTCACCCCCCTCTAGGCGACTTTCAATTGGTATCAAAGCCCGGTGCTTCATTAGAGCTTAACCGCTCGAAGTGATGTCGGGAGCATCCGCCAAGAGGGAGTTCGGGACCGACGAGAAGCCCGCCACAAGCCATGGGAAGGCTCCATCCGGGGAGTCCGCCAACAAGGTGAAGGGATCTCCTTCACACAACAAGTCACGTCAGAGCGGTGACAAGAAGAAGAAGATGAGGAAGGTGGTCTACTACGAGACCGACTCTTCGTCGCCATCCACCTCTGGCTCCGACACGCCGTCCGTAACTTCTAAACGCCATGAGCGCAATAAGTTTAGTAAGATTCCCCTACGCTACCCTCGCATTTCCAAGCATACTCCATTACTTTCTGTCCCATTAGGCAAACCACCGGCTTTTAATGGTGAAGATTATAGTAGGTGGAGTGAAATGATGAAGTTTCACCTAACCACACTCCACACAAGTATATGGGACATTGTTGAATTTGGAGTACAGGTACCATCCGTGGGGGATGAAGATTATGCTGAGGACGAGGTGGCCCAAATCAAGCACTTGAACTCTCAAGCAACTACTATACTCCTCTCCTCTCTAAGTCCGGAGGAGTATAATAAAGTGCAAGGGTTGAAGAGCACCAAGGAGGTTTGGGACGTGCTCAAGACCGCACACGAAGGAGATGAAGTGACCAAAATCACCAAGCGGGAGACGATCGAGGGGGAGCTCGGTCGATTCCGTCTCAACCGAGGCGAGGACCCTCAAGCCATGTACAACCGCTTGAAGACCTTGGTGAACCAAGTGCGCAACCTCGGGAGCACCAAATGAGATGACCATGAGATGGTCAAGGTTATTCTAAGATCCCTCGTTTTCCTTAACCCTACGCAAGTTCAATTAATTCGAGGAAATCCTAGATATACACTAATGTCTCCCGAGGAAGTAATAGGAAATTTTGTGAGCTTTGAGTTGATGATCAAAGGCTCAAAGAAAATCATCGAGCTAGATGGCCCCTCCGCGCCCGAAGCTCAACCGGTCGCATTCAAGGCAACGGAGGAGAAAAAGGAAGAGTCTACATCAAGTAGACAACCCATCGACGCCTCTAAGCTCGACAACGAGGAAATGACGCTCATCATCAAGAGCTTCCGCCAAATCCTCAAGCAAAGGAGGGGGAAGGATTACAAGCCCCGCTCCAAGAAAGTTTGCTACAAGTGTGGTAAGCCCGGTCATTTTATTGAAAAATGTCCACTATCTAGTGACAGTGATAGGGGCGACGACAAGAAAGGAAATAGGAGAGAAAAGAAGAGGTACCACAAGAAGAGGGGCGGCGATGCCAATGTGTGTCGCGACTAGGACTCCGACGAGAGCTCCTCCGACTCCTCATCCGACGAGGACGCCGCCAACATCGCCGTCACCAAGGGACTCCTCTTCCCAAACGTCGGCCACAAGTGCCTCATGGCAAAGGACGGCAAAAGGAAGAAGGTAAAATCAAGATCCTCCACTAAATATGCTTCCTCTAGTGATGAAGATAATTCTAGTGAAAATGAGGAGGATAACTTGCGCACCCTTTTTGCCAACCTAAACATGCAACAAAAAGAAAAATTAAATGAATTAATTAGTGCTATTCATGAGAAGGATGAACTCTTGGACACCCAAGAGGACTTCCTAATTAAGGAAAATAAGAAGCATGTTAAGGTCAAAAATGCTTACGCTCTAGAAGTAGAAAAATGTGAAAAACTATCTAGTGAGCTAAGCACTTGCCATGATACTATTGTCAACCTTAGAAATGAGAATGCTAAATTAATTGCTAAGATTGATTCAAATGTATGTGATGATTCAATTTCCAATCTTTGAGATGATAATGCTAATTTGCTTGCTAAGATTGAAAAATTAAATGATTCTCTTGCTAGCCTTAAGATTGAAAATGAAAAATTAATTGCTAAGGCTAAAGAATTAGATGTTTGCAATACTTCCATTTCCAATCTTAGAGATAACAATGATATTTTACGTGCTAAGATTGTTGAACTTAATTCTTGCAAACCCTCTACATCTGCCATTGAGCATGTCACTATTTGCACTAGATGTAGAGATATTAACATTGATGCTATTCATGATCATATGGCTTTAATTAAACAACAAAGTGATCATATAGCAAAATTAGATGCTAAAATTGCCGAGCATGACTTAGAAAATGAAAAATTTAAATTTGCTAGAAGCATGCTCTATAGTGGGAGACGCCCTGGCATCAAGGATGGCATTGGCTTCCAAAAGGGGGACAATGTCAAACTTAATGCCCCTCCTAAAAGATTGTCTAACTTTGTTAAGGGCAAGGCTCCCATGCCTCAGGATAACGAGGGTTACATTTTGTACCCTGCCGGTTATCTCGAGAGCAAAATTAGGAGAATTCATTCTAGGAAGTCTCACTCTGGCCCTAATCATGCTTTTATGTATAAGGGTGAGACATCTAGTTCTAGGCAATCAACCTGTGCAAAATTGCCTAAGAAGAAAACTCCAACTGCATCAAACGATCATGACATTTCATTTAAAACTTTTGATGCATCTTATGTTTTAACTAACAAATCCGGCAAGATAGTTGTCAAGTATGTTGGGGGCAAACACAAGGGATCAAAGACTTGTGTTTGGGTACCCAAAGTTCTTGTATCTAATGTCAAAGGACCCAAAACCATTTGGGTACCTAAAGTAAAGAACTGAACTTGTTTTGTAGGTTTATGCATCCGGGGGCTCAAGTTGGATCATCGATAGATGGTGCACAAACCATATGACAGGGGAGAAGAAAATGTTCTCCTCCTATGAGAAAAACCAAGATCCCCAAAGAGCGATCACATTCGAGGATGGAAACCAAGGTTTGGTCAAAGGATTGGGTAAAATTGCTATATCTCCTGACCACTCCATTTCCAATGTTTTTCTTATAGATTCTTAGATTATAACTTGCTTTCGGTTTCACAATTATGTAAAATGGGCTACAATTGTCTTTTTACAGATATAGGTGTTACTGTCTTTAGAAGAAGTGATGATTCAGTAGCATTTAAGGGAGTGTTAGGGGGTCAGCTATACTTGGTAGATTTTGATAGAGCTGAACTTGACACATGCTTAATTGCTAAGACTAACATGGGCTGGCTCTGGCATCGCCGACTAGCACATGTTGGAATGAAGAATCTTCACAAGCTTCTGAAGGGAGAACACAGTTTGGGATTAACAAATGTTCATTTTGAGAAAGACAGGATTTGTAGCGCATGTCAGGCAGGGAAGCAAGTTGGTGTTCATCATCCACACAAGAACATTATGACGACTGACAGGCCAATCGAGCTCCTACATATGGACCTATTCGGCCCGATAGCTTACATAAGCATCGGCGGGAGTAAGTACTGTCTAGTTATTGTGGATGACTATTCTCGCTTCACTTGGGTGTTCTTTTTGTAGGAAAAATCTCATACCCAAGAGACCTTAAAGGGATTCTTGAGACGGGATCAAAACGAGTTCGGCTTAAGGATCAAGAAAATTAGAAGCGACAACGGAACGGAGTTCAAGAACTCTCAAATAGAAGGCTTCCTTGAGGAGGAGGTCATCAAGCATGAGTTCTCTTCTCCCTACACGCCACAACAAAATGGTGTAGTGGAGAGGAAGAATCGAACTCTATTGGACATGGCAAGAACCATGCTTGATGAATACAAGACTTCGGATCGGTTTTGGGCCGAGGCGGTCAACACCGCTTGCTACGCCATCAACCGGCTGTATCTACACCGAATCCTCAAGAAGACATCATACGAACTCCTTACCGGTAAAAAGCCCAATGTTTCATATTTTAGAGTCTTTGGTAGCAAATGCTTTATTCTTGTTAAAAGAGGTAAAAAATCTAAATTTGCTCCTAAGGCCGTAGAAGGCTTTTTACTAGGATATGATTCAAACACAAGGGCATATAGAGTCTTTAACAAGTCCTCTGGACTAGTTGAAGTTTGTTGTGACGTTGTGTTTGATGAGACTAACGGCTCTCAAGTAGAGCAAGTTGATCTTGATGAGATAGGTGATGAAGAGGCTCCATGCGTCGCGCTAAGGAACATGTCCATTGGGGATGTGTGTCCTAAGGAATCCGAAGAGTCTCCAAATGCACAAGATCGACCATCTTCCTCAATGCAAGCATCTCCACCAACTCAAGATGAGGATGAGGCTCAAAATGACGAAGGAGAAGATCAAGGAGTTGAGTCACCTCAAGAGGAGAGCAATGATCAAGGGGGAGATGCCCATGATCAAGATAAGGAAGAAGAACAAGCTACAAGGCTGCCACACCCAAGAGTCCACCAAGCAATCCAACGAGATCACCCCGTGAACACCATCCTCGGCGATATTCAAAAGGTGGTAACTACTCGATCTCGCGTTGCTCATTTTTGTGAACATTACTCTTTTGTTTCCTATATTGAGCCACACAGGATAGAGGAAGCACTATAAGATTCGGATTGGGTGGTGGCGATGCAAGAGGAGCTCAACAATTTCACTAGGAATGAGGTATGGCATTTAGTTCCACGTCCTAACCAAAATGTTGTAGGAACCAAGTGGGTCTTCCGCAACAAGCAAGATGAGCATGGTGTGGTGACAAGGAACAAAGCCCGACTTGTGGCCAAAGGATATTCACAAGTCGAAGGTTCGGATTTCGGTGAAACCTATGCACCCGTAGCTAGGATAGAATCAATTCGCATTTTACTTGCCTATGCTACTTACCATGGCTTCAAGCTTTATCAAATGGATGTGAAAAGTGCCTTCCTCAATGGACCAATCAAGGAAGAGGTCTATGTTGAGCAACCTCCTGGCTTTGAAGATAGTGAGTACCCTAACTATGTATATAAACTCTCTAAGGCGCTTTATGGGCTCAAGCAAGCCCCAAGAGCATGGTATGAATGCCTAAGAGATTTTCTTATCACTAATGGCTTCAAAGTCGGAAAAGAAGATCCTACTTTATTTACTAAAACTCTTGACAATGATTTGTTTGTATGCCAAATTTATGTTGATGATATTATATTTGGATCTACTAACGAATCTACATGTGAGGAATTTAGTAGGATCATGACACAGAAATTCGAGATGTCGATGATGGGGGAGTTGAAGTACTTCTTAGGATTTCAAGTGAAGCAACTCCAAGAGGGCACCTTCATTAGCCAAACGAAGTATATTCAAGATATTCTAAACAAGTTTGGGATGAAGGATGCCAAACCCATCAAGACACCCATGGGAACCAATGGGCATCTCGACCTCGACACGGGAGGTAAATCCGTCGATCAAAAGGATTAACGGTAGATGATAGGTTCTTTACTCTATTTATGTGCATCTCGACCGGATATTATGCTTTCCATATGCATGTGTGCAAGATTCCAAGCCGACCCTAAGGAAGCTCACCTTACGGCCGTAAAACGAATCTTGAGATATTTAGTTCATACTCCTAAGTTTGGGCTTTGGTACCCTCGGGGATCCACATTTGATTTAATTGGTTATTTGGATGCCGATTGGGCGGGGTGTAAAATTAATAGAAAGAGCACATCGGGGACTTGCCAGTTCTTGGGAAGATCCTTGGTGTCTTGGGCTTCAAAAAAGCAAAATTCCGTAGCTCTTTCTACCGCCGAAGCCGAGTATATTGCCGCAGGTCATTGTTGCACGCAACTACTTTGGATGAGGCAAACCCTTAGGGACTATGGTTACAAATTAACCAAAGTTCCTCTTCTATGTGATAATGAGAGTGCAATCCGCATGGTGGATAATCCCGTTGAGCATAGCCGCACTAAACACATAGCCATTCGGTATCATTTCTTAAGGGATCACCAACAAAAGGGAGATATCGAGATTGCATATATTAACACTAAAGAACAATTAGCCGATATCTTTACCAAGCCACTAGATGAACAAACTTTTAACAAACTTAGGCATGAGCTAAATATTCTTGATTCTCGGAATTTCTTTTGATGTTTTGCACACATAGCTCATAAGTATACCTTTGATCATGTCTTTTTTATATGCTATGACTAATGTGTTTTCAAGTATATTTCAAACCAAGTCATAGGTGTATTGAAAGGGAATTGGAGTCTTCGGCGAAGACAAAGGCTTCCACTCCACTCCATAACTTATCCTTCGCCGTCGCTCCGAGCAACTCTCCAACTTTGGTATAATCTTCACTCATATTATTGTTCGCCAAAGGGAAAAAGTAGTCAAAAGGGCTTATATTTCACTCAAGTATCCGTTTTTGGCGATTCATGCCAAAGGGGGAGAAAGTATTAGCCCAAAGCAAAAGGACCGCACCACCACCAATTTTCAAAATTGAAGTTAAGAAAAGGATTTAAAATGATGAAATTTTCAATTGATATCCTATTATATTCAAAAGGAGGAGAAAGTAGTATTTTCAAAATTGGTATCTTAAAACCCTCGAACACTAAGAGGAGGATTTTATTGAGGGGGAGTTTTGTTTAGTCAAAGGAAAAGCATTTGAAATAGGGGAAGAAAATTTCAAATCTTGAAAATGATTCTCAAAATCTTATTCATTTACCTTTGACTATTTGCAAAACGACTTTGAAAAGAATTTACAATAGGATATGCAAAAACAAAACATGTGGTGCAAGCGTGGTCCAAAATGTTAAAAATAAAGAAACAATCCATGCATATCTTATGAAAATATTTATTGGCTCAATTCTAAGTAACCTTTGCACTTACATTATGCAAACTAGTTCAATTATGCACTTCTATACTTGCTTTGGTTTGTGTTGGCATCAATCACCAAAAAGGGGGAGATTGAAAGGGAATTAGGCTTACACCTATTTCCTAATTGATTTTGGTGGTTGAATTGTCCAACACAAATAATTGGACTAACTAGGTTGCTCTAGTCTATAAGTTTTACAGGTGCCAAAGGTTCACAATAAGCCAATAAAAAGACCAAGAAAGGGTTCAAACAAAGAGAGCAAAAGACATCCCAAAAGGCACCCTGGTCTGGCGCACCGGACTGTCCGGTGCTCCATCGGACAGTGTCCGGTGCACCAGGGGACTCGACGCTGAACTCCTCACCTTCGGGAAAATGGGAGGCCGCTCTGCTATAATTCACCGGACTGTCCGGTGTCACATCGGACTGTCCGGTGTGCCAGCGGAGCAACATCTACTTCGCGCGCAACGGTCGACTGCAACGCATTTAATGCGCGCCTGCGCGCGCAGAGGACAGAACACGCGCAGTTGGCGCACCAAACAGTCTACAGGACTTGTCCGGTGCACCACCGAACAGCCCAGAGGCCCCACAAGTCAGAGCTCCAACGGTCGAACCCCAACGGTCTACTGACGTGGCTGGCGCACCGGACTGTCCGGTGCGCCATGCGACAGCAGCCTTCCAACAGCCATATTTTGGTGGTTGGGGCTATAAATACCCCAACCACCCCACATTCAATGGCATCCAAGTTTTCCACCTTCAACATATTACAAGAGCTATAGCATTCAATTCTAGACACTCCAAAGAGATCAAATCCTCTCACAAGTCCAAAGACAACTCCAATCAATAGTGGCTAGTGAGAGAGTGATATTTGTGTTCATTTGAGCTCTTGCGCTTGGATTGCTTCTTTTCTTTCTCATTCTTCTTGTGATCAAACTCATTTGTAATCGAGGCAAGAGACACCAATTGTGTGGTGGTCCTTGCGGGAACTTTGTGTTCTGATTGATTGAGAAGAGAAGCTCACTCGGTCTAAGTGACCGTTTGAGAGAGGGAAAGGGTTGAAAGAGACCCGGTCTTTGTGACCACCTCAACGGGGAGTAGGTTTGCAAGAACCGAACCTCGGTAAAACAAATCATCGTGTCTCGCTCTTTATTTGCTCACGATTTGTTTTGCGCCCTCTCTCTCGGACTCATTCTTATTTCTAACGCTAACCCGACTTGTAGTTGTGCTTAAGTTTATAAATTTCAGATTCGCCCTATTCACCCCCCCTCTAGGCGACTTTCAATGGTTATGACTAAGACACGCACACACGCCCACACTTGAACACCCAAGACTCTGCATCCCCTTAGGGACGTCTTTGGAGTCTTTAAGCTCTGCATCCCCTTAGGAACGACTTTGGAGCTTCTTCACCTTCTATTTCGGTGGTATCTAAGCTTTGCATCCCTTTAGGAACGACCTTGGAGCTTCTTCACCTTCTATTTCGGTGGTATTTAAGCTCTGCATCCCCTTAGGAACGACTTTGGAGCATCTTCACCTTCTATTTCAGTGGTATTTAAGCTCTGCATTCCCTTAGGAACGACTTTGGAGCTTCTTCACCATATATTTCGGTGGAATTTTTGGCTCTGCATCCCCTTAAGAACAACTTCTAAGCTTCGGAACTTAATCTGCGCTCCCTTAGGAACGACTTTTGTAGCTTCAGAACTTACTCCGCTCCCTTAGGAACGACTTTTGTAGCTTCGGAAGTCTGTTAGGAAGGCGCATTTTACTCATTGGTACTCGCACAATTATTACATGAAATTAAAATTCAATCCTTCGTGGTTTGTTTTTCATACAAAAAATAGAATGGCAGGAAAGATAAAGATACACCAAGAGTAGGATATTCTTTTAGTAGATGTGCTTGGATTCAGGCACAGTGCTGTTAACTGTGCGAGCTTCGGACTCCTCCCGGAAGTCGTGCTGCTATTGAGCGTGCTGGTGCCCTTCTGGCTGCTGGCTTCGGGTTAGAGTAGGTGGTAAAGGTGGTGGTGGTGGGAGCTAAGCCCAGGAAGCTTGAGAGTGGCTTGTCGAAGCGACAGAGGCCGTAGGCTATTGATTACCTACGTACTCTGGGATGTAGGGAGAATAGCACGAAGCAATATGTAGGATCTGCTTCGGCTGATTCTGCCGTGCCTTAGCTTCGACAATCTCTTTTTGTTTTTTCTGAATTGTGACTTGGCATGTTCTTGTGGTGTGGCCTTTGTCTTCGCCGCAAAATAAGCAATATAATCTTCTGGGCTGATCTCCGTATCTTCCTACGAAGCTTCTACCCCCTCTGCCTCTTGGGGCTGGTGGCCTGAAGGAGCTTTGTTGTGGCCCTCATGACTGAGAGCTGTGATGTTGCCTTTGGGGTTGACTTCCTCTATCATCACTTCGATTGGCATTATGGATTGACCTGACGTGCCTGGGGTGAAGTATTCCTCCGAAGCCCCTGGCCATCTCGGAAAACATGTAAGCTTCCTCACTTCTTTGGTGGAAATCATTATCAGCCCGGATATACTCATCCATCTTCTGAAGAAGCTTCTCCAGGGTTTGTGGGGCTTTCTAGCAAAATACTGAGTCGTAGGTCCAGGTCGAAGCCCCTTGATCATGGCCTCAATGACAATTTCATTGGGCACTGTAGGCGCTTGTGCTCTTAGACGCAGGAGCCTTCGGACATACGCTTGAAGGTACTCCTCATGGTCTTGTGTGCACTGAAACAAAGCCTGAGCAGTGATTGGCTTCGTCTGAAAGCCTTGGAAGCTAGTGATTAGCATATCCTTGAGCTTCTGGCATGATGTGATTGTCCCTGGCTGGAGAGACGAGTACCAAGTTTGTGCTACACTTTTGACTGCCATGATGAAGGACTTTGCCATGACTACAGTGTTGCCCCCATATGAAGATATGGTTGCCTCGTAGCTCATTAGGAACTGCTTCGGGTCTGAGTGCCCATCATACATAGGAAGCTGAGGTGGCTTGTATGATGGAGGTCATGGAGTAGCCTGCAACTCTACTGCTAGAGGAGAAGCATCATCAAAAGCAAATTTGCCATGATGGAAATCATCATAACATTCATCATCGTTGTATGAATTGTCTTGACGAAGCTCTTTGTGTTGAGGCCTTTGGTCTTGGTCATCTTGGTTGAGATGACGCACTTCCTCAGCGGCCTCATCAATCTTCCTCTGAAAATCGGCGAGACGAAGCATCTTTTCTTTCTTCTTCTGCACCTATTGATGGATGGCTTCGAGGTCCCTGATTTCGGTCTCCTGAGGTGTTGGACTAGTAGCCTTCCTTTTCTGGCTCCTAGCTTCGCGTAATGTTTCTTGATTAACGTCTAGTGGCTGTAATGCAGCCCCTGGCCCTGATGACTTCTTCGGCGGCATGACGAAGGTCAAAGCTTGCTAAAGGTGGTCAAGTGAGTTCACCGAAGGTGGGCGCCAATGTTGGTCACTTGTTCTCAAATGTTGTGAATCAAGAACAAGGCAACACAATTGTTAAAGATTAAGGACCTTCGTCCTCCGAAGCATTATCTCCTCTTGGATATAATGATCTTTAGACGAAGGTCATGAAGGACATACCTTCATCATTTTAATGTATAAAGATATAAATAGGGACATATGAAACACATAAATAGTATGAATAACCATTTTAAATTATTCACTTTATCATTATAAAATCATGAACAAACATCAATGATGTTTAGATTACATTTGTACCTTCGGCTTGACAGAAAGTAAAAATCCCGAAATGACACGTGAGTGAATGCCAGTCAGCGTGAACAGTACGATGTTACTGTTCATCTATTTATACGCACAGGACACAGCCTGAGAAAAATTACATTCATGCCCCTGACATTTACTGTTAGCTAAAAAGTAAGCTGTCGAGGACTAAGCAGTCTTTTCTCGTTTAGGTCGGTTTCATTCTCCACCACCGTCCTTGTGCTAAGTCAAAGCTTCTCCAGCCACAGCTTCGGAGTTGGTTCACCCTTCTTCCCGATCACGCTTTTCATACCATGCGCACCTTCATCTTAAAGCCGAAGCTTCCTGTGACAGTATACTATACTGGAAAACATGTTAGTCATGTTTTTGAGGACCTTTGGAAGATGAAGGCCCCCAATAGGTGCATAAGAGAATTAAGTGTACGCTTTGATTGACACTTCTTAAGTTCATGAAAGTACTCGTATATACGAGACCAATACCTTCCACCTTTTTTATCTTTGCCCACAACATGATTCAAACTTATATTGTGCCACACTGAAACCAAAACTTCGCCTTCTTCACTAGTGAATTTTTTGGATCTCTTATTGTTCGGTCTTGCGTTGGGGGGTATTGGACCAACTGGCATTGATTGTGACTGAAGTTCAGGGCATGTGTTGCTTTGAGTGTCAAAACCTGTTTGAATGTTGTCATCCCTCATCATGCTAGAAAAGTATCCATTTCCTGCAAACATGAGAACTCAACCCACTACCATCTCGATGCTTGATTTCAGTTTTATTCATCTCAACGTTTCAATTTCAGTTTGGTTAAAAAATGTTCAGTCCTTCAAGCCAAACCAAGCAAATTATATACTGGTCCAGATAACTGCAGATTAGAAACAGGTCCAGATGGTTGTATCCCAAACAACGAATTTATATGAAATAAAAATGACTATAGATTGGAAACTCGTCCCAAAGAACATGGTTCTTGTAAAATATATCAGGAAAGATGTCAGTGTTTGCGCATAGCAACTGTCAAACTATCATACTGCTTCCTCTTGATACGCAACGTTGCTAACAGTGTCACTCAAATGCTAGATATGGCTAAAATAGTAGTAATCAGCAGGCAGAAGCTACATATGATATTTGCAAGACCACGTGTAGCTCTGCTCCATTTAGAATGGGTAAATATTGTGCCTCACTGGTTCAATTCAAGTACTATCAGTCCATCTATGACATAATATACTTTATTATGTACATTCAGTCAACTAAAAATTGAAGCATGGACAATCGACATAGTTTTGATGATGAAGTCAACTAATAATTCAGCCAAGAATAACTCAATTAACACAAAAATGAATTCACAATCACCATATAGATTATCATAGCTTGGTATTTGAATTAACAGACCAATGTTCATACCGTTTGTGCCCAGGTCGAATGAGGAATAGATTCCTTCGCTGGATCCGAAGAAGGCTGATGGTAATGGATCAATGTCAAATGTCGCACGTCCTAGAACTAGAGGGCGCGGACCTCCCCCACCTTGGACTGTACCTCGTCACGCGCCTCCTCCATCATGGTGGTGGCCATTGTCGCCGGCCAGCTGCCATGGGTGGCTCCTTCCACCGATGGACATGACATCCCGCATCGCTTCACTGTCCATGTCTCCGGGCTGCATCATGAGATCCAGCCGTCTCCGCCACCACCACCTCCATCGCCGCTGCAGAAAACTCTCCCTCCACGAACGCTTCACAGCTTCCCGCAGCCAAGGAAAAAAGCCCGCGCACGACTAGGAAACGCGGGAACTCACAAGGATGCACGAGCGCAAGCGATTTAGGGGGGAGATTCCACTCACGCATATCTGCGGGGTGCTGTCCCTGGTTTGCATGGCGCTGAAATATGTGGGGAAGAAAGGAGAGACTGTTGGAGTACATGGAAACGGTGTTTCGCCATAAAAATGTTTTTGGGAAGCTTTTGCGTTATTTCTTGGAGATGCTCTAAGGTCTAACATGATTTAGGACTAGGTTGGTCAATGTTTCTATTCTTTGGGCTAGCACGACATGGTCTAAAAGATTTTTGGGCCTTCTCTAAAGATGACAATTTAACCTGTAAAGCCCGAAAACCGATGTGTATCAGACCCAACAGGTACGGTATGGGTAAAATTTTTGACCGTAGGTGCAACCAGCTGTGTGGCTTGCTTTGGAGCCAATCACCTAACGAACCCTAGAGCCGGTGCACTGTGTGCAAGACCTTGGGGGTCCTCTCTGTGGGAGCGCGGACCGTCCGCGACTACGCAGAGGGGCTCCAGTCTTCTCTACGGACACACGGATCGTCCGCAATGGGGTGGCGAACCGTCCGCGTGTGCGTAGAGGGCTCAGGGATCTCCTTCAACACCTTGATCTTGCACCCCGGGAGGGACCCCTTCAGGAGGAAAGATTCAGATAAAAAGACTAATTATTGATATTCCTAGGGCAAAAAATATAAAGGCAATGATAATAGATTGATTCGATCGTACCCCTTCATATATATAGGGGAGGTCTGGACCCGTTCCTAGGAGTATCCTAACGAATTCACCCGTGATTACCTATATAAGAACGCACGAGATAAGGACTTTTGTCTCAGTTAATCTGATCACGGACTGTTCGAGCTACACCTGTAGATTGTCTGGAGGGCAGACCGTCCGAGCCACATGACTGGACTGTCTGATCGTCCCTATGTGCCACAAATGGTTCTCAACACATGCCCCTTGCCCTTTGGGAAAGCTAAGAGAACCAAAAGCACCTGGTACATGTTGTTACCAACTCGATGTGAGAACATCAGTTTTCTAAGCATCTTGACATACACTAGGATGATATTGCTTCAGGAAACGACCATTCAATGCCTTAGGTAGCTCATCACCTTGCAATGTCTGCAACATGTATGAATTACCAAAGATTAACTGTGTAACTCTATAAGACCCTTCTCATCCTAGAGACCACTTGCCAAACTTTTGGTCCCTGCTCCTTAATGGCAAGGCTTTCTTCCAAACTAAATCTCCAACATGAAACGACTTAGTCTTTACCTTCTTGTTTCGGCCTTGACAACTATGATCTTGTTTTCCTCAATCTCTTTTAGAGCCATCAATCTCTTGTGAGTCACCTCATTAATATTATCCATCATTAGATCATGATAGTCACCAACAGCTAAATCATTTTGCTTGGCGAATCTGATAGCATCCAGGCTTATCTCCCCAGGCAAAACAACTTCTTGTCCATATACAACATCAAAAGGAGAAACTTTAGTAGCACGGTGCCTAGATATTCTATGACCCATAAAGATTCAGATGAAACCTTATGCCAAAAGGGCCAAGGTTTGATAATAGGATGTAGTTTGGTCATAGGCACTAACTGCAGATCATCGAACTTTTGACATACTTGATAGCCTCTATAGTACTTAAAAGAATCGGTTATCATATCAGGCCATAGAATCTAGATCTTCTCAAAAACCACTTCATTTTGGCATCGATTGATGAGTACCACAATACCTTCATATACTTCGGCCATAGCTAATGTAGCATCATTAGGAGTTGGGCGATACAGTTCATCATAATCAAAACATATTTAAAAGCCATCCATCGAATATTTCTATCTCTCTCCTAATACTTGGGTTACGCGGATATGCAATCAAAGGCATTCTCCAATCAACTACATTGGCTGACTTATTAGCCGAGTTAACTAAGGCTATGCCTCTGTTAGCATCAGATGATCCGACATCGTTGTTCGGATGGTTTGATGCCAGCGCGTCTAGTTCGCGACCTGGGAACTCAATGCAACTTTGATTATTGAATCTCCAAAAACATGGAAATTTCCTCGTGTTATCCGATAACCTGAAGCTTTCTACGCTAATCCATTAGCTCTAAAATTCTTAGCCCTAGATTTATGTCGAATGTTAAATTTGTTGTTGGATACTTGATTTCAATCCCATGAAGGCCTTGAAAATCAAGGCAACACAAGTTACGTATGTGGACATTCGTCCTTGACATAACACTTCTTTAAAGTGTTAATGTGAATGACAAAGGACTTCAAAAGGGAATGTAAATGAAACAATGCATAATGAAACATCATTACACAATGGAATACGAAACTCATCTTCTTTGCCTTAACATTTTTATTCCATCGCCCTTTATATTAGATGAATTTACAAGCATACCTTCAACTCATTAACACAAGGTGGCACTAAGGTTCTTTGAAGGCTAAGCAACACGAAGTTGTGGCCCTCGAAAATATACTTTATGCTGGACACTGTTAATCTATTTATAGGGAAGATGAATTGCCTTTATACAAAATTACAATCATGCCCCTTTAGGCTTTACACTCATTACTTATAAATGACGTATGAATATTGTAGTCTTTTCCCTTTCTTTACACTCATTGTGCCTTCATCGTCGTTTTTCATCCAAGGCCTCTTTCCTGCTGAGGCTGGCTACTTCGACTCGCATCTTAGTTGCTCGTGCATGTAGACGAAGCTTTTCTCCATGTTGCTTCAGACGAAGCCTAGCTTTGTTCAGCCTATATTATACACCTAAAATAGTCAAAGGTTGACTTTGTTTGGCTTCCATTATACATCTGGAACACACTTGATTTTGTAATACAAGTGTTTGAGGACCTTCGGTAATGTAGGCCCCCAACAGTAGCCCCTTTGCGGGATGCGTTCGTTTCTTCATAACGAGCTTGCACTGAAGGTCCGAAAAATGGGAGGCCTTGCACTGAAGGTCCGAAAAATGCCTTCTCGAAGTTCGTTATGAAGTATTAGCTCTGAATAGTGGGACCCGATGGCCAATGAGTGCAATCGTTAAAATCTAAAAAACCGCGCATATAAAAGGGGAGACACCTAGCGCCATTGGCACGACTTTCGATGTTTGCATTTGCTGCCACTAGAGCTTGCTCCACCTTCGAAGATTGCTTCGAACATCTTTGTCACTTTTGAACCAGCCTTAGCTAGTTGAAAATCGCTCGCTTTTCATTAGAGATGGCCGGAGAGCAACATGTTGGTGAGGTGTCCTTGATACCTTCGTTAGGTGTGCCAGAGGCAAGGGCTGAATATTTTGTTTCAACAATAGATGCTACCACTTCTTAGGTCAAAGGTGGTTCTATGAATCCGTCCGAGGATAGCGACAATATTGACATTGAAGAGGATAGCACTATCATATGTCCTACGAAGCCAGGCCATGTGGACTTCGGCAAATCTAAAATCAAAGGAGGACATATTGAGATACTTAACCGCTTTGGCTTTATTGACAATGTTGATTGTGTGTGGTTAGGAGGTGATGACATAGTGCTGAATCCAAGGGAGGACGAAGTTGTCGTGTTTTGAAGCTTTCTAAAGACTGGCCTTAGATTTCCTTTGCTTAAAACGGTAGTCGCGATTTTGATAAGGTTTAACATATACCTTCATTTGCTCACCCAAACACTATAGTCCATATAGGAATTTTCATTTGGGTTGTTCGGAGTCAAGGGATTGAACTTAATGCTACAACTTTATGCAAAGACTTCAGTCAAATTCATGAGTTACACTTTCAGACGAAGGCGACTAGAGGCCTTCACAACAACTTTAGTTGCTACAACTTTGCTTATCGAAGGGGTGCGATGTTTCAGGCTCTTGCATACCACAACAAGTGGCCAAATGAATGGGCAAAGGAGGGGTTTTACATGAAGAATGACTTAAATTAATGGACTCATATAAAAGAAATTATTCAGACTCCTATTCAAGCTTCGGTTATAAAAAACCAATGTGCTACATCAACTCCGAAGCTCATGCTGTCATAATTGCTTTCAATGCTGTTTGGGGCTATAAACTTTCTTCTCTAATATCTACCAAATTCAGGTGTTACCTATTTTCCTCTCTCTATAGATTTCCTTTCCTTTCCTTTTAATAGAGCTTTGTTTATTTAGTATATTAAAACCTAGGGAGACATGAATTGTTGCAACATGCTGAGCTTAAACTTTGTTTTTGTTTGATGCACATGTTTGAAATATTTAAATTTGAATTTGTGGTTTGGTTGGATTTGAATTCAAAAGAGAAAATAAAAAGAAAAGGAATTAGAAATTCAAAAGAAAAAGGAAAAACTAAAGCAGCCCAGCCAACCCTCCCCCTTGGCCATTCGGCCCACCAGGTGTCACACCCGATTTTGGAAGGTAAACCAAATGCGAACCATGTACGTGCCAGGATCAGAAACTCACGTACACATCGATTACATAGTTGGACATCATCACACATTGATCAAAGTAAAAGCAGAAATGGTACTTTATTACATCAAGATGTCTAGGACATCCCAAAGTCATTAACTTAAGTCATAATCATAAACAAAATCAAAGTGCGGATACGAAACGTAGTACAATAAGGCCTTCATAGGCAACTGACTGATGCTTTACCACTAAACGAAACTAGAACTCGTCGAAGTCCTGAAACTCCTGGAAATCTTCCATGTTGCCTTCATCTTCTCCTGAGCACTTGTTGCAATGTGGACAACCTGGGGTTTGGTGTTTTTAAGCAAGGGTGAGTACACATCAACGTACTCAGCAAATGTCCTGTTTGGCTAAAGTGGACTAGCTGTATGTGGGGTTGAGCTTAAAGCAGTTGCTTTTTGTTGGTCACACATTTATTACTAGTAGAAAGCCAAGTTTTAGCAATAATCCCAAGTTATTACCCAAGTGGCACTACCTCCAAGAGGAAATACCAAATACCATAAATATAATCATCACCATAAGCATCACCATAAAAGTACCCAGAGTAACTCTAATGAAAGGAGCTCCCAAGGCTGCTCATAACCGCGAGCACGACTAATATAGCAGTTTCTAACACTCTGCAGAGGTTGCACACTTTACCCACGAGCCGTGACTCCCTTATTGCCTGAGGAGCACTACTCCCCATTGACCACTACCTAGGTGGCCTGGCAGGGTATCACTATGTAGCCTTTACAAATATTCCCCTAGTGTGTAGTTGCCCATTAGGTTTCTCCAGTCGTACAAAACTGCTCCCTAAGGTAGGTGACTAACAAAACCAAATCGAATGAACCTCAGCACCCACCCTTAGCAAAGCAAGCACTATGTCCGACCCCCATTGATGGCACTACAGCGAAGCCAACTACACCCCAAGTTCCTCTAATTAATCAGCTAAGGGAATCTCATTCCACCCTCATGGTTGTACTGTTTTCCCTGGTGGCCATCCAGTGAATAGGTCCTTACAGAGAGGTACTCAGGAAATAGCCCGAGTGCCCTAAAATATCACATGTTCATCATCATAATCAAGATATCATCATCGTATCATAAATATTCTCATCATGTTCATTGATTAAAGTAAAGCAATAACATAATACTAATCATAGTAACCAACTCCCAAAGGGTAAACAAGGACATGAAAACTGAATACTAGTCAATCCTTAGATTGATCATGGTATGCGAGACAGTGAATTATAAAGTAAGTAGGACATAATGGGTCAGAGAACACTTGCCTTTACTAGGTTGCTGCTCAGGGAAGTCTCCTGCAACACACTCGAAAACCTCGGACTGCTCGTTGTCTACGCAAAACAATCATTCATTCAACACACTTGGAAAATGAAAAAGGAACAGTACACCAATCATATGTAGCAGAGTAAACACGGGTTTAGTGGAAAAGTACAAACACACAAGTGAACTCTAGGTTCTAGGGTAGGTTAACATACCTAGTGGTATGTTGTTCTCCAACTACTGGCTGTCTCAGTAGATTACTTACCTAACAATATCTATCTTAGTGAACTACTTATTTAGACAAAGTTATTCTAGGGATGGCACCATACATTAATTGAAATTAAACATACAAAGTCAAGCACTTGATCATTCATTAGGGTTTCACTTTTATTTTACCTTTAATACATAATCTATAACCTTAAATTAATCTAGAGACTAACCAAAAAACTGAGACATGCAAACAATGGATTAATATAATTTAAACAGATAGAAAATAACATTATGAACATTTTCAATTTGAACCACCTAATTTAGAGTTCATATGCAAAATATATAAAATTTACAAGTTTTAGAATTCAAAAACACTAAACTAAACCCATTTCTGTGATTAAAATAAAGTCCAGGGGCCTCTCTGCAATAAGCCAGGGGCTCGGCTGAAATAAAACTGGATTGTGGGTTCTAATTCCAGGGAACCGAGCTTTCTTTTACAAAATAGCCAACCGAAGGGGTATCGGGCTCCCTCGACCGTTGGATCTTGGATCAATGGTCGAGATTAGATCGGCGGGCGAGCACAGGCGGGCGCGCGCGGCTGATAGGTTGGCCAGGGCGGGCAGCGGCCTAGGGTCAGCGGGGATGACAGGCTGGGCTCGATGGCAGGGGTGCGGGTGAGGGACGAACCCGAGCAGACGGTTAGGATTATGTTTGATCTATTTAAATCCAGGCCATCCGATCCGAGATGCATATCGGGGATTGAACAGGCAGCCTGAGCGAGGGCTCCTTGGCCGCGAGCAGTGGCGCCGCCCGTGTCGGTGGTGGAGCTCCGTCAGAGACGAGGGTGCGGGCTTGTCGGTGCCTCGGGAAGCTAGGAAGGGCTCAGGGAGGTTCGGGGGAGTGTGGCGAATGCGGCCATGGGCATAACACTGACACAGGGGAGCTAGAGGGTGGCAGTTCACGGCGAGGCGGCTCGGCTACGGCGCAACTCTACTCCGGCTAGCAATCGCGCACAACCAAGGGAAGACAAGGAAAAATAGGGGCGGGGGTAGGTTGGTTACCTCAAGGGGAGTCATGGGACCCTTGAACGGTGGCAGGGACACGGCGAGGCCTTGGGTCAACGGCGGCAGGAAGGGCTGGTGAGCGTGGACAGAGAGAAATAGAGGGGGAGGGGGCGAACCGAGGGGTGTCCCGGGTTGCTGGCGTCGAGGCGAAGCTCACCGAGGCAACAGACACGGCGAGGGCTCGACGGCAACCGTGGAACAGGCATGAGACCACGGCGGACAACGACAATGTCTTCTCTGGCGCGCACGCGGTGTGAGGTAGTGTGCGGGAGCGCTACAGGGGGTGCCAGTGAGGGAGGGGGAGAGGGAGTGGGGTGCGGGCCGCTAGAAATGGCTGGGGTGGGGCGGGCGTGGCCTCAGCGTGCATCATGGGCGCAGAGTCCACGACATGTGTGGGGGATGGATATCCCCCGGGTCCACTCAAGGGCGAAAACTTCGCTCGAGGCCACATGGCAGTTGCCCCTCTGAGGCACCCCATCATAGGCCAGGCGAATGGAAACAATGGAAGCAGGCCGACCCAGAGGCGCGAGGGGCCCACATCCGAGCTAGTCGCGGCATAGGTGTGAATATGTCAGGCCTATTCATTCTCGCGCCCGACATCCGAAAATGTCGGAGATAGCTCGGCATGGAGACGCCGGATTTTTCGCGAAATAGTGGAAGATGTTCGCTATTAATTAGTAGATAAGTAGGAAGAGTGAGATCAACATGTGTGCAAGAAGCCCCCCACGGTCGTGTATATATGGCCAAGGGGGACCCCCTCCATTTTCATCTCATTAGCTTCCCAAAGCTCGGTAGACACCACCTGTAATATCACCCATATACAAAGCCACCCTAGGAAGTAGGGTTTTACGCTCCTCAACGCGGCCCGAACCTGCTTAAATCCGCTTGTCTCTTTCTCTCTCGTGCCCGAGCACGAACCATCGAGTTACAGTCCGCGACACCATCCTACCCAAAAGCACCACGAGGGTAACCCCGGGTGCGCGGTCGGACACAAAACATCGGCAACGTGCATGCAGGTCATGCACGCGGATGGTTGGGGAGAACGGTACTGACATGCGAGGCCCATGGGTCAGCGGAAGAGGGCGCACGAGTGAGCGGGTAGAGCCGACAAGCGGGACCAGGCTGGCAGAGGGAGATGTGGCAACGGGCGCGCGTGGGCTAGAGGAACGACGCCGACAGGCGGGTCCCACCATGCAGAGAGAGCGCGGGCATGCGCGCGAGTGAGCTAGGCTGAATGGGCCGAAAAGGCTGAGGTAGAGAGAGGGTTGGGCTGATTTATTGTTTTTCTTTTATTCTAAATTTTCTACTCCTTTTCCTTTTATTTTCTCTATTGAATTCAAATCAAATTCAAATTTGAATATTTCAAACATGTGCATCAACCAAAAACAAAGTTTTAGCTCAGTATGATGCAACAATTCTTGTCTCCCCTAGGTTTTAATATTCTAAAGAAATAATACAACTCTCAAATAAATACCCAAAATTCTATTAAAAAGAAGAGAAAGAAAATCTAAAGAGGTGAGAAAAGGAGTAACACCTGAATTTGGTAGATATTAGAGAAGAAATTTTATACCCCCCAAATTCAGGATGTTACACTAGGCCCAACTCATGCCCGCGTGCACCCGCCCCCTCTCTCCCTCTGCCAGGCGGGCCCGACCTGTCGACACCGCTCGCCCTCGTGCGCCCTCCGTTCTCCCTCTACGCAACGGCCCCGGCCCATCAGCGTTGAACCGTTTCCCCCCGGCGTGTGCCAATGCCTCTGTGCCGTGGGTCCCGCTTGTCAGCTCCGTCCTCCCCGCAACCGCCGCTGACCCGTGCTCGCACGCACGCCGAGAAAGCCGGCCATGTCCCCCAACTCCCTTTTAAGACCTGCCCGCAACTGTTCTCTCTCCCCTGCCTCCTTTTGCCCACTCTCGGTCTCTCACGCTCAACCACCGTCACCAGAGCTCGCTGGAGAAGTGCGCCCACCGTGCCGGCCACCCAGAGCTCCAGATGCCACGCCGAGCCTCCCCAAGCGCCGTCCTGAAGTGAGGAACCTTTTCCCGTGCTCTGGCTGCCCTGATTTTGCCTTGTCGTAGTGAGTCCGCGCACGCCGGAGCTCTACCGCGTTGGTTCGTCGTGCCCGCATGGTGTATGGTCGATTTAGCCCTATACCATGCCCGTGTTTTGGCTCTGGGTCTTCCCCCTCTCTCACCGGAGCTGGCACTGGCCTCGATGCACCTGATTCCCCCTTCCCTCGGCTGGGATTGCTCGCTAGAGTAGCACCGCCCCACCCGGAGCGCCCCGCCCGCCATTCCCTCGTCCCCAATCTTATCCTCACGGCCAGAAGTCCACCATCGAGTTCGCAAGGCCCCTCTCACCAGTCCTGGCCAACTCCGACGACCTTAGAGTCCCCGGGGGCCATGCCTGCCTTGGCTTCGGCGACTTCGCCATCCCGGACGAAGCAACACCGGTTGCCACCATTAACCCTCCCTAGCGCCCGATCCCAGCCGCCCGCTCCCGATCCAACGACCCGGATCCCCAAATACCGGTTCGAGCGAGCGCCCCACCGGTCAGCCCACCCTCACCCTGGGCCATCGTCTGCTCTGCCCACTTGTTAGCGCCCGCGCACGCTCACCCGCGAGGTCTGATCTCGACCGTTGATCTGTGATCGGATGGCCTGGAACACCCTGTACCCCTTCGCTCGGTTATTTTGTTAAAGAACCCTTCGGGTTTCTGAGAATCAACCCGTCGTCCTGTTTTCTTGCGCCTAGGCCCCTGGTTTCTTGCAGAGAGACCCCTAGACTTTTTTTTAATCACAGAAATAGGTTTAATTTAGTTTTGGAATTCTAAAACTTGTAAATTTCGTACCTTTTGTGTATGAACGCCAAATTGGGTGGTTCAAATTGCAAAATGTTCATAATATTATTCTCTATATGTTTAAATTATATTCATTCACTATTTTCATGTCTCAATTTTGTGGCTAGTCTCTAGGTTAATTTAATGTGATAGAATATTTATTAGAGTTAAAATAAAAGGGTGAACCCTAGTGAATATTCATGTGCCTCAATTTGTCGATCCTAATCTCATTTAACGAATCCCATCCCTGGAATAACTTTATCTAAATAAGTAATTCACTAAGATGGACATAGTTAGATAGTTAATCTACTAAGGCAATAGTTGGAGAACAGTAGACCCTTAAACTTGGTGATGTACCCTAGAATCTAGAGTTCACTTATGTGTTTTTACTTTTCCACTGAACCTGTGTTTACTCTGTTGCATATGTTTGGTGTACTATTCTTTTGTCATTCCCTAAGTTTGTTGAATGAATGATTGGTTTGCCTAGACAACGATCAGTCCAAGGTTTCCGAGTGTGTTGTAGGAGACTTCCCTGAGCAGCAACCTAGTGAAGCCAAGTGTCCTCTGACCCATTATGTCCTACTTACTTTATAATTCACTATGTCGCATATTATGATCAGCCTAAAGATTGACTAGTGTTCTTCTTTCCTGTCCTTGTTTACCCTTTGGGAATTGGTTACTATGATTAGTATTATGCTACTACTTTACTTTAATCAATGAACATGATGAGAACATTTATGATATGTTGATGATATCTTGATTATGATGATGAACATGTGATACTTTAGGGGACTCGGGTTGTTTCTTGAGTACCTCTCCATAAGGACCTATTGGTTGTATGACCACCCGGGAAAACAGTAGAACTATGAGTGTCGGCGTTTCGACTCGGGGGGGGGGGGGGGGGGGGGGGGGGTCTCTGGACCGACGAGTAAATTGTCGCCGCGTGTCCCAGCCCAGATGGGTCGGCGCGAGACGGAGCACGAAGGGGGGGAAGAATGGGGAGACAGGCAAAAAGGGGAAACCCGCGGCCTTCGTGTTGTCCTGCGCCCAGGTCGGGTGCGCTTGCAGTAGGGGGTTACAAGTGTCCGCGTGGGAGGGAGCGAGAGGCTTGCACACGCCGTCCCGTCCTCTCCGCGCGGCCAACCTTCTCGTACGAGTGCCCTGGGCCTTCCTTTTATAGGCGTAAGGAGAGGGCCCAGGTGTACAATAGGAGATGTAGCAGTGTGCTAACGTGTCTAGCAGAGAGGAGCTAGTGCCCTAAGTACATGCCGTCGTGGCAGCCGGAGAGGTTTTGGCACCCTGTTCATGTGATGTCGTGGCCGTCGGAGGAGCGCTGGAGCCTTGCGGAAGGACAACTGTCGGGGCTGTCGAGTCCTTGCTGACGTCTCCTTGCTTCCATAAGGGGCTGAGAGCCGCCGTCGTCATGGAGCACGCGTGGCGCCATCATTATTTGTTTACCGGGGCGAGCCAGATGGGACACCGGTCTTGTTCCCCGTAGCCTGAGCTAGCTAGGGGTAGGATAATGATGGCCCCCCCTGTGACGTGGTCGGTCCGAGCCCTGGGTCGAGCGAGGCGGAGGCTCCTCCGAGGTCGAGGTTGAGTCTATCTTCCGAGGTCGAGGTCGAGTCCGAGCCCCAGGTCGGGCGAGGCGGAGACCATCGTCTGAGGCCAAGGCTGAGTCCGAGCCCTGGGGTCGGGCGAGGCAGAGTTCGTCGTCTTCCGGGGCCGAGGCCGAGTCCGAGCCCTGGGGTCGGGCGAGGCGGAGTTCGTCGTCTTCCGGAGCCGAGGCTGAGTCCGAGCCCTGGGGTCGGGCGAGGCGGAGTTCGTCGTCTTCCGGGGCCGAGGCCGAGTCCGAGCCCTGGGGTCGGGCGAGGCGGAGTTCGTCGTCTTCCGGGGCCGAGGCCGAGTCTGAGCCCTGGGGTCGGGCGAGGCGGAGCTTCCTATGGCGCCCGAGGCCGGACTTGGCTGCTGTCATCCTCTCTCTGTCGAGTGGCACAGCAGTCAGAGCGGCGCAGGCGACGCTGTCTTCTTGTCAGGCCGGTCAGTGGAGCGGCAAAGTGACTGCGGTCACTTCGGCTCTGTCGACTGAAGGGCGCGCGTCAGGATAAGGTGTCAGGCCATCCTTGCATTAAATGCTCCTGCGATACGGTTGGTCGGTGTGGCGATCCGGCCAAGGTTGCTTCTCGGCGAAGACTGGGCCTCGGGCGAGCCGAAGGTGTGTCCATTGCTTGAGGGGGCCCTCGGGCGAGACGTGAATCCTCCGGGGTCGGCTGCCCTTGCCCGAGGCTAGGCTCGGGCGAGGCGAGGTTGTGTCCTTTGATTGGACCGAGCCTTGACTTAATCGCACCCATTAGGCCTTCGCAGCTTTGTGCTGATGGGGGTTACCAGCTAAGATTAGGAGTCTTGGGGGTACCCCTAATTATGGTCCCCGACAGTAGCCCCCGAGCCTCGAAGGGAGTGTTAATACTCGCTTGGAGGCTTTTGTCGCACTTTTTTGCAAGGGGACCGGCCTTTCTCGGTTGCGTTTCGTTCCGGTGGGTGCGCGCGAGCGCACCCGCCGGGTGTAGCCCCCGAGGCCTCGGAGGAGTGGTTTGACTCCTTCGAGGTCTTAATGCGTTTCGTGTTGCTTTGGCCGGTGTGGTTGTTCCCTCATGCGAACTGGCCCTAGCCCGGGTGCACAGTCGAGTCCCAAGTTCTCGGGCTGGTATGTTGACGTTGTCAACGGTTTGGCCGGAGCCAGGTTTGCGAGAGCAGCCCTCGAGCCTTCGCACAAAGCGAGATGACGGTCAAGGACAGACTCGACTTTTTTACATACGCCCCTGCGTTGCCTTTCCGCAAGGAGGAGGGGGGAAAGCACCATGTTGCCCTCGGAGGCCGCCGAACATGGTGTCTCCAGTGAGTTGCTAACGGGTAATCCGAGTGGACGCCTGTGCCCCATTCGTTAGGGGTCAGCTAGTGGCCTGGAGGCGCGCTCCAAAAGTACCTGCGGGTGATTTGCCGGACCCGGTCCCCTTTTGACGGGGTCCGAGGGCTTGATGCCTCCCTCTGGTGGGATTCTGTTACAAGGTCGTTCCCGTTGGTCTCGGAAATGTCCTAGGGTACCTCGGGAGTGCAGCCCGAGCCTTGGTTATGTATCGAACGTACCCAGGGTCATCCCTCGCTCTGCGTCTGAGGCGGCTGTCGAACCCTTCGGGGGCCAGCCTACGAACCCCTGATCAGTAGTGGGTGCGGAGCCCGAGTGGCCTGAGGCGGCTGTTGAACCCTTCCGAGGGGCCAGCCTTCGAACCTCTGACCAGTAGTGGGCGCGGAGCCCGCTTCCTTCGCGGAGAAGGATCCCTTTCGGGGTGTCCCCTTTCCCAGTCCCTGTTGTAAAAGAGAGAAAGAGGAAGAGGAAAAGGATACGAAATCGAACGACGTGGTGCACCTTTTTTGACGCGGTCATTATGGCGGAAGCGAAGCGTCGCCTACTTAGCCTGCCAAAGGTGCCGCCTGTCCTGCCGCAGAGTTAATGCGACGGGACGAGTGGTTCACAGGGCAGCCGTTGCGCATGCGCGAGCCGTTCGAGGAACGGAACACGGGCGCGTCGTCTTCACGCCGTGGGAGAGGGTTCTCTCGCTGTCCCAGGAGGGGGCGTGAGCTTGCTGACGACTTGACCGCTGCTTCCGCCCGCCTGCCACCGCCATTACTGCCGGCCCATTTCTGGCCGTATCGACCGTCGTGCCTTCTCCCGCGGCTGACTGACCCGTGACCGATGTGCTCGGTTGGCACTGTTGGGTCATGCGCAGGGTCGCCTCGAGTCGCGGTACCGGTTCCGCAGTCGAGAAGGCGCGGTACTGGCGCAAGTGGCGCTGCAGTTTCTCGCACGTAGTAACTGACGCGCTGGTTACATGACGTGTGGGCCTGGGCCTCCATGCTGGACGCATCGAAGTCGAAAGGGTGCGCCCCCTTGGTGCGGTTGCATGCCGCCTGCATGGCGGTCCGCCCTTTCGCCTGCTGGTCTGGGCGAAAGTGGAGGAATGCTCGTAACCGCTAGGCAGTTGTGCGCACCGCACGCGGCGGTTTGGCATTTTTCTGCCCTGGGCCAGCTTGCATGACGCATGGGACCTAGCCCCCATGTCGTAGGGGGAGGACCTTGGAGCGTGTTGGAGAAGACTCAGCCCGCGACGGCTGAGGACGCAAGTGGGGAGAGTTGCCTTTAAAAGGAGGGTGACCCCCTTGAAAGGCAACCATGTCTTCGCGCTCCCCTCATGCATCGCGTCTTTCCACCTTCCGAGCCCCCGGATGGGGGGCACTCGCGTCGCTTTCGTCTTGCTGTCGTTGGAGGAACACAACTTCGTGGAAGTTGGTACCTTTTAGCCATCGTTCGGCCTCAAGGATTTTCATCAGGCAGCCCGGTCGCATCCCCTCGCCGGTGGTCACCCAAGACGGTGACCACCAGTTCCAGGGTGGGGAGAAGCAAGCCGAGCTACGGCCTTCACCCCTCCCTCAGCTTCAAGGATGTTCATCATCAGTGCTGGGGAGGGGAGTGCGCCGAGTTGGGGCCTGTCTCCACGCGGGTAGCGGCCCGCTCCTTCCCTTAGTGATCGGGGGGAAGGGCGTTCGCCGTTCGTGGCGCTGGCAGCTGCCGCGTGTCTGGCTCTCCGGCCCGAGCGGCTTCGGCGCCGATTCCGGTGCCACCTCCCGCTGAGGCAGCCGGAAGAGGTTTCTCCGCCGACGAGATAGTCGGTGCCGCCCACGGACTGACCTCCAACTCTACGGCCTTCTGCTTGTCCTCGCCCCTCGAGTGGGGACGTGGGCGAGGGCCTTGTGGCAGCAGCATCCGCCCTGAGGTCATCGCTGCTGCTGTTCGGCCGCTCGGAGCAGAAGTCGTTATCGCTGCTGCTCTTCGGGCGGCGGCGAGCCATCCGTCGGCCTTCGGTTGCTCCGCAGGCCCTCCAATCGTGGGGGGTTGTTCGTACCTGCGGAGGTGGAATCGGAGTTCCGTTTGTAATGGCACCTTGAGTGCCGGTGTCTGTTCATTATGGCTGTCGGGGCCTGAACATGTATGTATTTTTGGCACGGAGCCGTGTTTTTTCCTCATTTTGAGCACTAGGACTCGCCTGTTGGCTAGCTGGACCACTTCGCCAAGCGTGAGTTGCCTCGTGCGAAGGTGACGAGTTAGGTATCTGTATCCCGGAGGCGTAGGAGTCCCTCGGCTTGGTCGGCCTTGCTGCCCGAGGCTTCTCTTGCTTAGTTAAGGGAACCCTCAGCCGCTCTTCGATGAGCCGAAGCCGGAGGCAGTGGTGTTAGCATGGACAGAGGCAGAGTTGGCTCGGAAAGAAGACTTCGTCGGCCGGAGCCTGGCCGGGCCGTCAACTGGCGGGACCAGCGCCGGAGTTGAGTTGCCGAAGCCATGAGCCGGGCTGGTGTCCTCGGAGGACAGCTGGCTGAGGCTTCGGGGCAGCCGGCCGAGCCGTCTGCTCGGGCCAGGTTCCTGGAGGAGACCCCGACGGTGATGGCCCGGGCGTGGCGCTGACGTCGTCCTTCGGAGTGGAGACCCTCCGACCGTGTTGCCGTCCGAGGCTCGGTCGGACTTCACCAAAGGTGGAGTTGACGCCGAGGGTGCTGTGCTCCCCCTCCGTCGACGTCTGAGCCTGCAGGATCGGTTCATCTTGTAGTGTGCGTATGTTTTCTGCGGCCGCCGAGGCCCAAACATACTATCGTCGTGTTGTAAAGCTGCGTTTCTTTTCCTCTTGTTTCGAGTATCTGGACTTATTTGTCGATAACAGAATTGTTTGTCCAAGCGAGAGTTACTTTTCACGGAAGGTGATGAGTGAGGTATCCGTATTCCGGAGGCGTAGGAGTCCCTCGGCTCGGCCGGCCTTGCCGCTTACGTGTACTCTTACTCGTCCGTAGGATTCTGCTATCGATATAGTCGAGAAGGCACGAAAAATCGTTTCGGCAGAAGAGTTTTCGAGCGTTAAGACTTGTTCGGTCCGCGGAATCGCTTATCCGAGCGTGAGTTACTTATCGCAGAAGGTGATGAGTGAGGTATCCGTATCCCGGAGGCGTAGGAGTCCCTCGACTCGGTCAGCCTTGGCTGCTTACGTGTACTCCGTCATTTTCAGGATCCCACTTTCGAAGTAGTCAAAAAGCACGAAAGACATTCTGGCAGAAAAGATATTTTCTGAGGAAAATTTTGACGCGGAGGGGGTTCCCCCCTTCTAGCCCCCGAGGGAGGGTCGGGCTTTGCCGAGGCAAGGCTGACCCTTCCTTGATGGTTAGACTTTGTGTGTGGACGAGGTGTACGAACGACTTGAAAGCATCTTAAGGGTAGAAGCGACGTAGCTGTCGGATGTTCCAAGCATTGCTGTAGACCTCGCCTTGACTGTTGGCCAGCTTGTATGTCCCGGGCTTCAGAACCTTGGCGATGACGAACGGCCCTTCCCAGGGATGCGTGAGCTTGTGCCACCCTCGGGCGTCTTGTCGCAGCCGAAGCACCAAGTCGCCCACCTGGAGGTCTCGGGACCGAACCCCTCGGGCGTGGTAGCGTCGCAGGGACTGCTGATACCGCGCCGAGTGTAGTAAGGCCACATCCCGAGCCTCTTCCAGCTGGTCCAGTGAGTCTTCTCGGTTAGCTTGATTGCTTTGGTCGTCGTAGGCCCTCGCCCTTGGGGAACCGTATTCTAAGTCTGTGGGCAAGATGGCCTCGGCCCCATAGACTAGAAAGAACGGTGTGAAGCCCGTGGCTCGGCTCGGCGTTGTCCTCAGACTCCAGACCACCGAGGGGAGCTCCTTCATCCATCGCTTGCCGAACTTGTTGAGGTCGTTGTAGATCCGTGGCTTGAGTCCTTGCAGAATCATGCCGTTGGCACGCTCTACTTGCCCATTCGTCATGGGGTGAGCCACGGCAGCCCAGTCCACCCGGATGTGGTGATCCTCGCAGAAGTCCAGGAACTTTCTGCCGGTGAACTGGGTGCCGTTGTCGGTGATGATGGAGTTCGGGACCCCAAAGCGATGGATGATGTTGGTGAAGAACGCCACCGCCTGTTTGAACCTGATGTTGTTTAGGGGTCGGACCTCGATCCACTTGGAGAATTTGTCGATGGCGACCAGCAGGTGCGTGTAGCCCTCGGGTGCCTTCTGCAAGGGACCGACGAGGTCCAGACCCCACACAGCAAACGACCAGGTGATGGGTATCGTTTGCAGAGCCTGAGCGGGCAGGTGGGTCTGCCTTGCGTAGAATTGACACCCTTGGCAGGTGCGGACAATTCTAGTGGCGTCGGCCACCGCGGTCGGCCAGTAGAAACCTTGTCAGAAGGCGTTTCCAACAAGGGTGTCACACCTGGATTTCGGGGCACCAAGACCCGGGCGCGAACATAATCACCAGGTGTGCTGGGACCAAGTCTCACACATATGATGAATCATGGCACATGATCGAATGTCACATCTTTACTACATAACAGGAGTTCTATACAAAATAAATAAATAATTACATTATAAAGAGACAACGGTCCAGCAACCCAAAGTTGACTGGGAGACGACGACCTAGACCTCTCACGAACTCGCACAACATCCTCCATGCGCCTTATCTTGTGGTACCTGTTCTTGACCTGTGGGGGGTGTGAGACAGCAAGAGTGAGCTCACATACGTTCATCGCTCAACAAGTTGTGGGGAATAATGTGAATGAACTCGCCAAAGGTGGGAGTTCATGTGAAGTGTAAGGCTTACCAAAGAGGATGGTTAGAGCTGAGCATTGCTTTTAAAGTTGGTCAAAATTTTATTAGCAATTACTAAGTATAAGTAAATACCAACCCGATTAAGAAAAGTAATAACATCACCTGCGATGCAATGCATATGACAAATTGAATTTAGTTCCATAAATTAATCATCAGAGAGTCCTGAGCTGCTCATGACCATGAGCTCGGCTAGTATACCAGTTTTACACTCTGCAGAGGTGGTACCCTTTACCCACAAGTCATGTTACCCATCTGCCAAGGGATCGTGACTTCCCATACACCTCTACCGAGGAGGCGAGGCAGGGTAACACTACGAGGCCTTTACAAAGTTCCACTAACTTCAGAAAACCCGCTACAGTTTATGGGAAGCTCTAATGCAGGGTTCTTGCCTGACCGCCATCGCAGCAAAATCAACCAAGGACCTCCCTACACTGACCACTCCCCTACTGCCCTTGCCCCTTTCGGGTAAGGTAGTCCTCCACTAGCTTTCCTAATTAATCAGCCAAGGGCGTCCATAAACCCTTGTGGTGGCACGTGTTTCTCAAGTTAAGCTCTATGTTCCAATTAACATTAATGATCTTGACATGAACAGTAAATAACAACGGATAACAAAAGTATAATCATGAATAATGTGTATCTCAATGCCCAAAACCATATATAGCACTAGCAAGTACTACCCAAAAAGTTCAGTGGTAAACAAGGCATAACGATAGACAAACTAGGGTAACCTATTAGGTCCCATCAAAATTAACCTATGCAGATCATTATGATTAATTAGAACATGAGTGGGTAAAAGAAGTGATCAAGGGCACAACTTGCCTTCAATGAGCTCCTGCTCAGCTACTTCTATCTGCTGCTCACCAGGATCCTCAGTCACGGGCTCTTCTACTCGCCACAATACAAACAAGCACAGTATATAGAGAAAATTAACATCACAACAAACATGTAAACAAAATACACAGTAATAATCTAAATATTAAAATAAAATCCTAGGAACAGGAATCATAATTTTTAGATTTTTAGATTTTAAGATATGAATTTCCAAAGGTTTTATGTGTTTAAATTAGGATTAAGTGATAAATTATTTTTCTTACTGTTTTCATGACAAAACAGAGACTCTAAGGGATAGAGAATAATATTACAGAAATTTAGCAAGTTGAATGGGTTAATTTGGACTAAAAATGGATTTTCTATGATTTAATCAAGTTCTAACATTTATTTATCTATTAAAAACCCATTTATAGATTCATTTCTCTGGTTTTATATTACACTGGACCAGGCCTCATTTACTGAAAAGTGCAGGGGTCACGGTGAAAAAGAGTCCAAGACTCAGGGAACAACTGCAAGACTGCGGGTCAAAACCCTAATTACTAGGGGGCTCTTTAACAAAATGCACCCGCGAAGGGGTATGGAGACACTGTGGCCGTTTGATTACATACGGGCGCACCAGATTAAAATATTACCCCAGCGAATCGGTACGCGATCTAAGCCACAGGATCCAACTCCGGCGCCTACGGTTTAATGAAACCAGGTTTAATCCGAGCCGTAGGATCGCAGATCTACGGTTAGGATTTTCTTCTGACGATGGGCCGTTCGCGAATCACATCACGGCCACACCCTGGCCATCCAACGGCCAGCGGCCATCGTTCCCGATGTGCTCCCATACGCTTCCCCGCGGCGGCGCTATGCTACGGCGGATAACATCACCGGCGAACCCATCCGGCCACAGGGATGCCCCGCCGCCACTATGGACACGCACTAATCGCAGCGCACAACTAGGCGAACCATATGGGGGTGTACTCACCAAGAACGGCAGTCGGCACAACGCTGTCAACGACGAGGACGATTCCGCGGCGGAAGGAGATGCGCGGTGAGAAATTGCTGGGGCCCAGGCGAGAAATCCCGAGCAGCGCCACCAAATGAAGCTTTCCCCCACTCCAAGGGAGCCCTGGGCAAGACTTCGAGGGCACGGTCGACGGCAATCTGAGGTTCACACGCGGCGGCTCGATTCCTTCCGCGGCGGCGAGAAATCCTTGCGCATGCGGTAGGGAAGGCGAGAGGAAAAAGGGGACGAGTGGATTGAGTCGACGGCCGAGGCTTTTATGCATCCCCTGTGTGGTCAGCGTTGTCCGATTCTGGTGGGCGAGATCCGCCGAGCTCGGCCAGGTTGTTGCGCCAACCACGCGAGGAAGACGGAGCTGAGGTGCTTGGGCCCACCAGCCGGCGATAGAACTGCGCGTGAAGAAACAAGGCCGTCTGACGAGCGGGCCCAAACGAGCAGAGGTCGAAGTGTGCGGATCACCGACGCCGAGGGTCCACCTGTCGGCGCCATGGCGCGCAGGGACGTGGGGTGTAATGGGCTGCGCGAAGAGCTGGAGATGGGCCGGTTCTGTAGGTTTCAGCCCATGCGCTAGTTTTTCTTTTTATTTTACTTTTCCTTTTTATGATTTATATTTTTCCCATCTCATTTGAATTCAAATTTCACACTTAAATCTTTTGGTGAATTCTTCTTAGATTGAAAGTATAATTTGAACATAATGGTCTTACTTTTATTTATAATATTTGTCTTGTATATATTTTATTTTATTTTTGTACTCCTTTTCCTCCCTCCACATTTCTTTAGGGTTTTAAATTCCACTTTGGACTTTAATATATTTCTTGTCATATTTTTATTTTATTTTCTCACACTATGCACACAAAATAAAATCCAGCATGATGCACAATTTATTAGTATATCTTTTTATTAATCATTTGTTCTTGAATATGGTGTTCATACGAAACGAGAAACATAGATAACACATATACATATAAAGTAATATAATTTCTCTTTCTAGACTTTTCTTACAAAGTGGGTGTTACAAAGGGACTGAGGCGCTGCGTGATGACCGCAAGCCCCCGAGTGTATTTCTTGTAAGAGCTCCTGGCCTTCGGTGATGGATATGCATCACTGGAGGATGCCTGAGGGGCTGCGGTGGTAGAGCTCCTTCCCGTCCCCCAGCAAGACGAACGACTTGGCGCGCCGCGCCAGTCGCCGAACTTCGGCTCGGTCGAGGGGAAGCTCTCCTCGGTGGAGATATTGCAGGTACGGGGTCTGCCAGTTTCGATTAGGCGTGACCCCGCTCCGCTCTTCCTCGACGCGCAGTGCCTCACCCTCGGGGGCCGAGGGTGCCTCGGGCCGAGCCGAGGGCGCCTCGGGCTGATCCGAGGGTGCCTCGTGCTGAGCCAAGGGTGCCTCGGGCTGGGCCGAGGCCTTCTCGGGCTCGGGCGTGCCGTCGGTCTTGACTAAGGGTTGATGTAGGTCTCGGGAGAAGACGTCCGGGGGAACCGTTGTTCGCCCCGAGGCTATCTTAGCCAGCTCGTCCACAGTCTCGTTGTATCGTCGGGCGACGTGGTTGAGCTCGAGCCCGTAGAACTTGTCTTCCAGGCGCCGAACCTTGTCGCAGTAGGCTTCCATCTTCGGGTCGCGGCAGTGGGAGTTCTTCATGACTTGGTCGATGACAAGCTGCGAGTCACCGCGAGCGTCGAGGCGTCGGACCCCTAGCTCGATGGCGATGTGCAACCCGTTAACCAGAGCCTCGTACTCGGCCACGTTGTTGGACCCTAGGAAATGGAGGCGCAGCACGTAGCGGAGGTGTTTCCCGAGGGGTGAGATGAAGAGCAGGCCCGTGCCCGCTCCTGTTTTCATCAGCGACCCGTCGAAAAACATGGTCCAGAGTTCCGGTTGGATCGGAATTACCGGGAGCTGGGTGTCGACCCATTCAGCCACAAAGTCCGCCAAGACTTGGGACTTGATGGCCTTCCGAGGGGCGAACGAGATTGTCTCGCCCATGATTTCCACCGCCCACTTTGCAATCCTACCCGAGGCCTCTCGGCACTGGATGATCTCCCCCAGGGGGAAGGATGACACCACAGTCACCGGATGAGACTCGAAGTAGTGTCGCAACTTCCGCCGCGTCAGAATCACCGCGTACAGCAACTTCTGAATTTGTGGGTAGCGGATCTTGGTCTCGGACAGTACCTCACTGATGAAGTAGACCGGCCTCTGGACGGGCAATGCATGCCCCTCTTCTCGTCTCTCAACCACGATCGCGGCGCTGACCACCTGAGTGGTAGCGGCGACGTAGATCAAGAGGGCTTCTCCGGCAGCGGGGGGCACCAAGATGGGCGCGTTCGTGAGGAGCGCCTTTAGGTTCCCGAGGGCTTCCTCGGCCTCAGGGGTCCAAGTGAAGCACTCGCCCTTTCTTAAGAGGCGGTACAGGGGTAGGCCTCTTTCGCCGAGGCGCGAGATGAAGCGGCTCAGAGCCGCAAGGCATCCCATGACCCTCTGTACGCCTTTCAAGTCCTTGATGGGCCCCATGTTGGTGATGGTCGCGATTTTCTCCGGGTTGGCCTCGATGCCCCGCTCGGAGACGATGAACCCCAAGAGCATGCCTCGGGGTACTCCGAAGACGCACTTCTCGGGATTGAGTTTTACGCCTTTTGCCTTGAGACACCAGAATGTCGTTTCAAGGTCGGAAAGGAGGTCGGAGGCTTTCCTCGTCTTGACTACGATGTCATCGACGTAAGCCTCGACCGTTTGACCGATGTGTTGGCCGAACACGTGGTTCATGCACCTTTGGTATGTCGCGCCCGCATTCCTCAAACCAAATGGCATAGTAACGTAGCAGTACATGCCAAAAGGTGTGATGAAAGAAGTCGCGAGCGGGTCGGACTCTTTCATCCTGATTTGGTGATACCCTGAGTAGGCATCGAGGAAAGATTGGGTTTCACTCCCAGCAGTGGAATCCACGATTTGATCGATGCAAGGCAGAGGGTAGGGAACCTTCGGACATGCTTTGTTTAGACCAGTGTAGTCTACACACATCCGCCATTTCCCTCCTTTCTTTCTCACAAGCACAGGGTTGGCAAGCCATTCAGGATGGAATACCTCTTTGATGAACCCTGCTGCCATCAGCTTGTGGATCTCCTCGCCTATGGCTCTGCTCTTTTCTTCGTCGAATCGGCGCAGAGGCTGCTTCATGGGTCGGGCTCCAGCTCGGATGTCCAGCGAGTGCTCGGCGACATCCCTCGGTATGCCGGGCATGTCCGAGGGACTCCACGAGAAAACGTTGGCGTTTGCGCGGAGAAAGTCGAAGAGCACTGCTTCCTATTTGGGGTCAATCTTGGAGCCGATCCGGACCTACTTGGAGGCATCGTTGCTGGGGTCGAGAGGGACGGATTTGACTGTCTCTGCTGGCTCGAAATTGCCGGCATGGCGCTTCACGTCTGGCGCCTCCTTGGAGAGGCTCTCTAGGTCGGCGATGAGGCCCTCGGATTCGGCGAGGGCCTCGGCGTACTCCACGCACTCCACGTCGCATCCGTATGCGTGTCGATACGTGGGGCCGACGGTGATGACCCCGTTGGGGCCCGACATCTTGAGCTTGAGGTAGGTGTAGTTGGGGACGGCCATGAACTTGGCGTAGCATGGCCACCCCAGCACTGCGTGGTAGGTTCCTTGGAACCCGACCACCTCGAACGTGAGGGTTTCCCTTCGGAAGTTGGAGGGAGTCCCGAAGCAGACGGGCAGATCGAGTTGTCCGAGGGGCTGGACGCGTTTCCCGAGGATGATCCCGTGAAAAGGCGCTGCGCCCGCCCGGACCGAGGACAGATCGATCCGCAGGAGCCCGAGGGTCTCGACGTAGATGATGTTGAGGCTGCTGCCTCCGTCCATGAGGACCTTGGTGAGCCTAACGTTGCCGATGACGGGGTCGACAACGAGCGGATATTTCCCCGGGCTCAGCACGCGGTCGGGGTGGTCACCCTGGTCGAAGGTGATGGGCTTGTCGGACCAGTCTAGGTAGACTGGCGCCACCACCTTTACCGAGCAGACCTCCCGATGCTCTTGCTTGCGGTGCCGAGCCAAGGCGTTCGCCACTTGCCCACCGTAGATCATGAAGAAGTCGTGGACCTCGGGGAACTCCCCTGCCTTGTGATCCTCCTTCTTATCGTTGTTGTGGGCCCTGCCACCTTCCGCAGGTGGCCCGGCCTTGTGAAAGTGGCGCCGAAGCATGGCGCACTCCTCAAGGGTGTGCTTGACGGGCCCCTAATGATAGGGGCACGGCTCCTTGAGCATCTTGTCGAAGAGATTGGCGCCTCCGGGAGGTTTCCGAGGGTTCTTGTACTCAGCGGCGGCGACAAGGTCCGCGTCGGCGGCGTCGTGTTTTGCTTGCGACTTCTTCTTGCCTTTCTTCTTGGTGCCGCGCTGAGTGGATGCCTCGGGGACATCTTCCAGCTGGCGGCCCTGGGGCTGCTTGTCCTTCCGGAAGATGGCCTCAACCGCCTCCTGGCCAGAGGCGAACTTGGTGGTGATGTCCATCAGCTCGCTCGCCTTGGTGGGGGTCTTGCGACCTAACTTGCTCACTAGGTCGCGGCAGGTGGTGCCGGCAAGGAACGCACCGATGACATCCGAGTCGGTGACGTTGGGTAGCTCGGTGCGCTGCTTCGAGAATCGCCGGATGTAGTCCCGGAGAGACTCTCCCGGCTGCTGGTGGCAGCTTCGGAGATCCCAAGAGTCCCCAGGGCGCACGTACGTGCCCTGGAAGTTGCCGGCGAAGGCTTGGACCAGGTCGTCCCAGTTGGAGATCTGCCCCGGAGGCAGATGCTCCAGCCAGGCTCGAGCGGTGTCGGAGAGGAACAGGGGGAGGTTGCGGATGATGAGGTTGTCATCGTCCGTTCCACCCAGCTGGCATGCCAGCCGGTAGTCCGCGAGCCACAGTTCCAGCCTCATCTCCCCCGAGTACTTTGTGATAGTAGTCGGGGTTCGGAACCGGGTTGGGAACGGCGCCCGTCATATGGCCCGGCTGAAAGCCTGCGGACCGGGTGGTTCGGGCGAGGGACTCCGATCCTCCCTGCTGTCGTAGCGTCCCCCACGCCTGGGGTGGTAGCCTCGGTGCACCCTCTCATCGAGGTGGGTTCGACGGTTGTGGTGGTGGTGCTCGTTGCCGAGGCGTCCCGGGGCCGCAGGCGCTGTGTTGCGCGTGCGCCCGGTGTGGACCGAGGCTTCCCGCATGAATCGGGAAGTCACGGCGCGATGCTCCGAGGGGTACCCCTGCCTTCGGGAGGCAGAGCTTTCGGCCCGTCGGACCGCGGCATCCTCCAGGAGATTCTTGAGCTCTCCCTGGATACGCCGCCCTTCGGTGGTTGATGGCTCCGGCATCGCGCGGAGAAGTATCGCTGCTGCAGCCAGGTTCTGGCCGACCCCACTAGAAGCCGGTGGTGGCCTTGCCCCGACGTCGTCGGCAATGCGGTGCTGGATGCCCTGGGGTAGAGGACGCGCTTCTCTGGGCGGAGCCTGGCCTGCCCATTCCTGCCCGATCTCCCGGCGGAACGGCTCAAGTGTTCCTGCTCCCTCGTCGAGCCTGGCCTGCATCTCGCGGATTTGCTCGAGCTGTGCGTCCTGACCCCCCACAGGGACTGGGACCACAGCTAGCTCTCGAAGGATGTCAACGCGAGGCGCAGGCCTAGGGGGATCACCGTTTTCCGGTATACCAAGATGGTTTCCTTCGCCAGGACCCCCTAGATCGACGTGGAAACATTCACGACTTGGGCCGCAGTCCTCGTGCCGAAGCTGCGGCTACCGTCGGAACAGTCGGAAAGGCAGTAGTCGCATGCGGTCATGAAGTCCCGCATGGCACTGGGGTTACCGAGTCCGGAGAAATCCCAACAAAAGTCGGGCTCATCATCTTCCTCGGAACCCGAGGGCCCGTAGGTCGAGACGGCTGTCAGCCGGTCCCAGGGTGACCGCATACCGTACCCCGGAGGGTTTGGACATGCCTCTATGAAGGCTTCCACCGAAGCGAAGTCGCTTGGTGGGTCGAGGCTGAATCCAAAAGGCACGAGATGGGAATCGGTCGGTACCTCCTGGTCGACGGGCGGTGATGAAGTCGCGTCAGGGGCAGACTGCACCATCGTCTCGGGTACGAGGGTGACGCCCAGCAAGTCCTTTGCGAGCGTGCTGGCGTCGTCCGTCCGCTTGGAGTTGGTGTGTTGCGGGGAAACGACGCTCGTCTTCATCTCAGACGCGAGGTCGACGCTCGACGTGTCCCCCGTTGGGGCGCCGGCGCCGTCGACTCGCTCGACAGCCGATGAGGTGCCGCCTCCTGCTTGGCCTTGGTTGCCCCGCCTCCTCCTCCGTCGGCGGGGGAGGCGACGGGACAAACCCAAATGTTGTTCTTCCGCCACGTGGGGAAGATGTCGTTGATTCCGCCGCCGGCGGGCGGGTTGTCGGCCGCCATTGTCGCTATCGCGCGTTGGAGGAAGGAGTATCACGTCGTAGCTGCCGTCGAGGGACATGAACTCGAGACTCCCGAAACGGAGCACCGTCCCGGGCTGGAGAGGTTGCTAGAGACTGCTCATCTGGAGCTTGACGGGAAGCTGTTCGTCAACACGCAGCAGGCCCCTACCTGGCGCGCCAACTGTCAGTGTTTCGACCCCAGGGGGTCCCTGGACCGACGTGTAAATTGTCTCCGCGTGTCCCAGCCCAGATGGGTCGGCGCGAGACGGAGCACGAACGGGGGAAGAAAGGGGAGACAGGCAAAAAGGGGAAACCCGTGGCCTTCGTGTTGTCCTGCGCCCAGGTCAGGTGCGCTTGCAGTAGGGGGTTACAAGCGTCTGCGTGGGAGGGAGCGAGAGGCTTGCACGCGCCGTCCCGTCCTCTCCGCACGACCAACCTTCTCGTATGAGTGCCCTGGGCCTTCCTTTTATAGGCGTAAGAAGAGGGCCCAGGTGTACAATTGGAGATGTAGCAGTGTGCTAACGTGTCTAGTAGAGAGGAGCTAGTGCCCTAAGTACATGCCGTCGTGGCAGCCGGAGAGGTTTTGGCACCCTGTTCATGTGATGTTGTGGCCGTCGGAGGAGCGCTAGAGCCTTGCGGAAGGACAGCTGTCGGGGCTGTCGAGTCCTTGCTGACATCTCCTTGCTTCCGTAAGGGGCTGAGAGCCGCCGTCGTCATGGAGCACGCGGGGCGCCATCATTATTTGTTTACCGGGGCGAGCCAGATGGGACGCCGGTCTTGTTCCCCATAGCCTGAGCTAGCTAGGGGTAGGATAATGATGGCCCCCCTGTGACGTGGTCGGTCCGAGCCCTGGGTCGGGCGAGGCAGAGGCTCCTCCGAGGTCGAGGTCGAGTCTGTCTTCCGAGGTCGAGTCTGAGCCCCGGGTCGGGCGAGGCGGAGACCATCGTCTGAGGCCAAGGCTGAGTCCGAGCCCTGGGGTCGGGCGAGGCGGAGTTCGTCGTCTTCCGGAGCCGAGGCTGAGTCCGAGCCCTAGGGTCGGGCGAGGCGGAGTTCGTCGTCTTCCGGGGCCGAGGCCGAGTACGAGCCCTAGGGTCGGGCGAGGCGGAGTTCGTCGTCTTCCGGAGCCGAGGCTGAGTCCGAGCCCTGGGGTCGGGCGAGGCGGAGTTCGTCGTCTTCCGGGGCCGAGGCCAAGTCCGAGCCCTAGGGTCGGGCGAGGCAGAGCTTCCTATGGCGCTCGAGGCCGGACTTGGCTGCTGTCAGCCTCTCTCTGTCGAGTGGCACAGCAGTCGGAGCGGCGCAGGCGGCGCTGTCTTCTTGTCAGGCCGGTCAGTGGAGCGACGAAGTGACTGCGGTCACTTTGGCTCTGTCGACTGAAGGGCGCGCGTCAGGATAAGGTGTCAGGCCATCCTTGCATTAAATGCTCCTGCGATACGGTCGGTCGGTGTGGTGATCAACCAAATTTGCTTCTCGGCGAAGACTGGGCCTCGGGCGAGCCGAAGGTGTGTCCATTGCTTGAGGGGGCCCTCGGGCGAGACGTGAATCCTCCGGGGTCGGCTGCCCTTGCCCAAGGCTGGGCTCGGGCGAGGCGAGGTTGTGTCCCTTGAGTGGACCGAGCCTTGACTTAATCGCACCCATCTGGCCTTCGCAGCTTTGTGCTGATGAGGGTTACCAGCTGAGATTAGGAGTCTTGGGGGTACCCCTAATTATGGTCCCCGACAATGAGGGTGGAATGGGACACCCTTAGCTGCTTAATTGGGTGAACTTGGGGGTGTAGTTGGCTTCACCGTTGTGCCATCAATGGGGGTCGGGGCATAGTGCTTGTTCTGCTAAGGGTGAGTGCCGAGGTTCATTCGATTTGGTTTTGTTAGTCACCTACCTTAGGGAGGAGTACTGTGTTTGTACGATTGGCGAAACCTAACAGGCAACTACACACCAGGGGAATCTTTCTAAAGGATATGTAGTGAAACTTTGCTGACTCACCTTGGTAGTGTTGGAGGGTTTGATCGCCCCGAGGCAAAAAGGGATCATGACTCATGGGTAAAGTGTGCAACCTCTACAAAGTGTTAGAAACTAGTATATCAGCCATGCTCGTGGTTATGAGCAGCCTTAGGAGCTCCTTTGATTAGAGTAACTCTAGATACTTTTTATGATGATGTTTAATGGTGATGATAATAACTATGGATTCTGGTATTTCCTCTTGGAGGGAGTACTTTTGGGTTAATAACTTGAGATTATTGTTAAAACTTGGCTTTCTACTAGTAATAAATATATGACCAACTAAAAGAAACTGCTTTAAACTTAAGACAAACGGGAAAATTGCTGAGTATGTTGATGTGTACTCACCCTTGCTTTAAAACACCAAAATCCTAGGTTGTCTCCATTGCAACCAGTGCTCAAGAGAAGATTAAGGCAACATGGAGGACTTTTAGGAGTTTTAGGACCTTGACGAGTTCTAGAATAGTTTAGTGGCAAACCCCTAGTCAGCTACCTATGAAGGCCTTATCGTACGACGTTTCGTTCAACAGTTTGATTATGACTTAAGTTAATGAATCTGTGGATATTTTGGACATCGTGATGGAATAAAGTACTTATTTCCGCTATTATTTTGAGCAATGTGTGATGATGTGCAATTATGTAATCGCTGTGTACGCGAATTTTTGATCCTGGCACATACATGGTTCGCATTCGGTTTGCCTTCCAAAACCGGGTGTGACATAAGTGGTATCAAAGCCTTGCTGACTGTAGGACCGCTAACCTAGACTAGAATGTTCGCTTTAAGGATTATAGACCCTTATTCTCACCTTGACCTTTGGTGTCACTTCAAAAGTTGGTCATCTCGACCAATTCTATGTTATACTACTACATATATACTCACCTTAGAAAATTTTTATCTTATTATGCTTATAGTTTACATGCTGGTCATATAGTTCTATTCTCACTCTTGTGCTTATTACATATTTTGTTGATGGCTCGTCTTAGATGCACTACACGTATGTCGGTGATCCCTTTCCTGTCCTCTCACCTTGCGGAGCGTCCACTAAGCTGCATGGTGACTGGACAGTCGAGCCATCTGGAGAGACTACACTGCCGCCTGCACGAGAAGCAGGAACGCCGATGCTAGGAGCGGGAGCAGCATGACTCATCCCCCTCGCCTCAACAGAAGGTGGAGTCTAGGAGGCAGCCCTCCTTTGTGCCTTAGCTAGAGGTTCCCCCTGCACCACCACAGGGCACCCTAGCTGCTGGTGGAGACCTCGACGGAGACGACGACGGTGGCAGTTCGAGCCACAGCACGGAGCCTTTGGAGGAACATGAGCCAGAAGGATGGGTCACCCAACCCATCACTCATGACGCCGCTCGTGGTTGTCATTTCCACGACGCTCTCGACACCTTCCTGCGTCAGGCCTTCGACTGACACACTTGGTCTAATGAGTACCGTTGTGTAGTCTACCAGCACAGTCACGGGTTATACCCGGACCAGTGGGAGGCTACCTGCTTGGTGCGCCGTCCGGACAATGATCTCCGGGGTGCAGAGGACTAATCAGAGCAATATTCTATCACTGAGCGGGACACTACCGAGGCAGGCATGAAAGATGATGCATGGTGTGCACTTTCGCAGTATTGTTCGTTGTTTAGAGGGGTGGTTGATGGTCTCGACCTGACGTACTACCCCCGCCACTCGACTGGCAGTACTGGAGGTGTGATTGTCTCACCCGTTGGTGAGGGAAATTCTAGATTGAGCAGCATGGTCAACCTGGTCTCCGTGGTTAGCACTGAGCTGGACCATGCCCTTGACGAGTTGGGCAAGGCTCGGGCAGAGATACTGGAACAGCGTGCTGAGCGCGTGGAGCGCCGCCATCAGGAGGATGGTTCCCCTGCCCCTGTTGGGACTCAGCACCCTTACTGCTCGCCGCCCAGTGGTCGTTGTGCTTATGATGCCCCTGACTGCAGGACCTGTATAAACTTGGAGCCCTAGATCGCTAGAGTCGGAGTTTGTAATAAATATTTAAGTCAAATGACTTAGGCTTAGTCAGTTTTAGTTAGTCAGAGTAGTTTTCTTATCATGTGTTTCTATGTTTGTAGTAGTGAACTTATGATCGATTTGGCTCTTTGTAATGATTGTCACCAAAGTGTGGGTGTCCCCTGCAATTTGGTGTAGTTATTAATGAAGTTAGTCATTTAGTTGGGGAACCTTTTATTTCCACTTTCCTCTTTATCTAAGTTGAGTTGGCTGTGTTGAGAGTCAGTGAAGATGCTCATTTGTTCAAGGTTATGGAGACCACTATGTACCTTTTCTTATGCTGAAAGACTACAAGGTCAGTTCTGATGTGTGTGTACCCTCCGCAGATGTCTGACAACAGGTGCCGAGGCGGAAGGCATGCCCAGCAAGAGCAACAAGCACCACAGGATGAGGCACCCCAACAGCAGTTGCCACCACCACCACCCCCAATGACAATAAAGCAGATGTTTCTCATGCATACTCAAGCAGTTCAAGCAATCGGGCAGACCCTGGCAGCCATGCAGCAAGTGCAACAACAACCTCATCCTCAACTGCAAGTGCAGATGCTGCAGATGCCAAGAGACAAGCATCCGGAGTTCATGAGAGGTCATCCCCCTATATTTGCGCACTCTACAGACCCCATGGATGCCGAAGACTGTCTACGCACAGTGGAGCAGGAGCTGCATACCGCTCAATGCAATGACAAAGAGAAGGTTCTATATGGGCCCCGTCTGCTATGGGGAGAAGCTTAGTCATGGTGGGGGTCCTACCTCGCCACCCATGCTGACCCTGAAGTTATCATCTGGGAGGAGTTCAGAGACAACTTCCACCGGTACCATGTTTCAGAAGGTTTGATGATAGTAAGGAAGGAAGAATTCATGGCACTAAAGCAAGGGCCCATATCTGTGAGTATAGGGACAAATTTCTGCAACTATCTCGCTATACACCCGAGGATGTCAACACTGATGCCAAGAGGCAGTACAGGTTCTTGAGAGGTTTGGTCGACCACGTACACAACTAGTTGATGAACCAGACCTTCTCTACCTTTCAACACCTGATTGATAGAGCAATAATGACTAAGAGGAAGCGTCGGGAGATGGAAGACTGAAAGTGCAAGATTGGTGGACCTCTGGCTGGGAGCAGCAGCCGTCCCCATTTCTCAGGAAATGCACCCCAACAGTTCAAGCAGAGTCACCCTAAGGGATACTAGCACCAGCACCAGAATCTGCGTCCGCATCAACATCAATTCTAGAGGCAGTTCCCTCAGTAGCAGCAACCGTACCACCAGAACAACCAATCGGGAGGAAACCAGTACCATAGACAGAACAACCAGGCACCTCGCCTACCTTTCCTAGCAACCATTCAGAGCAATCATACGACCCCAGCTCAAGGAGGTTGAGGATGTTTCCACTATGGAGAAAAAGGCCACTAGGCGTCACACTGCTCAAAGAAAGCAGCAAAACAGCAGTTAGCTCCCAATGCCCCAGCAAGACAGAATGCATCTCAGCAAGGAGCGAACAACTGTGGACAACCGCATGCTCAGTGTGGAAAGGTGAACCACCTGGAGGCCGACACAGTTTAGGAGACCCCAGGAGTGGCACTAGGTACGTTCTCAGTCGAATCTCATTCTGCAGATGTGTTATTTGATACTAGAGTCACACATTCTTTTTGTGACTGCATCATGGGTAGAAACACACAACATACTAGTAGCACCCATGTACCCGCCTATGAGGGTTAGTTCAATTGGTGGGAGGACCCAAACAGATAAATTTTTCCCAAGTGCAAGAGTTCAAATAAGGGGGATATAGTTCCTCGCTGATCTGATAATAATGGGTACCCGAGATGTAGACATAGATGTCGTCCTTGGGATGAATTGGTTGACCAAGTACCAAGCATACCTTAGCTGTTATAAGAGGGCTGTGAAGTTGGTGTCCTTGTCAGGAGAAGAAGTGTTGGTGGAGTTGGTCTTGTCTTGACCAAGGAAAGGAAGCTATCACCAGATAGCTGCTCATAGTGAGGCAGTTAATCCGCTCAAAGTCATCAAGGTAGTATCAGAATTTCTAGATGTGTTTTCCGAGGAGTTAACAAGCATGCCACCTGAGGGAAAAGTTTAATTTGCCATAGAGCTTATCCCTGGAACCACCCCCATTTCTAAAAGAGCCCATAGAGTGTCCGTACCTGAATTGGTGGAACTCAAGAAGCAAATAAACAAGTTGTTGGAGAAGGGTTACATCAGACCCAGCACCTCACCTTGGGTCGCCCCAGTGTTGTTTGTTGAGAAGAAAGATGGTACGTAGAGGATGTGCATAGATTACCGAGCTCTGAATGAAGTTGTTGGGGGGTCTCATTCTCTGCCGAAGGTCCTCAGGATGAAGGAATTATTTGCAATTAGTGGTACTGAGCGCCAAAGCTATAACAGGTGTACGCGAAACACTGAAGAGTTAGAGCTTTGGCTCAAGATGGCCATGAAGGTTATACGTTACATTGAGTCAGCAAGGAAAAGACTCGTTTATCCTTGATATTTGTACTAGAATAATGTGTAGATGTTAGGGTCATAAATGTACTTTTTCTTGGGCTACGTCCCTTGCCTATAAATAGGTGAACAGTACGCGGATTGGAGAAATTGTATTCACACTTTTACCTTTGAGCAAGCCGAAGGTACAAATGTAATATACATTTTGCACCATTATGTTAATACGCAAAATGGATTATAATATTGTTTTGACATGTGATATAATGTAAGTAATTAATATAATATTACATTGTAATGTTGTAACTGTGAATAATGAAGACTTGTTCTTCATGACCTTCGTCCGAAATTCATTATCCTTGAAAGAGGATAATGCTTCGAAGGACGAAGGTCCTTAACGTTTAACAATTGTGTTGCCTTGTTTTTGGTTTGAAGCAATCAAAAACAAGTAAACAACATTGGTGCCCACCTTTGGTGAACTCACTTCCACAACCATGACAATGGCTTTGCAAAGTCATCAAGCTGCGTCACCTTCAGCAACGAAGCTCGTGCTTCCGATCACAGGCGGTTCAAGCATTAAACCAGCCAACAAGAAGGAAAAGAAGGAAGCACAAAGAATGGTACAACATGTCAGAGTACAAGGACCCTACATCAAGCTAAATGGTCTCATGTGTCGATCACATTTGCTCAACAGCACCTTCATCTTATGGATTATCCCCACAATGATGCCATGGTCATATCCTGTGTGATTAAAGGGTTCTTGGTCCATAATGTCCTGGTGGATACAAATAGTGCAGTAGATATTATCTTTGCAAAATCCTTCACACAAATGCAAAAGCAGGAGGGCAAAATACATGATGCAACACCCTTTGTGTGGCTTCGGAGGAAAGCAGATAGCGGCACTTGGAAAGATAACAATGCCAATCACCTTCACTTAGGTGCACAACACCAGAACTGAGCAAGATATGTATGACATTGTAGACATGGATATCCTTACAATGCAATCATTGGAAGAGGAACGTTGAATGCTTTTGAAGCAATACTTCACCCAGTGTACTTGTGCATGAAAATACCATCAAATCAGGGCCCAATTGTTGTACATGGAAACCAGGAGGCCGCTAGAAGGGTTGAATGGAATTGGACAAGTTCCAGGGCCATTAACAACATAGATGAAGCCAAAGCTTACCAACAGCACAAATACATAAGAGATAAAGCATCTTCGGCGAACTAGCCAAAATCCATGCTTCTGTGTGAAGACATAGCTGAACGAAAAGTGTTGTTTGGATCCCAGTTATCTAAGGAACAAGAAAAGGCTTTATCAAAGTTCTTATTCAACAATAGAGACGTCTTTGCTTGGTCAGCCAATGATCTTTGTGATGTCAAAAGAGATGTCATCGAGCATTCTCTCAATGTAGATCCAGCCATCAGACCAAGGAAGCAGAAGCTTCAAAAGACTCCTAATTACTGGAGTAATCAGAGAGGTGACATATCCAGAATGGCTAGCCAATATTGTGATGGTAAAAAGGCCAACGAGAAGTGGAAATGTGTATTGATTTCACAGATCTCAACAAGGCATGTCCGAAGGATGAGTTTCCTTTGACAAGAATAGACTCCCTTATAGATGTGGCATGCACTTCGGAGCTCATGAGCCTGCTGGACTGCTACTCAGGCTACCATCAGATTTGGATGAAAAAGGAAGATGAGCCCAAGACAAACTTCATAACCCCCAGTGGAACTTATTGCTATCTTCGGATGCTTGAGGGGCTCAAGAACGCTAGAGGAAGCTTCAGTAGAATGACATCCAAGGTTCTATGTGCTCAAATTGGCAGGAATGTCTTGACATATGTTGATGACATTATAGTCAAGAGTACGAAGCAAGAAAATCATATTGTTGATTTGCAAGAAACATTTGCCAACTTTAGGAAGGCTGGCCTTAAGCTGAACCTAGAAAAATGTGTCTTCGGGGTAAAGAAGGGAAAATTCCTTGGCTGCCTAGTATCAAAAAAGGGGATCGAGGCTAACCCAAGCAAGATAGAAGCTATACTTCGGATGGAGCCACCAAAGTCAAGAAAGGGTGTCTAGAGATTGACGGGCAGACTAGCATCACTGAATAGATTTATCTCAAGATCAACAGAGATGAACCTACCATTCTTTGAAGTGCTAAAGTCAGCCAAAGCCTTTCAATGGGGACCAATTCAGCAAAAGGTCTTCGAAGATTTGAAGCAATATCATATACAGTTAACAACCTTAATCCACCTTCATCAGAAGTTCCACTGTTATTATATGCAGCGGCCTCTCATTCTGCAGTCAGTGCAGCGCTGGTTCAAGAAAAGCAAGATGGGCAGACGAAGATACAACTCCTAGTCTACTTTGTCTCCAAAGTATTGAACCTGTCAAAAAGAAACTACACAGAGTTGGAGAAGGTACTATATGTCGTATTGATGGCCTCTAGGAAGCTTCGACATTTTTTCCAGTCTTACCATATAATAGTACCTTCATCCCAACCCTCAAAAGATATCATCAAAAATAGAGAAGCTACAAGAAGGGTTCGCAAATGGGCTGCAGAGTTGAATGAATTCACTCTTGACTTTGTCCATCGATCTTCGATTCAATCTCAAGCACTGGTAGACTTCATTACTGATTGGACGCTAGGGGCTCACGAAGAAGGACATTTGATAGATGACGAAGCTTGGACAGTGTTTTGTGATGGCTTGTGGGGAACTTTCGGCGCAGGCGCAACGACTGTTTTAATTTTACCATAAAAATAAGAACCTACTATGCAACAATGATGGGGTTCAAGTGCACAAACAACATTGTAGAATACGAAGCAGGCCTGTTGGGGCTTCGAAAGCTTAAGGCCATGGGAATAAGAAGAGCAGTACTTAAATCTGACTCCTAAGTAATCACAGGTCAGGTTGACAAAAGCAGCAAGGCAAGGGATTTAAAGTTTGACAAATATATTGACATAGTCCAAAGGATGGAAGCCTCCTTCGAAGGATTTTCATTGAAAAACATCCCAAGAGGTAATAATGAATAAGCAGACTTGCTAGCCAAATCAGCAGCATAGGGGCTCCCACTCCCTCCAGAAGTGTTCTTTGAAACTTCTAAAGCACCTTCGGTTGAACTCATGGAAAGGGCTATTCTTACAATTTCGCCTGTGCATAGCGAAGACTGGAGAACAAAAATTGTATCCTTCCTCCAGGGCAATTACCCTTCAGATGATGAAGCTTACATAAAAAGCATGCATGCCGAAACAAGGCCATATATGATGATAGAAGGGGAACTATTTAAGCAAGGAGTATGTTCCCCATTGCTAAAATGTCCATCCAGAGCTGAAGGTCAAGAATTGATGAAAGAAATACACTCAGGAATATGTGGAGCTCACATTGGATCCATGCCACTACTTGGCAAGGTCTTTAGACAAGGTTTCTACTAGCCGAAGGCTGCTTCAGATGCAGCAGACATAGTCCAGAAATGTGAAAATTGCCAGAAGTGTGCTAGGGACCAGAAACTACCTTCATCTCTAACATAATTAATTCAGCCCACTTGGCCATTGCAGAGGTGGGGACTAGATTTACTAGGACCACTACCACCAGCCCAAGGGAATCTAAGATATGTTGTAGTAGCAGTGGAATATTTCTCAAAATGGATCAAAGCTAAACCACTAGCTATAATAACTTCAGCCACAGTCCAAAAGTTTTTATGGCAAAATATCATTTGTCGGTTTGGGGTGCGAAGGCCATCACAGTTGATAATGGAGCACAATTTGACTCTTAAGCATTTAAAACCTTCTGTGATCGGATTGGAACAAAGATGCACTTCGCTTCGGTAAGACATCCATAATCCAACGGCTATGTTGTAGTAGCAGTGTAATATACATTTTGCACCATTTTGTTAATACGCAATATGGATTATAATATTGTTTTGACATGTGATATAATGTAAGTAATTAATATAATATTACATTGTAACGTTGTATCTGTGAATAATGAAGACTTGTTCTTCATGACCTTCGTCCGAAAATCATTATCCCTGAAAGAGGATAATGCTTCGAAGGACGAAGGTCCTTAACGTTTAACAATTGTGTTGCCTTGTTTTTGGTTGGAAGCAATCAAAAGCATGTAAACAACAGAAGTCACTATTAAGAACAAGTAACCCTGCCCAGAATAGAAGATCTGTTCGACCAGATGAGAGGAGTCAGCGTGTTCTCAAAGATAGATCTGAGGTCAGGTTACCATCAGCTCTGGATCCAGCCTTCGGACATACCGAAGACAACATTCATCACCAAGTATAGGCTTTATGAGTACATAGTCATGTCCTTCGGTCTAACGAATGCGCTTGCTTTCTTCTTGTACTCGATGAATAGTGTGTTCATGGACTATCTCAACAAGTTTGTAGTGGTGTTCATCGATGATATCCTCATGTATTCTCATACTGAGGAAGAGCATGAAGAGCATTTGAGGATGGTGTTGCAACGATTACGGGATTGTCAGTTGTATGCCAAGCTAAGCAAATGCGAGTTCTGGATCAGCGAAGTCCTGTTCTTGGGTCATATCATAAACCGAGACGGTTTAGCTGTGGATCCGAAGAAGGTGGAAAATTCTAGACTGGAAAGCACCAATAGATGTCCATGGGATCAAGAGTTTCATTGGAATGGCCGGATACTATCGGTGTTTCATTGAAGGCTTCTCCAAGATTGCCAGACCAATGACAACCCTGCTGGCAAAGAAAGTTGAGTTCAAGTGGACCCCAGAGTGCCAAGAGTCTTTTGAAGCATTGAAGAAGTTGACTACAACACCTGTGTTGATCCTACCTGATGTTCACAAGCCATTCTCAGTGTATTGTGATGCCTCATACACTGGACCTCGATACATCGGACCATACTAGATTCAAGCAAGACGAGAAGTGGCCTACCAGCTCAGCCTACTAGAAAGTCCGTCAACGGTGCATGATGTTTTACATGTGTCTCAGTTGAAGAAATATTTGCAAGTGCTAGAAGAGAAATTGGCAACCGAGGATCTCGAAGATCAAGAAGACCTAACATATATCGAGAAGCCAACTCAGATTCGGGAGACAGTAGACAGTCACTCGAAGAACCATCAGGATGTGCAAAGTCAAATGGGGCCACCATTTAGAGGAAGAAGCAACATGGGAAAGGGAGGATCATCTGAAAGCCAAATATCCTGAGCTCTTTGCTAACCATCTCTGAATCTCGAGGGCGAGATTCTTTTTAAGGGGGATACATTTGTAACACCCTGAATTTGGGGTATAAAATTTCTTCTCTAATATCTACCAAATTCAGTTGTTATCTCTTTTCCTCTCTCTATAGATTTCCTTTCCTTTTCTTTTAATAGAGCTTTGTTTATTTATTTGGAAGATGTACTATTTCTTTAGTATATTAAAACCTAGGGGAGACATGAATTGTTGCATCATGCTGAGGTTAAACTTTGTTTTTGGTTGATGCACAAGTTTGAAATATTTAAATTTGAATTTTTGGTTTGGTTGGATTTGAATTAAAAATAGAAAATAAAAATAAGATGAATTAGAAATTCAAAATAAAAGGGAAAAACTAAAGCACCCGCCCCCTCTCTCCCTCTGGCAGGCGGGCCCGACGTGTCGGCGCCGCTCGCCCTCGCGCGCACGCGCTCACTCTTCCTTTGCGCAGCGGGCCCAGCCTGTCAGCACTGAACCGTTCCCCCCGTGCGCGCCCGTGCCTCTGTGTCGTGGGCCCCGCTTGTCAGCTCCGTCCTCCCCGCAACTGCCGCTGACCCGCGCGTGCACGCACGTCGCCTGCCCACATCCCCAGCTCCCTTTTTAGCCTTGCACGCACTCGCTCTCTCCCCTACCTCCTTTCGCCCACTCTCGGTCTCTCTCACGCTCAGCCGCCGCTGCAAAGCTCGCCGGAGAAGCGCGCTCGCCGTGCCGGCCACCCAGAACTTGTAAATTTCATACCTTTTGCATATGAACTCCAAATTGGGTGGTTCAAATTGCAAAATGTTCATAATGTTATTCTCTATCTGTTTAAAGTATATTCATCCACTGTTTTCATGTCTCAATTTTGTGGCTAGTCTTTAGGTTAATTTAAAGTGATAGACTATTTATTAAAGTTAAAATAAAAGGGTGAACCCTAGTGAATATTCATGTGCCTAGATTTGTAGATCCTAATCTCATTTCATATAATCCCATCCCTGGAATAACTTAATCTAAATAAGTAATTCACTAAGATGGACATTGTTAGGTAGTTAATCTACTTAGATAGGCAGTAGTTGGAGAACAGTAGACCCTTAAACATGGTGATCTACCCTATAACCTAGAGTTTACTTGTGTGTCTGTACTTTTCCACTGAACGTGTGTTTACTCTGTTGCATATGTTTGGTGTACTGTTCTTTTGTCATTCCCCAAGTGTGTTGAATGCATGATTTCTTTGCGTAGACAACGAGCAGTTCGAGGTTTCTGAGTGTGTTGTAGGAGACTTCCCTGAGCAGCAACCTGGTGAAGGCAAGTGTCCTCTGACCCATTATGTCCTACTTACTTTATAATTCACTATCCTGCATATTATGATCAACCTAAGGATTGACTAGTGTTCTGTTTTCCTGTCCTTGTTTACCCTTTGAGAATTGGTTACTATGATTAGTATTATGCTACCGCTTTACTTTAATCAATGAACATGATGAGAACATTTATGATACGTTGATGATATCTTGATTATGATGATGAACATGTGATTCTTTAGGGTACTCGGGCTGTTTCCCGAGTACCTCTTCGTAAGGACCTGTTCGTTGGATGACCACCTGGGAAACAATAGAACCATGAGGGTGGAATGGGACACCCTTAGCTGATTAATTCGGTGAACTTGGAGGTGTCAATGGGGGCCAGGGCATAGTGCTTGCTCTGCTAAGGGTGGGTGCCGAGGTTCATTCAATTTGGTTTTGTTAGTCACCCACCTTAGGGAGGAGTACTATGTTTGTACGACTGGTGAAACCTAACGGGCAACTACACACCAGGGGAATCTTTGTAAAGGCTACGTAGTGAAACCTTGCCGACTCACCTTGGTAGTGTTTGAGGGTTTGATCGACCTAAGGCAAAAAGGGATCACGACTCGTGGGTAAAGTGTGCAACGTCTACAGAGTGTTAGAAACTGGTATAGCAGCCATGCTCGCGGTTATGAGCAACCTTGGGAGATCCTTTGATTAGAGTAACTCTACATACTTTTATGATGATGTTTAATGGTCATGATTATAACTATGGATTCTGCTATTTTCTCTTGGAGGGAGTACTTTTGGGTTAATAACTTGGGTTTATTGTGAAAACTTGGCTTTCTACTAGTAATAAATAGCTGACCAACTAAAAGCAACTGCTTTAAACTTAACTCCACATACAACTAGTCCACTTTAGCCAAACGGGACAATTGCTGAGTACGTTGATGTGTACTCACCCTTGCTTTAAAACACCAAAACCCAGGTTGTCCCCATTGCAACCAGTGCTCAGGAGAAGATGAAGGCAACATGGAGGAGTTCCAAGAGTTTTAGGACTTCAACGAGTTCTAGAATAGTTTAGTGGCAAACCCCCATTCAGCTGCCTATGAAGGCCTTATCATATTGCGTTACATTCATCACTTTGATTATGACTTAAGTTAATGAATCTGTGGATGTTTTGGACATCATGATGTAATAAACTACTTATTTCCGCTATTATTTTGAGCAATGTGTGATAATGTCCAATTATGTAAACGCTGTGTACGTGAATTTCTGATCCTGGCACGTACATGGTTTGCATTCAGTTTGCCTTCCAAAACCGAGTGTGACATACACACAATGGAACAAGGCACCTCATTCAAGAATTTTTAGCTTTTAAGACATGGCCACTAGCGGCTGAGTGGGAAATGCCAAAGATGTCTAAAAAAGATGCTTCGGACGCGGAGCCTGGGTCCGTTAGACTTCATTACAAGTATAAATTTGAAGATGAATTTGGAGAACCTACTGATGGGTGGTTAGATTACATTGAAGTGAAATGTAATTAAATACTTGGTAATTATAGCAAGCCTAAAGCTGAAGCTTTACAACGGGCTTTTGCAGCTCGAAAAAGGCATCGATTGCACTGTGTCTTCAGTGCTATTGGCTTCTTCTATCCTGACTATCCTAACATGGCTTAGGATTCGAAGACGAGGAAGAAAATGGTGACCACTAGGCGGAGCAAAGTCCCAAATATGCAAGTTGAGCCGACTCCTCAAGCTTCAGAGGAAATTATGGTAAACATGCTTTTTTTGATTTTTTGTATATTAGTCATAAATTTGCTATATTAATTTTTTGATTTAAACATTTTAGGCTACACCCAAAACTAAGGTGGTGGCTGAAATTGAGGAACTCCCTTCTATGGGAGCCAAAGAGGCAAATATTGGAGGAGCTATTGCCTTGATAGCGCAAAGGGTTACACCTTTGGAGTTGCTCACAGAGAGCAAAGAAGAGGAAGAGGAGGAGCGAATAGCTCCGGTGATGAGCTCATTCTTCAATGTCGACAAAAATGAAACTGAGGAAAAAGATAATGTTGGTACAATACTAGCGCCGAAGGGTACTGCACCGCCTACTACAGATGTGACTGGTCCAAGTAGTACGAGGTTTAAACAGATGGCAGCTGAAGAGAAAGGTTCCTCCAAGCCAGCTCTAGCGGAGGGCAAGGGTAAGGGGCCTACTATGATTGAAGAGGCCAAGAAGGCAATTGAAGATGATACACCGCTTGGAGAAGAACCATGACTTGGGTGGTTGAAGATATAGGGTTCAACATGCTGCGGGAAAAGTCATGGGTGCGAAGTAGCTGGTCGAAGCTATCAGTTTTGCTAAACAACTTTGAACGCTTTGGGGCCTACTATCTTTGGGGGTGGGATAGACGATTACTTGTATTGCTGCCTAGACAACATGGAAATTGAAGTATGCTGCTAGATGGTGGATAATATTGATTTCTTGAAGCTGGAGGCCATGCTCTCAACCATGTTCTTCGAAGACTTTTTCTGATTGCTTGGCTTACATGCATCTTAAGGTAATTTATGTTGATTTTTTCTTTTGAGCATCAGGTTGGCTTGATGGAATAACTTATTTATCTTTTCTCTTTTTATGTCTTATAGGGTTTGCTCGTGAGCAAGGCCCTAAGGAACAAGAGAAATGTTGAGGACGAAGCTGCCCAAAAAGAGAGAATGAAACTCAGATTCAAAGTGTTCGAGATTTGGTTTGATTGCGATGAGAAGGAAAAAGCTTTCAAGATTCTAGAAACGTATTTTATTGAAAGTCAAACCGAAGTCCAAGCTATGCACGAAGAGAAAAGTAAGCTCGAAGAAACAATGGGGAGAAAAATATCAGAGCTCGAAGCTTCTAACGCTGAAAAGGACAATCGAATTGCGTCGCTTGAGGCTGAGTTGAAGCGAGCAAAAGAAGAACATGAAGCTAAAACAACAAAGATAATGCAAGCATCTATCGAAGTAGCCGTTAATCTTAGCATTGCTCAAGTTAAAATTGATGACCTAAAAGATGGAGTGAATCATGTGAGAGGACTCAATGAAAACTACCGAATCCTGTTAGCCAACTGTCACACCCTTGGCAATAGATGCCATAATGAGTTCTTGAAGACCTTCTCCTCTACCGGGGCTCTATGTAAAGAAAAGAATTTCTCGGATGGTGACTTGGAGGGCCTAATGAGTTGGGTGCTCAGTGAGACCCCTGCTTTTAAAAGTGTTCTCTGAACACGAAAGGACTATTATGCTTGGATAGGTCCCCAAAACACTGCTTTGATTTTGCTGAAAGTCAGGTGCAATCATGTGAAGGTTTGCACTGACCCTGATTTTAGAGTTTCTACTGACCATGTCCGAAGATCGAATGTTGAAGCTTCGGAGCGATCTAAATAATTCTTATCTGAAATATGGAAGAGGGGAAGAAAAGAAATAAGCATCGAAGAATCTATAAAGTCATGGAGAAGGTTTGTACTTTATTACCTTCGATTTTACCTTCACGGGGCATGTACATACTAACTTTCCAAAATCTCTACAGGCACGTCAGGCAGCTAAAAGGCTGTAGATATTAGGAAGAAGATTCAAAGCAAAAAATCCAGGTATTTGACTTTTAGCTTCTGTTAAATTTTAGTGTACTCATGTTTTAGCAATTGCTTTACCAACCCTTACTGAGAAGTCTGCACCTCACAGGTAATAATTGAAGTGAAACATACTGAAGTCGAAGCAAAAGATGCTACTCTCGAAGCTGAAGCAATCTCTGCTAGAGCTGCAAAAAAAGCCACAGATGATGCTGTCCTCAAGATTTGAGAGCAAATTTTTGACGAAGTAATGCAAGGAAATACAGGGAATTGATTAGGAAGTGAATGTTTGTTGTAATATTTTTGGTGGTATGAAGTGTCTAAATGCTTTTGACTCCTTTCATATGATTTGTAATATATTTGTATCTCTTCTATTTTGTTTCTTTCCTTTCTTTTGTGATGTGTGAAATTTTATTGAACATGTGTTTTTGAGCCGAAGGCAAAAAACACCTTCCCTTCTTTTCACACATTAGAAAGGAAATCATAGCTCTGCATTCTCTTAGGAACGACTTCAGTGCATTTTCACTATCGTAGCTCTGCATTCCCTTAGGAACGACTTTCGAGCCTTTTCACCGTTACTTAGGTGAAATGAGGCGTAGCTCTGCATTCCCTTAGGAATGATTTTGGAGCTTTTTCACCGTTACTTTGGTGAAATGAGTGGTAGCTCTACATTCCCTTATGAACGACTTTAGAGCTTTTTCACTGTTACTTAAGTGAAATGAGTCATAGCTGTGCATTCCAGTAGGAACGACTTCAGAGCTTTTTCACCGTTACTTAGGTGAAATGAGTCATAGCTCTGCATTCCCTTAGGAACGATTTTGGAGCTTTTTTCAATGTTACTTAGCCGAAGATTCAACTGCAACATTTTTGTTATTGCACTTAGAGGTGCCAGATCATTATTAAATTGATTTGTATGATATAGAAGTTTGCGAAAAATAAACGTAGCTAGATAGTAATGACTTCTTGATAGCTTCAGGCTTACTTACCTAGCCCCTTGGGGTCCTTAATATATGTGATTCATCTCCGGGACCATACTGTTGATAGTACGGGTTTAGATCCCTCCCTTATGTCCCTTTGCTACAAGTCTTGGCTTAGGGAACTTAGGTTTACCAGCAGGCACTTTGTTGTAAGGAGGTGGTCCTGGGACGAAGGAAGCAGATGGTGACCACACACTCATTGCTTTGTTACTTGAGGCAGTTGACACCGAAGGAAAACTTAACCTTGGCTCCTATAACTGAGGTTGGACATACTATGGGATGTAGGGTGAACAATATGAAGATGTACTGAACACCTCTTTTTATTAGGAGGGTTGAGTGGCTGACGAAGCAAGCTCCTTCTGCTTGTTGATTGTGTGATGTCATGTCCTTGTGGTGTGGCTTTTGTCCTTGCCACTGTCACACTCGGATTTAAGGGGCAAACCCTAGTATGTCTCATATGTGCGCCAAATAAGATCAACACATATAATGACTCAGTGTATAGAGACGAATGCCACAAACTTTATTACATAACGAAAATGTCTTACAATATATCTGATGATGAATAGAATGAACTAATAATATTATTCCATGGTGCCATCAAGCTGACGAGGAGATGACACCTAGACGTCGTCGAACTCGTCATAGTAGTCCTCCTCCGGTGGTACCTGCTCTTCGCCTGTGGGGGGGGTATCGCAAGAGTGAGCTCACAAAAGTTCATCACTCAACAAGTGTGGGGAATAATGTGCACAAGCTCACTTACAGTGGGGGCTCATGTAAAGTGTAAGGCTGATCAACAAATAATGGTCATAGCTAAGCATTGCTTTTAATAAGTTGGTTAAATTTTATTAGTAGTTACTAAGTATAAGTAAATACCATCCCGATAAAATAAGAGATCACAATTAATAATAAAACCTAGAATGCGATGCATATGACAGATTAAGTTTAATTCCATATACTCATGTGAGGGTTCGAGCCGCTTATGACCGTGAGCACGACTAATATACCAGTTTTACACTCTGCAGAGGTTGCACATCTTTACCCACAAGTCGTGTTACCCATTTGCCAAGGGATCATGACTTTCCATTCATCTCTACCGAGGAGACGAGGCAGGGTAGCACTACGAGGCCTTTACAAAGTTCCACTAGCTTTAGAAAACTCGCTACGGTTCCTGAGAAGAGCGATATCAGAATTCTCTGTCTGAAAAGTCATCGCAACATGGTCAACCCGAGAACCTCCCTATACCGACAACTCCTCTACCGCCCTTGCCCCTTTCGGGTATGGTAGTCCTCCACTAGCTTTCCTAATTAGTCAGCTAAGGGCATAGCATACCACCGTTATGGTAGTGCTATTTTCCCGGGTGGTCGCTCCATGTTCCAAATTAACATAATGACCTTATCATGAACATTAATTAACTCATTGACAATAAATAGCATGATCATGAATAATGTGAATCTTAACACCCAGAACCACTTTGAGCAATAACAGATACTACCCAAAAGTTCAGTGGTAAGCAAGGTATGAGGTAAACCAATCTAGGGTAACCTATTGGGTCCCATAAAAATTAGCCTAAGCATGTCACATTGATTAATAGAGACAGTATTGGGTAAAGAAGAGTGATCAAGGGCACAACTTGCCTTCAATGAGCTCTTGCTTAGAGTTTTCCACCTGCTGAGCACCGGGTTCCTCGGTTACTAGCTCGCCTATTCGCAACAATACAAACAAACATGGTATAGGATAAATTAACATCACACCAAATATAAAAACAAACAACATAATAATGATCTACATGTTTCTACGAGATCGCTGATTCGAGAACCACTAAAATTGGAGTTATAGTTACGAGGATATGATTTTCCGAAGCATCTGATGATTAAATAGTAAAATATTTCCCATGTTAATATAAATCATGTGAGGAGTATATTAAACAGAAGTAACTGATTTAGTCCAGGTCACAACTTAATTATGAATTTTATCTTAGTCAAATTATAATTATGAGCAAATTAACCTTCATTAAAAGTTAGTTAAATAAACATAAGTTAAATAAATATCTGATTATAACAATATGTGAGATGTCACAATTAGTACTGTTACTGCATAGATAATTTTATTATGAAGCTAAGCAATTGGAATGGATTAATTCGGAGTTAAAACGAGTAAAATATGAATTATCTAAGTCTTTGGAATTTTCTTTACCCTAATGATCAATTTCTGATTTAATTATTTAAATTTTATAAGCTTTTATACTGGGAACTCTATTTTATAGAAGCTCGGGGTCTAAATTGCCAAAATTAGGGCCCGATTGTAATTTTTGTTGAACCGAAGTGGACTGCGAGTTGGTTCTCTGAAACCCCAGGGACTTCTAGCCAAAATTTACATGACGAAGGGGTACCTTTCAATGCTAGCCGCCCGATGAACGATCGAGGACAAATATTAGACCGAGGTTGTATTCGAACCGGTACACGCCTTATGCCGCACGATCTAGATCCAGCGGCCCAAATTAGATCCCACACGATGTGAACCAATACCCAACCTCCGCCTTCTGATGCCAATCTAACGGGTCAGGATCAAAACGACGAAGTGTTATCCTCTGTGTCTAATCCCCGTCGCACGTGCGTGGATCAACGTCCCATGTTCCTCACCATGAACCTATCGGTTTCCTCCCTGATCTCGGCCGTTAGTAGGCCATGCAACGGCTAGCGGTCACCACCCTCCTCCCGCTATACCGAGACGGCATCGCCACCCTCCCAAGCACGGTGGAGGACTCATCGGAATCGCTCCCAATGCATCCCGGTGCCCTGATCGTTGACCTAACATGCGACGAAGATAGAGGGGCAGATGGCGAACACATGAGGTTTCATTGTACCTGTAGTCGTGCAACTGAGACCCTCTCTCCATGGCGAGTTTGAGGTTTCGCGCGGTGGAGGGCTCTGACGAGTGATTCAACAAGCGACGAACACTCATGGCCCCCAATTCCCTTCTCTCGACACCCATCGTGCAACCGCGATTCACCAAAGGTGATCTTTGTGGTCGGAGCGTTGGGGATGTTGCTGGATCCCGGTGGCTATGCTCCTCCCTAAACTCTTGTGGGCGCGCTCTTCGATGGTAGGGGTTTGGTCACTCGGGGAGGCCTCCGGATAACACAAGGGGAATGAGGAGAGAGGAGTCAGGGATCTATTCTCTCCTGCTTATAGGTCGGTGAGGTTGGTTGAGGTCAGCGGCGATCTCACCAACGGGCGTTGAGTGAGGTCGTTGCGTGTAGAGCTGGCAACTCGGGTACGCTTGGCGGTCACAGGATGGAGCATGCAAGGGACTAGATAGCCAGCCCCGCAGGTAAGTCGATGCTGCGCGGTGGGTGAGTTACAGTGCCAGGTCGACCCTCTAGTGATGCTCGCTCCCTACTCTACCGCAACACTGGCCAATGCTGTAGACCCGCGATGTCGGCGCCAGTATTGAGCTGGGCTGGTGCGGGTGAAAGGGAAATGTGCCCTTGGGATATTTCTATATTGTTTTGGTGATTAGATGCATAACACACTATGTGTGAACTAACATAATGTCTAGCAAAGGAATATCTAGATGGATCAAGTGTGAAGGTAAGTTCTAGACACAATCAATTATTTTATGTGCTAAACCTGCTTGTCTAAGTATCAGGAACTCAATTAAGTCCAAAAGGAGCAAAAGATTTTCAGCTGAAACAACCAGTAGAGCACCAGCTGCGGGTGCACTAGACACTTTCGGGTTGTCTGGTGCCCATACTGGCTCAACGACGAACTCGCTGCTCTCGGGAATCGCCGATGACGCTATAGTTAAAATTCACCGGACTGTCCGATGTGCACCGGACTGTCCAGTGAGCCAACAGCGTTCGCACCAATGGTCGGTAGCGTGATCAACACGCAATCATCGGGCGACACATGGCCAGAGGCAACGGTCACTAGGCCGCATCGGACTGTCCGGTGTGCACCAGACAGTGTCCGGTGTGCCACGGGGACCGAGGGTTCAACAGTCGGCTTCATCAAAGAAATTAACAAAGTGTGCATTGTTCATGTCCGGTGGTGCACCGGACTGTCCGGTGCGCCAATAGATAGAAGGCAAGAATTGCCTACCAAATGGAGATCCAACGTCTCCTAGCTTCCTTAGGGCTATAAAAGGGACCCCTAGGTGCATGGAGCTGTACACCAAGCCTCCATTGAACATCCTAAGACGAATATACTCCACAAGCATGCATCCAGATCATTGTGTTTGAGATTTGAGCACTTGTTGAGTTGTGAACTCGCTGCGCTGTGTTTGTGTGCTCGTTTCTTAACTTGTGTGCGTGTCGCTGTTGTGACTCTAGCTCTTGCGTGTGTTTCTATTCCCTCCCTTACTCTTGTGGTTCTCATTGTGATCAATATTGTAAGGGTGAGAGGCTCAAACTTGTGGAGATTCCTCACAAAGGGAACATCTGCTATAAGGAAGAAAACCGTGGTATTCAAGTGGATCATTGGATCGCTTGAAAGGGGTTGAGTGCAACCCTCGTCTATTGGGACGCCACAACGTGGAAGTAGACAAGTGTTCTACTTGGCCAAACCACAGGATAAAATCGTTGTGTCATCTATTGTTATTAGTGTGTGATTCTCTCTGCTTCTACTCACTTGATAATTGCTCTAAGGTTAATACTCACCTTGTGAAGAGCAATTAAGTGAAGAAGTCATCTCTTTCTCTCTAGACATAGCACCTTGGTTTTGATTCCACTAACATTTCATAAACCAATTTTGTGTCATTTAGTGTTGATTTTTACAGGATCACCTATTCACCCCTCCTCTAGGTGCTCTCAATTGGTATCGGAGTCATCTCTTCATTTAGGGACTAACCGCCCGAAGAGATGGATCCTAAAGGTAAGGGGATGGTGATCAACAAGAAGGAGACCCTCTATGTCGACGAGCCAAAATGCGACAAGCCCACTGACTCGGGCTGAAGTCACAAGAAGAGGGATGGGAAGAAGAAGAGGCATAAAGAAGATCATCTACTACGACAGCGACGCCTCCTCCTCTTCACCAAGGGTGAAGACGACAAAGACTCTTCGTCAAAAAAGAAAATGGTTAATCAAAACTATTCTTTTGATTATTCTCGCATCCCTTATAATTTGAATGCCCATTTACTATCTATTCTACTTGGAAAACCCCCACACTTTATTGGAGAGGACTATTCATTTTGGAGTCATAAAATGCGCAGCCACTTATTTTCTCTCCATCCTAATATTTGGGAAATTGTTGAAAATGGAATGCATTTCGATAGCACTGACAATCCTGTATTTACTAATGAGCAAACATGAAAATGCCCAAGTGTTGGGGACTTGTTCTCAGATGCTATGAATTAAGAACAAGGCAACATAAAATGTTAAATATTAATGTCCTTCGTCCGCTGAAGCATTATTTCCCCAAGGATTTAATGAACTTCGGACGAAGGTTATAATGACACAATTACGAAGGTTGTATCTTCGTAATTGAACTCTCAAAGATAATATAAAATAACACGAAACATAAAGCATTAAAGACAAGTAAATTAGAAGTAAACAACATCATTTACATATTATATAAACTTAAGATATTGAAATACAATGTTTAGGTACATTTATACCTTTGCCTTGGCAAAGAATAATTTCCGAGTGATGTGATTGCAATTACAGGAATGCGTGAACAGTAAAGGAATACTGTTCACTATTTATAGGCACAGGACACAGCCTGTGAGCAATTACAATCATACCCCTCATAAAAGTTTACAACAACGACTCAAACTCTTATGGACTAAAAGGTCATTCTATCTTTAAGTCGGTTTGTAATTCCGAAGCTTCATGAACGGCACCCTTCGGCATCACGTACAGACAGCTTCAGCCGAAGATGTTTCTTCCTACAGGACCTTCGGCGATGAAGCATGGTCCCAACAGTAGCCCCTTCGTGGTGCTAGATCGTTTTTCGTAACGAGCTTGATCCGTGAAAAAAGTCTCTTAGGCTTCAGGAAGCCGAAGGTCCGAAAAACACCTTCCCTGAGCTTGTTGTCGAGAAACGATATAACTTCCGAGCGCGTAGCGGTCCCACCATGCAGGTTCGCTATTTTGGTCTTTGCGGCCCACCACGCAGCGGGTGCGAGCAGCTGTTTGCCTGGTGTAAAAATCCTGACGATTCATCTTCTTACCTGCAGCACTATATAAACAGACAGGTAGGTGTGAAGTTACCACAACATTCATTGCTATTGCACAGTTTTGCTGTCAAAAATTTTAACCATAGCCGAAGCTTGACTCTCGCATTCAGACGAAGCTCCAGTTTAGTGCCTACTTCGTCAGAAGAAAAGCTTCGGGAGAAAAGGTTATTTAATTCCCAAGGAATCTTTCAAGAAATTCAAAATTAAATGGCTAGAGTGCGCTCTACTGCTAGAGTTGAGCGTGAGGGAGACGAAGCCGAAGGTGCGGAGACTGTTCCTATCTCCGAAGCAATGCAACGATCCGGATTGGTGACCTCGGAAAGAATCCCCACTGCCGAAACAGAACAAGCTGCTGCCGAAGCAGAACAAGGAGATATTGAGGAAGCTGATTCTGATGGTGATTACCATATCGCAGTACCGAGCAAGCCTAGCCATTTGGACTTCGGAAATGGTGAAGTCGGGCTATTTCAGTGAAGATGAGAAGAAGCTGATTCGCTTCGGGGGAGAGGAAACTACCCCGAAGCCAGAAAAGGATGAAATAGTTATTTTCAAGAGTTTTCTAAAAGCTGGGTTGAGATTTCCTTTAAATAGAATGATTTCTGATGTGCTGCAAAAGTTTGGGATCTATTTTCACCAACTGACTCCTAACGCCATTGTCAGGCTTAGCGTTTATATCTGGGCTCTCCGAAGCCAGGCGGTGGAGCCGCTTGCCGACAGCTTCTGTCGAGTACATGAGCTGCATTACCAGATTAAGGCCAGAAAGGATGGGTTACATGAAAATTTTGGTTGTTATAATTTTGCCTATCGGAAAACCACAAAATTTCCTGTGATCAGCTACCGAAGCAAATGGCCGGCAGGCTGGAAGTCAGAATGGTTTTATGTCAAAGTTGACGATGACAAAGAGAAGCTGGTACAGAGCCCTCTTGAACTGATCTTCGGAGAAACCAGACCCCGATGCAATATGGCAGCAGAAGGTCCAACTTGGACCGCACTGGCTGAATTCAAAATTATTGCAGAACACATTGGCACTAGAGATTTAGTGCAGGAATTTCTGGCCTTCAGAGTATTTCCAACTATGAAGGAGTGGACTATGCCGAAGCTTAAAGGAGAAAAGAAAGAGGGGGAGCTTGTCCGACTACCCTATTATTATAAGTTTAAGAAATATTTTAAAGCACCCTGCCAAGAATGGCTCGATACAATCGAAGTAATGAGTAATGAAATTCTTGGAAATTACTCCAAAAAAGAGGACCAGCTGATGACAGCAGCCTTCGGCACTCGGCCGAAACGAAGGCTGAACAGGGTGCTTGATGCTATAGGATTTGAATATGCTGATTATGGTCGACTGGGCGGAGATGCTGGAGGCCCGAAGCGAAAAAGAATTGCCAGCGCTGCTGACGAAGAGGTCGCCAAGGTAGCCAAAAAGAAAAGGGAAGATTCTGAAAAACTTAGCCCTGAAGAGTTGAACCCTGAGCCGAAGGTGACCACTGCAAGAAAGAGGAAAACTGCATCTCCAGAACCAAAAACGTTGGTTCGAGAAGAAGGTACTCCTGCAACGCCTTCTGCTGTTGAAGTAGAAGAGATTATGAAGGTAATGACTGAACCCTTGCCTGTCAAGCTAAGTCCGCTGGCGCTGGAACTGACGAAGTTTTTTCAGAAGGACAAGGCAGCTTCGGCAGAAGAAGGTCCTGCACTGCCGAAAAAACGAAGGATTATTCAAATAGCAGATGTAATTCATGGGACACCGTCACCGGCATCAAGAATTGCTATTGACCAGACTGCTGAAACCGCCGAAGCAAAAGGCGCCGCAGCCGAAGCCACCAGAGTGGAAACCTTCGAAGCTGAAACTGGCGCAGCCGAAGCTGCCGGGGCTGAAACCGGGGCCACAAAAGATCCGAACCTGGAAGAGACACTTGAAGTTATTGATAACATACTTCTAAAAATGACTGAGGAAGAATCTGTTGTGGCCGCGGCGAGCACAGCTACTGAAAAGGGGAAAAAACAAGCTGAAGACATTTTGGAGGAAGAAGATTTTGAATTTCAAGATTTACTTGGGCAAGAACTGACAGACGCTGAAAAAGCAGAGCTTAAAAAATGTGCCATAGCCTACGGATATAAGCCAGGGGCTACACTGTTCGGTGGAGTTAACGAAGGAAAACTGAGGTGCCTTCGAAACCGCAGTGAAGCTAAAATTGTTAGAACTCTCTGCGAAAACATTGGCTTGCCGAAGCTAGAAGCGGACCTCTGCCGTTACCAACAACACCATATCGTCGGAAGCTTGCTTTATGCTAACTTCAAGGTAACAAATGTTTTTGTTATTTTACTATTATTATTATTATCTTTTAGGTCGTTTTCTAACAAAGATCGTTTCGACAGAGCATATTATTAAGTAAGGTTCTAAAAATGCAACAAGATCTCGAAGAAGAGAAGAACAAAGCCATCATCCAAGATTTGGCTGAAAAAGTTGAAAATTACGAAGCTAATCTGAAAAAGAAAGACTTCACCATCCAGGACCTTGAAATCATGGTTAAAGAGCACGAAGGTGCATTAGAAAAGAAAGATTTTGTTATTCAGACTATGGAGGGTTCTTTGGCTGAAGTCCAAACTGAGAATAACAGCTTAAAGAATGAATTGCTCCATCAGTGAGAAAAATTTGAGCAAAAAAAGAAATATCTTGAAGCAAGCCTGAAAACTGAGGTGGATAAAAATTCAAATTTGCAGAAATCCTTTAAAGAACTTCAAGAGAAATGCCTAAGCTTCGGCAGCCGATGCGTGCAGCGGCTGAAGGATGTGTTTCATTCTGTCGGAGCCAGCTCTGCAAAATTTACACCTTCAGCTGAAAATCTGCCCAACACATTAGAATATATTGAAGGCGAGGTTGATGCCCTTGACGAAGTTATTGGTGGGCATACGGACTTCTGCGCCCTGGTAGCTTCTCGGGGCACAGCCACCGCTTTTCTGAAGGCTGGCTGTACGCATGGAAATATTGTGAATAGACCAAACTTCAGCTTATCAGCATCAGATTTGATAGATATCCCAGCCTAGCCCGAAGCATTGGAAATAGATTCATGACCCAGATCTGGGTAAGTGGCGGGCGAAAAATGGCAGGTGACGAAGCTCAAAGTCATCTTAAGCCGGTAAGAAACTTATATTTGTTACTTTTACCTTCTCCTTGAAATTTGCACCTTTCTTATTCTGCTATTTGATATACGCAGGATGACGAAGCTGAAGAATGACGAAGCTGAAGTTTGACAAAGCCTAGCCTGAAGCTTGATAGTTGTTTACAATATACTTTCCTGCAAAAATTCTGGAGAAACTTTTGTAATATAGTTATGGACTTATGTAAATTTGTACATACCTTGTAATATATTTTGTATCTGCTATCTGTGTACAATCTGCTTTGCTGTGGACGAAACTTCTCTTTTGAGCCGAAGGCGAAAAACACCTTCCCTTCTTTTCGTACACAACGAAGCATAAAAATTTTCCTTCGAGTTTTTCCTCATTGTCGAAGCATCTTTGTTTTTTGTGCGGTATAATGATGATTCTATATATGTCTAAATGCATGTTTATGAATGCAAATGACATGATGAGATGTATTGTGCAAATGAATATCAAAACACATATTCAAAAAACCATAATCATAGCCCTTCAACGTTGACTTTTCGCTGTAAGCCTCCCTTAGGAGCTTCTTCGCCTTTTACTTTCAGCGGAATCAGCGTTTATTTTTCGCTTTAAGCCTCCCTTAGGAGCTTCTTCGCCTTTTACTTTCGGCAGAATCAGCGTTTATTTTTCGCTGTAAGCTCTGCATTCCCTTAGGAACGACTTTTGAGCTTCTCCCTGTTTCCTTTTCTTTTTTCCTTTGCATTTACATTTACATTCTTTGGGGGATATCACTCTCATAGAATTGAAATAAGGAAAATTACATGTTGTGGCCCCATTAAAAACCTTTCTCCCCCTTTGGAAAGGAAAAGGGTACCACAAAAAAGAATATAAAAAATTACATCAAGCTAAACATAATATCGCCAAAGCTCATCCGCATTCCATGATCTAGGAATGTCGTTGCCGTCCATATCCTTCAATCTGTAGGAACCGGGTCTTGACGAAGATACTACCAAAAAGGGGCCTTCCCACTTCAGCAGTAATTTGCCTACTGTCTCAGGGTTGGCTACTCTTCGAAGTACCAAGTGTCCTGGTTCAATGTTCTTCAGCTTGACCTTTCTGTCACGCCATTTTATTGTTTCAGCTTGATATTTATTGATGTTTTCCATAGCTTGAAGTCTGATCCCTTCTATAGCATCTTTTTCTATAGAACAATTAGCTTCGTCTTCGCCTTCTGCCGAAGCTACTGTTCTTATTGATCCTGCTTTGGCCTCCTTCGGGGTTATTGCTTCGTCACCGAACAATAGTTTAAAGGGCGTGAAGCCTGTTGACCTTGACATGGTTGTGTTATGGCTCCACACCACTTTGATTAACTCGTCTGCCCACTTTCCCCTGGGCTGATTGAAGATTGACTTCATTATTCCTGTCGTTATGATCCCATTAGCTCTTTCGACAAGTCCATTTGACTCTGGGTGTCGGACCGATGCAAAATGGATCTTCGTGCCAATTTGATCACAAAAGTCTCTGAAGGCTTCAGAATCAAACTGTGTCCCATTGTCCACAGTAATGGCCTTCGGCACTCCGAAGCGACAAACAATGTTTTGCCAGAAAAACTTTTCAATAGTAAATGAAGTTATTGTGGCTAAGGGCTTTGCCTCAATCCACTTGGAAAAATATTCCACTACCACTACCACATATCTTAAATTCCCCTGTGCTGGTGGTAATGGGCCTAGCAAATCAAGGCCCCACCTTTGCAACGGCCAAGTGGGTTGTATTAATTGAGTTAAAAACAAAGGTTGTTTTTGATCTCTTGCACATTTCTTACAACCTTCGCACTTTTGGACTAAATCCGCTGCATCCGAAGCTGCTTTTGGCCAATAAAATCCTTGATGAAATACTTTCCCAAGCAAAGGCCTAGATCCAATGTGAGATCCACAAAGGCCTGCGTGTATTTCCTTCATCAATTCTATGCCTTCGGATCTGGATAAACATTTGAGCAACGGGGAACAGACCCCTCGCTTGTATAGTTCCCCTTCTATTATGACATACGGTCGAGCTCTTGCTTCTATCCTCCTGTTATAAGCTTCGTCATCTGAAAGAAAATTACCCTGAAGGAAAGAGATGATTTCAGTTCTCCAATCTTCACTATAGACAGGGGATATGTTAAGAACTGCTCTTTCAAGAAGCTCGACCGAAGGTGCTTTTATTGTTTCAAAAAATACTTCCAAAGGTAAAGGCAGCCCCTGTGCTGCTGACTTGGCCAATAGATCAGCGTATTCATTCTCTCCACGAGGAATATTTTTGACAGAGAATCCTTCGAAAGAAGCCTCAATTCTTTGGACTGTATCTAAATATTTTTCAAGCTTTGGGTCTCTTGCTTTATAGCTCTTGTCAATATGACCAGAAATAACTTGGGAGTCAGTTTTAAGAATGGCCCTTCTGATTCCCATTGCCTTTAACTTCCGAAGACCCAAGAGCAGAGCTTCATACTCAGCGATATTATTTGTGCAACTAAAATCAAGTCTTGCCGCATAACAAGTTTTAACTTTGGAAGGTGAAACCAACACAGCAGCCGCTCCTGCTCCGAAGGTTCCCCAAGACCCATCGCAAAACACTGTCCATGCTTCGGCATCTTTATTTGTTTCTTCCTCCCGAGCCCCTGGCGTCCAGTCAGCAATGAAGTCTGCCAACGCTTGGGACTGAATCGAAGATCTATGGACATAATCAATACAAAATTCATTGAGCTCTGCAGCCCACTTTCCAATCCTTCCAGTAGCTTCTCGGTTTCTCATAATATCCTTCAGAGGTTGTGAAGAAGGAACAATTATGTTGTAAGCTTGAAAATAATGCCGAAGCTTCCTGGAAGCCATCAAAACAGCATACAGTACCTTCTCCAATTCTGTATAATTTTTCTTTGATAAACTAAGAACCTTGGATACGAAATATATTGGGGCCTGCCTCTTAACTTGGCCTTCAAGCTTCTCCTGGACAAGTGCTGCACTTACCGCTGAGTGCGAAGCTGCCACATATAATAACAAAGGAGCCCCTGGCGTTGGTGGAGTTAATGTTGTTAAATCTATCAAATATTGCTTCAGCTCTTCGAAGGCTTTCTGCTGGATTGGTCCCTATTGAAAGACTTCGGCTGACTTCAGCACTTCGAAGAATGGTAAGTTTCTCTCTGCTGATCTGGATATGAATCTGTTGAGAGATGCCAGCCTTCCTGTCAATCTTTGAGCCCCCTTTTTTGTACTTGGTGGTTCCATTCGAAGTATAGCTTCGATTTTGCTTGGATTAGCCTCAATTCCCTTTGTTGAAACTAGGCAACCAAGAAATTTCCCCTTCTTTACTCCGAAGACACATTTTTCTGGATTCAGCTTTAAACCAGCCTGTCTAAAATTAGCGAAGGTCTCCTGTAAATCAGCAATGTGGTTATCTTGCTTCGTGCTTTTTACAATGATATCATCAACATAAGTTAGCACATTCCTGCCTATCTGAGAATGGAGAACCTTCGCTGTCATTCTGCTGAAGCTTCCTCCAGCATTTTTAAGCCCTTCAGGCATCCGAAGGTAACAATATGTCCCACTAGGGGTTATGAAGCTAGTTTTCGGTTCATCCTCCTTCTTCATCCAGATTTGATGATAGGCTGAATAGCAATCCAGCAGACTCATAAGCTCTGATGAAGCTGCTGCATCAACTAAGGAATCTATCCTTGGCAATGGAAACTCGTCCTTCGGACAGCCCTTATTGAGATCAGTAAAATCGATACACATTCTCCATTTACCATTGGCCTTCTTCACCATAACAGTGTTAGCCAACCATTCTGGGTATTTTACCTCTCTAATAACTCCGGCACTGAGGAGTCTTTTCACTTCATTCCGAGCACCTTCGGCCTTGTCATCAGACATCTTCCGAAGCCTCTGCTTTCTGGGTCTGAAGGATGGATCAACATTGAGCGAGTGCTCAATAACATCCCTGTTAACTCCACAAAGATCATTAGCTGACCAAGCAAAAACATCTTTATTGTTGAACAGAAACCTTATCAAGGTTTTCTCTTGCTCTTCGGACAATTGAGATCCCAATAGCACCTTCTGCTCTGCTATATCCTCACATAAGAGCATGGGCTTCGGCTGATCAGCCGAAGCAGCTTTTTCCCTTCTGAACTTGTATTGCTCACAAGCTTCAGTTCCATCTATATTATGGATTGCTTTTGAGTCTGTCCAATTTCCTTCGGCCCTTCTGGCAGCTTCCTAACTTCCATGAATAGCAATGGGCCCTTGGTCCGAAGGTATCTTCATGCAAAGATAAGCTGGATGAAGAATTGCTTCGAAGGCATTGAGAGTACCACGACCAATGATTGCATTGTAAGGGTATTCCATGTCAACAATATCAAACACAACTTGTTCAGTCCTTGTGTTGTTGATAAATCCGAAGGTCACTGGCATTGAGATTTTGCCGAGTGCTACAATCTGCCTTCCTCCGAAGCCGCAAAGGGGATGTGTGGCATCAAGAATTTTATCATCGAGCTCTTGCATCTGTCTGAAGGCCTTAGCAAATATGATATCAGCTGCACTGCCTATATCAACCAAAACATTGTGGACCAGAAATCCTTTGATAACACAAGAGATAACCATAGCATCGTTGTGTGGGTAATCCTTGAGTTGAAGATCCTCTTGGGAGAAGGTAATAGGAATGTGAGACCATCTTGACTTGATGAAGGGTCCTTGCACCCCGACGTGCTGTACCCTTCTCTGTGCCTCCTTCTTCTGCTTCTTGTTGGCTGGCTCTGAGCATGGACCGCCTGTTATCGGGAGTACCAGCTTCGGAGCCGAAGCAGGTCCAGCTTGAATGTTGAACGAAGCCATCAGCTCAAAAAAGTGGAAGTGAGTTCACCGGAGGTGGGCGCCAATGTTGGGGACTTGTTCTCAGATGCTATGAATTAAGAACAAGGCAACATAAAATGTTAAATATTAATGTCCTTCGTCCGCTGAAGCATTATTTCCCCAATAATTTAATGAACTTCGGACGAAGGTTATAATGACACAGTTACGAAGGTTGTATCTTCGTAATTGAACTCTCAAAGATAATATAAAATAACACGAAACATAAAGCATTAAAGACAAGTAAATTAGAAGTAAACAACATCATTTACATATTATATAAACTTAAGATATTCAAATACAATGTTTAGGTACATTTATACCTTTGCCTTGGCAAAGAATAATTTCCGAGTGATGTGATTGCAATTACAGGAATGCGTGAACAGTAAAGGAATACTGTTCACTATTTATAGGCACAGGACACAACCTGTGAGCAATTACAATCATACCCCTCATAAAAGTTTACAACAACGACTCAAACTCTTATGGACTAAAAGGTCATTCTATCTTTAAGTCGGTTTGTAATTCCGAAGCTTCATGAATGGCACCCTTCGGCATCACGTACACACAGCTTCAGCCAAAGCTGTTTCTTCCTGCAGGACCTTCGGCGACGAAGCATGGTCCCAACACCAAGCTACTACTGTTTTGCTAGCGTCTCTATGTAGGGATGAATACAATAAAGTGAGCGGCTTGGACAATGCCAAGCAAATATGGGATACCCTCAAGATCTCTCACGAGGGTAATGATGCCACCATGATTACCAAGATGGAACTGGTGGAAGGCGAGCTGGGGAGGTTTGCCATGATAAGGGGAGAGGAGCTAACTCAAATTTACAACAGGCTCAAGACCCTAGTCAACAAGATTTGAAGCTATGTGAGTACAAGATGGACGGATCATGACGTCGTCCGACTCATGCTAAGGTCTTTTACCATTATTGATCCTCATCTTGTGAATCTTATCCGTGAGAATCCCAGGTACACCAAGATGATGCCCGAGGAAATTCTCGGAAAATTTGTAAGCGGGCGCATGATGGTGAATGAAGCAAGATACGTGGACGATGCTGCAAACAGACCGCTTCCTCTCTATGAGCCGCAGTCCATCGCTCTCAAAGCAACAAGTAGCAAGGAGGCTATTGGGGACTTGTTCTCAAATGCTATGAATTAAGAACAAGGCAACACGATGTTAAAGGTTAAGGCCCTTCATCCTTCGAAGCATTATTACCCTTAGGATATAATGATCTTCAGACGAAGGTCATGAAGGACATACCTTCATCATTGCAGTATACATTAATGAAAGAAGAAGTATGTGAAACATAAGGAATAACATGAATAATTATGTAACATTATTAACTCATCTTCTATTCTCATGAATAAACAGGAATAAGGAACAATTTCATTTGTACCTTCGGCTTGACAGAAGAAAATAGTAAGCGTGATGCACAAGCGAGTACAAATCAGCGTGAACAGTACGGGGGTACTGTTCATCTATTTATAGGTACAGGGCGCAGCCTGTGTGAAATTACATTCATGCCGTTCATATTTACTATTTACTTTTAGACAACCCAATGGTGACTAAATAGCCTTTTCCCTTTTAAGTCGGTTCCTTTTTCCGCCATTAAGCCGAAACTCCCTTGTGCGTAGCTTCGGAGCAACAGCAACCTTCGTCATGATCATGCTTTTCACATCGTGTATGCTTTTAACCTGAGTCCGAAGGTACCTGTTCATATGTCATACTTGGAAGACATTGTTAAATCACGTTTTTGAGGACCTTCGGAGGACGAAGGCCCCCAACAGTAGCCTCTTGCAGTATTAATTTGTTAAGATAACGAATTTAGACTGCGACATGGACGGAGGCCTTAAGCCGAAGGTCCGAAAAAACACCTTCCCTTTGCTAGAATAGCAACAGTTAATGACAGACGGGGCCCTCCAATTTGGAGCGCACTGGGCGTATAAATAGGAACTCACACTGACTGCACTTGATACTCTGCTTGTGCCATTTGCCTTATTTTCTCAATTTTATAGCTCTTGCTCACTAGCGCTTGATAGTTTTTCAAGCTCTCCGAACTTCGGTTTAGAAAACGCGTTTTCACCATTTCTGAAGAAAAGATGCCTCAAGACAAGAAGATTGCTGCTGAGACGAAGCTGACTGAAGAGAAGATTTTTGAGGAGAAGAAGGCTGTGAATCCTTATATTGCTGGATTTATTGAGTCAATGGCAAAAACAAATACAGAGAAGATTACTAAGGAGATACTGGAAGGCCTGTCTGAAGATACTGGTGACAGTGATAGCTATGATGTGGAAAGTGGGGGCGAAGATTCTGAGGATCGGCCCTAGAGGCCATGTGATTCAATTTTCGGAAAATCGACCATCAAACAAAGTCATCTTGAGAATATGAGAGGAAGGTATTTTCGGGATATGTCTATTGTGAGAGCTGGCGGAGACAACAACGTCCCTGCCCCTCAAGAAAATGAAGTTTTGATCTACCGAAGCTTCTTCAAGGCTGGACTTCGGTTTCCTTTGAGTAAGTTTGTAGTTGAGGTGCTGAAAACCTACCAAATCTTCCTTCATCAGATCACCCCCGAAGCCGTAATAAGGATGGGGGTTTTCGACTGGGCAGTGAGGAGTCAAGGGCTAGAGCCAAGCGCGAAGTGCTTCTGCAGCATGCACAAACTTCTATATGAGACGAAGGCCATGGGTAAAGAACAATACCACAACAACTTCGGTTGTTATAGATTTATCGCCCGCCCCAACGCAAGCCACCCAGTACCAACATTTCAGAAGAGATGGCCCAGAGCTTGGATGGAAGAATGGTTTTATATGAAAAATGATCTGAAAGCAAGATAAGATATTAAGGAAGTCAATATGCGCCCCATCTGGTCCCGCTTCGGCCTTCGAAAGACGAAGGTCGAAATTGATGATGCCGCTGAAGCGTGTTAAAAGGCCTTTAGTACAGTCTGCTCCTTCATTGGTACAAGAGATTTAATTCAAGAGCATATAGCATTCAGAGTATGGCCGCTTGCAGAAGGCTAGGAAATGTCGAAGGAGACCATCACCAAGTCTAGTGAAGGTGATTTGGTTCGGCTGAAGTATACATTTTGGTTTGGGGATAAGTTCGATGAACCAAACAACGACTGGCTGAAATGTATCGAAGCTACAAGTGATGAACTGCTTGGAGCTTATTCCAAGGCAGAAGATAATGCACTATATGCATCCTTCGAAGGTCGGGGAAAAAAGAGAATGAACAGAGTTTTTGACGCCATCGGCTTTGTCTACCCCGATTACCGCTACCCGCTGCGGGGACAGGGGAAGAAGAGAAAACCTGCTGCTTTGGTCGCCCTAGACAAACCTGTGCCGAAGGGTGTGGGCAAAAAGATGAAGGTTCTTACCCACCGGCCACGTTACATTGAACCGGCTGTGGTGCTTGAGTTTAGCGGGGAGGCCTCTTGAGCTGCTGAAACAAGAGTGACTGCTCCAATTGTGCAGAGCACTAAAGAGCCGGTTGTAATGCCAAAGTTACCTTCAGTTAAGTTGGTGGAGACGAAGGCTGATAAGGATAAGGCTGAAGGGTTGAAAGTTGAAAAAATAACAAAAATGCCAGAGATTTTGAGCCCGTCAACAGAAATAATAGTGTCGAAAGCACAAAAGGGTTCTGCCACAACTCCTAAGAGGAGAAGAATGGCAAATGTGTTAGATGTTGTGCTAGAAACAGCAAAAATTCTTGAGTCCTGCTCCTTCAGGAAAAATTGCCGAAGCTTCCAAAGCTTTACCCGAGGCTGAAATGAAGCAAGCAGAAGTCGAAGCTGCATAAATTCAAGCTGAAACCGAAGCTAGGCCTTCAGAGCCCACTGAGACAGAGCCCGAGCTCGCCGTAGTTGAAGAAGAAGCGGCGGAGCAAATTGCGTCTGAAAAGGTTGAAGCTGATGCTACCGAAACTTTAAAAGAAAGCATTGATTACGTCATTCGTCATGCTTCGGGGAAGAAACTTTCTCAAGAAGAGAAGCTAGAAGCGCTACACTATGCCCAAAAATCAAAATACCCAAAGGGGGCATCAGATTCTTTGTACTGTCTCCCGGATAATAAAGAGATATCCGTCTGCCGGAAGATAGGTAGAAGCATCAGATTCCCAAAGCTAGAGGATGGCCTTTATCAAAAGATGAGCTTGCTGACAGTTTGGCGTATAATAGCATAAAGGTATGAAAGCTAATTTTGTATTTTGAAAACAACATATTTTATTTGTTTATACTTAATTTTGTCCTCCTCTAACAGGGCCTAATTCTTAGCAATGCCTTTAGAGCACAGAAAAACATTGAAGATGAAGGATATACAATGGCTCTGAACAACCTTCGTTCAGAGGTAATCGAACTAAGGAACGAAGGTCTTGAAAAAGACAAAATCTTGATTTCATTGGTAAACAAAGTGAAAGAAGATGAAGCTAGTTTCAAGGCTCAAGCTGAAATCCAAAAGAACAAAATCGAAGATCTACGGAAACAGTTGGCCGAAGCCAAAGAAAAATGCAGTCTCACGGAAGCTAACCGAGATATCAGTGAATATTGGAAACACTATTTAGAAAAAATAGTTGAAGAACTCCGCGCATCCAAAGAAAGATGTTTTGAAAAATCCTTGGGTTGCATGGAGAAAATAAAGGCTAGCTTCGCCAACGTGGGCGCCTATTCTAACGAAGATAACTTCATACGAGGCGACCCTGAAGGTGTTATCGAATGGATAAGTGGAGAAGCCGAAGCTTTCGAAGAAATTTTAAGTGATCGTGGGGATGTCTGCGCGTTTTCCAGTGCAAGAGGAATTTCAGCCATCCTGGAGAAGGCAGGGTGCAACCATGTCAAGACCCTAGCCCAGGCCGAAGCTGCCTTCTCCGTGGATGATACAAAGGATCCCTCAGCTGAAGCAAGTTTAATGGGCGAAAAATTTTACAATGACATCTGGATGAATGGTGGGCGATAAATGGCTCATGAAATTATGAAGAAAAGTGAAAAAGATATTCATGACGCCCGAGTGGAAGCGAAACAAGCTGAGGAAGCTGCAGAACGCGAAAGATGTTTAGGTATTGTTTTGTGGCCCTTAGCTTCGGCATTTGTTTTTATGGCTTTGAACTAATTAACTTGTTCTACTGTAGCTGAATTATCTTCGCCACCGGAACCATTTGATCCCCTGGCCGATCCGGAGACGAAGGAAGCACTGGAGATTATCAATATAGTCGAATCTATTGTTGACGAAGTCGTTAACAAATTGCTAAATGAAGTTGCGGAGAAGGTCCTAAAGGAAGACTAGTAGTTATTGTAAAAACATTTTTAGATGATCAATGTAACTTTGCTGTAATAAGACTATAATATTTTATGTATATAATTTTGAATCTAATATGTAAATTATTTGTAATTCACTTCTTTCGATGCATGAAACTCTTATATACATACCGTTTTTGAGCCTTCGGCGAAAAAACACCTTCCCTTCTTTTCATGCTTCGTAAAGAAAAAAATCCATGCTTCGTGAAAATATCTGTGCTTCATAAGAACATCCAAGCTTCGTAGAAACATCTGTGCTTCGTAAACAAGAGATCCCTTCTTTTGCAATAGAGCTGATAAAATTGTATTTCTCAGCTTACTTTGTGCCTTAGCCCATTTTCATCTTTACCGAAGATCGACTTCATATTCAATTCGTGTCATTGGTGCGATATGATGTATTTGTGATGCTATGCAGGATGATGTGATGATATGATGCGAAGAATGACGCTAATGCCGAAGACACACACCCACACTGAAACACACAATCTCTGCGTCCCGTTAGGAACGATCGGGACCTCTTTGCCGTTTATTTTTCGGCTTCACCGCTTATTTTTTTGTGTAAGTTATGCATCCCCTTAGGAACGTCTTTTGAACTTCTTCGCCTTCTATTTCGGCGGTATAAGTTTTGCATCCCCTTAGGAACGTCTTTTGAACTTCTTCGCCTTATATTTCGGCGGTATTTGGCTCTGCATTCCCTTTGGAACGACTTTTGAGCAGAAAACTTACACTGCGCTCCCTTAGGAACGACTTTTTGTATCTTCGGCAAAACTTACATTGCGCTCCCTTAGGAACGACTTTTGAGCTTCGACAGTTTTTTAGCTTCCTAGTTCTATGAAGAAGATATATTTCATTCTGATAGAAGCAAAACTGTTACAAGGAATTAAAACTAGATTTACATTGATTGTTCCTTATTGAGAAACAAAATAACATAGAACATAAAAGTATTTCGGGGGTAGGATATCGCTCAATAAATGTGCTTTGATTCTGGCACAGTACTGTTGACTGTGCGAGCTTCGGATTCCTCCCTGAACTCCCGTTGCTGTTGGGTGTGTTGGCGCCCTTCTGGCTGCTGGCTTCGAGAATAGGTTGGTTGCAGTGGTGGTGGGGGTGGGAGTTGTGGACAGGAAGCATGTGACTGGCTAGCCGAAGCAACAGAAGCTGCAAGATGATTGCCCACATATTCTCGTATGTAGGGAGAGTGGCACGAAGCAGTGTGCAAGACCTGCTTCGGCTGATTCTGCCGATCTTCAGCTTCCGCGATCTCCTTCTGCTTTTGAATGGTGATTTGGCACATTCTTCTAGTATGGCCTTTGTCCTCACCGTAGAATAAGCAATAAATCTTCCTGAGCTGATCCCCGTATCTTCCTCCGAAGCCCCTGGCGCCTCTGCCCCTTGGGGCTGGCGGCCTGAAAGAGCTTTGTTGTTGCCCCGAAGATTGCGAGGTGTACTGTGGCCTCTGAAGCTGACTTCCTTTGTCGTCATTCTGAGTGGAGTTATGGATTGACCTGACATGCCTCAGGTGGATTCTTCCTCCGAAGCCCCTGGTCAATTCCGAGAATCTGTAAGCTTCCTCCCTTCTTTGGCAGAAATCGTTGTCAGCCCGGATGCACTCATCCATCTTCTGAAGCAGCTTCTCCAGAGTTTGTGGGGGCTTCCTGGCAATGTACTAAGCCGTAGGTCCTGGCCGAAGGCCCTTAATCATGGCCTCAATGACAATTTCATTCGGCACTGTGGGCGCTTGTGCCCTCAATCGCATGAACCTTCGGACATATGCCTGGAGATATTCCTTATGGTCTTGCGTGCATTGGAACAGGGCCTGAGCTCTGACTGGCTTCATCTAAAAGCCTTGGAAGCTGGTCACCAGCATGTCCTTGAGCTTCTGCCACGACGTGATTGTCCCTGGCCGAAGGGAAGAATACCATGTCTAGGCCACGTTCCGGACTGCCATGATGAAGGATTTAGCCATGACAGCTGCATTGCCTCTGTATGAGGATATTGTTGCCTCATAGCTCATCAGAAATTGCTTTGGGTCTGAGTGCCCATCATACATTGGTAGCTGAGGTGGCTTGTAAGATTGTGGCTATGGGATAGCCTGCAGTTCTGCTGCCAAGGGAGAAGCATCATCAAAAGTAAAGGTATCATGATTAAAATCATCATACCATCCATCTTCGTTGAATAGGCCTTCCTGACGAAGCTCCCTGTGCTGGGGCCTTCGGTCTTGTTCATCTTGAGCAAGATGACGCACTTCTTCAGTAGCTTCATCGATCTTCCTTTGAAGATCAGCGAGCCGAGCCATCTTCTCTTTCTTCCTTTGCACTTGTTGATGGATGATTTCCATGTCCCTGATCTCTTGGTCCAACTCCTCCTCCTGGAATGTTGGACTGGTGGCTTTCCTCTTCTGGCTTCGAGCCTCTCGGAGAGAGAGAGTCTCCTGATTTGGGTCTAGTGGCTGCAGTGCAGCAGCCCCCGGCGCGGTTATCTTCTTCGGCGGCATGACGAAGGTCAATGCTTTTCGAAGGTGGTCGAATGAGTTCACCGGAGGTGGGCGCCAATGTTGGGGACTTGTTCTCAAATGCTATGAATTAAGAACAAGGCAACACGATGTTAAAGGTTAAGGCCCTTCGTCCTTCGAAGCATTATTACCCTTAGAATATAATGATCTTCAGACGAAGGTCATGAAGGACATACCTTCATCATTGCAGTATACATTAATGAAATAAGAAGTATGTGAAACATAAGAAATAACATGAATAATTATGTAACATTATTAACTCATCTTCTATTCTCGTGAATAAACAGGAATAAGGCACAATTTCATTTGTACCTTTGGCTTGACAGAAGAAAATAGTATAAGCGTGATGCACGAGCGAGTACAAATCAGCGTGAACAGTACGGGGGTACTGTTCATCTATTTATAGGCACAGGACGCAGCCTGCGTGAAATTACATTCATGCCCTTCATATTTACTATTTACTTTTAGACAACCCAATGTGGACTAAATAGCCTTTTCCCTTTTAAGTTGGTTCCTTTTTCCGCCATTAAGCCGAAACTCCCTTGCGCGTAGCTTCGGAGCAACAACAACCTTCGTCACGATCATGCTTTTCACATCGTGTATGCTTTTAATCTGAGTCCGAATGTACCTGTTCATATGTCATACTTGGAAGACATTGTTAAATCACGTTTTTGAGGACCTTCAGAGGACGAAGGCCCCCAACAGAGGCGCTACCTAGCAAGGTAGCACAAGTGGAGACTTCCGGACTCTACGAGGATGAAATGGCGCTTATAATCAAGCGTTTCAAGACCGCTTTAAAGGGACACAAGGAATATCCCAACAAGAGCAAGTCTATGGGAAAGCGCTCCTGCTTCAAGTGCGGTAAGTCTGGTCATTTTATAGCACAATGTCCTGATAATGACAATGACCAGGCACAAGAAAAGAAAGGGAAGAAGGAAAGGAAGAAGAACTATAGGAAGGAAAGGGCGAGGCGCACATTGGAAAAGAATGGGACTCCGACTGTTCTTTATCCGACTCCGATGATGAAGGACTAGCTGCCTCAGCCTTCAACAAGTCCTTCCTCTTCCCCAACGAACGCCACACGTGCCTTATGGCTAAGGAGAAGAAGGTACGTACACGAGATTCACCTAAGCAGACTTCTTCTAGTGATGAGGAATCTTCTGACAATGAAGTGGATTATAGTGATCTATTTAAAGGATTAGATAGATCTAAGGTAGATAAAATAAATGAATTGATTGATGCTCTTAATGAAAAAGATAGGCTTCTAGAAAGCAAGAAGATATTCTTTATGAGGAACATGATAAATTCATTAATGTTCAAAAAACTCTTGCTCTAGAAATTAAGAAAAATGAACTATTGACTTTTGAGTTGTCCGCTTGCAATGACTCTATCTCTAAGCTTAAGAATTTACTAGGTGAGTGCCCGTGCGTTGCAACGGGAACATATAATGTCACGGTAATTTTATGTACAAATATGTGTTATGTTGTTAAGAAAAAGTTTCGTAATTTATTTGTGGTTCTAGTGATAAGATGGAGAGCGAGAAAATTCAAGCTATGGAAATACAGACGATGAAGAACTGGTCAAAGGTTACCACGCTTTCAGTTATGTGGGCATCAGAGAATCAAATTCAAAATTTGCATATCCATGAACTGTTGTTCAATAATGATCGAAACTTGGAATAGATTGAAGAGAAACCTCATCGCATGGTACAACGGTCTGTACCAAAGCATGTATGAAAGAGGACACCCGAATATTGCGTAGATTACAATGAGGAAGCATTTGCTATTTGTTAAGAGAGTAGAGAGAGTCAGAGTCCGACGACGAACCAGACCTGCGAACGGGGCTGCCGTGGATGACTCCAGCTTCTTGCAGGCAGAACCGTCTGAGCTCAGGGCATCGATCAGCACAGGCGATGTTGGGGGCCTTTGGCTTCCGAAGGTCCTCAAAAACATGATTTGATAATGTTTTCTAAGTATACGAGCAGGTATCTTCGGAATCAGGTTACAGGTATACAAGAGCATGATCATGACGAAGCTTGACTGGGATGGAAGGCGATCATGACGAAGGATAAGACGATCACGAAGCTATGTGCAGAAAAGCTTCGGCATGACGGCAGGAAAGGGGAACCGACTTAAAGATGAAAAGCCAAATTAGACCTCGAAGAATTACTATAGAGTTATTGATAAATGTAAAGGGCATTAATGTAATTTTACACGGGCCGCGTCCCGTGCCTATAAATAGATGAACAGTACTCCCGTACTGTTCACGCTGACTTGGCATTCGCTTTTTGCATCACGCCTGTACCTTTACCTTTCATCAATTCGAAGGTACATTTATAATTTGTTTCTATGAATTTGATAATAAAAAAGAAGTTAATTGTGTTCTTCTTCATCATCTATCAAATTTACTAAGGTCTTTTTCTCGTAACCTTCGTCCTGAGTTCATTATATCCGAAGGGATATAATGTTTAAGGACGAAGGACTTTAACATTTAACACTTTTTATGATGCCTTGTTCTTAACTTTTAGTATTTGAGAACAAGTCCCCAACAGGCGTGTCCCTTCAGGATGGTGAGACGTAAGTTGTTAGATCAGATCAGATCAGCACAGGCGTGTTCCAGCAAGGGGCGGGGGAAGACATAGACACTGAGCTCGCACGCAGGGTAAGAACCACCTGTCAACTATTTCACCGTTGCCGAGCTGTCCGCTAGTGCCCCTCCCCCAGGAGAAGACATTTTTCTTCTCGGAGAGGGCCAGAGTGTGCCTCAATCCGCATGCAACCTGGGAGATTTTCTGCAGCAAACCACATTTTGTTTAACGAAAAAGTCGGCATTACGCGCTAGCCCTCCCATATATAAGCACGCCGTACCTGATCCTCTAGAAAACTGACTTGTCCAAATAAAGCTAAATAAAGTATAGGCTAACACATGTATACCTTTTGTAAAGTTGAAGTAGTTCGTGCAATATAGATTTACATATGTCGATGACATGAGAAAACATTCGGTGTGGTCATTGTGGGAACAACAATATAAAACAATTATTAACAAGCGCAGATTCATCAATCTAACTTAAATACTAGAAACAGTCCTAGAAAATGAGCAGTAAAGTTTTAAAAAATTGCAAGACTCATGTACTCCTAGCAACAAAGTTCTGGCGAAGTACAACAACTACAGGTGAATTTCTTTGGATTCTTCTCTGTATACAGCACCCTCGAGTTACGCACGCTACAAGCCTGCAGAGATTCTCTGCGAGTTGGAGATAATCTACAGGTGTTCAAAAAAATATTGATTTTTGCAAATTTTCAAAGAGATAGGAGATGCCTCAACTGAAGCAAGTGTTCCTCGTTCGAGATGTTGAGCGAGAGGCGTAGGTTCGTCAGGAGCGACTCTTGCTCCCACGTCAGGGGTCCTGCAGCACGGAGAGCTCTGACGGTTGATCGATATGCTTGCAGCTCCAGCTCATGGATGTTCAGAAACAAACCAGAGCCATAGGCGTCCTCAGTCTCCTGCCCATACTCATATGCAGACATAACATCATCAGGAAACAACTGCCCGTTCTGACTGATTGATGGTCATCATCACTGGTACTGTGCTCTGAGTAATTAGCGCTGCAGCTAGCCACCGAGCACTCGTCCTCTTCTCTGGTGCGCAGAGGTTTCTCAGGCAGATTGTTGTATCTTCTACTTAAAGGCTTATGAAAATGATCTCCGTTGATGGCATTCCTAGCAGACACCTTTGGGGGCAACTCGTTCTTGGTTAACTGGCGAAATTCATGTGTAGATACTTTCTGTTCCTTGTCTGTTCTTCTGACTAAACCATTAGGTGGGATCCTGCTTGCTTCTATTTTTATCTTGACAGCTCTAGCACCGGTGGAAGCACAGATATTGGCTGCTTTCCTCTTAGCATAGTGATCAACCTCTTCATAGGCTTGATGGTCATGTTCCATCACAAATTTTGAGTGGTGAGAGGAGCAGTCAGCAAATCGGATCGGCTTATTCAGTTCAATGATCTGAAAAGATGGTATCCATGAGATACTTTGTCAAAGAAAGGCAAAAAAGAAATTACATTAGTAATGGGAAGATAGTACAGAGATTGCTATGCTAGATACTGAGGTCAAGCAAATGCTCATGGTGAGAGGTACCACTACCACTGATTCCTCATCACTCGCTTATTGTAGCACAAAATTTATGTAGTAAAAAATGTTTAGTCCATAATAAATTGAAGATACAGGAATGTTCAGTTTTCAACTTTCAACAATGCAAATGCTTTCAAAAATGAAACCAGACTTAATTGGATGACGTGCACCATAATCCAGCAACTTTTTGAAGCAAGGTGCCACCTTCCACGATTCCGATCTACCAGGTAGCAATTTCTAAAATAGGTGGAGAACTGCACCTTAGAATATTTAAACGTCTTGTGCTGATAGAAAGGATCCCAAGAGACTGAAACAGTGCTATGATCACACTTGTGTGATATCGAAGATTGCTCAAAATTTCAGCCCTTCCAAGTGTAGATGAATCAGGTCTAAGGTTGCCAGAGAAGAAAGGTTCTATAATAAGGACAACTGCCACAGTAGCACCAAAATACTTCAGAAAGAAATCTTGAATCATGCCGAACCACCAGTTTTCATGACGCACAAGATTCAGGTGCTCAACAAGAGCCTCAAACCGCTGCATAATATGAGATGCTTCTCTGTTCTCACCGCCATAAAATGCCACACTCTAAGCATGTGTTCTTAACCGCGAGTGAAGTTGACGATAGTCTCCTTCTAAGCGAGCATCGGACAGTCCAATCAATTCTAGGTACATCTAGGCTCTGAAATTTGAATCGTAAAGGAAGTGAGCCACAGTCAATCAGGGAAGATCAGTGACATCAATGCATTCAATTCGCTTATGGAATAATAATTGAGATCAGTGCTCAAGGGTAACATCAACTCAATTACCAACATTAGGAGCCAAGGATCACACTCATACTACCACAAAATAGCTTATCTTTTTTATTTATTTCATTCACCCTATTTCATGTAACATAAGTTAAACTAAAATTCAATGGCTTAGGTGGGAAGACTTACTGAAACATCCCTTAGGGTCAGAACTGCCAAGCCTAGTCCCCTGCCCCTAGTTGATAAAAACAAATAGCAAAGTATATGAGTGTTTTCCATCATACTATAAAACATAATATGGACAACCACTGAACCACATAGCAATCTAAGTTTGTCCTAGAATACCTGGCCACCAGCCAATAAAACAATAGCCAACGTCCCCTCTGAAATGGCTCTCAAGCCCCTCCTCCACCACCTTTCTTTGTCCTCAGGAGTTCTGTCGTCCACTATCGAGACACTTGACTCAGGAACATGCTCAAAGGTTGGTATATGAGCACATGTACTTGCATTTAAACACCATCAAATATTTGAGCACTCACTGAAACTTATACTGCATATTGAAGCACGCTAAGAGAAAGCTCACCTTGTGATCTAAGCGAGCATCAGACAGTCCGATCAATTCTAGGAAGATCTAGGCTCTGAAATTCGAATCGTAAAGGAAGTCAGCCACAGTCAATCAGGGAAGTTCAGTGACATCAATGCATTCACTTCGCTTATGGAATAACAATTGAGATCAATGCTCAAGGGCAACATCAACTCAATTACCTAAGGATATTCCTGCACCTGAGGCGCAAGAGTCTGCTTCAGCTATTCCTGCACCTGATAAAGCACCAAATTACATGACAACTAAACATAAAAATGCAACAGAAAGGTTTCACCTGTTACAAATCGTTTACACAGGTTTCCTTGACTAAACTGTGCACACACCTGTTTATAAGAGCACAAAACACCTTACATACCTTTGTATTTGTACCAATATATGCACAACTTGGTGAAACATCGAGAATGCTGAATAGTTGGTCTTGAGAAAGTGAATGGTTCACTACATAAGCATCCAGCTGTTCATTAGTCAGAACATTAGAACCATCTGGCACCTTCACTGTCTCAATGCTACTCCAGAAAGCATCAGAAGTGGATTTAATACCCAAATCAACAACCTCTTCAAGTTCTTTACTCATCCATCTTGAAAAGCTGTCATTTTACTTCAAACCAGGAGTCTCAATCGTCAATAGATCCAATGATGACTGCTTCAAGAGTGAATGTTTGATGCTACCATCATTATATCTATCTCTGTTCACCTGAAAATTTTGCATAAATGGTCATTGTCATAAATCATATTGAACACCATCAAATAGTTGTACCCATGCTCACACTATAAGGGCCATACAAGCATTAGATGTACATCTGCTTTAATTGCATATTGTTGTATTTTCAGTTCCTTTTAATCAAATGTATCATTAGCAATTGAAGTACACCTACTCTGAACGAGCTACAATGCTTTTGATGCAACAGGTTTGGAGGCTACAAGCAGCTTTGGGAGAACAATCTGAAATTACCAAGTGTACCAAACAGGAATATGATGATATTGTAAACCAGTTTAATTCTCAAAGTATTAACATTAGAATCAGGGTTACACTGCCTAAGGCCCTTATATATATTTTCATAAGGATGACCAGAAAGATCATACCTTCAATGAGGCTCCACCAACAAGGAATCCATCAACATCTGGTTGAGCTGCAAGTTCTTTGCAGTTAGCTCCATTTACAGACCCTGGAGAGGGAACACAAGAGATTGTGATACACAGTAGCAAACCCTAGTTCAGAGCAATGATAAGCTAACTGTGAACTGTATGCAAGAATTCGACATTCTACACAAATAGGTTATGCTTAGTTTCCCGGTTCCACAACCAGTCCTAAGGGCTAGTTTGGAAACATAAATCCTCTTGGGATTCCCCTCATTTCCCAGGGTTTGTAACACCTTCGAGTGACATTTGAATAAGACATTTAGTTATTTGTGACAGGGTTTTCAACATATTGTAAAGAACTGAGATGCAACACAATTAAAAATATTGGTAGTGGTGCTACCTCCATAAATTATCCTTGTTAATTCAACAACTGTAGGGCTAACATTGGAGTGGAGCCACTTTCTCAGACCATCATGAACCTACAATACCATGCACATCTCAAATGATACACAAAGCAGAATTAAGAACATTGATATCGATATGTAAATCAAGAATATCGGGAGACACAAATGGAAGCAACTATCTACCGTGTGGAAAAAAATCATGCAGTTATTGCTCGTGCATAAGAAGCTATACCTCCTGAGCCTGAGTAGGAGTTGAAACCTTGCCGGTACCAATAGCCCAAACTGGTTCATATGCCAACACAATATTTGTCCAATCTGATATTTTTTCTGCAAAACAAAAGGAGAGGCAGTAAACAGTGAATTAGAGAAATTCAGAAGTCCTTCATTTCTGTGTGAAGGAATAAAATTCAAAGCAGCAACTAGAATGAGCACATGAAGCTAAAAAAAATCGAAGTGTTAAAAAAATGGTGTCAGGTACAAATATATGTATCATGTATAGCGTAGTTCTTTTTTAAAATGACAATAGCTTCAGATTTATTTCTGTGTCCAATTCACACACAAACACACTAATACATCAACCCCACCACCATGATTTTTATTATTTAATAAAGTAAAAAAGGACTAAGAGAGCATATGCATCCTGAACCCTATACTGAACAGAAGCAGGAATAAGTTAAAAACATAAGATGATCAGAATATAACATCAAGTAAAACTGTAAAAGTTACCAGCAATAGCCTTTGTTTGTGCAGCAACAACATCCATTGTTGTTCCTGCCTCTCTCTGCTCAAGGGTCTCACCAATGCAAGCAATTACCTTGAGACCTTGAGTGAGTGCATATGCAACTTTATCAGCAACAAACTGCCATGAATTGAAATAAAGAAAAGAAATTAAAAAATACAGAAGACTTAACAGAAGCAGGTACAGATTTAGATGGCTTGACAAAAGAACACAACACATAATAGAGTTAAACCACCTGGATGGTATAATTGATCAGTCTTGTAGGCTTGTAATAGAGAAGGAGTAGGCAAGGCACTCCCTGCTTAGCTTTAGCTGTTCAACGGTGCCACACAAATTTTCATTCAGAATTACAGATAATCCTATGCAAACAAAAAAGACTTTGTAAGTTGGGTGGCCCTCTTTTCCTATTCGTTAGGATTTAGGAAATTACAAGAATAAGATTCTGTGTTCTTATAGTAAATTGGGCAATAATATTTGGTGATAGTATTGGTGCTTTGCCGGCAACACTATCTAGTTGTTCCTAACATCATAAAACATAATAAGTGAATGGAGACAGTAGGATACCTGTTCTTATTTTTTTCTTTTCATTGAAAAATTGGGCAAGAATGCACGGTTGTGCAGGAACGTGCCCGTGCGATGCCACGGAACACAAATTGCGACCCTCCAAGGCCCTAGCGACGGGCGACATGAGTACAATAGTGACAGCAAAATCTATGATTAAACATCATCTATTGTTGTGAGTATAAATGTAAACTTAGTCTGTTTACCTATCGAAACTATGCTATGTTAGTCCATACCAAAACTCGCAGAAATCGCATGAAAGAATTTATACAACACAAGTTTGCTAGATACCAAAATATATTTTCCTATGACTGATGAAAACTGGAGAACGTTGCCTAAAACCTACAATCTAGAACATTCAGAACCTCGAAGAGCAACCTAAGATTGTGACGAAGAGAAACTCAGGACTGCAACGCACGGGCGCTCATCTAATAGTGTATTATATAAAATTTAACAAGAAGATTTAATAGCAAAAATTCAAAATCAATAAATATAAAATAAACATAAGCATAACTATCTATTTCATCTAATCTTTGACCATAATACGATCAAGGTACTCTTGTATATCTACAAGAATGTTAAATCGATATGTGTTCCCCTCGTATGTCAACAGATCAATAAGTAAATTCCTACGCAGAGTCCCACCATCCTGCAAAAAATGTTATAAGTAATATTATCATTCATTAACTACAAATTACATATATGACATTATTCTCACCATACTAAATTGCGCTTTTAACCCACTTTCCCACCACTCCATATTGTGCAGAGCAAAATGACCAGTATTAACACTGAAAAAGTTACCAACCTTGTTATATTATAAAATTATAAACATAACATATATATATATATATATATATGACATAATAATTTTAAGTAATTACCCTTTTAAGTCGATTGGAGCATCAGGTCGAATTGAATGTCGCCACATATAAATGTCATGTGACCATCCAATACGTTTGACACCGTATGCAGCCTTATATTTCTTCGAAATAAGAAGAATAATTTCCCAAAATTTTTTAGTGGTATATCTTTGCACCATTCTGGAATAGGTGTGAAATTAAGCACAGACACAGATTTGTTTGCATGATTAATGATGAAAAGTACATAGCCTGTAGAGTATCTCCATGGCATAAGAACCTGCAAACCATAAGACATTAGAATTATATGTTTGCACAATTTATTTAACCATATAGATATCAAAGGAATTATGACTTACAAATTTGCAAAGTGTGATATAATAATTCATTTGAGGCCAATTTGTTAATATTTTTGCCAACTCTATCGCGCTAGGATCCTTATATGACTTCGATTCTTTGTCAAAACCACACATTTCCTAGAGAAAACATAATAATATAATAACTAAGATAATATCATACATGTTATAACAATATTTTTAAATAACAAACTTACACAGAAACGCAGGTCCATATAGTGTTTTGTAATCCTTCGTTTTGCGAGAGACAACCTATTTGGTTCATTATGGGCAAGAATCCGAACAGCCATGTTAAAAAAATCTATAGGCATATCTTTATTCACATTTAACAATTCTTGTAGTGTCTTGACAGTCAAATCTATCCGGTATGGTTTGAAGCTTCGGACCCATTTAGCCATGTATAGCAACGTTATATAACAAATATTCAATTATATCTGAGCAATACACATAACATGATTATTAAATATGTATAAATAAATAAAATACGAGGAACTTACTCTAAAATTGTGGTATCTTGAATTGTCATGATATAATCGCATAGAAACTCTATCATATCTGCTTTTTTTTACTGGCATATCCTTCGTGGAAAGACCACTAATTAAAGAGTCCTTGCCACACTCATTAACAGAGGTTGGAGTAGGGATGACATCATTCTTTTCTTTGGCACATATTTCTTCAAAATATAATGATATAGGATCATCTTCGGGGCTAATCGGAGGGCTTCGTTTCCTCTTGTTAGGATTTGGGGAGGGTTCTAAAATCTCAACACCATTGGAGTCAGTCTCATTGTCTTCTGTACTTTTATTTGTCTTATTTTTATATAACGGACATCCCTTTCTCTTGTTCAAATCCGAAGACAATAAAATAGCGGCCAATTTTGGCCTAAAGTTTTTTATATCGGCCTGAAAAGTAAGAAAATATATGGTGTTATTTATCATATCACTGTAGATATGTATATGATAGCTTTTTTTATATACCTGTGTAAAGTTGTCTGATAGTTCGACTCCTGTCCAGTACTTCATATAATTAAGTAGTAAAAGTCCACACGAAGAACTACATTAAAAAATCAAATCAAATATGTTTCCAATTTAAATGAAACAGTTTTAGAAAGATCAATTATATACCTATCTGTCTGCTTGGCATCTTTAAACTCTATAAATTTCCAAGGCCAATAGGCAACTTGAAGGTCTGGCCAATTATGGTCTTTAAGTTTCATGTAATGCGACACACCATCTATTTGCTTTTGCAAACCCTTTAGCTACAACAAAATTAGTAAATCACATCAACAAATTACTCATAACCACAAACAAAATTAGTAACGAGTTTCATTTACTCACAACACAATCGAGATCTTTATGACCCAATGAAGAACCTAGTGAATCGAGTATTTGTATCTCTCGTCTTTTGGCGTTAAGCACAACAAGATACCAGTGAAGTTCACGAATGTTTATAGGTATGAACACCTGCAAAATATATATTATTATGTGTCATAAGTATCATACGATGATTTTATAACTAAACTCGTATATATATATAGTAAAATATTTTGTTACCATATCATGTTGAAGATATAATAATACCCTTCGCTCAACTTGAGCTCGTTCGCTAGTTTCAAAGTATATATCATCAAATTCGCGATCATCACCAGCATCTCGTTTAAAAAATTCACTGACAAATGTAATCTCTATGTGGACTGTACCACCAGGACGCTGCTTCATATGTTCTTGTGCTATCAGTAAGTATATGTAAGAATTTATGATCTGCAAATACATGTACAAAAACTATATGTAGTTAAAATACATAAATTTGTGTGTGCACGCGTACCAAATAATATATTACCTCATCCCCCAAATAAGAATCCGGTTGAAATAGACTGTTGGGGACTTGTTCTCAAATGCTATGAATTAAGAATAAGGCAACATAAAATGTTAAATATCAAATCCCTTCGTCCTTCAGAACATTATTTCCCTTCGGATATAATGAATTTCGGATGAAGGTTGTGAAGGAAAAGCCTTCATAAGCACAATAAACGATGAGGAAAAATTTATATACCAAATAGGAAAAATAATATAAACATTATCATCAACTCACTTTTATTTGCATTATCATATTCACAATAATAAATTATAAATGTACCTTCGGTTTGACGGAAAGTAAAGGTACAGGCGTGATGCAAAATGTGAATGCCAAGTCAGCGTGAACAGTACGGGAGTACTATTCATCTATTTATAGGCACGGGACGCAGCCCGTGTAAAATTACATTAATGCCCTTTGCTTTTATCAGTAACTCTATAGTAATTCTTCAAGGTCTAATTTAGCTTTTCATCTTTAAGACGGTTCCTCTTTTCTGCTGTCATACCGAAGCTTTTCTGCACATAGCTTCGTGATCGTTTCATCCTTCGTCATGATCGTCTTCCATTTCAGTCAAGCTTCGTCTTGACCATGCTCTTGTATACCCGCAACCTGATTCCGAAGATACCTGCTCACATACTTGGAAAACATTGTCAAATTATGTTTTTGAGGACCTTCGAAAGCCGAAGGCCCCCAACAGTAGCCCCTCGCAATATTAATTTGCTATAATGATAAATTCATATTGCGATATGGACGAAGGCCTTAAGTCGAAGGTCCGAAAAAACACCTTCTCTTTGCTAGAATAGCAACAGTCTTTGACAAGCGGGACCCTCCAGTTTTCAACGCACTAGGTGTATAAATAAGAGCCCATCACGGGTTTATTTGGCACGCTCTCTTGCCAACTGCTTTTACTCACCCAACTTTTAGCCTGCGCGCAACAACACTTGCTTGGCCTTTTAGATTTTTGAGCTTCGGTTTCGAGAGCACTTTATCAGCGTTTACAAGGATGTCTGAAGATAAAAAAGTTGTTGGTGATTCGAAGCTAAGTCTTTCTGAGGAGATGCATCTGGGCTTTCTTCAATCAATGTCGAAGACTAATACAAAGAAGATTACTAAAGAAAATTTGGAGGGTTTATCTGAAGATACTGGTGACAGTGACAGTTATGATGTGGATAGTGGTGGTGAAGACTCCGAAGATTGACCTTGGCGACCAAGCCATGCGGTTTTTGGTAAATCAAGTATTAAAGAAAATCATCTTATCAACATGAGGGGCAGATATTTCCGGGACTTGTCCGTTGTGAGGGCTGATGAAGGAGAGAAGACTTGTCCGACTCCTGAGGAAAATGAAGTCGTGGTATTCCGAAGCTTCTTGAAAGCTGGACTACGATTTCCCTTAAACAGTTTTGTTGTAGAAATACTGAAGATATTTGAAATCTACCTTCACCAACTTACCCCCGAAGCAATCATAAGGATGAATATCTTTGTGTGGGCCGTGAGAAGCCAAGGTTTGGAACCTAATGCGAAAAGTTTCTGCAACATACATGAATTACTGTACGAGACAAAACCCTGGGGTAAAGAACAGTATCACAACAATTTTGGCTGCTACAGCTTCGGCTCCCGGTCTGGGTCAAGCTGCCCCGTGCCGACCTTTTGAAAGAGGTGGCCCGGCGACTGGATGACTGAGTGGTTCTACGTGAAGAATGACTTGAAAACACGGGAAGATATAAAAAGGATCATTATGCGTCCCATCTGGCAACACTTCGGACTGCGGAGGCCGAAGGTGGAAATGAATGAAGCCGCCGAAGAATGCCAGAGAGCCTTCGGTGTTGTTTGTTCTTTTATTGGGACAAGGGATTTAGTACAAGAACATATTGCGTTCAGAATATGGCCACTTGTGGAAAAATGGGAAATGCCGAAGGAGACCATTAAAGAAACTGACAAAGGTGGACTAGTCAGGTTGAAATACACATTTTAATACGGAGATAAATTCGTTGAGCCAGATGATGACTGGTTGAAAAGTGTTGAGGCCATCAGTGATGAATTACTTGGTGTATACTCAAAGGCCGAAGATACTGCATTGTCGGCGGCCTTCGGAGGCCGAAAAAGGAAAAGGCTCAATCGAGTATTTGATGCAATTGGGTTTGTCTACCCCGACTACCATTATCCAGCACGGGGTGAAAAAAGAAAGAATACATCTTCTGCGAAGGAAACTGCTTCAGCCGCTCCTAGCGAGCCGGCGCCGAAGAGGAGAAGGGTAAAAGTTCTCACACACCGGCCACGTTATATTGAACCGGCCACAGTGCCTGCATTTGTCGATGGGACTCCTTCGGCCACTGAAACTAAAGAGACAGCTCCCCTGCCAAATATTGAAGTGTTGGCCGAAGTGCCAGTGACTGAAAAAATAGAAGAAACAAAGGCTGAGGAAGTAAAAACATCAGAAGTCTTGAGTCCTTCGGCAAAAACTGAGGCAACAAAAAGCCATAAGGGTCCAGTAGTGACCCCTAAAAGAAAAAGGATGGTTAATGTGCTAGACGTTTTAGAGACAATCAAATCTTCAAGCACACCTCCAAAGAAAATTGTTAAAACTTCCGAAGTACATACTGAAGCCTTTGTCGCCGAAGCTTCAAAGCAACAGTCTGAAATTGAAGCTGGGCCTTCAGAGCCTGCCAAGGTGAAATCCTTGGAAGCCGAAAAAACAAAAATATCAGAACAAATTTTGGCTGAAGAAACTGGCGCTGCTGCCCCCGAAGCATCTTCCAAAGTACTTGATTATATTGTACGACATGCTTCGGGGAAGAAATTATCTGAAGAAGAAATTTTTGAAGCTAATCACTATGCCCGAGAATTGAAGTATCCGAAAGGGGCCTTAGTATTCAACGGCACAGATGAAGATGACTTCTTATACTGCCTCCTAGACAACAAAGAATTATCTGTCTGCCGGGAGATGGCTAGAAGTATGGGGTTCCCGAAGCTTGAAACTGGGCTCTGCGCTATGACGAAGGATGATCTTGCGGATAGCCTTGCATATAATAGTCTGGACGTATGTAAATTGTATATATTTGGAAATTTGTAATTTTTGAATCACTCTTTTATTCTTATACTAATTCTTTTTTCACATAGGGTTTAATACTGAGCAACGCTTTGAGAGCGCAAAAGAATGCCGAAGACGAGAGCTATAATATTGCTTTCAACAACCTACGAACAGAGGTTATTAAGCTGAGGAACGAAGCTTTGGAAAAAGATAAAATTCTGCTTACATTGGTGGATAAAATAAAGGAAGATGAAGCTACCTCTAAGGCTCAAGCTGAAGCCCAAAAACGCGAAATTCAGGATCTTCGGAAACAGCTGGCCAGAGCTAAAGAAGAACGCATACTTGAAGAAACAAAACGAGAACTTAGTGATCAATGGGCAAATCATTTGGAAATAAATGTTGAAGAGCTTCATGCATCCAAGAAAAGGTGCTATGACAAATCCGTAGAGTGTGTTAAGAAGATAAAATCCAGCTTCGCCAGCGTTGGCGCATTCTCTAGCGAAGAAAATTTCACAAGGGGTAATCCAGAAGGCCCGATTGAATGGACCAGTCATGAAGCTGAGGCCTTCGAGGAAATCTTGAATAGCCGCAGAGACATATGTGCTTTTTCGGGCGCCAGGGGGATTGCTACTGTTTTGGAAAGAAAAGGCTGTGAGCATGTGAAATCTTTAGCACAATCGGAAACTGCCTTGTCTTCCGAAGATATAAAAGACCCCTCGGCCGAAGCAAGCCTTGTCGGTGGGAAATTTTTCACCGACATCTGGGCAATGGTGGCCGGGAAGTGGCCAAAGAAATTATTCAAAAAAGCGAAAAAGGCATCCATGATGCTAGAAAAATAGCAGAAGCTGCTGAAAAAAGCGCAGAGCCCGAAGGGCAAATATGTATTAACTAGTGGTTTTTATTCTGTTGTAATTTTTGATTTCAAACTTTGTTCGTGGTTTGTAATAGTAATATAGCCATATCTTCTCCTCCCTCAGAACCTGCTGAGGCATCTCCGGGCCCCCACCCTAAGGGGGACGACGAAATTAGAAAAATGGCCGAAGCCATCATGGACAAAGTTGTCGATCAGCTACTGAACGAAGCTGCAGAATTAGTTCTTAGGGAAGATTAAATGCTATTGTAAAAACATTTGGAATGTAACATGTGTAATACTTTGTAACTTTGAATGTAATATATAATCTATTTATGGTTCAATTCTTTACGATGCATGAAATTTTGCATACATACCATTTTTGAGCCTTCGGCGAAAAAACACCTTCCCTTCTTTTCATGCTTCGTGAAGAAAATCTTTTATATATCACAAGAATTTCCATACTTCTCTGATGAAGAATATCCAAGCTTCGTGAAAACGTTCTCTGAAGCTATAAAAAAGTTTTATGTTGTCTCTCTGATGAAGCTACACTTCTTCTCAATTTATCTTGTGGCTTAGCACGATTTTCTCTTTTTCAAAACATTCTCCGAAGATCAATATTGTATCCCCTTCTTATTCCACATGCAATATGATGTATGATGCTTATGTTATGCAAAATCATGTGATGATGTTATGTTATGCAAAATGATATTTGTGCCGAAGGTACACACATCCCTGTAGTAGAGCACACAATCTTTTTATATCAGCGCTGACTTTTCACTGTAAGCCTCCCTTAGGAGCTTCTTCGCCTTTTACTTCAGCGGAATCAGCGTTTATTTTTCGTTGTAAGCCTCCCTTAGGAGCTTCTTCGCCTTTTACTTTCAGTGGAATCAGCGTTTATTTTTCGCTGTAAGCCTCCCTTAGGAGCTTCTTTGCCTTTTACTTTCAGCGGAATCAGCACTTTGTTTTTGCTGTAGGCTCAGAAAACTTACACTGCGCTCCCTTAGGAACGACTTTTTACTGCTTCGAATAAATTGCATTGTGTCCCTTAGAACAAATTTTTGATAATTCAAAGGTCCTTCGTGCCACCATCAATTCTTATGCTTCGGCAACTCAAGCCTATGGAGAAGATATATTTTCATTATGGCAAAAGGCGAAACTGTTACAAGAAATTGAAAAACGATAAAAGACACTTAGACTTCCCATAATTGTTCCTTATTAACAAGAAAGTAATACTGAATGTGAAAATGCGAAAAAGACTGCTGTCGAGGTAGGATATCTGTCAGTAAATGTGCTTCGACTCTGGCACAGTGCTATTGACTGTGCGAGCTTCGGACTCCTCTCTGAAGTCCTGCTGAAGGTGAGTGTGCTGACTCCCTTCTGGCTGCTGTCCTCGCTGCGTTGGTGGTGGTGGTGGAGGCTGTTGCCAAGATGCTTGGGGTTGACTTGCCGAAGCAACAGAAGCTGCAGGGTGATTGCCTACATATTCTGGAATGTAAGGCGAATGGTACGAAGCAGTGTGCATGACCTGCTTCGGCTGACTCTGTTGTGTTGCAGCTTCTGCTATCTCCTTTTGCTTCTGGATGGTGACATGGCACATCCTGGTGGTATGGCCCTTTTCTTCACCACAGAATAGGCAGTAAATTCTTCTTGGCTGATCCCCAAAGCCCCTGGCGCCTCTGCCCCTTGGCGCTGGCGGCCGAACAGAGCTTTGCTGTTGCCCCGAAGCTTGCGAAGAGTATTGTGGCCTTTGCTGTTGGCTCCGTCTATCATCACTTTGAGTGGAGTTATGAATTGACCGGACGTGCCTCGGATGAAATCTTCCTCCGAAGCCCCTGGTCATTTCAGAGAACCTGAATGCCTCCTCCCTTCTTTGGCGGAAGTCATTGTCAGCTCGGATATACTCATCCATCTTCTGGAGCAGCTTCTCCAAAGTTTGTGGTGGCTCCTGGCAAAGTATTGCGCTGAAGGTCCCGGCCGAAGTCCCTTAATCATGGCCTCAATGACAATTTCATTGGGCACTGTTGGCGCCTGTGCCCTCAGACGCAGAAACCTTCGGACATAAGCCTGAAGGTATTCTTCGTGGTCCTGGGTACACTGGAATAAAGCTTGAGCAGTAACTGGCTTCGTCTGAAACTCTTGGAAGCTGGTTATCAACATATCCTTCAGCTTCTGCCATGAGGTGATTGTCCCTGTCCGAAGAGAGGAGTACCAGGTTTGAGCGACACTCTTGACGGCCATGACAAAAGACTTTGCCATGACTGCAGTATTGCCACCATACGAAGATATGGTTGCTTCATAGCTCATCAAGAATTGCTTCGGGTCTGAATGACCGTCGTACATGGGGAGCTAGGGCGGCTTGTAAGACTGGGGCCATGGTGTAGCCTGCAATTCTGTTGATAGAGGAGAAGCATCATCAAAAGCAAAATTTCCATGATGGAAATCTTCATACCAGTCGTCCTCATTGTAGAAGCCCTCCTGATGAAGCTCTCTGCGCGGAGGCCTTCGGTTCTGGTCATCTTGAGCAAGATGACGAACCTCTTCCGAAGCTTCATCTATCTTCCTCTGAAGATCAGCTAGACGAGCCATCTTCTCCTTCTTTTGTTGCACCTGTTGATGGAGCATCTCCAGGTTTTGGATTTCCTGGTCTAAGTCGTCCTCCGGAGGTGTTGGACTGGTGGCCTTCCTCTTTTGGCTTCGGGCCTCCCTAAGAGAAAGGACGTCCTGATTAGGGTCCAGCGGCTGCAGAGTGGCAGCCCCTGTCGCTGAAGCTTTTTTCGGCGGCATGACGAGAGTGATGCTTGCCGAAGGTGTTCAAAGCTCAAGAAATGGAAGTGAGTTCACCGGAGGTGGGTGCCAATGTTGGGGACTTGTTCTCAAATGCTATGAATTAAGAACAAGGCAACATAAAATGTTAAATATCAAATCCCTTCGTCCTTCGAAACATTATTTCCCTTCGGATATAATGAATTTCGGACGAAGGTTGTGAAGGAAAAGCCTTCATAAGCACAATAAACGATGAGGAAAAATTTATATTCCAAATAGGAAAAATAATATAAACATTATCATCAACTCACTTTTATTTGCATTATCATATTCACAATAATAAATTATAAATGTACCTTCGGTTTGACGGAAAGTAAAGGTACAGGCGTGATGCAAAATGTGAATGCCAAGTCAGCGTGAACAGTACGGGAGTACTGTTCATCTATTTATAGGCACGGGACGCAGCCCGTGTAAAATTACATTAATGCCCTTTGCTTTTATCAGTAACTCTATAGTAATTCTTCGAGGTCTAATTTGGCTTTTCATCTTTAAGTCGGTTCCTCTTTTCTGCTATCATGCCGAAGCTTTTCTGCACATAGCTTCGTGATCGTTTCATCCTTCGTCATGATCGTCTTCCATTTCAGTCAAGCTTCGTCTTGACCATGCTCTTGTATACCCGCAACCTGATTCCGAAGATACCTGCTCGCATACTTGGAAAACATTGTCAAATTATGTTTTTGAGGACCTTCGGAAGCCGAAGGCCCCCAACATAGACAATCCATAAATTTCCTGGAAATTACTTGAGAGCCAATGCATACAAGTTCAACATCCATTGTCGCATAAGGAAAGTTTTTAATTGATTCGATAAGGGCCATATCTTCTTGATTACACATATAATCTAGAAACCAATCATACATAGAATGGTCGAAGTTAATTAGTTTATTTAAAACTACGAACTGATCAAATAGTAATAGTAGAGGTAACTAATACACGATTGTAATACCTTCTTGAACAATTACAGTCGCCATGTCCTTTTTTGGTTTATTATGATGCAATGCAAATTTGCATTCATCTATTAGCGCTAGATAATTTATCTGTGTTCCAAATATATCGTCTTCAATGGGATGTTTAGGAAGTCTGGTATGCTCATCTATTTTTCCATCGAGAGGTGATTCATTATCAACTGTTGAATGCTTGTCCAATTGACTATCATCAACGGGTACTTCATTTGTCTCGTCTGAAGAATCCATCAAGGTGAAACCGCCTACATATATTGCAAATAAAATAAATCTAAATATACTAAACTAAACTTGAGAATAGTGGCGACAGTGTTCAGGTGGAAACCTTTCAATTCTGTGATAAACACAGTTTTAGTGATCAAAATAATATCGCGGCCAATGGGAATCTTTGAACCATGTAAGAAGCTCAAAAGAAACTATCCTATCATGTAAAAGACAACCACTAAAAAAGTGAGTGGCTATCAGACATGTCTTGAAAAACAATTAACCAAAAAATCAGCACAAAGGTCCCTTCCTACCGTTCCCTCCCTCCCAAAGAAAAGAAAAAACATATGTTTTATGACGGGGAGTATACAACCATGATTTTTTTACCCTTCCAACTAAAGACATGAAAAAAGATAATACTAAAGCTAGCTATGAAAGGTTCAATACCAAATGAAAGAATGATTTTCAAAATTTGGTTAGTTTAACAACACCACAATGATATGTAATGAGGTTACAATTTCCTTTGGTGCCAAAGCACATTCTAATTTTATATATTTGAGCATGTCACATTTGTCCACTCCACTCCACCACATTACATTTGTTTTATTGTTTAAAAGGAGAGTGGAAAAAGAAACCCTACCAACAGTCTCATTATCCTCACAGACTCATGGTACTAGGCTACCAACTAAAGCAAAGGACATAGAACTAAAATTCCTGTTATATTCTGATGGTCAAACAATGGTTATAACTGGAATGAAACTAAAATAACTTCAACATCCACACCAGTACATAATTCTCCCAAGTTTTATCAATAACCCAATCTGAACTCTGAAGTCTTAACAAAAATGTCAACACTCAACACTTCCTTTTTAATTATTTATAACAAATGCTCATTTTTCCCTACTCAACTGACCCTAGACAGTTTGTTCAATTTTCCCAATTCCAATAGAGTAGCAACAATAACCCCACAAATTCCATGCATGTAGGCATCTGTTATTAAAAAAAAGAACATCCCCATTAACAAAGGTCTACAAAATAGTCACTATCTTAGGGGATGTTTGAGCATTAAAATATGTCTACAAAAAAGAACATCCCCATTAAAATATCAGTGATCATACCCACTGACTGACTGTTTTTTCAAGACCAAGAGAACTACAATTTATGAAATCATGGCCTCATAACTCATGTATTGCAAAGCAAAATTAAAAGCTTTTAATTCTATCATCTCTACATTAATATTAGATTAACAAAACTTTCATGGTTGTGGACTCATGTCTGCATTGCTTATTTAGTTCGATGAATCACAAAACAGAAAGTTTAAAATGACCTTACATAGAAGACAAACAAGTCAATTCTAGAGTGAAGAAAAACTATGCTATATACAGATTGCTTTTATTAAAACATGAGGTGCAGAGCATACCTTTTAGTTTTAGTAGGTCGGCGTGGTCAGAGTAGTTACGGTGAGCGATCCCTCCTCCTCACGCTCAAGACCACCTACACAGTCTTGTAGGCGTCAGCGTCTTCTCTGAGGATGCACGGGAGGACCTCCACAGCCTTGTAGACCACAGCCTCGTCAGCACTACTCTTCCTTCGTTTTAGAAATAGGATGCACGGGGCTCTTCTCTTCCTCTCTCTTTGGATCACAGCAAGGTTCGCCATGGGAACTCCTCCCCGCGCTCACGATGAACGACGCGTCTTCTCCCTCCTCTCCGTGGACTAAATCACTCTCAGACTGGATCGCAGACTGGATCACAGACTGCCCCTCTGCTGTACATGGTGCGCCATACGTCCTTATTTATCCTCCTCCGTACGTCCTCGCCGAGCGATGTAGTGGAGATCGTGAGATTCGGAGCAAGAATAGGGGAGGCCATTTAATTCTCCACGTTCGTTGCTGGCGGGAACAAGAATAGGGGAGGCCGTTTAATTCTCCACGTCCATCGCTGGCGGGTGGTTATGCTCCCTCACATAACATATATACACTTGAGGCATAGTAATTACAAGATTTTTGGCACTCAAAAAGTGTCCAGGGTTCGACTCCTCCGCACAGCACTTTTTTGCTGGACGATTTTTTCTCTTGCTGGACGCGAGCTACTAACGAGCGCACAGTAAAGAAACCTGACAAAGCACCATCCTGTCGAGCTGCTAACGAGCGCACAGTTTTAGCCACTTGAGGCACCTAATTGTTGCCTCTTTATTGTGTTGATTTGCTTTGCCAGGTTCAGGGCCTTGGTGGAGGCATGCGTGTAGTTCTTGATGGTGTGGCAGCGGTACAACAAATCGTCGTGGATGGCATCAAGGCGCTCCTTGGTGAACTGGTCACTACTATCCTTTATCCACCAGAAACAACAAATGGACATATTTTATAATAGTATTTGATATTTACACAGAGATCTGCAGCATGTATAACATGTACTCCATCCATCCCAAAATATAATTCATTTTAGACTATGAACAAGGAAATTTGATTCAGATGAGGTTGACAAATACGAAAATGAAGATGAAGGCAAACGTAAGACAAATACAAAAAATGAAAGCAGAATTCAGACAATTGTGATATACATAATTTCTAATTTGTGGTGCTTCAGATGTGCAGTGATGTATAGAAGCATGTGTGAAGTATGTTCGAAAATGTGAAGTATGTTATTTGACTTCATGAAATGCGGAACGCTTACAAATTTAGGTCATCTCTGAATTGGTTAAAGACACCAACACCAACTCGTTTTTTTCCGAGATAATAAGACAATTATCCCCTTACCAAAGGAATTCCCTAACCAAAGCAATTACCCATGTTTACAGAGAACATCTTGAAATGTGAAGTAGTTTACAAATGCTAACATTAATATGCTTTGAAAAATTACCTATTTTTTATTAAGAAAAAATAAAATTATAGCATACACATTAACGTTTTGCTTGTCATGTCAGTAAGTTTTTGGAAGCGCTGTAATGTTGTCTGAATTGTGTTAAAGATGATATTGTCTGTTTTTTACTACATGTCTTGTCAGTACCCAATTGTTGTGTCACCATGCGATCATTTATGATGTTATTTTACCTTGAATTTATTTATATATAGTGGGATTGTAAAAAGTATTGTATTTGTTTTTAGGCCATTGGACAAGTTCTTTATCTTCGTCCCTATGTAAATGATTTCAGCATAGAATAGGTTCTAACATTTGTGACATTATTGGCACTTGGATCGGTCTTTACTACTTTCATTGGTGAAAGAATATCTGATCTGAAACTTGGAAATGGAACATCACTTCTTATATATATTTATATTTATTTACAAGTATAATATCATATTTGCCTGCATCATTTGGGAGGACAGTTGCACAGGCATTTTAAGATGGGAATTATGTTGGACTTCTCACAATCATATTGTCATTCTTTCTATTAGTCCTTGGGATTGTCTATGTCCAAGTAAGAACATATTCATTTCAAGGGCAGAATCTGTATGCATTATCCTTACTCTTGAAATTTTCTTTAGTTCTGTATGTTCTCTCTCCCGCCTTATATATTAGCTTACATATCAACTTATAAATAATTGTGTTTCCTTCTTTACAACATAAACAATAACAAGACAGTACAATCGTAGATACCAATGGATATGGAACAAATATATTAGCAATACACAGTAGCCTCCAAATTCATTAAAAATTCTATTAAACTATCAGACCTCGGAACATCAAAATGTCGAATTCAGAGCAACAATCAAATGATGAACATCAATAGCGTACAACATTAAATTGTCTCGTCAGAAAAATGACAGCAATGGTATGTGGCCAAAGATGGATCAAATGTATCATCGTGTGACAATAGCTCAGTTTGTCAGGTCGAGCTGGTGGTTGCTTAAATGGAACCACCAGGTGTAGTGGTGGACTGACTGGTTTCTCTTTTGGTTTCAGTTCACGATTCTCATCAGATTCATATCACATATCTTCATCAGCCACAGTGTCATCTGGTTGCATGTCCTTTTCATACTGGTCTTCATCCTCCATGGGAGATCTCTACAAAAGAAAAGAAAAAGAATTTTTTATTAAGCACAAGAGCAGTTTGAAAAAGGAAAAGGTATAGAAAAAGATAACAAGTAAGGGAAATGAATATTTCTCAAAACTGATTGGAGTGTGGATCAATACTCATGTAGAATTCATGCAAGACACGAAGAGAAATCACACCTTCCATTCAGATTTTAGACATAACAATTCACAAGAAATGCTCTCATGGAAACTTAAAATATCTCAGATCCATAAAAGAGGTGAAATACTGAAAGTTACAGGAACACAAAACTGCGAATTTGCTGAGTTTATCTGGGTTGAGTACATTTGCAGATGCAGGTTCTCTTTTAGAATGTGACTAAAGTGCATATAGAAAGAAGTAACAATCGAAATGTATATATCAACTCACCTCAGGGAACAATGAGATGCCATTGAGGAAGCAAAGTGAAGGGATATTGACATAGTAAAGGGTGGGGAAGCTAATCTGGACATTCTAATCTGGCCTATCACATCAAAAATGGATCAATTACAAGAACAAGGACGCCAACACCACAGTTGGACCAATACAGATCGTGTAAAAACACTAACCAACTGGTTGGAGCTTCCTAAATCTTCAAGCTCCTACCACACCCATGCAATGGAGGAGCAACAACACCTACACTATCAATGTTGATCCGGTGATCATGTCAAAAAGGAGAACACCAGCCAACCAAACTAAACCTGGCTAGGGTATGATGAAGCGAGGACAACATCCAGCAATCCTTTGCTTCGCTTAGCTATCTGTACTTACAGCAGGATGCCTGACCACGGATCAACTTATCCCACAAGCACAGCATCTGCCTAGATGACTGATAGTTGGCCGTGTAGTAGTTCTCCAGGCAACCATACTGGCAGAACTTCTAGCTGTGGGAATATTGGACAGGCTTTGTTGCATTGAATTTCTCGACCCATAGACCCATACTTACATCTTCCATCTTAAACAATTGCAAGACAGGCGGATTTTTACATCAGGAATTCAAGTTTGTGAAAAGTATTCTGGAGAAGGAAGCAGCTCAAACTTACTCTTAAGCTCTGATTAGCATGCTGTGACACAATGAATTTTGCTATATCACCATAAATCACATAGCCTGGTCCATTTGCATATGGTGGGTAGATATCCTCAGGCCACTCCTGTGGTAATTTATTGATAGGAGTCAGGACAGGCAATGAAGAAAATGAGGTATGTGACGGTGGCACAAGATGTGCTGTAATTTACACAGATATAAACTGAGTAGGAAATGAAGGGCATATGTTGCCATTTGCCAATGTTGGCAACTCCTAAACTGAAATGAGATTACCTCGTTTGTAACTGCACATTTTCCAGTTCTCAATGGTCTATGCAAGAGGTTAAGATTCCCCATATATAATGGTTTGTCACCGTTGTTCAACTTGATGTGTCTCAGAACCACATCTACTCTCACAAATGTATCATCGTCACATTTCATGATGTTCGTAGCAGTCAAGTTCTGAACCTATAAGGTCATAAACAGTAACAAACATCATGTTCATGATTAGTCAATACAGGGTGTTTATTATTGAATGAAAGGTTTTAGATGGCAACTAAAAGTTCTAGTGACTTTCATGATTGGCATAGCCCATTACCATTAGCCTGTGCTAGAGCCTTAACCTCTACATGAAACATGTTAAAACAGAAATAATTATTGAGGATAGATAGAAACAGATCAGAAGCTATTGCATCCAGCTTTGAAGTGATGATGTTCTTGAGGTCTCTTCTCACGAGCCATATAAACCAGTTTGGGCAACACTTTTCCATCGACATCAGTTGATTTCCTTTTGTTTCCATCAATTAAAATCTAGAAATTGAGAACTCCTTGATCAGAATAAACATAAAAAAATGGTGAAAAGAAAAAAAGACAAAATACATAGCACTAAACTAATGATGGTGAACTGAGATGAGCAAGTACTTGCCTGAATTTTCCATCCTTGAATACAAGCTCAAGTAAAGCATCTCTGAGATATGGGTTGGGATCAGTCAGTAGCCTTTTCGCAAAGTAAGGATATGATGCAGCAAGCACCTTAAAATCAGGGTCAGCATAGAGTGCTAAATCTTCTAGTACGGTGAGCGATCGCAATATCAATGCATAGTATGCTGGTACTGGAATTGAATAAAGGCTTTAGACTTTATATCACACTATGAGGAAAATAATACAAAACAAGGAGCTAATATTTGTACAATGGCAAGCTTACCATTGAATGGGTACTGATAGAGAACAACACCTAGGCCATCAACTATTGTCTTGAAGTTCAACTCACTCACTGTTGCATTTAGTGCATTATCAAAACAACTCTTGAAAGCAGGCACAATTGGGGAAACATCTACATCGGTATTTAGTAACATCACAACAATAGTCATTCAGTTTGGGAAACATGTTATTTTGAAGTGAACAGTTTGGGAAACATGACTTACTACAGTTGACAGCCTATGAAATGGATAGCATTACACTTGACAGCCTACACAAACAACGGCAGAATCCAATCAAATGAATAACAAATGTTTGAAAGTTTCTTATGCTCCAGTAAAAAGATTCTCAACTTACATAAATGATTAAACAGATTTACCAGAGATATCCTTCATTTCATGCAAGTTAGAGGTTGGTCAGCTGCTCCTGATTCAACTGAGGTGGTAGACTGGTTCTGGAATTACAATGACCATGATGTATTACATGAGTGCAGAAACAGTAAAATAACAGTGTCAAATGATAAGAAAATACAACCTTTTGTATTACCATGCCAAATGGTTTGTGATAATGCTTGAAGGCAATACTGGAGGTGACATCTTTAGTTTTTATGTAGCTATGCAAGGTACTCTGTTAATTCTTTTCAAAAAAATATTGTGTGTTAGGAAATACAAATATATTCCTTGGCATATATTTCATACTGTTACATTGGCTCACATAGTTCTATATAATTCATATTGTTACTTGGCATTATTCTATTAATAATACGAAAAAGGGTCATATATTCACTGAAACCTATCTCCTCCGAAGGATTACTCTTTTTGTTACCCCAAGGAAGCTTTTTCTTCTCATCAGTGGATAGGCGCCTAGTTCCAGCACCAAATGCTGCAATATTCCTATTCACTGCTATAAAACACGATGGGATGATCAATGATGCAAGCCACAACTCAAATTGTCAGGAAATATGCTACTACGATGGCTACCTCTATAGATGTCATATGTTTTTTGTGTTATGAATTATCGGTGGCTCAGTGCAATGTTCAGAACATCAAGATCATCAAATACAATTTCAATTTTCTTCAAACCATGTAGCATTGCTGATAGGTGAACACGCTAATGTAAAGACAAGCACCAGAAAAAAAGAAAACAATTAGCTAAGGAGAATATAGGTCTTGAAGATATGACAGGAATGGACAAATGAAGTGTTGGAACAATACGATATGAGGAAATGCGTACCTAATTCAGCATCTTTCATAGCTGCAACTTTAACTGCATTCACACCATCTACGGTTCCTGCTGAGTTATCGAAGGCTTCAGTTGTGACTGATGGTTTGGCATCTATGGATTTCCATAGATTTACACTGCATGAGATTGAATATAGAGAAGTATGCACTGAAAAGAGAGTACATGAATGAAAAATCAACTAACCCCCTGGATTATCAACATCTGTGGATTATCAACATTTAATCCAGACTACAAGAACCACTTATAAGTTACTCGTACATCATTTAATACCTAACCAAACAAACACAACTTCATATCATTTCTTCGATAAAAAAACGAGATCAGTTATCTAGCACCAGTATTTATATTATCTATAGGAATCAACAATGCAGGTATAGGGAAACATTGTTTTTACCCAACAGCTATCGAAAACAACCAGCCATTTAAAAAGCCGATTAGGTGGCCACTTAATCAAAATACCATCCCACAGCTCATGCAGGGGATAAGTATAGGAGGTGGAATGCAGCCAAGTCCCAGTTAATTGCATAGGATGTTGCTCAAATCGCACTGACATACTCTAGAAATCCCAGTTAACGACGTGGAGGAGGTAGAGCCGGAGGGGGAGGCAGTGACCGACCTGGTGGCTCGGGTGAGGTCCTCCATGGACCGTGGCAATGCTCCTGCCTTCGCTCGAGAAGTTGAATCAAATAAATTGCAATGCCTACTTAACATTGTGAAACCAGGTTGACAATAGTCCCAAACCTGTAGTGTTTTACATGCTCAATTTATTCCCCTGGATCCAGACCTTGAGCAAATATTCATAGAAGCTGAACAGTTGCCACGAGAGTTAAAGGCACAAATTCTAAATTCATAAAATCTAATCACTGGACTGCTGCAATTAATTTCATTTCAATAGAGGATGCATGAAAATGTAGTCAATGAGTACATGATTATAGGTTCAAATGAAGACACACAAGTATGTTAGTGACCACATACCTTTACTCTAATGAAGAGTTGAGTGAATGAAAGAAATGCTGACAGCAAATAGTATGAACAAGTCCATCTCCTGAATATCTACTGGTTAATAGACACCTTTAGATTAATGTTGGTACAAGAGACATGCGTAAAGATTCTTTTTTTAGAAATACAAAAAATTGAATATCCAGTTCAACTGAGTTGTGTAGCCAACCAAGCATATTAATAACAAACAAATTAGTAAGAAGGAATGGTAACTTGATATGTTCCATATGCTAGGGATAATTCCTTAGGATAGGCTTACTTTCAAGGCCTCTAGGGAGCACATCACAACCAACATATGGTGCCATCGCAGGCAGCTCCTGAACATGGTTCCTTTTATAAACTCTGACTAACATCACTCAATCTTCTATTGTCAATTGCTAGATCATCTTGGCAGCATTGTGTGACTGCTACAGTCTCTGCCATATTATTTACATGAAGAAATCACCCAACTTGATTTTGGTGAAGATACTGAACATTATTCCTCTATTTAAGTGAGGTGCAGTTATATATAGCTAGTTAAGTTAAGTACAAAGACCAAAGACTATTTACTAAACAATACATGAAACATAATGAAAAGAGACCGATAACATCTATTCAATGCTCATTTGCTTTCTTTGTTGTATCAACCAAATGACCACTAAACAATAGGAAGCTAAAAAGGAGCGAAAATAGATAAATAAAATGCAAAAAATACATATTCACCTAAAAACCAAAATAATCAAGTGCATTACAAGTTATTAATTGCCATGCATTCTTCAATGTCAGCTACGGCGTAAGGACCTCCTTATAAACGATATTCTTTGTGTATGTTGCGCCATTTATCGTTGAGTTCCTTTTAACCCCCTTCTTCTTCTTCTTCTTCTCATCATGGAATGGAATGGCAAGTATCTTCACTTTTGATCGAGCAGTGGCCCTTGATAGAGCAACATAAAGCTGGCCATGAGAAAACACTGGTTCCGGCAAGTACACACCAACATTAGGAATCGTCTGGCCCTGGGCCTTGTTAACCGTCATGGCAAAACTTAGTCTTATCGGAAACTGCTTCCTTTTAAACTGGAATGGGAACATCTCATCATCAGAGGGGCATAGGGGTATATGAGGCAAGAAAATTCGCATTCCAGCTAGCTGGCCCAGGACAATTTCAGCATCAATACTGTTTTTTTGGAAACCACGAACCACCAACCTCGTGCCGTTGCAAAGTCCATTAGCAGGGTCTATATTCCTAAGCAACATGATTGGGCATCCAACTTTGAGCTTCAGAACATGCGGGGGTAGTCCATTAGGAGTCAACGTGTTTAGAAATTCTGAGGGGTAATAGTTATTAGGATCATCCACCGCGGTGTCAAAGCTATGGTACATCATCTGCTCCCCTTGGAAACGATCGATCATCCTCATATTTATCATATCCACCCAGTCATTCCGTGTAGACAATATTGCTCTTGAAGTGATGTAGCTCGTGTTAGACATATTTTCATTTTGATTGTGGTAAATGTCATCTATCAGTCTATCAAGGTCGCTGTCACTACCAGTATATGGCACACATACCTCATCTGGAAGACGAACATCACCATCATGGTTTGCTTCCTCAGTTCCACCACCGACGTGCAACAAATATTCTGCAAACCATGGGTCACTCTGTTCCCTCATGTTTTGAACAAGCTTTAGGTGGCGCATGGATTCCCAGAGGTAAGAACTCCATAGAGAGGCAGCAACAATCTGAGCCCTTGATCCCTTGCGCACAACAGGGAGAACTTGTCTGAAATCACCCCCGAACACAACAGTCTTCCCACCAAAGGGCAGCCCAGGCCGTTCCGTTATATCACGCATGCTATTGTCTAGCGCCTCAATTGCTTATCTCTTAGTCATTGATGCCTCATCCTAGATAATGAGCGATGCTTTTTGTAGCAACTTCGTTGTCCCGCTTTGTTTCGTGAAACTACATACAACACCACCATCAATAGTAAGTGGTATCTTGAAGCGCGAATGGGCAGTCCTCCCCCCAGGCAATATGGAAGCCGCAACACCAGATGTAGCTGTTGCAACTGTAATCTTGTCCTGACTGCGTAGTCCCGCAAGTAGTGCCTTATACAGATAGGTCTTTCCAGTCCCATGAGGCCCATCCACAAAGAACACTCCACCGTTATTGGTGTCAACGACAGATAGGATCTTATCATAGGCAGACCTCTGCTCCTCGTTTAGGGTTTCTTTCATAGCAACGTCTTCTGCCGTCGACTCGATACTTTCCTCCTCGTAAATCTCTCTATCAGTACCATGTGAATCGTCATATATGTCAATGATAGCAGGGAGAGGGAATGTCTTTATGTCTTTACCCATTGACTGCAAAATGTTTCTAATGTCAATCAATACCATCTGCTGCACATGGGTTTTGCTTTGAGTACTACGGTGATAGTCCTCTGACATTGAGTCAAGGTGTCTCTGCCATAATTCTGCCACATCGTTCGGCTCGCAGTATACCAGTATTGTTGCAAACAACCTTCGTAGTGCTGACGGCATTTGGTAAATAGCGGCTTCGTTGAGACACTCATCTATTGTGTCGTCTGCTTCAAGCAGTCCCCTCATTTGTGCTGCCTCACGAAAAGATGGTAGTGTGTCACCATCTACTGTCCTTAGATCCGCATAGGAGGTAGCACCCATCACATGGTTTAAGAGAAGTCGAAGATAAAAGCGCTCCCCCTCAGCTGGATGAGCAAAGACGATTCTACCAACTTGTCCACCCGTGTTTCGTTTCCTCCTTTGCCACACTTTACCCTGCTGCAAAGTGTACCACTCAGGAAAGTCACGGTAAAGGATGCCCCGAGCCTCCTCGTATAGCCTATTTGCCTCAAAATATGCCGTAAGCATTGACCTATCGGCACCTGGACGTTGGACAACATGATTTACTTTAGCACGCTCGTGAAATGACACCATGTGCATGTTTTCAAGATGGAGCTGCAGTTGCATCACTGGTGGAGAGTTTTGACTTAGATCAAAGCTGAATATCCTCCAGAGGGCTTCTGGAGGGGTCACCCACCTAGCATCTCTATACTGCTTGATCTCATCAACGTCACCATCAGCCTTGTTTGCATCTGTCACAGCCATAGACGCATGATCGTGGCCTTTGTATATGTATTTGAACAAGTATTTGACAGCCTTGATGCTCCCGCACGCCTCAACATTGATGTGACAGTTGAAGAGCCGGAGGAGGTAAGGGTTGTAAGGGATGACCCATCTGTTGTCCAATTCACAACCTCGAACTGTTTCCTTACGCCCATCATCACGACGCCTATAAATAGGATATGAATCCTTTCCTTGAGACATTGCATTGCTAAAAGCTCTAGGATAATGGTTTTTGCATGAAGCACGACCCTTAGTGCATGGGCATTTAGGATTTAGCAACCCGCACGGTCCATGCATCATATGCTTGATAACCATCTTGTACTGTTGGGGGTACTTCTTCTTGTCAGGGATCTCAGCAGAGATAAGGAGATCATACTGATCGAGGCAAGTTAGCTTGTACTTTCTCTACATGATGAGTAGGAAATGGGCATGAGGCAAACCTCGCTTCTGGAACTCCACGACATAGACATAAGACCAGATTTTTCCAAGAATATGATGCTTAGTCAATCTCTTCTTCAGTTCATCTAGTTTTGCATGGAATATGCGAACAACAAGGTCTAGACGATCCTGTGGTGACTGCATAGGCAGAAGCTCTGTGGTTATTTCATCCCAATTGGGGTTGCACGTCATAGCGAGGAATATGTCTGGCTTCCCAAACTTCCGCACAAGGGCCATAGCATCCATATACCGGCGTCTCATGTCACGAGGACCACCGATAAATGATGTAGACAACACAGTTCGCTTTCCAAGTTTGTCTGCTCTTTTCTCTCCTTCATGCAAGCTATCTACCAAACCCTTGTATAGATCCGCCCTTAATCTGTCTTGGTTTTTACGTATGAAATCCAAACGAGAGCTCTCAATCTTGATGTAGGTATCAACCACGAACTGTTGGAAAAGTCGCTTCCCATAAAGTATTGGATTGAATATACCTGGGCGACTTTGGAATCTGTAGCAATAATAATCACGTACAGACACACATAGATGGCTGGGTCGTTCTGCAGCCACATGGTTTAGTAATTAGTGTTGATAAAAACATACTTAACAAGGATTATATTAGAATCACAAAGAAACAACTAACCAATATCATCATCGTTTGCATCCCTTGTCCTATGTTGATCGTGATATGCGTCTACTTCGTCCATGGAAACATTGGACTTAGGAATATTTGCATGCCATCCAAGTTCACCTTTAGGAAAAAACAATGGGTATGATAGTGCATCATAACATCCATGGTATGAACGGATCCCGTGGCTTGACCGATCTTTCCCATGCAGCATAACACTATTACTGAATTGACCTCGACGTTCACTCCCCTCAATCCAAACTGCAGCGACCTCCAAAGTGATGGGTACATTATATAACTTCTGGTTCAGCATTTGGTCAAGGTTCAAGGCGATATGGTAGTTTTCAACGTTATCAACGTGCCCCATACTCCTAAGGTGCTCAGAGTATGGGTTTCCCTTAAATATTTCAACCAACTATTTCATAACTGCCTTGTCTTTCTCAAGTTGCTCTTGACGACATTTACGATATCTATGCTTGAGACTGGGATCATCATCATAGAAGTAAAGTTCAAGGTGTTTATGTTCCACCCCATCTTCCCTACCGAATGACCTTACGTTGTGGCACATCATTATGGCAGAACCACCCGAATTATACCAGCTTAAGTGCCTAAGTCACGCCTCAGGGGTCGCAACACACTTAAATCGGAATAACCCGTAAGTCCCTCAGATCTAGTCTGATAGAGCCACTTAACCAGGATCAAATTCCACAATCTCACTCGAAGGTGAGTCACAGAAGAAATACAATAAAACAGGAAACCTCAAATTAAGTGCTGAATTATTACATAAATCGGAGTTCACAAAATAAAATGCAGCGGATAATCGATGTCGTCGGTATCGAGGAAATGGGCAAGGCCTAGCCCACTACTCCTCGTGCTCCTCTCCTGCCAGAGCAACATCCCACTCGACCGTCCAACCCGGTGGCAGGGTGGTAGGCCAAGTCACACCATCAACCATTTCCTGAATGGTACCTGCAAAAATTATGCCACAAGCAAGGCTAAGTATACTAATACTCAGCTAGACTTAACCGGTGTGAGGAGTCTACTCCTCTACCTCTAGACTATGCAGCTGTTTGGCTGAGGGGTTTGGTTTGCCAAAAGCACTAGCTGTTTCTAAAATCAATTTTTAGCTTTTCAAATTCTACCCTCATTAACTTAGCTAGATTTGCTCCTTCTAAGCATACATGGTGACAAGCATTTAGTTCAATCAACAAATTATCTCATGTAACCTCATTTCACTTCTTACTCGATGCAGTACAAGGGGTCAAGCAGTCTCATTAGCTGCGAGAAGCAGACGATTCGAATCGAGTTTTAACCTTGCAAGGTAAACCTAAACACACGGCATGTCAGGGTACTCCGACCCCACACATGACAACCGTCCCCATCGATTCCCCGTTCGCGTCCAGGCCTCACCGCCTTGGCATACAATGCTCCATTGACCCCGGCTGCCGCCGGGCAGTGACCGCACTTGTACCCACCATAGCTAGCATGGGAGACCCAGTCTCAGGTCGCATGAGGGATAAAGTCCGCGCCCGGCTTCACTCAGGTACTAGGTTTACCGGTTACCATTTTTCCCAGGATGTGCTTAGTACGTTCAAAAGCTTGACTCAGGTATCCACACATTAATTCTTAATTCCTTTTTCCCGCCTCATGGACAAGGCATCCTCCCCGGATCCAAGTCCATAGACTAACACAGATCCTGTTATCAAAATGAATACAATCAATTCCTAACCTCGCGCGAGTGCTAGAAAAATCACTTGACTTCTACCGATATCCTGATTAGCAAGCAGCTACTCGACATAGCATACTAGCATTCATCTCATAAAGCAATCCTAAGTTCATGCAACTAGAGGTTTCAAGCAACTCCTACACTTAAGTGCACATTACAATCCTACAAGCATTAAGTGTAGTAAAGTAGCATATAATAATACGGTTATGCATATAAACCGGGGCTTGCCTTCAATAGCTGGGGCTGCAGGGAGATCCTCGATAGCAGCCTCGGAAGCTTGCTCCTGGTCCTCCTCTTGGACAGATCCTTGCTCGGGGATGAGCACGTACTCTCCGTCGGCGAGATTACAATCTAATGAATGCAATGCGTAAGATATATGCATGATATGATATGTGCTTTAGAAATTTCAACTTTTGACGGTGTATGATCTACTTGAGTTAGATAAAGTTAAACCTTACTTATGTAAGACCTTTGGGTGGTATACTTGGTAAATTGGATCAAACTTAGCTAAGTTAAGTGGTAGGTTTATTTTGGGGTTCCACTGAATTCCTTTTAAAGTCTTAGTGAGAATTGACAAGAATTCAAGTTGGACTTATTGGAGTGAGGTTTATTTCCTCTCTCTTCTTCTTTATTCCCCTTAAGTTTTTGGAGTGGGTTTGAACTACAAGTTGTCTTAATAAAATTCCCAAAATTCTGTAAAAATTACAGTGGCCTATTACTGGTGTATAATTCTCTATCTCAAAATTTGGGGATCAGAAAGTGAATAGTTTTCTCTGGACAAAATTACCAAGTGTTAGGGCAGAAGGGGTGCTTTGAACTACAACTATTAATTAAAAGTAGGTAATTCTCTAAAACTTATTTTTGCTGGCTTTTAGGTGCTATAACATGACTTGACACAAATTTCTAGTCATTAATACCTATTAGTTATTTTACTAGGGTTTTCTCAAGTTTCTAGCCAAAGGGGTGCTTTCTATTACCACTATATTTGAAAAATATCAAACAACAGATTTCTGATTTTTCTTAGTTTCTATTTTGCGCAAGAGCAATCATTCTGAAGTTTGGCATCTTTTTGCTTAAGGGAAGGGGTGGTATGCATTAATTGGATTAAATGGCCTTTCTTATACAATATTAGCAATAGGTATTATTTTACATCTTTTCAATGGGTTTGCATTTTTCTCTGGTGGCTTATCTTATCATTGACTTAGCAAAATTTTGGTTGCCCATTATTGCATTAATATGGGTTATTCATGATTTATTTGGAAAATGCCTCATTATCATATTATATTTGTTTACCCTACTTAAAATGATGGGCTGAGGTGTTCATTATTTTTGCAGTGGGGTTCTGGTGGTTATAAGTCCACTGGATTTTTATTATCAATTTTGGGTCTGGTTTTGCAATTCTAACAATTGATTTCCAGTTGGAATATTGCTAAACAAAACATTTTATTTTAAAACTGATCTGGACTAAAGGTCTCTTTATTTTTTCTAGGTTCTCTGTTATTTAGGCAAACTAGGAAAAATAATTTCACTCACTGTTCATTAATTTCTAATGTCGTTCTGATTTTTCCTAAGTTTTGGGCAAAATAGCTTTAAATGGATATCTACACTATATTTTTCAATACTGGGGTTCCTATTATTTTTAAACAGTGTCTAAAAGAGGTTTGAATACCTACAAATTTTCTTAGGTTCAGCACAGAAGCAAAACTAATTTTCCTTAATTAAACAAAGTTTGGTCAGTTTCTGTTTTTAATTTTAAACTCTAAAAATTAGAGCAGAAAGCATATGGCTTATTATTTTTAAATGATAGTTCATAATATTTTGGATCTAGCAAAATTAGTTTGACAACTTTTGATTAAGAATTCATCAAGTTATGGATTTTCTAAGTTCTCTGGTTATTTAAAAAGATTAACAGAATTGATTAAATGGAAAACTACTTTGCACTGGGGTCCCTGGTGGGTGTTTCAAGTTTTTCCTCACGGATCAGTCCCTGGGCTACTATTCAAATGAGTCACTGACATTGCAGAAAACCCCCCGGGTTCTTCTAATCCTAACCCGAGGTCCTTCTCCCAACTTCAACAATAACCGTGACAGAAGAAAGGGCGGAGGGGCTTACCGGCGGCGAGATTGCTCCGGTGAGGTGGTCGAGGACGTAGGGGAGGTCTCGGGGATCACAGCGATGTGCGGGTCGCCGTCGGGGATGGTCGGAGTCGGTCGGTCCACGTGCGCAGGCGGGGATGCTCGTCGGCGGCGAGGAGTCCGGCCAACTCACGGCGCGATAGTTCAATCGAACGGGTCAGAGAGCTTCATGGGATGCCAGGGAAGATGTGGGTGCAAGGAATTAGACGAAGACTCACTCGTTAGCTCGGTCCACGCGCGGCGTCGGAAGACCGAAGTCCGGCGAGGGTGAAATCGCTTCTCCGGTGAGGCAATGCCTCGGCTCAAGCTTGGAGAAGCTTCATGGCTTCACTGGGAAGCGATCCAGGGGCTAGGGCGAGGCTGGAGTTCAACAGAAAGGGGGTGGCCACGATGGCCGAGCCTGGGTAGGGATGGCGGGCGGCGGTGCTCACTTTTCACGACGAACTCCGGTGATCTTTGGCTCAGGCGAGGCTCGGGGTGTGCGGTGCCAACGGCTAAGGCCTCTTGGACGCATTTATAGGCGAGGGCACGACAGAGGCGCGCGGGGCGGGGCGACCACGCGCGGGGCGCGCGCTGCCGCGGCCAGTCCGCGCTCGGCCGGTCAGGCAAGCGATCGAACACGTGGCTTTTTGCTTCTGCCCGAGTTCAAGCGCCCATAGGTTGAAGATCTTCGCGAATTTGGGCATGATCGCTGCACAAGATTTTCTCCCCCGACAGAGCTTTGTCGTTTGTGTGTGGAAGTCGAGCGGTTTGGGGTAGTGTACAGAGAGTTGTCGTGTCACAAAGGTGGCAGTGTCACAAGGTGAATCCCGAGGTAAAACTGCGCCAAAACCGTGTCAAATGAAATTGGTTTGAGTTCAAACTTTTCCAGGGCGTGTTCAAGGGAATTTGGCACAACTTTGATGTTTGGACTTGTTTGATTTGAGTTCTGAAAAATAGAGAACAAGATTGATCTTTGGGATTAGGGTTTAGGGTTTAGGGTTTAGGGTTTAGGGTTTAGGGTTTAGGGATTGCTGAATTTCTGAATTTTCCCCAAGTGCATTTGTTTAGGGGCTGTTTTGGGGATTTTATAAAGTTCAAAAAGCAAAACTTCCTTACTATGTTTTGTTAGTTAATCAGTGAACTAAAACTTTATAATTTGGTTTTCTTCAAAATTGTATTTTTCTCCCAAGGGTTTCTCCCATTTACCCTTTATGCTTAAATGGTTCACTTAGGGTTAACTAGGGTTTAAGAGTTTTTTCCTTCTTTAGAATTCATGAAAACTTTAAGGAGGGTTTAAGTAGACTTCAACATAATTTTGTGTTCTCATTTTCAATGTTCACCCTTTTTTGAGATTGCATGTGACCATGGGTTGGGGTTAGCTTAAGGAAGAACCCTAAGTGACACTGGGGTGTCACAGCCTTCCCCCCTTAAGGAATCTCGTCCCGAGATTCGGGCCAGAGTCCTCCGGGGTGAAGCGAAGGGTGAGACTTAAAGGAAGTGGGTGCTTATTGTTATTATTAGAGCAAACTGCTCTTCGAATGTCATTCTCTTTGCAACTTCAGAAGGAAATCCTTTTTAGATTCGTTTCATGATTACTTCATTCTGATTTAAGATTATATTTTTGAAAATTAGATTCGAAGGGCAGGAGGAGGGGTTGGGGTGTGATTACGTACCAGCCTCCTTAGGTAGGTAATCGGGGAAGTTGGATCTCAAGAATTCCTCGGTTTCCCAAGTAGCTTCTTCCTCTGAGTGATTACTCCACTGGACCTTGTACATCTTGATCGATTTAGCCCGAGTTGATCTTTCTTTGCAATCCAGAATCTTGTAGGGGTACTCTTGGTATGATAGATCTGGCTCTATCTCCAATTCTGGCTCTGCTATGATCTCGGTCGGCAATCGAACACACTTCTTCAACTGAGATACATGGAACACACTGTGAATGGTAGACATTTTTGAAGGTAACTTCAGCTTATATGCCACGGGTCCACATGCTTCTATGATCTCATAAGGTCCAATGTAACGAGGGGCTAGCTTGCCTTTGATCCCAAACCTCTGCACTCCCTTGGTGGGTGATACCTTGAGGTATACAAAACTTCCCACCTCGAACTGGAGAGGTTTCCTTCTTCTATCATGGTAACTCTTCTGCCTGGCCTGAGCAGCTTCTAGATTCTTCTTGATTAGTTTGACCTTCCTTTCGGCTTAAGTCACTAAGTCAGGTCCAAAAACTCCTCTTTCTCCAGGTTGAGACCAATTGAGTGGTGTCCTGCACCTTCTTCCATAGAGAGCTTCGAAAGGTGCCATCCTTAGGCTGGATTGATAATTGTTGTTATAAGCAAACTCTGCCAAGGAGAGGTGCTTATCCCAGTTCTTGCCACAATCGATTGCACAAGCTCTCAGCATATCTTCCAGAATTTGGTTTACCCTTTCCGTCTGACCATCAGTCTGTGGGTGGTAAGCTGAACTTCTGATTAGCTTGGTTCCCAAAGACTCCTGCAGTTGTTCCCAAAATCTAGCAACAAATTGGGCTCCTCGGTCAGAAAATATGGTTTGAGGTAATCCGTGCAAACACACGATCCGGTCAATGTACAATTCTGCATACTTCTGAGCCTTATCAGTGGTGTGCACAAGAAGAAAATGTGCCACTTTCGTCAGTCGGTCCACAATAACCCAAATCGAATCATGATGACGAGAGGTGTTGGGCAGACCCACAATGAAATCCATGCTGATGTCATCCCATTTCCACGAAGGTATAGATAGGGGTTGCAAAGCTCCAGCGGATTTCAAGTGGCTTGCCTTTATCCTCTTACAGGTGTCACATTCTGATACATACTGGGCTATCTCCCTCTTCATTCTGGTCCACCAATACGAAGGCTTCAGGTCATGGTACATTTTGGTGCTTCCCGGATGCATGGAGAATTTGGAGAGATGAGCCTCATCCAAAATTTTCCTCTTGAGGTCCTGATTTTTAGGAATCACCAATCTGCTTTTGAACCATAACACACCCTTTTCATCTTGGCGGAAACAATTATACTTCTCAACCTTCTGATGGAGATTCTTCTTGATAATCTGCACTCCCTTGTCACTGAGCTGGGCCTTGATGATCTGGTCTTGCAAAGCTGGCTCGACAGAAACGTGAGACAAAGAACCAGAAGGAATCACTTCAATTTGCATCTTGCTCAACTCATCACACAAGGTGTTAATGCGAGAATCCATCAGAATACAATTGCATTGCAACTTCCGACTCAAGGCATCTGCTACCGCATTGGCCTTTCCTGGGTGATAATGTACCTCCAGGTCATAATCCTTGATCAGCTCTAGCCATCTTCTCTGCCTCATGTTGAGATCAGCCTGAGTAAAGATGTACTTAAGGCTCTTATGATCAGTGAAGATGTTGAAGTGGGTTCCCATTAAATAGTGCCTCCACATTTTTAATGCATGAACCACTGCTGCCAACTCGAGGTCATGAGTGGGATAATTCTGCTCATGAGGCCTGAGTGCTCTTGAGGCATAAGCGATGACTCGGTTGTCCTGCATTAAGACACAACCTAGTCCAGTGCCAGAGGCATCGCAATACACATCAAAAGGCTTGCTGTTGTCGGGTTGCGCTAATAATGGTGTTGTGGTCAGATGCTGCCTTAATGCATGGAAGGCATCTTCGCACTTCTGACTCCAAACAAACTTGGCTTCTTTCTTTAGCAACTCAGTTATAGGCTTCGCAATTCGAGAGAAATCCAGAATAAATCTTCGGTAATAACCAGCTAATCCCAGAAAACTTCGAATCTGACGGACAGTCGTGGGTGGCTTCCAGTTCATCACCTCTTGCACTTTATCAGGATCAACAGCTATTCCTGCCTGAGAGATAGTGTGACCCAAGAATTTGATTTCCTTTAGCCAAAAATCACATTTGGACAACTTGGAATAAAGGTGGTGCTCTCGCAGACGTTGAAGCACTACATGCAAATGCCCGACATGTTCTTCTTCGTTCTTTGAGTACACCAAGATATCATCAATGAAAACCACTACGAATTTGTCCAATTCAAGCATGAAAACAGAATTCATCAGATACATGAAATATGCTGGTGCATTTGTCAGCCCAAATGACATCACCAAAAATTCATATAGCCCATATCTGGTTGAGAATGCCGTCTTCGGAATATTGCTTGCTCGTATCTTGATCTGATGGTAGCCAGAGCGAAGGTCGATCTTGGAAAATACCCTGGCCCCGACCAACTGGTCAAAAAGAACATCAATACGAGGCAAATGATACTTGTTCTTGATAGTTACCGCATTAAGAGGGCGGTAATCTATACACAGCCTCAAGCTTTCATCCTTCTTCTTCACAAACAGTGCTGGACATCCCCAAGGCGAAGTACTTGGGCGAATAAATCCCTTATCCAGCAACTCTTGCAATTGCTTCTTCAATTCTGCCAACTCAGCGGGTGGCATTCGGTAGGGCCTCTTGGAAATTGGGGTTGTTCCCGGTTGCAACTCGATGGCAAATTCAATATCCCGGTCTGGTGGCATTCCTGGCAATTCATCAGGAAAGACATCTGCATACTCACGGACCACTGAGATTTTCTTCAGAGGTAACTCCGTCATAGAAAAAGCACATGACTTAGTGGAACCTTGACTGGGCAGAATTAAGGCGAAGTTCCCACAGAACGGAGAATTGATTTCCACGATACGGCTGGCTACATCAAGCACAACTTGGTGCAGGGTCATCCAATTAGCTCCCAGAATAATGTCCACATTTTCCAACCCCTAAACAAGAAGGGTGGTTTTGACAATGTGGCTTCCCAGTTGAATAGGCACACTTTGGTTCAATTGATTAGTTGAAATTTTACCCCCAGGTGTGACTATCAAGAATGACCCTTTTGAGTGAGAGAATGGCAGTTCACATTTAGCACTGAACTTCTGGCTAATGAAACTATGAGATGCACCAGAATCAAATAGAATTAAAGCAGGTTGATTATAAACTGAAAAGATACCGGTCATGATAGGAGCTCCCTCAGGTACTTCCTCCAGAGTAGTGAAGTTGAGCTTCCCTTGCCTGACTTGTACCTTCTGCTTTCTTCCCTTGTCTTGATTTGGTGCTAGCATCTGCTTCTGCTGGTTCCTGGGACAATTCTTGGCATAGTGGCCCACATTGCCACAAGTGAAACACTTGTTCCCATTGCCCTGGCAGAACTGCTGCTGCTGCGGAGGCTGATTGTTCCTTGGAGCGGGAGCTGGAAAGCGGTTGGGTGTCGGCTGCTGCTGCTGAGGTGGCCTGATCATCCATCTGCCTGCCTGCTGCTGGAAACCCCTGCTCTGATTGTGAGAAACAATCCTGAACCTCTGGGCCTGAGTGGATGGTGCTGCCATTGGTGCTTTTCTCTTCTTCTCTGCCCGGTGAGCTACAATGCAATCCTCCTGGGAGATGGCCAGGTTGACCGACTCATTGAAGCTATCAGCCCGGACAGTGTTGAGTCGTTCCCGCAGCTTGGTATTAAGACCCCTGCGGAAGCGGTCTCTCTTCTTTTCATCAGAATCAGCATGGTACCCTGCATACTGGCATAGGTCGTTGAAGGCTTGCGCATACTGCAGTACCGTGCGGGTTCCTTGATTAAGGGCCAGAAAGTCATTCAACTTGCGATCAAGAATGCCAGCTAGGATGTGGTGTCCTCTGAAAGCAGTCTTGAATTCCTCCCAAGACATTTCACGATCAGCGGGGAGCATAGCACGGAAGTGGTCCCACCAAGTCCGAGCAGGGCCGCGAAGCTGCTGCGCGGCGAAGAGAACCTTGGCTTCATCAGGGAAGTCTCCCGTGAGGAGGGGAAACTTGGACTCGACGACGCGAAGCCACACGTCGGCGTCCAACGGATCCTCTGCCTTGGTGAACAAGGGTGGCTGCGTGCTCAGAAACTCCTGGTAGGTTGCCATTGCCGGAGGTCGCTGATGCTGGCCTCCACCATGCTGCTGAGGGTGGGGCTGACGCTGCAAGAGCTGTCGCAGAATCTCATTCTGCTGGGCCATCAGCTCCTGCACTGTGGGAGCTGGAGGAGGTGGCAGGGGAACCTGCTCGTTATGCCCACGACGCTGCCTAGCTGCCATCTGAAAACAGAGATTGCCGCCATTGTTATCCCATCTCACAGTTTCGAACGACAAGATATCATCTCAGATGGAAAAGAAAATGCCATAATCATAATATTAGGTTCGAAATGAAGATAACATGGTGACAAACATCCCACAGATTTCAAAAGTTCACAGGGTTACATCAATCAGGGGAAAGTACCCGTAAGCCTAGTCCAAAATCTAATATTAACTAAGCTCGCATAGGTTTCTATCCGCCTAAAAGTGTCGAAGTGACTGATCAACCCTGAGCGGTGGAAGCGACATTGGATACGGGTGAAGGGGGCATCGCGGAGGTAGTCCCATTGGCACCAGGGGCTGGTCCTAGCTCCTCGGGAGCCTCTTCTCCCTCGCTTCCGGCTTCATTGGCCTCCATCTCTAGGTGGTGCATGTTCAGGTGGTCATTTGCTTCTTCGAGTTCCCTCTGCACGTCGTGAAGCTGGTTCTCCAAGACATCAATGGTGTTGTCTCGGATCTCCACCTGCTGCTCCAAGGTGGTAATGCGCTGGCTCAGCCTTTCCACCCGCAGATCCTTCTCTACCAAATCGGTGGATAGATCGACCACAAAATCTTCTCGACTATCGAGAGTGAGCTTGGCGGCTTGAGCGATGTTAGCAAGGTGTGCCATAGCGTCGCTCTGAAGGGCCTGAAGGTGGTACAGCGCACTCATGCACTGAACAGTGACCCTCCCAATCAAGTCAGGATACATTGCCCACACATCCTTCACATGGCTCACGCGGTTACACCACATGGGATCATCCTTCTTCTCAGCAGGGAAGAGTCCCAAGGGGTGCATCACCATCTCCAGGGGATGGTAGCCACAAAAAGTCGTCAGAGTCTTCATGGTTACTGCTTCAACTATGTCGTCCGTCCTGAGTCCAATTGTCTCGGAATCAAGAGAACGCCAACCCGGCTGAAGGGGATGAGCCTCCAAAGTCAGCCAGACCCGACAACGAGGTACCCGATGCTCCTCATACAACTGCACCGTGTACAAAGGGGGCGTAGGGTAACCGGCGGAGTTAAGCACTTCCCACAAGATGGAAGGAAAGCCATCGCGAGAAAGGAAGTCAGAACTGAAACGAGTGTCTCCTCCACTGGCGGGGGTGGGTGAATTCATCTACGGAAGGGAACCAAAGGTAAAGATTATGGTGGAAGGAAAAAGAAAAAAAAGAGTCCGGATGGTTTTAAAGAAGGTGGGTTAGCTCAAGTTTTTAATTCCTCTTTGTGTTTATAATGCATGCATGCTGGAAGTAACGTTGCCTCTCCAAACAGTAGGGTGCTCTTAGGGCATCCTTAAAAATATAAGTACTGGCCCACGGGGCCTAATTAATTAGCCACCTATTTCTCCCTCTATGCCTAAGGCCTTTCGTCCTAGGTCTAGCGGTCTAGTCCTGACAATCCGTAGCAGTTTCTAGGCAAGTTTTAATTTTTGAAAATGGTATTCATGGTTTATTGTCCTTCTCTATGGTGGAATTTGCTCCGATACCAGCTGTGGCAGAACCACCCGAATCATTCCAGCTTAAGTGCCTAAGTCACGCCTCAGGGGTCGCAACACACTTAAATCGGAATAACCCGTCAGTCCCTCAGATCTAGTCTGATAGAGCCACTTAACCAGGATCAAATTCCACAATCTCACTCGAAGGTGAGTCACAGAAGAAATACAATAAAACAGGAAACCTCAAATTAAGTGCTGAATTATTACATAAATCGGAGTTTGTGAGTAGCAAATAATAGTTCACAAAATAAAATGCAGCGGATAATCGATGTCGTCGGTATCGAGGAAATGGGCAAGGCCTAGCCCACTACTCCTCGTGCTCCTCTCCTGCCGGAGCAACATCCCACTCGATCGTCCAACCCGGCGGCAGGGTGGTAGGCCAAGTCACACCATCAACCATTTCCTGAATGGTACCTGCAAAAATTATGCCACAAGCAAGGCTGAGTATACTAATACTCAGCTAGACTTAACTGGTGTGAGGAGTCTACTCCTCTACCTCTAGACTATGCAGCTGTTTGGCTGAGGGGTTTGGTTTGCCAAAAGCACTAGCTGTTTCTAAAATCAATTTTTAGTTTTTCAAATTCTATCCTCATTAACTTAGCTAGATTTGCTCCTTCTAAGCATACATGGTGACAAGCATTTAGTTCAATCAACAAATTATCTCATGTAACATCATTTCACTTCTTACTCGATGCAGTACAAGGGGTCAAGCAGTCTCATTAGCTGCGAGAAGCAGACGATTCGAATCGAGTTTTAACCTTGCAAGGTAAACCTAAACACACGGCATGTCAGGGTACTCCGACCCCACACATGACAACCGTCCCCATCGAATCCCCGTTCGTGTCCAGGCCTCACCGCCTTGGCATACAATGCTCCACTGACCCCGGCTGCCGCCGTGCAGTGACCGCACTTGTACCCACCATAGCTAGCATGGGAGACCCAGTCTCAGGTCGCATGAGGGATAAAGTCCGCGCCCGGCTTCACTCAGGTACTAGGTTTACTAGTTACCATTTTTCCCGGTATGTGCTTAGTACGTTCAAAAGCTTGACTCAGGTATCCACACATTAATCCTTAATTCCTTTTTCCCGTCTCATGGACAAGGCATCCTCCCCGGATCCAAGTCCATAGACTAACACAGATCCCGTTATCAAGATGAATACAATCAATTCCTGACCTCGCGTGAGTGCTAGAAAAATCACTCGACTTCTACCGAGATCCTGATTAGCAAGCAACTACTCGACCTAGCATACTAGTATTCATCTCATAAAGGAATCCTAAGTTCATGCAACTAGAGGTTTCAAGCAACTCCTACACTTAAGTGCACATTACAATCCTACAAGCATTAAGTGTAGTAAAGTAGCATATAATAATACGGTTATGCATATAAACCGGGGCTTGCCTTCAATAGCTGGGGCTGCAGGGAGATCCTTGATAGCAGCCTCGGAAGCTTGCTCCTGGTCCTCCTCTTGGACAGATCCTTGCTCGGGGATGAGCAGGTACTCTCCGTCGGCGAGATTACAATCTAATGAATGTAATGCGTAAGATATATGCATGATATGATATGTGCTTTAGAAATTTCAACTTTTGACGGTGTATGATCTACTTGAGTTAGATAAAGTTAAACCTTACTTATGTAAGACCTTTGGGTGGTATACTTGGTAAATTGGATCAAACTTAGCTAAGTTAAGTGGTAGGTTTATTTTTGGGGTTCCACTGAATTCCTTTTAAAGTATTAGTGAGAATTGACAAGAATTCAAGTTGGACTTATTGGAGTGAGGTTTATTTCTTCTCTCTTCTTCTTTATTCCCCTTAAGTTTTTGGAGTGGGTTTGAACTACAAGTTGCCTTAATAAAATTCCAAAAATTCTGTAAAAATTACAGTTGCTTATTACTGGTGTATAATTCTCTGTCTCAAAATTTGGGGATCAGAGTGAATAGTTTTCTCTGGACAAAATTACCAAGTTTTAGGGCAGAAGGGGTGCTTTGAACTACAACTATTAATTAAAAGTAGGTAATTCTCTAAAACTTATTTTTTTCTGGCTTTTAGGTGCTATAACATGACTTGACACAAATTTCTAGTCATTAATACCTATTAGTTATTTTACTAGGGTTTTCTCAAGTTTCTAGCCAAAGGGGTGCTTTCTATTACCACTATATTTGAAAAATATCAAACAACAGATTTCTGATTTTTCTTAGTTTCTATTTTGCGCAAGAGCAATCATTCTGAAGTTTGGCATCTTTTTGCTTAAGGGAAGGGGTGGTATGCATTAATTGGATTAAATGGCCTTTCTTATACAATATTAGCAATAGGTATTATTTTACATCTTTTCAATGGGTTTGCACTTTTCTCTAGTGGCTTATCTTATCATTGACTTAGCAAAATTTTGGTTGCCCATTATTGCATTATTATGGGTTATTCATGATTTATTTGGAAAATGCTTCATTATCATATTATATTTGTTTACCCTACTTAAAATGATGGGCTGAGGTGTTCACTAATTTTGCAGTGGAGTTCAGGTGGTTATAAGTCCACTGGATTTTTATTATCAATTTTGGGTCTGGTTTTGCAATTCTAAAAATTGATTTCCAGTTGGAATAATGCTAAACAAAACATTTTATTTTAAAACTGATCTGGACTAAAGGTCTCTTTATTTTTCCTAGGTTCTCTGTTACTTAAGAAAACTAGGAAAAATAATTTCACTCACTGTTCATTAATTTCTAATGTCTTTCTGATTTTTCCTAAGTTTTGGGCAAAATAGCTTTAAATGAATATCTACACTATATTTTTCAATACTGTGGTTCCTACTATTTTTAAACAGTGTCTAAAAGAGGTTTGAATACCTACAAATTTTCTTAGGTTTAGCACAGAAGCAAAACTAATTTTCCTTAATTAAACAAGGTTTGGTCAGTTTCTGTTTTTAATTTTAAACTCTAAAAATTAGAACAGAAAGGATAGGGCTTATTTTTTTAAAATGATAGTTCATAATATTTAAGATCTAGCAAAATTAGTTTGACAACTTTTGATTACGAATTCATCAAGTTATGGATTTTCTAAGTTCTCTGGTTATTTAAAAAGATTAACAGAATTGATTAAATGGAAAACTACTTTGCACTGGGGTCCCTGGCGGGTGTTTCAAGTTTTTCCTCACGGATCAGTCCCTGGGCTACTATTCAAATGAGTCACTGACATTGCAGAAAACCCCCCGGGTTCTTCTAATCCTAACCCGAGGTCCTTCTCCCAACTTAAACAGTAACCGCGGCGGAAGAAAGGGCGGAGGGGCTTACCGACAGCGAGATTGCTCCAGTGAGATGGTCGAGGACGTAGGGGAGGTCTCGGGGATCACAGCGATGTGCGGGTCGCCGTCGGGGATGGTCGGAGTCGGTCGGTCCACGTGCGCAAGCGGGGATGCTCGTCGGCGGCGAGGAGTCCGGCCTACTCACGGCGCGATAGTTCAATCGAACGGGTCAGAGAGCTTCACGGGATGCCAGGGAAGATGTGGGTGCAAGGAATTAGACGAAGACTCACTGGTTAGCTCGGTCCACCCGCTGCGGCGGAAGACCGAAGTCCGGCGAGGGTGAAATCGCTTCTCCGGTGAGGCAATGCCTCGGCTCAAGCTTGGAGAAGCTTCACGGCTTCACTGGGAAGCGATCCAGGGGCTAGGGCGAGGCTGGAGTTCAACAGAAAGGGGGTGGCCACGATGGCCGAGCCTGGGCAGGGATGGCGGGCGGCGGTGCTCGCTTTTCACGGCGAACTCCGGTGATCTTTGGCTCGGGCGAGGCTCGGGGTGTGCGGTGCCAATGGCTAAGGCCTCTTGGACGCATTTATAGGAGAGGGCACGGCAGAGGCGCGCGGGCCGGGGCGACCACGCGCGGGGCGCGCGCTGCCCCGGCTAGTCCGCGCTCGGCCGGTCAGGCAAGCGATCGAACACGTGGCTTTTTGCTTCTGCCCGAGTTCAAGCGCCCATAGGTTGAAGATCTTCGCGAATTTGGGCATGATCGCTGCACAAGATTTTCTCCCCCGACAGAGCTTTGTCGTTTGTGTGTGGAAGTAGAGCGGTTTGGGGCAGTGTACAGAGAGTTGTCGTGTCACAAAGGTGGCAGTGTCACAAGGTGAATCCCGAGGTAAAACTGCGCCAAAACCGTGTCAAATGAAATTGGTTTGAGTTCAAACTTTTCCAGGGCGTGTTCAAGGGAATTTGACACAACTTTGATGTTTGGACTTGTTTGATTTGAGTTCTGAAAAATAGAGAACAAGATTGATCTTTGGGAGGGGGCTGAAATTCAGATTGCTGAATTTTTGAATTTTCCCCAAGTGCATTTGTTTAGGGGCTGTTTTGGGGATTTTATAAAGTTCAAAAAGCAAAACTTCCTTACTATGTTTTGTTAGTTAATCAGTGAACTAAAACTTTATAATTTGGTTTTCTTCAAAATTGTATTTTTCTCCCAAGGGTTTCTCCCATTTACCCTTTATGCTTAAATGGTTCACTTAGCGTTAACTAGGGTTTAAGAGTTTTTTTCCTTCTTTAGAATTCATGAAAACTTTAAGGAGGGTTTAAGTAGACTTCAACATAATTCTGTGTTCTCATTTTCGATGTTCACCCTTTTTTTGAGATTGCATGTGATCATGGGTTGGGGTTAGCTTAAGGAAGAACCCTAAGTGACACTGGGGTGTCACAATCATGCCATGTGCACGAAACGTGTAGATACCACAATCCATGTTTGTAGTCATACTGTCAAGGCAACAATATAGAGAAGTGAACGAGAAATGGCCGTTAAAAAATCGAATGTTATCACGGAAATGCCTCGCATAAGCATCTGCACACTCCCACAGCCTCCTAAGCTGGGGCGGGGTCTCCAATGCGGCTAGATTAATCTGTCCATTATGACAACAAAATCCAGGTGGTTCATACTGAAACTTCTTCGCTTTGCAGTAATTGCAGTCAGCAACAGTGCTCAGCAAATGTGTTTCTTCAGGTATGTTACTATACACCTTGTCGTACAAGTCAGGTACGTCAGGGTTGACAGTAAAGGCATCTTGGGTTTCATCAATCTCAATATCCTCACCAGATTCACCATCTAAATTTTTTTGAAAGAACAACGGATAAGACATACAACTTGAGAAACTTTTAAATCATATATCCTATATTCCTATATGAAAATAGTACGTAAATACCTTGCCCAGCGAATAGGTATCTGTTGGGGACTTGTTCTCAAATGCTATGAATTAAGAACAAGGCAACATAAAATGTTAAATATTAATGCCCTTCATCCGCTGAAGCATTATCTCCCCAAGGATTTAATGAACTTCGGACGAAGACCATGAGTAAAATATCAGACTTACAAAATAATATGAAATAAAATATAAAACATGAAACATTAGAGAAAGATGTACCAAAAATAGATAACATTATTCACATATTTTATTATATGAATCTAAATATCAAAATATAATGTTTAGGTACATTTATACCTTCGCCTTGGCAGAAAATAATAATTCCCAAGCAATGCGTTTGCAATTACATGATTGCGTGAACAGTAAAGGAATACTGTTCACTATTTATAGGCACAGGACACAGCCTGTAAGGAATTACAATCATACCCCTTATAAAAGTTTACAACAATGACTCAGACCCTTATGGACTAAAAGGTCATTCCATCTTTAAGTCGGTTCGATCCTTCATCTTCGGATACGCTATAACACTGAAGCTTCATGAGTGGTATCTTCGGCATCACGTAAAAGCAGCTTTTGCCGAAGCTGTTTCTTCCTGCAGGACCTTCGACGACGAAGCATGGTCCCAACAGTAGCCCCTTCGCGGTGCTAGATCGTTTTTCGTAACGAGCTTGATCCGTGAAAAAAGTCTCTTAGGCTTCGGGAAGCCGAAGGTCCGAAAAACACCTTCCTTGAGCTCGTTACCGAGAAACGATACAGTTTCCGAGCGCGGAGCGGTCCCACCATGCAGGTTCACATTCTCGGTTTTTGCGGCCCACCGTTCAGTGGGTGCGAGTGACTGTTTGTCCGGTGTAAAAATCTTGACGATTCACCTTCTTACCTGCAGCACTATATAAACAGACAGGTAGGTGTGAAGTTACCACAACATTCATTGCTATTGCACTATTTTACTGCCAAAAATTTAACCATAGCCGAAGCTTGACTTTTGCATTCAAACGAAGCTCCAGTTTGGATTTTGCTTCGTCACGAGAAGAGCTTCGGAAAAAAGGTTATTAATTTCCAAGAAATTTTCAAGAAATTTAAAATCAAATGGCCAGAGGACGCTCCACTGCTAGGGTTGAGCGTGATGGAGATGAGACCAAAGCCACTGAAACTGTTCTGATTTCCGAAGCAATGAGGCGTTCTGGGCTGGTTTCATCAGATGACACACCTGCTGCCGAAGCAACACAAGCTGATGTTGAAGAAGTTGGTTCCGAAGATGAGTACAGCTGCGGGATGCCAAGTAAACCTAGTCATTTGGACTTTGGAAAGTCCACCATTTCTGAAGCTGATCTTCCTAAAATGGTGAAGATGGGTTATTTTAGTGAGGCCAAAAAGGAATTAATTCGTTTTGGTGGAGAGGAAACTATCCCAAAGCCAGGAAAGGACGAGGTAGTAGTCTTCAAAAGTTTTCTTAAAGCTGGTCTAAGGTTCCCCTGAACAAGATGATTGCTATTGTACTGAAGAAGTTTGGGATTTACCTTCATCAGCTGACCCCCAATGCTATTGTTAGATTAAGTGTTTACATTTGGGCTCTTCGTAGCCAGGGGGTGGAACCGTTCGGTGAGGGTTTCTGCCGAGTTCATGAATTACACTACCAGACTAAAGCCAGAGGAGATGGTCTGCACAAAAATTTTGGCTGCTACAACTTTGCTTATCGTAAGACTTCGAAGTTTCCAGTGATAAGCTACCGAAGCAAATGGCCAGCCGGATGGAAATTTGAATGGTTTTATGTTAACGTTGATGAAGATGAAGATAAATTGGTCCAGAGTCCGCTAGAACTAACCTTCGGAGAAACGAGGCCCCGATGCAACATGATAATGGGGAGCCCAAGTCAGACTGCTTTGGCTGAATTTCGAGTGATTTCAAATCATATTGGCACTAGAGACCTAGTGCAGGAATTTTTGGCTTTTAAGGTGTTCCCAACACTGAGGGAGTGGGAAATGCCGAAGCTAGTGGGAGAAAAGAAAAAGGGAGAACTTGTTCGATTGCCTTATCACTACAAGTTTAAGAAACATTTAAAGCACCCTGCCAAGAGTGGCTGAACACAATTGAAATTATGTGCAACGAGATCCTCGGCAATTACTGTAAGAAAGAAGATCAATTAATGACTGCAGCCTTCGGCACACGTCCGAAACGAAGATTGAATCGTGTGCTAGATGCCTTGAATTTTGATTACCCTGACTATGAGCAACTGGTCAGAGGTGCAGAAGGCCAGAAAAGAAAGAGGATTGCGAGCGCCCTTGACAAAGAAGGCACCAAATTGGCTAAAAAGGACAAGGAAATTTCTGAAAAACTGAGCCCTGAGCCGAAGATAGCTGCTCCGAAGAAAAGAAAAGCTGCATCCCCAAAACCAAAGACGACGGCCCGAGAGGAGGAAGCTCCTGCAACACCTTCTACTGCCGAAGTGGAAGAGATTCTGAAGGTAATGACTGAACCTTTGCCTATCAGGCTAAGTCCGCTGGCGCTGGAACTGACGAAGTTTTTTCAGAAGGACAAAGAAGCTTCGGCAACAGAAAGTCCCGCAAAGCCGAAAAAACGAAGAATTATCCAAGTGGCCGATGTCATTCATCAGACACCGCCACCGACATCGGCGTCAAAAATTGTCACTGCCGAAACCACATTCACCGGAGCCGAAACCACCAGAGCCAAAACAACCGGAGCCGAAGCTACCGGAGCAACCACTGAAGCCGAAGCCACCGGAGCCGAAACCGAGACCACCGAAGATCCTAATCTAGAGACCACACTTGGTGATATTGACAATATACTTCTGAGAATGGCTGAAGAAGAAGATGCTGCGGTTGTGGTGAACACGACAATTGAAAAAGGAAAAGAGCAAATTGAAGACACTTTGGAAGAAGAAAATTTTACTTTTCAAGATATACTTGGACAAGAGTTAACAGACACTGAAAAAGAAGATCTAAACAAATATGCTATATCCTACGGATACAAACCAGGGTCTCTGCTATTTGGTGGTGTCAATGAAGGGAAACTAAGGTGCCTTCGGAATCGAACCGAGGCCAAGGTTGTTAGGACTTTCTCAAAAAGCGTTGGCCTGCCGAAGATATAAGCGGACCTCTGCAGGTACCAGCGACAGCATATTGCCGGTAGCTTGCTCTATGCTAATTTCAAGGTAAAAACTCAACTTTATATTGTTTATTTTGAATTAATATGTTTTCTAACGAAGGTTGTTTTGGCAGAGTATACTACTAAGTAAAGTGCTGAGAATGCAACAAGATCTTGAAGAGGAGAAAAACAAAGCTACCATCAAAGATCTAGAAAACAAAATCGAAAATTACAAAGCTGCTCTGAAGAAGAAGGACTTCGTTATTCAAGACCTTGAAATCAAAGTTGAAGATCACGAAGCTGCCTTGGAAAAGAAAGACTTCGTCATTCATTCTATGGAAGGTTCACTAGCTGAAGCCCAAGCCTAAAATGACAAATTAAACAATGAATTACTTATAAAATCAGAAAAATCTGAGCAGGAAAAGAAGAATCTCGAAACAAGTCTCAAGACCGAAATCGAGAAGAATTCAAATTTGCAAAAATCATTGAAGGAGCTTCAGGAGAAATGCTTAGATTTCGGCAGCTGATGTGTGCAGCGGCTGAAGGATGTGTTTCACTCAATTGGAGCCAGCTCTGATAAGTTTACACCTTCAGCTGAAAACCTGCCAAGCACCTTGGAATATATTGAGGGCGAAGTTGATGCACTTGACGAAGTTATTGCTGGGCATGCTGATTTCTGCGCCCTGCTAGCTTCTCAAGGCACGGCTACCGCTTTCCTGAAGGCTGGCTGCACGCACGGGAAAATTGTAAATAGGCCAAACTTCAGTTTGTCACCGGCAGATTTGGTTGACAACCCAAGCCTAGCCTGAAGCATAGGAAACAGGTTTATGACCCAGATTTGGATAAACGGCGGGCGAAAAATGGCTGGTGACGAAGCTCGGAGCCACCTTAAGCCAGTGAGAAACTTATACTTGTTACTTTTACCTTCTCCTTGAATTCTGCACCTTTCTCATGCCGTTTTAATATGTACAGGATGATGAAGCTAAAGAATGACGAGCTGAAGCTTAACAGTTGCTGCAAAAGACTTTTCTGCAAAAAATTCTAGAGAAATCTTTGTAATATAATTGTAGAGAAACTTATGTAAATTTGTGCATATCTTGTAATATATTTCCCCTTTATCCGTGTACGATCTGCTTTGGTGTGGACGAAATTTTATTTTTGAGCCGAAGGCGAAAAACACCTTCCCTTCTTTTCGTACACATCGAAGCATGAAAATTCCTTCTTTCTCCGAAGTTTTTTTTTCATAGCCGAAGCATCTGCCTTTTCTGTATGATATGATAATGATCCTATATATGTCTAAATGAATGTTTATGAATGCAAATGTCATGATGTAATGTATCGTGCAAATGAATATCCGAATGTATATTCGAAACCATAATCATAGCCTTCATTCCCTTGGGAATGACTCAAATCTTTTTGCCGTTTATTTTTCGGCTTCACCGTTTACTTTTCGGTGTATCAGCGCTGACTTTTCGCTGTAAGCCTCCCTTAGGAGCTTCTTCGCCTTTTACTTTCGGCGGAATCAGCGTTTATTTTTCGCTGCAAGCCTCCCTTAGGAGCTTCTTCGCCTTTTACTTCCGGCGGAATCAGCGTTTATTTTTCGCTGCAAGCTCTGCATTCCCTTAGGAACGACTTTTGAGCTTCTCCCTGTTTTCTTTTCTTTTTCCTTTGCACTCGATGGTGCGTTCTCAGCTTTTACATTTACATCTTTGAGGGATATCGATCTTAAAAAAAGAAAAATTACATGTTGTGGCCCCATTAAAAACCTTTCTCCCCCTTTGGAAAGGAAAAGGGTACCACAAAAAAGAATAGAAAAAATTACATCACACTAAACATAATATCGCCGAAGCTCATCCGCATTCCATGATCTAGGAATGTCGTTGTCGTCCATATCCTTCAATCTATAGGAACCGGGTCTTGACGAAGATACTACCAGAAAAGGTCCTTCCCACTTCAGCTGTAACTTGCCTACTGTCTCTGGGTTGGCTACTCTTCGAAGCACCAAATGTCCTGGCTTAATATTCTTTAGTCGAACCTTTCTATCACGCCATTTTATTGTTTCAGCTTGGTATTTATTGATGTTTTCCACAGCTTGAAGCCTGATCCCTTCTATAGCATCTTTGTCCACAGAGTAATCAGCTTCTGCTTCGTCTTCTGCCGAAGCTACTATTCTTATTGATCCTGCTTTGGCTTCTTCCGGAGTTATTGCTTCGTCACCAAACAATAATTTGAATGGTGTAAAACCTGTTGATCTTGATATTGTTGTGTTGTGGCTCCACACCACTTTGATTAATTTGTCTGGCCACTTTCCCCTGGGCTGATTGAAGATTAACTTCATTATTCCTGTCATTATGATGCCATTAGCCCTTTCAACAAGTCCATTTGACTCCGGATGCCGAACTGATGTAAAATGGATCTTCGTGCCAATTTGTTCACAAAATTCTCTGAAAGCTTCGGAATCAAACTGCGTTCCATTATCCACAGTAATAGCCTTCGGCACTCCAAAACGACAAACAATATTTTGCCCGAAAAACTTTTGAATAGTGACCGAAGTTATTATGGCTAAAGGCTTTGCCTCAATCCATTTAGAAAAATATTCCACTGCCACTACAACATATCTTAAGTTCCCTTGTGCTGGTGGTAACGGACCTAACAAATCAAGGCCCCACCTTTGCAACGGCCAAGTGGGTTGTATTAACTAGGTTAGAGACGAAGGTTGTTTTTGATCTCTTGCACATTTCTGACAACCTTCGCACTTTTGGACTAATTCCGCTGCATCCGAAGCTGCCTTTGGCCAATAAAATCCTTGGCGAAAAACTTTTCCCAGCAAAGGCCTAGATCCAATATGAGATCCACATAGGCCTGCGTGTATTTCCTTCATCAATTCTATACCTCGGCTCTGGATAAACATTTGAGTAATGGAGAACAGACCCCACGCTTGTATAACTTCCCTTCTATTATAACATATGGTCGAGCTCTTGCCTCTATCCTCTTATTATAAGCTTCGTCATCTTAAAGAAAGTTACCCTGAAGGAAAGAGATGATCTCAGTTCTCCAGTCTTCACTATAGACAGGAGATATGTTGAGGATTGCTCTTTCAAGAAGCTCAACCGAAGGTGCTTTTATTGTTTCGAAAAATAATTCCGAAGGTAAGGGCAGCCCCTGTGCTGCTGACTTGGCTAACAAATCAGCATGTTCATTTTCTCCTCGAGGAATATTTTTGACAGAAAACCCCTCAAAGGAAGCCTCAATCCTTCGGACCGTGTCTAAATATTTTTCAAGCTTCGGATCTCTTGCTTTATAACTCTTGTCAATATGACCAGAAATAACCTGGGAATCGGTTTTAAGAACCGCCCTTCTAATTCCCATTGCTTCTAATTTCCGAAGACCCAAGAGCAAAGCTTCATATTCAACAATGTTATTTGTGCAACTGAAATCAAGTCTTGTTGCGTAGCAAGTTTCAACTTTGGAAGGTGCGACCAACACAGCAGCTGCTCCTGCTCCGAAGGTTCCCCAAGAACCATCGCAAAACACTGTCCAAACTTCAGCGTCTTTACTCGCTTCTTCTTCCTGAGCCCCTGGTGTCCAGTCAGCAATAAAGTCTGCTAACGCTTGGGATTGAATCGAAGATCTATGCACATAATCAATGCAGAACTCATTGAGTTCCGCAGCCCATTTTCCAACTCTTCCAGTAGCTTTTCTATTTCTCATAATTTCCTTTAATGGTTGTGAAGAAGGGACAATTATATTGTATGCTTGAAAATAGTGCCGAAGCTTCCTGGAAGCCATCAAAACAGCATACAACACCTTCTCCAATTCTGTATATTTTTCTTTGATAAACTAAGGACTTCAGAGACGAAGTATATTGGGGCTTGCTTTTTGACTTGCCCTTCGAGCTTCTCTTGGACAAGTGCCGCACTTACCGCTGAGTGCGAAGCTGCCACATATAACAACAGAGGAGCCCCTGGCGTTGGTGGAGTTAACGTCGTTAGGTCTATCAAATATTGCTTAGCTCTTCGAAGGCTCTCTGCTGAACTGGTCCCCACTGAAAAACTTCGGCTGACTTTAGCACTTCGAAGAATGGTAAATTTCTCTCTACTGATCTAGATATGAATCTGTTGAGAGATGCTAGTCTTCCTGTCAATCGTTGAGCCCCCTTCTTTGTGCTTGGTGGTTCCATTCGAAGGATAGCTTCGATTTTATTTGGATTAGCCTTGATCCCCTTTGTTGAAACTAGGCAACCAAGGAATTTCCCCTTCTTTACTCCGAAGACACACTTTTCTGGATTTAGCTTTAGACCGGCCTGTCTAAAATTAGCGAAGGTCTCCTGCAGATCAGCAATGTGATTTTCTTGCTTCGTGCTCTTTACAATGATATCATCAACATAAGTTAGCACATTTCTGCCTATCTGAGAATGGAGAACCTTCGCTGTCATTCTACTGAAGCTTCCTCCAGTATTCTTGAGCCCCTCAGGCATCCGAAGATAACAATATGTTCCACTGGGGGTTATGAAGCTAGTTTTTGGCTCATCCTCCTTCTTCATCCAAATTTGATGATAGCCTGAATAACAATCCAGCTGACTCATAAGCTCTGATGAAGCTGCTGCATCAACTAGGGAATCTATCCTTGGCAATGGAAATTCATCCTTCGAACAGGCCTTGTTGAGATCAGTAAAATCAATACACATCCTCCATTTGTCGTTGGCCTTTTTTACCATAACAGTGTTAGCCAGCCATTCTAGGTATTTTACTTCTCTGATGACTCCGGCGCTGAGGAGTCTTTTTATTTCATTCCGAGCACCTTCGGCCTTGTCATCAGACATCTTCCGAAGCCTCTGCTTTCTAGGTCTGAAGGATGGATCAACATTGAGCGAGTGTTCAATAACATCCCTGTTGACTCCGCAAAGATCATTAGCTGACCATGCAAAAACATCTTTGTTGTTGAACAGAAACCTTATCAAGGTTTTCTCCTGTTCTTCGGATAGTTGAGATCCCAATAGCACCTTCTGCTCTGCTACGTCATCGCATAAAAGCATGGGCTTCGGCTGATCGGCCGAAGCAGCTTTCTCCCTTCTGAACTTGTATTGCTCACAAGCTTCAGCTCCGTCTATGTTATGGATTGCTTTTGAGTTTGTCCAGTTTCCTTCGACCCTTCTGGCAGCTTCCTGACTTCCATGAATAGCAATGGGCCCTTGGTCCGAATGTATCTTCATGCAAAGATATGCTGGATGAAGAATTGCTTCGAAGGCATTGAGAGTACCACGACCAATGATTGCATTGTAAGGGTATTCCATGTCAACAATATCAAACACAACTTGTTCAGTCCTTGTGTTGTTAATAAATCCGAAGGTTACTGGCATTGTGATTTTTCCAAGTGCTACAATCTGCCTTCCTCCGAAGCCACAAAGGGGATGTGTGGCATCATGGATCTTGTCTTCGGGTTCTTGCATCTGTCTGAAGGCTTTGGCAAATATGATATCAGTCGCACTGCCTGTATCAACCAAAACATTGTGAACCAGAAATCCTTTGATCACACAAGAGATAACCATAGCATCATTGTGTGGGTAATCCTTGAGTTGAAGATCCTCTTGAGAGAAGGTAATTGGAATGTGAGACCATCTTGACTTGATGAAGGGTCCTTGTACCCCTACATGTTGTACTCTTCTCTGTGCCTCCTTCTGTTTCTTGTTAGCCGGCTCTGAGCATGAACCGCTTGTTATCGGGAGAATCAGCTTCGGAGCCGAAGCAGTTCCAGCTTGGTTCTTGAACGAAGCCATCATCTCAAAAAGTGGAAGTGAGTTCACCGATGGTGGGCGCCAATGTTGGGGACTTGTTCTCAAATGCTATGAATTAAGAACAAGGCAACATAAAATGTTAAATATTAATGCCCTTCGTCCGCTGAAGCATTATCTCCCCAAGGATTTAATGAACTTCGGACGAAGACCATGAGTAAAATATCACGAAGGTCACACCTTCGTGATCAGACTTACAAAATAATATGAAATAAAATATAAAACATGAAACATTAGAGAAATATGTACCAAAAATAGATAACATTATTCACATATTTTATTATATGAATCTAAATATCAAAATATAATGTTTAGGTACATTTATACCTTCGCCTTGGCAGAAAATAATAACTCCCAAGCAATGTGTTTGCAATTACAGGATTGCGTGAAAAGTAAAGGAATACTGTTCACTATTTATAGGCACAGGACACAGCCTGTAAGGAATTACAATCATACCCCTTATAAAAGTTTACAACAATGACTCAGACCCTTATGGACTAAAAGGTCATTCCATCTTTAAGTCGGTTCGATCCTTCATCTTCGGATACGCTATAACACCGAAGCTTCATGAGTGGTAGCTTCGACATCACGTATAAGCAGCTTTTGCCGAAGTTGTTTCTTCCTGCAGGACCTTCGGCGACGAAGCATGGTCCCAACAGTATCCTTCTTCTTCATCATCATCTTTAAAAAGTACAGTCTCATCATCATCCCCTATAAAGAACACACCTTAATCATATTAACCACTAAGAATAATTAGGGAACTAATCATGGAATGAGCTTGTAATTACCATTGGTGGTAATAGTCGAGTTTGTCTGGTGCTGCTTCCCAACGTCTACTCCTTCAGTCATTTTGTCACTATTTGTGGCAGGGACTGTACATGGACCGATACTTTCTATTAATATAATGGAAAATTGTGTTAAGTCAGTTGGCCACTATAATTCATGTGTTAAATCAATTAAAGATGTATTAGTAGTTACCATTGTTGTTGATCTCGAAAGTAGTCAGGTGATCAATTTCATTGTCCCCATCACTCTCCGTTTCACGATCCATGGTTGCAGTAGAAAACTTTCTTCCAATGGCTGATTGAAATTCTTGGTTTTGACGGGATACGTTGTCAGGTTGTTTGTCTCAACATACGACACATGACATTTATGTCTTTTTCGTCTAGAAGACGTTGTCAGGTTGTTTGTCTCAACATCCTCAGTCACCAATGGAGTAGGAACAAATGGTGTTGGGATCAATTCAGGAATAGCCATGTGCTCGGAGCTAAATAGAGACCCAGTAGGTGCTTGAGCATCTGCGGAACTCCACACAAGCTCTGGGGTAAAATTAGGGTTCTCAATGGCGATTGAGTCCTGACTTAGCATCTCTTGTTGTCTTATTCTATAGTTTTGCCTTGCACTCTTTTGACATGGTTTCATATTACGCAACGTCCTTTGTTCCCTAGTTTGAGTTGCACATCGAGCTCTTTCTCGGATTCTCTTACGTTCCTTTACCTCTAACACTTTTGAATACTCATGGTGTACAACATTTTCTTTGTTGCGTGACGCACGATGTTTCTTCAATTCATTTTTTTCATCACTCATCTCCACGTATCGTGCTCGTTCTCTTTCCCGTTTATGTTGTCTTGCATCCGCACATCCTACTGAATCATTATAGGTTTTATTTTTTAAACCTTATTGAAATGTCAAATAAGGCATCTTATATTATTAGAAGATATACGTTCAACAGTGATGTTGGACAGTTCTTTTAATGGAGAACGAGCATCATTATTTGGGAGCGGGTCCATCTACGTATTTCAGGCAGCCACAAAACCTATATGAGAGGATGAGTCACCTTATCATACTTCAACAAAGGATAATATACGCTCAATTTCCAATCGGATAACATTGATTCGTAAAGATAGGGAAAGTCCTAACGAGCAAATTGGTACGTTCAGTTAAATGTTAGGCAATCATTGAGAATCAAAGTCAACATATAAGACTAACTCCAATAAGGACCTCGAAAGGGTCCTATACCCTAAATTTAGAGGATGAGGTCGTCCTCTACTCCCTCCAGCAGTGTCCTCTAAACGGTCCTCTAAATTTAGAGGACGCTGCTGGATCCTCTATATATGTATGTACAAAAATTAAAAATTACAAATGTCTCTAATATAGGTATTTTAGTATAGAGGACATGATTTAGAGAATGTTGTTGAAGAGGAAAGAAATATAGAGAATGTAATGGTTTTAGGTTGTCTCCAACAAGGGAATGCAAATGGTTCTATACGCTATATTTAGCGTTTCTCATCCTCCTAAAGCTGTCCAATAGCGTCCTCTATCATGTCCGCTAAATTATAGCGCTTGTCCTTCAGCCGCTACATTTGGCGATGTACTGTGTATCCTCTATCCGTCCAAACCTCCGTCTCATTGTTGTTCCTAACGCACGCGCGCGAATAGCCGGAGACGAGCACCAATGCGTCACGATAGTGCACAGATGCTTCTACGAACGACGCCAACAGAAGGGAATTTGGGGATTTGCACTCTTGGGAATTGAAATAAAAATACATTTCCAATTTTTAATGTAATATATTGAGGGCGAAATTATATGAAAAGATAGAATAAATATTGTTGAGTTCTTTGGAAACCAAGTGTGGGTGGCTAAATCCTTCAGGTATGCTTATATTCATAATCATAGCTAAATGTCTTGTTGTCTATTTACATTCCTTGGTTTCATGAGTCCTTATGGATTTTTGCTTTATGCATTTGTTAACATAGAAATATGATACGGGAGGCAACAACTTTTCTGTTGGATGTTCTGAAACCAAACTTGCCAGAGCATGCTTTTCTTCAAACCAAGGTTTTCATCTTTGTCGTTGGAACACGAATGGTTGCGCTTGGATGTTTACATTATTCTTTTCTCAGCAGTTTCTATCTATGGTGGCGTACATCCTCTGCACCAGTTTTTTTGGAAGTAGCATAAGACTGTGGGCTAGCTAGCATAAACAAGATAAGATAATGGATCTTCTATTTACAAATAAATAAAACATTTGATTTAAGTTGGCACCAAAAAATACCATCTCTAGTTTCTAATAGAATACTTGTATAAAAATACCTGAAGATAAGCTGATAAACAGGAAACGAGCAGAAAGTAGAAGAAGATAACTTTGCCAGTTCTACCCAAAGTCTTAAGCACTGGCTGGTCCACCAACGGGAAGTCGAGGAAGAAATAGTTCAGTTTATGAAACTTGAAAAACACCAGCAAGTAAATGTGGGCCCCATCATTAACAAAGGCAGAATTGTAACATGCCAACTAACAAAAACTGTGTTAGTATGTTTTCTGTCTGCAAAATAGTCGATATGTTTTACCTCATTGATAGTGTTTGCTTATGAGAATTAGAAACACCAACTTCGTCCTAGTTCTGATTACATAACCATCTGCATTGTATCTTTTTAAAACGTGCTTATATTGATGATTTAAGGTGTGGATTTGATTAGTGTGTGCAGTCATCTTGTATTTTCATACTTTTCTTTCTTTTTGTTCATTTCTTAGGTGGTTTGTTAGTCAGATTACTCATTGTGTATGCATATACACTTGTTGTTCATTAGGAAAAATGCAAGGATGTTGTCAACTGGCTAAGGCAAAATCAAGCAGGTTCAATAGCTGTTTCATCCCCAAGCTCACTGAAGGATGATAAGTTCAATCTGCTAGCAGCAGATGATAGCAAACTCTTAGTACAACCAAGTTCAGATAACAAACAGAAGGCTCCAATTATGGCTTCTAGTTCTTCATCTTTTCATAACTCAAGCTTACCGAACCTTTTTTCATCGCCTTCTCAGCAAAAAAAACACCAGATTACAGTGGTACGACTACTCACTGGTTTGTATAATATACTTTGTTTACATTTATTGCAGAGTCTTCTCGCAGACTTATGTACTATATATTCATATCTATTATGTCAATGACATCCAGGTATGTTTGCTGACAAGAAGAACACGTCCAGTGATAGCAATAAACCAGCTTTCCAGTTTGGTGGAAATAATGTCATATTTGGTGGCAAGAAGGATGCACCTGTTGACAGTAGTAAACCTTTCCAGTTTGGTCCGAATAATGGCATATTTGGTGACAAGAAGGATACTCCCAGTGACAGCAACAAACCTTTCCATTTTGGTGCAAACAAGGGCATATTTGGTGACAAGAAGACGACAAGTGGTGACAGCAGTAATCCTATTTAGTTTAGTGCAAATAACGGTTTTCAAACATCCAATGCACCATCTATTTTTTCTTCAGTTGCCCAAAGTTTTAACCCACAGGGTCCACCTCTATTTTCAATGAATCAACAATCAGATCCCACAAATCTATGGTAGACACTTCTTTGCAACAAATGTGTTCTAAGGAAGGAAAGGGAAAGGATCCAATTAGTACCTGATTGCTGGAAGGTTCCTACCAGAACCAACGCTACAGCCTGCAAAGGCGATGCATTGTCTTTAAACAGTCACTCAATGTGGATGGCTTGTACTGTATATAATGGACAAGTGTGGATTTCAGCTTCCAATTGACAACGAGATGTGCAAGTTAGCTTGTAAGACATTTCACTATGCAACTGTTATAGAGACCGAACAACAACACGGTTATTCCACCAACCCAAGGCTACTTTGTTGGATGTAGTATAACCCAAGAAAATAGTCGATGCAGTGATGGAGGGTAAGAGAGTAGATTGTACTCCAGTAGTGATTCCACCTACCCTGATTATGTTTTAGCAATAGTTCCAATTTGATTTTGATTCTACAATATGGTCATGTTAGTTCCATTCCCAGAAAACTTAGTTTGTTAATTAACTGCATTATTCATCAGGTCTTTGAAGGAACTTCTTGAATACACAACAAATACACAACCGTGCAGTTTATAGGCAAGGTACTTCATCTTGTGACTTCATTTTTTATTTACTTATCATTGAAGTGTTTAGTAGGCAAAAACACTTTGGGCTAGATCATTTCAATTTGGGAATCTACCAGGTTAAATTTAACAATGATATTGTTTTCTTTAGTACCCTGTTTATTGAGAAATTCCCATCTTGTTTGATTATACAGTCATTGTGTTTCGTTTACAGGTTTTGAAAACTCCTGTTTCACTGGATATATTTCAACATATGCATTTTAATGGTTCTGGAAAACCTATTGACAATGGCCCCCCGATATTGCCCGAAGCCTACTTGGATATCTCTGGTAAGTAATTTCTGGTTCTAGCATGATGCTCTACAATGCTCATGGTTAAATGCATGCTGTCGTGCAGAGTAGGTTTTAGAAGTATTGGTTAATTGAGTTAAATCAATGAGTCCATCTTTAAATGTTGTAAACATGTACTCGGATTTTGCTGCAGGAAGTTTTATTAACCCCAGCGAGAGAACATATCCAGAGGAGATGATCCAAACTGGCATATCCACCATTGATGTCATGAATTCCATTGCTCGTGGACAAAAGATTCCACTGTTTTCTGCTGCTGGGCTCCCTCACAATGAAATTGCTGCTCAGATTTGTCGTCAGGCTGGCCTTGTGAAGACATTGGAGAAAGAAAAGCATGCTGAGGTAGCTAATGTGTTCTAACTGCAACCCTACTGGCATGCCCTCCCCCTTACCCAAAAAACATACTTTTTAGTGCACAAACAGTTGAAAACACATCTGAGTTGTTAAAAAAATCAGAGATATCTCTTACATAGAGGTAGGTGGCCAGGCTTAACATTTCATGGCACAACTGAAATTATCTAATTATTGTAAAATTTTGGGGGACATCTGTAGGTCGCGAAAGAATAATCTGAGCAGCTAGGGGTTGATGCTTCCATCAAATTATTTGAGCAATTCAAATCTTATGAGGGTCTTTACTTTTTCTTGGATCCTATCTGAGCTCCAGGTAATTTCTCTTGCTGACAGCGGAATGCCTTTCTCAAATTTTGTGTGTCTTTCTCAAAATGCAACACACCTGAGGTTTCTTTACATGCAACAGCGAGGACCCAGATATCCATTTCAAGTACATAGAAGCAGCAGCAAGAACTGGACAAATCAAAGAAGTTGAACATGTAACCAGAGAGTCAAACTTATATGATGCTGAGAAGACAAAGATTGACAGGCTCAGTGATATTGAGGAATTCTCAAATTTATTGAAGTACCTTCTGATGGTAAGGCAAAAGTCACGGGTCACCAAAGTCGATGGAGAACTCATTTTAGCATATGCTAAGATTGACAGGCTCAGTGATATTGAGGAATTCATTCTTATGCCAAATGTTGCCAACCTTCAAAATGTTGGTGACCATCTGTATGACGAAGAACTATATGAAGCTGCAAAGATCATCTATGCTTTCATCTCAAACTGGGCTAAACTGGTTGTTACCCTGGTTAAGCTGAAGCAGTTTCAAGGTGCTGTGGATGCTGCTCGCAAGGCTAACAGTGCCAAAACATGGAAGGAGGTCTGCTTTGCTTGTGTTGACGCCGAGGAGTTCCGTTTTGCACAAATTTGTGGTCTCAATATTATTATTCAGGTATACAAGTAGGAGCACATACTTGATAATTTTTTGTAGTATCTGCTTTATAGCAGAGCTTCTATCACTATGATCTATTTGTTTTCTCATATCTGCTTTTGTATTTTTGTTTATGGTGATGACTTGGAAGAAGTCAGTGAGTACTACCAAAATACTGTAGCTATAGAGAACGAAACTTAAAGGATGTTGCTGGAGACTAAGAAGATATAGAGAACCAAATTCAATTATTTTGAAACATTATTACTTTTCAAACTGATATATTATACATTGCTTGAGCAACACGAGCATCATTATGTCGTTCCTACCGCAATTTCCTCGACGGCACGATCATCATTATGCAAATGGCATAGGCTTGTATAGATCAATAACCATGCTAACAGTGATGAAGAAAGATGAATGAAGACTAATGATGGTGAACTGATTTATTAGCTCATAGAAAGGTCACATAGGTTTATACAAAGTGATCACCATTGAGACCGAACACACGACTAATACAAATAGAGCACAAATCATTACTACTAAGTTTCATCTAAAACATAACTAACAAAGTATCTACTATAACAAGCTAGAACACGTCTCAATCAGATTTCACAGTTGGGAGATGTGCCCGTCTGTTCTCAAGTAATCTGTCGACGATACGACTCCTTAGATTTTGAATCAATGAACGTCGAATAGCTGCAATTTAGAACATAATTTGTAAGAACATGATTATTGTAAATTATTATCATTTTAATTTTAGCTATAGTTATAACTATATTATAAGAACCACTCACTCTTCAAATGGTATGTAGTGTGATGATCTGGGTTGAAATGAACGGTACTGTAATCCAAGGTTTCCAAGCATCCTATTGTTACAATAATTAATAAGCATAAGAATTGAGTTCATGTTGAAAGATTTTAGGTACAAGAGAAATTACTGTGTGTATGGTTAAGAAGCAGCATAGTTCCGATAATTATGTTATTGTCAACTCTAGCTAACGACCATCGTAGAGCATTTCTTTGCAAGAGGTCAGTCCATATCCCCACGACGATTAGATCCCACCTATAAAAACATTAATTTTGTCTAAATAAGACCTAACAATTACTTAATGCTTTAAAACAATAATGTAGCTATAAATTAGTGTCACCTAGAATCCATTAGTACAGCCTCTCTATACGGCCTTCCACCGATATGCTTTAATGGCTCTAAATGAAGAATTATGCCAATAATGTCTGAGCAATTCACATGTGATTAGTTATCCTTGAATAACTTATACATCAGCCATTAGTAATATATATAAACCATATGGAAGCAAGGATCATTACCTACGAACGACTTATGCGGTTGTTCATAAACCTCATGGAATGGCATAAGAAACTTTGGAAATGGAGGAAATTGGAATGGCTTGATGAATGGCTCCACAATAGTATGTGTTATCAGTCCGATCTCTAGCCCATGTCCAATATTCCAAAATTGAATCGCCTCCCTATTTAGACAGAACCCCACTCTATACAATGTATATGTGCATCCTTGTGTGAGTAAGGCATCGAACCGTGGAACATTATTGCGGCTTGAAATTGCTTCCATTTGGATCCCTAGATATATGGGAATACAGGTCGTATGAGGCAAAGAATTTTATTATAACAACATGACTATATTGACTCTATGTTAAAGCTTGAAGTAACTCACTGTGATATCCTGTAGGATGAAGTGTTGACTATCATGACGCCTAGGGAACTTAACAACTACCCTCGCAAAGATACTCTTTACTTGTGGTAAGTTATTGACATCTTGAATATCATCAAATAACACAAAACTATATAAAACACAAACTTTAGCTTAAGTTCTGCATTCATATAAAAGTGTGACAAGTGAACTATATACTTACGGAGGAAAGGGACGAATGGCTGGAACTGTCCTATGTTGGTTTAGTCTATCTGATCGCGCCATTGATCTTGTAGGACCAATCATGGCATTATTGCAAAGAAAACATCATTAAAAGGATTAAATGACAAAGTCCCTCTGTCAAACAAATAGATTTCTTTTACATCATAATGAAATTACAAGAGTTTATTTTGTAGAAAGTTTAGACACTATCTACGTCTTTATTCTTTAAGAAACCTAGCAGCAAATTGAAGATTTTTCATATAACAATATTTAAAGTTAAATCATAAAATGTAACATAATTTGTCCAATTGTATTTAACTTTGGTTTATGGTTCTTGCCACAGAGTACAGGTAATGATTCCTTTTATCTTAATAACGATCAATTTGCTGATTTGCCATGTTAATTTGTTTTGTGTGAAGTCAAGGAGTTGTATTCAAGATCATGGCTGGATGTAACAAGCAAATGAAGCAATGATTGAAATATTACAATTCTGGATGGTGACTTAAAAGCATGCAGAAGGTATTGGTAGAGATCATTGTCATGAAAATGAGATGTTCCACGATTTACTCATCTTGTGTGATTGAACAAGCAGGAATCAAACTCAAAGGAAATCACTAAAAGGAACGTAGGAAAAAGATACCGAATGAACAAGGACTCTCACTTAAGGGTGTTTCGCTTTGTCTTGAACTGTAGACCTAGAAAGAAGAATGAAGAGAAGCGAAGAAGAATGAAGAAAAGCATATGAGAGAGAAAAGTTAGGCAGGTGCAAGTGCACCGTACAGAAAGCATACTACCAGCTAATCCTTTCAACTATCATTTTAGCATCAACCTCTATATACCGGAAGCATGCGTGTGTATAAACTTTATACCCCCAATAAATACCCCCAATACACACAAGTCTATCATGTCCATTAATCGCTATAAACATGGTCTTTATGAAAAACTAAGTTCACACAATTTGGCTTATATATGCAAAAGAATAAATCAGAACAGCTAAACAGATTATGAATACTGGTCATGTAACCGAAAATGTTCAAACTATAATAGTAGAACAAGTCATTCAAATATTCAATATAGAAGAAATAGTCATGGCACTAACCAAAGTTTTGTTGGACAATACAGAGCTGCAAAGATGGGTGCAGAAATTGAGGCGAACACAACTCCAAATTTCCCTGGGTAGTCAAAACAACCCATGATTATTATAGAAAACATAAGTATTCACATTCGGAGATATAAAATAGCAAAAGATTTTGCACAGTAAAAATAAACTGGTATTCTCTACCAGAAGTTTCATAGGAATGCCAAACTACAATGACAGAACTGAAATACAATGATGACACTTGTCTGGGATCAGCAATAAAATATTACTATGTAATTTTCCCAAGTTCAAATCTAGACATAATTCATGGAAAGACAGTAAACTGTAAGCAACACGAGGTTGTAAAAGACAAATACTCCATACTTGTGGGCATAAGAAGAAAAGGCAACCCTGATGCTTGAGAATCTGCACTGCTTGGGGTTAACTCTGAGAAAATAAAATGGCAAGTAGAGAAGCAAAGGTTAACTCTAAGAAAACACAATGGTAAGCCCCTCCTAGAAACACGCCACAATTGTTACAACGTTGCAGTAGACCTATGTGGAAAAACCTAGGGGTGGAGACACACAAGCATTGGTAACTAAGAGTAGGTTATCTCACCTTGGAGGTCCTTGACGACCGAGCACCGACGACTCCTCCCGGTGGCCGTTGCGTTTGCGCAGCTCCCTGACGACCAACAAAGAGAAGTAGACCTTGGTTCAGTACACGTTTAGGAAAAAGCATTTGGAAGGTTAGGTGCGAAATCATGTTGGACTGATACTCTAAGACAAAACACAAGAATAATTAGTACAAAGGTTGCATTGGAGTGATAGTACAATTTGGTTTGGAAACAGGCCCAGATGATCAGGGTGAGATTTACAATGCAAATGAAACAGAGAAATAAAACTTTTTTTATTCCCAATGTCGCAAGCAGTAGTCCAACATGTAAGCTAAACAACAAATAACAAATCATGTTTTTAAGGAAAACCGAAGATAGATTGGGACATTGAGTAGGTTCGAGAAAAAACGTGAAAAACAAATCTACTGAATAGAGATACTTGAAAAACAAATCCTTTTTATTTGCTTGTGAATTGGCACATTCTAATCTATATATCTGCTACAGTTAGTGATAGGAAGCAGAACACTATTTACAGGTCTGAGAATAAGATTAAAGAAAGAGAGGGATTTTACTGTTGGAGAGTTTTAAAGCACAAATCTGATTTTACCCATTTGTAGCAGTGTTAATCATTTAGAACAAATCATGTATGAATGTGTCATACATGATATGTCGCCACTTGAATTGTTCTTAAAAATAATATACTTGACAGTGTGCCCATGTTAGTGGAAAAAACATCTCTTTATCTTTATGCATAATATCAGCTGCTTGGAAAATAGCTGCATTCTCAAGCTATTTGTAACTACTATTACTACATCAACCCCCACACTTCTGCTTCATCATTAGCAATATGTATGTTCATCTTCTGACTTTGGCTCAACAAGCTAACTATATTCAGACACAATTTCAGTCATCCAACCATTAAAATCACAAGTGTGGAACCAATATTTTTGGTTCGAGAAAAAGAAGGAATCCATCGTTGTTTCTGAGCATTACACAATACGACGTATATTGAAAACTTATCACTCAACTAATAGAAATACCATAAACAAACCAACAACAATGGGGTTGTACATAAAAACAGGGCTACTTGTAAAAGGTGCATATAGCACCCTCACCACTACATGCACATATGAATGCATGATAACTTCGAAGTTAGCAAGTTAATACTGAGCAGAGCATTTTGTATAAGGTGTCACGTAGTAAATATCAGAAAGTGATAAGAACAGTAAACAGAGGAGTTATCATGCATTCATATGTGCTAATACAAACCTTGTCATCAATTGACCACCCACACTCCAGTATACCTACTTAGTTCTACACTTATTCATGCATGATATTACCAATCTATCTTCGGTTTTAAAATAAAATTAAAACATCCAGGTGCCAATATAAAGCACTTAACGATTAAAACCTGTACATGCAGATGATGTAGTAATTCCAATATAGTACAGTACACGTATTCAACAAACCATCAATGTATAGATTACAATAATTGCAAGCATTGAGTCAGACTAACAGAGCTCTCAGTTGATTATCTAGTCCTCCTATAGGAGAATGGCAGCTGAAAAGATTCATGCACAACATACCAAAACTACAAAAACACACAAACCAACACTCCACCCTGTAATCAATCGAAGTAACAGATTTCAAAAACTCTGGGCTCTATTTAATACACCAATGCATGGTGGCACACAAACCGACACTCATCCATAAGTAACAAAAATTCATGTCAAACTAATAGAGCATGCACCAATTCGACTCATGCTTCACTCAAAGTTTGTTTACCTACTTAGTTCTTTGAGTTTGATGGTACATTCACCGGTCTATATGGCTTGCACTAACAAATCAAGGGATCCTCAGGTATGGGAGAACTTTACATACAAACAACATTTGACAATGAAATTAAACACTCCAGTGGTCTGTTGCACTACTAATTCAACAAAATAGATGATACATGAACGCAGGTGGTAGAAAGGGACATCGGAGGACTTACCGGACCTGGCAATGCGTCAAGAGGCTACGGAGTTGTCCAGGCTCTCCGTGGAACTCTTCCAGCTCTGGCGGCAACGCATGCTCGAGCTTGCACACAAAGGACAGGGTAGAATGGGAACTGAGTCGATTGTCCTCGTTCTCTGGGGAACTCCATAGGCACTGGCGTACACACGTGCTTGAACAAAATAGAGTATGCGCAGGCTCCCCATTTATCTTCATTGGATACATGCTGACCCAGGCGAAGTGGAGGTCGTGCAGAGAAGGAAGCGTGCGGGAGTGGAGGTCGTGGACCTGAGTAGGGTAGGGGGGAGTCCGCTAACTCGGGATGGAATAGGTTGTGGGGAGAGCGGTTACTGACACGCGCTGAGCAGAGCAGCGGGCGTCACGCGATGTGCAGCACAGGGAGGCCGCGCGACTGGTGTGGCCAGGCGAGGCTGTCCGCCGAGGGGCAGGCCACCGGCGAGTGAGGAGCTCACAGAGCCAGGATGCGGCGAGCAGTAATGGCGGTGAGGAGGGGACGACAGTGGTAGAGGAGAGGAGGTGCGCGACTGCATGCGGGATGAGGAGTAATGGAGCTGGTCAGCCATGGTGCGGGTGAGGAGCGACCGACGTAGGGAAACGGAGGCTCGCTGGCCGAGATGAGAGCCGCCGCGCGAGAGCCGCCGCGCAAGAGCCGCTCGACCGACGGAGAGCCTGCGGGCATCTCTAGGGTTTTTCCTAGATGGGCCGTATACAATTGAATTGATAGATGGGCCTCATATCAGCCAGCCAAATAAATTCTATGTTCTCTACCGCGGCGCAAATAAATGGTACCATATCGGCCAGCAAAAGAGTGCGGTAGCAACTTATAAACGTGCCTGCTACAGAGAAAGCAATCAGCTCTTGTAATCAGTTAGTGGTATTGTGAACATGTGTCGAATTTTTGTGCGCGCGGATGGACGATCCAGATTGAACAACAGCGATGCGGATGGACGATCCAGATTGAACAACAGCGATGGACGATCCAGATTGAACGAAGGCAGAACGGCAGGCTACCCTTAGAGCCTTAATAAGTAGTAGAGAAATGTTGATTTAAATGGTAAGTTAGAAGAAGTAAATTTTGCTAGTTCATCTATAGAGCATTTTGTTATCTGCAATAGGTGCAAAGATTTTAACATTGATGCTTGTAATGAACATGCCTCTACTATTCTTAAGTTGAATAATGATGTTGCAAGTCTTAATGCTCAACTTAAGACTTGCAAGGATAATTATGAGAAACTAAAATTTGCCAGGGATGCCTACACCATTAGTAGACACCCCTCTATTAAGGATGGACTTGGTTTCCAAAAGGAGACTAAGAACTTAACAAACCAAAGGACTTCCAATCTTAACAAGGAGAAAGGAAAGGCTCCTATGGCTAGTAGCTATTATTCTTCAAATGACCAAAAGAACCATGCTTATCTTTATGCTCACGTCAAGAATTTTTCTAGTGCTGCTCAGCATGATAAGTGTTGTAATCATGTTGCTTCTCATGCGCCTAGGAGAGCATCAACTGGACCAACTATGCTCTAACAAACATGTGATGCTTCATTTGTTCTTATATGCAAAAACGAGAAAGTAGTTGCTAGAAGTTTGGGACCTAAGTGCAAGAGAGACAAAACTTGCATCTCGGTTCCAAAGTCTGTTGTGACTAACCTTGTAGGACCCAACAAGAGTTGGGTACCTAAAACCCAAGCTTAATTATGTTGTAGGTTTATGCATCCGGGAGCTCAAGCTGGATTATTGATAGCGGATGCACAAACCACATGACAGGGGAGAAGAAAATGTTCAACTCCTACGTCAAGAACAGGGGTTCCCAAGACACTATCATCTTTGGAGATGAGAACCAAGGCATGGTTAAGGGCATAGGCAAAATAGCCATCACAACCGAGCATTCGATTTCAAATGTGTTTCTAGTAGAATCGCTCGGGTACAATTTGTTGTCTGTAAGCCAATTATGTCATATGGGTTATAATTGCTTATTTACAAATATTAATGTATCTGTCTTTAGAAGAAGTGATGGTTCATTATCTTTTAAGGGTGTATTAGACGACAAGCTCTACTTAGTTGATTTCTCAAAAGAGAATGCCGATCTAGATGCATGCTTAATCGCTAAGACTGATATGGGGGCTCTAGCACCACCGTCTAGCACATGTTGGGATGAAGAACCTTCATAAACTTCTGAAGGGAGAACTTGTGTTAGGACTAACCAATGGCTGTTTTGAGAAAGACAGACCTTGTGCAGCATGCCAGGCACGGAAGCAGGTGGGAAGTAACCATCAAAGCAAGAACGTGATGTCAACATCAAGACCACTGGAACTCCTACATATGGATCTCTTCGGGCCTGTTGCTTATCTTAATATCAGGGGAAGTAAGTATGGTCTTGTCGTTGTTGATGATTTTTCCCGCTTCACTTGGGTTTTCTTTTTGCAGGACAAATTTGAGACCCAAGGAACTCTAAAGCACTTCTTAAGGAGAGCTCAAAATGAATTTGAGCTAAAGGTGAAAAAGATAAGGAGAGATAATGGATCTGAGTTCAAGAACCTTCAAGTCGAAGAATATCTTAAGGAGGAAGGCATCAAGCATGAGTTCTTCGCTCCCTACACACCACAACAAAATGGCGTGGTATAAAGGAAGAACAGGACACTAATTGACATGGCAAGGACAATGCTTGGAGAATACAAAACGCATGAGCGGTTTTGGTCGGAAGCTGTGAATACAACCTGCCATGCCATAAACCGGCTCTATCTGCATCGCCTCCTCAAGAAGACATCATACGAACTCCTAACAGGTAACAAACCCAACGTTTCTTATTTTCGTGTATTTGGGAGCAAATTCTACATCTTGGTAAAGAAAGGTAGGCATTTGAAGTTTGCTCCCAAAACTGTAGAAGGGTTTTTACTAGGTTATGACTCAAATACAAAAGCGTATAGGGTCTTCAACAAGTTATCATGATTAGTTGAAGTCTCTAGCGACGTTGTATTTGATGAAACTAATGGCTCTCCTAGAGAGCAAGTTGATCTTGATGATGTAGATGAGGATGAGGTTCCGACGACCGCAATGCGAACAGTGGCAATAGGTGATGTGCGACCGCAGGAACAACAAGAGCAAGATCAACCTTCTTCCTCTACATTGGTGCATCCCCAACTCAAGATGAGGAACAGGTACCTCAAGATGAAGGGCTAGATCAAGGGGGAGCACATGAAGAACATGATAAGGAGGAAGAAGTGTCACAAGTTCCTCTAACTCAAGTCTGGCCAACTATTCAAAGAAATCATCCAGTGGATCTGATTCTGGGTGATATCAGCAAGGGAGTAACCACTTGCTCATGTCTAACTAATTTTTGTGAGCATTACTTGTTTGTTTCTTCTATTGAGCCTTTCAGGGTAGAAGAAGCCTTGCAGGATCCGGACTAGGTGTTGGCCATGCAGGAAGAGCTCAACAACTTCAAGAGAAATGAAGTTTGGAGCCTGGTGCCACGTCCGAAGCAAAATGTTTTGGGAACCAAGTGGGTGTTCCACAACAAGCAAGATGAACACGGTGTGGTGACAAGAAACAAGGCTCAACTTGTGGCAAAAGGTTATGCCCAAGTCACAGGTTTGGATTTTGAGGAGACTTTTGCTCCTGTAGCTAGGCTAGAATCAATTCGAATATTATTGGCCTATGTTGCTCACTACTCTTTTAAGTTGTTTCAAATGGGCGTGAATAGCGTCTTCCTTAATGGACCAATCAAGGAGGAAGTGTATGTGGAACAACCCCTGGCTTTGAGGATGACAGGTATCCCGACCACGTCTACAAGCTCTCTAAGGCGCTCTATGGACTTAAGCAAGCCCCAAGAGCATGGTATGAATGCCTTAGAGATTTCCTTATTTCTAATGCTTTCTAGGTTGGGAAAGTTGATCCTACTCTCTTTACTAAGACTTTTAATGGTGATCTTGATGACATAATATTTGGTTCTACTAATCAAAAGTCTTGTGAAGAGTTTAGCGGGGTGATGATGCAGAAATTTGAAATGTCAACGACGGGCGAGTTGAACTACTTCCTTGGATTTCAAGTGAAGCAACTCAAGGAAGGAACCTTCATCTCTCAAACAAAGTATACTCAAGATTTTCTCAAGAGGTTTAGGATGAAGGATGCAAAGCCCGCAAAGACACCGATGGGAATGAACAGACATCTAGACCTCAACAAAGGAGGTAAGTCCGTTGATCAAAAGGCATACCGATCTATGATAGGATCATTGATTTATCTTTGTGCTAGTAGACCGGATATTATGCTAAGTGTATGCATGTGTGCTAGATTTCAATCCGACCCCAAGGAGTGTCACCTTGTGGCCGTTAAGCGAATTCTTAGATATTTGATTTCTACGCCTTGCTTCAGGATCTGGTATCCAAAGAGGTCTACTTTTGACTTAATCGGATACTCAGATTCTGACTATGCGAGGTGCAAGGTTGATAGGAAGAGTACATCAGGGACTTGTCTGTTTCTAGGAAGATCCCTAGTGTCCTGGAGCTCTAGGAAACAAACTTCTGTTGCCCTATCCACCACTGAGGCTGAGTATATGTTGCCGCAGGACAGTGTTGCACGCAACTACTTTGGATGAGGCAAACCCTCCGGGACTTTGGCTACAATCTGAGCAAAGTCCCACTCCTATGTGATAATGAGAGTGCAATCCGCTTGGCGGATAATCCTGTTGAACACAGCCGCACTAAGCACATAGACATCCGATATCACTTTTTGAGAGACCACCAACAAAGGGGAGATATTGATATTTATCATATTAGCACCGAGAACTAGCTAGCCGATATCTTCACCATGCCTTTAGATGAGAAAAGGTTTTGCAGGTTGCGTAGTGAGCTAAATGTTTTAGATTCTCGTAACTTGGATTGATATATAGCATACATATGTTATATGCCTTTGATCATATTACTTTAAGCATTAATGTCTTTAATTGCTTATTTTTAGTGCTCAAGTTGTACAAGTCATCCCTGGACCTCTCAAGTCCCTATGCAAATGATGCACATGTTTAGGGGGAGGATGTGCTACAACTTGACACCCTTAAGACTAACCTGTTTGTTGAGTACTCGTTATACAGTCTCAAAGTTGCATTGAAAGGGAAAAGTGAACTTGGACAAAGAAAGGGCTTCCACTGCACTCCGGTATCAATGTATCTTGTCCCAAGTTCGTACTTGTGTTCTCATTGCCTTTTGCTCTTATTTGACATTTTGGTGAGGCAATGGGGTTAAAGGGCCAAAAGTTCTCCTATTTTGGTGCTTAATGCCAAAGGGGGAGAAAGTAAGGCCAAAGAAAATGGATCAGCCAACCACTTGTGAATTTCAAAAAGTGTAGAGTTAGAATCTTTGTGTTTGATCAAAACCCTCTTATTGCAAAAATTGTTCTCTTATGGGGGAGAATTTCGATTATGGAAAAAGGGGGAGTTTTTGGTATTTGATCAAATATACTCTTGAAAGATCTCTTGATTTGCCAAAACAAGTGTGTTTGACATTAGAGATAAGAAAAAGAATTTGTTTTGTGAAAATAAACCAAGTGGTGGCAAAAGTGATCCAAATATGCCAAATTCCTTGAAAATCTTATTAGTCTTCAATTTGCATTTTTTGAGATCTTCTAGATATGTTAGTTCGAAATGAGTTGCTTTCTAATGTGTTGGCATAAATCACTAAAAGGGGGGAGATTGAAAGGGAAATGTGCCCTTGGGCTATTTCTATATTGTTTTGGTGATTAGATGCACAACACACTATGTGTGAACTAACATAATGTTGAGCAAAGGAATATCTAGATGGATCAAGTGTGAAGGTAAGTTCTAGACACATAGTCAATTATTTTATGTGCTAAACCTGCTTGTCTAAGTGCCAGGAACTCAATTAAGTTAAGTCCAAAAGGAGCAAAAGAAGTTCAGCTGAAACAATCAGTAGAGCACCATCTGCGGGTGCATCGGACAGTGCCCGGTGCCTAGGCTGGCTCAGCGACGAACTCGCTGCTCTCGGGAATCGCCAATGATGTTGCGGCTAAAATTCACCGGGCCGTCCGGTGAGCCAACAATGTCCGTGCCAACGGCCGGCAGCGCGATTGACGCGCAATCACCGGGCGACACGTGGCCAGAGGCAACAGTCACTAGGCCGCACCGGACTATCCGGTGTGCACCAGACAATGTCCGGTGTACCAAGGGGACCGAGGATTCAACGACCGGCTATGCCAAAGAAGGAAACATATCGTGCACTGTTCATGTCCGGTGGTGCACCGGACTGTCCGGTGTGCCAACAGACAGAAGGCAAGAATTGCCTACCAAATGGAGATCCAACGGCTCCTAGCTGCCTTGGTGCTATAAAAGGGACCCCTAGGCGCATGGAGTAGTACACCAAGCCTCCACTGAACATCCTAAGATGCCTAGACTCCGCAAGCACGCATCTAGATCATTGTGTTTGAGATTTGAGCACTTGTTGAGTTGTGAAAACTCGTTGCGCTGTGTTTGCGCGTGTCGCTTTTGTGACTCTAGCTCTTGCATGTGTTTCTATTCCCTCCCTTACTCTTGTGGTTTTCATTGTGATCAATATTGTAAGGGTGAGAGGCTCCAACTTGTGGAGATTCCTCACAAAGGGAACATCTGCTATAAGGAAGAATACCGTGGTATTCAAGTGGATCATTGGATCGCTTGAAAAGGGTTGAGTGCAACCCTCGTCCATTGGGACGCCACAACGTGGAAGTAGGCAAGTAGTCAACTTGGCCGAACCACGGGATAAAATTGTTGTGTCATCTATTGTTATTTGTGTGTGATTCTCTCTGCTTCTACTCACTTGATAATTGCTCTAAGTTTAATACTCACCTTATGAAGAGCAATTAAGTGAAGAAGTCATCTCTTTCTCTCTAGACATAGCACCTTGGTTTTGATTCCACTAACATTTCATAAACCAAGTTTGTGCCATTTAGTGTTGATTTTTACAGGATCACCTATTCACTCCCCCCTCTAGGTGCTCTCAGCGGGGAGCAGGGGAATTTGGGCCGGTTTTGGCCCATGTCGCCAGGAGGGCTTTCTTCTCTCTTTTTTCTTTCTTTTTTTCCTTTGAATTTTCCTTTATTTCATTTTCTATTCCTTTCCTTTATTAGAAATTTGACACAGTTTTGAATGTAACTTGAATATCAACTTCAATTCAAATACAACACAAGAAGAAGGTCTAGCATGATGCACAACTTTTAAATTTGTATTCATAATCATTTATTTGCTTAGCCACATATACTAAGAGTGTTGTTTGTCACATGGATGAAAAAGACACATCATAACAATAATCCCATACTCTCTTTATTCTAAAATGTGGGTCTTACAAATCCCACCCCTTAAAAATAATCTCGACCCCGAGATTACAACGAACTAGGAAAAGGTGGGGAAATTCTACTCGTAATTCATCTTCTTGTTCCCAGGTGGCTTCATCTTCTACGTGATGACTCCATTGTACCTTGCACATCTTAATCACTTTATTCCCGGTGACACGAGTCAAGGTATTGACGATCTTGATGGGATATTCCTTGTAGGTTAGATCACCCTGCACATTGAGTTCCTCCATAGGTAGTTGCTCTTCTGGCACTCTGAGGCATTTCTTCAACTGGGACACATGTAAGACGTCATGGACATCTGCTAGATGGCTGGGTAATTCCAGTTGATAAGCCACTTCTCCAACTCGCTTTAGGATTATGAAGGGTCCAATAAAGCGAGGGGACAACTTTCCTTTAACTTTAAACCTTCTCATACCCCGAATTGGTGACACCTTTAGGTACACGTGATTATCCTCCTCAAACTCTAGTTGTGTTCTTCGGGTGTCCGCATAGCTTTTCTGCCTCGACTGTGCAGTTCTCAGATTCTCCCTGATTATTCGAACTTGTTCCTCTCCTTCTTGGATAATTTCCGGTCCAAAGAACTACCTTTCACCAGTATGATCCCAATACATAGGGGTCCTACACTTCCTTCCATATAATGCTTCAAACGGGGACATCTTCAAACTAGCTTGATAGATGTTATTATAAGAGAACTCTGCGTAGGGTAAACTTTTGTCCCAACTGCCACCATGCTTAAGAGCACAAGCTCTAAACATATCCACCAGTACCTAATTTGTTCTCTCGGTCTGCCCATCTGTTTGGGAATGATAGACCAAGCTGAAATTCAACCTTGTGTCCATGCACTCATGTAACTTCTGCCATAACCGGGAAATGAACTGAGATCATGTGTCAGATACGATCTTCTTTGGCACGCCATGTAGACATACAATCTATGACATGTACAATTCTGCCAATCGGGCTCCCGAATAAGTGGTCTTCACCGGAATAAAGTGGGCTACTTTGGTTAGCCTGTCCACAATTACCCAAATAGAGTCATACCCAGCAGAAGTGTGGGGTAGACCAACAATGAAATCCATACCAATCTCTTCCCACTTCTATACAAGTATCTTAAGCGGGCGCGGTAACCCAGCAGGTCTCTGATGTTCAACTTTTACCCTCTAGTAAACATCACACAATGCTACATGTGAAGCTACCTCTCTCTTCATGCCATACCACTAGTATTTTTGTTTTAGGTCCTGATACATTTTGGTACTACTCGGGTGAATGGAATAAGCTGAGTCATGAGCTTCCTTCAATATGGTTTCATGCAGTCTATCAATTTTAGGAACACATATCCTGTTCTTGAACCAGATTGTGCGTTCTCTTTATTGTTGCTTCTTTATAGTAAATAATTACAAATATACCTTCGTAAGCAAAAGCAACAATACCAAAGATGGGGAAACCATAACTTCGAAGATAGAACAATTCCCATCCTGGCCTCTGAAAATCTGTCTGCGTGCATGGTGTTGTACATATATTTATAGTGGTAGGGTACAACTTTGTAAAATTACAATGATCCCTCAGTTCTATACAAATACCATGTAAAATCAACAAAGGGAATTATTGCCATTTCTTCCATAGTCGTGTTGGACAAGCCTTGAGGATCTCAACTTCTGCCTCCATTGACACATCCGCAATGCCGAGCCGAAGATCATTCATTCGTCTTCGTGTCTGTGTGCTAGTTGTACATCGTTCTGAGACGATGGTATCCTTCGTCAATTGCGCTATTGTGTCTAAGGAAGACTTAGAAACTGTCACACCCGGATTTCGGGGCACCAAGACCCGGGCGCGAACATAAACACCAGGTGTGCTGGGACCAAGTCTCACACATATGATGCATAGTGGCACAGGATCGAATGTCACATCTTTACTATATAACAGGAGTTCTATACAAAATAATTAAATAATTACATCATATGAGGAAACGATCCAGCAACCCAAAGTTGACTGGGAGACGACGGCCTAGATCTCTCTCACGAACTCATCGCAGCATCCTCCATGTGCCTCATCCTGTGGTACCTGTTCTTGACCTGTGGGGGGGTGTGAGACAGCAAGAGTGAGCTCACATACGTTCATCGCTCAACAAGTTGTGGGGAATAATGTGCATGAACTCGCCAAAGGTGGGAGCTCACGTGAAGTGTAAGGCTTACCAAAGAGGATGGTTAGAGCTGAGCATTGCTTTTAAAGTTGGTCAAAATTTTATTAGCAATTACTAAGTATAAGTAAATACCAACCCAATTAAGTAGTAGAACAGAAGTAACAACATCACCTGCGATGCAATGCATATGACAAATTGAGTTTAAGTTCCATAATTTAATCATGTGAGTGTCCGAGCCGCTCATGACCGTGAGCACGGCTAGTATACCAGTTTTACACTCTGCAGAGGTTGCGCATCTTTACCCACAAGTCGTGTTACCCATTTGCCACGGAGTTGATCAGACTCCATACACCTCTACCAAGGAAGCGAGGCAGGGTACCACTATGAGGCCTTTACAAAGTTCCACTAGCTTCAGACTACCCGCTACAGTTTATAGGAAGCTCCAATGCAGGAATCCCTTGCAGGACCGCCATCGCAGCAAAATCCTCCCGAGGGCCTCCCTACACTGACCACTCCCCTACTGCCCTTGCCCCTTTCGGGTAAGGTAGCCGTCCACTAGCTTTCCTAGTTAATCAGCCAAGGGCGTCCCATTAAACCCTTGTGGTAGCACTGTTTTCCCGGGTGGTTCTCCATGTTCCAATTAACATAATGATCTTATCATGAACGATAAATAACAACGGATAACAAAAGTATAATCATGAGTAATGTATCTTCATACCCAAAACCACATAAAGCACTAGCAAGTACTACCCAAAAAGTTCAGTGGTAACAAGGTATAAAGATAATCAAACTAGGGTATCCTATTAGGACCCATCAAAATTAACCTATGCAGATCATTATGATTAATTAGAACATGAGTGGGTAAAAAGAAGTGATCAAGGGCACAACTTGCCTTCCACGAGCTCCTGCTCAGCAGTCTCTACTTGCTGAACCTCAGATTCCTGTGTAGCCTGCTCGTCTACTCGCATCAACACAATACATACATAGTATAGCAAAAATTAACATCACATCAAACATATACAGTAATAAACTAGACATTAAAATATGATCACAGGAACTGGAATCATTAAATTTGGAGTTATATATTTTAAGTTATGGATTTTCTAAGGTTTTATGCATTTAATACAAGATTAAGTGAAAGAATAATTTTAATGTGTTTGTCATGTCAGAACAGAGGCACTAATGGGTAGACAATATTATTACAAAAATTTAGGAACTGGAATGGATCAATTTGGAGTTCCTATGCATTTTCTATGAATTATACAAATTATATGAATTGTTTTTATATTAAAAACTCATTTCCTAATTCATTTTCTTGATTTTATAACGCTCTGGACGGGGCCTCAATTCCAGGAAACAGCAGGGGTCTCGGTGCAAGTGTTTCCAAGACACAGTCTACAGTCCCTATGGGACGGCGGGTTGATTCTTAAACACCATGAGGGGTTTTCTGCAAAGTGGATACGCGAAGGGGTATGGTCGGTTCCTGGCCGTCAGATTTCGCGCGAGTGGTAGGGATTAGATCCGCGCGGATCCAACCCAGAGCGTCGCAGAACCATCCGATTGGGGACCAACGGCGGGGATTTTAAAATGTTAGGATCATTACGCGTCCGTCCGTTTATGATCTAACGGCAAGGATCTGATTCAGCAAAGGGTTACGCATTGAACTGATCTACACCATCCCTTTTGCATCCTACGGCCGTCGTGTTTCTTCCACCCCCGCACAGCACGGCGATGAACAGAAGACATCGCGGCGCGCTCACACCCACGGCAAAGACCCCACCGGCGACGCGACGCGCCATTACCGCCTGATGTGAGTACGCCCAGCGATCACTACTTCCCTAGCACCGGCACAAGTATTCGCGGAGCTTACACTTATTACTAGAGCGACGCACTTACCGCCGCGAAGGTGAGGACAGGCTGGCGCGCATGGACCGAGGGTCCGCCACGTGATGGGGGTGCCGAGGATCCTTGATGTCGAGGTACCCAGGTGTTCCCGCCGCCGCACCCGTAGCTCTCGAACTGAGTGCGTTTATGGTGGATATGGCGATTCTGGCGCACGTTCTCTCCACCCGCGCCGACTACGGCGATGATGAGGACGCTACTGCTATGTTCGGGGAAACGAGGGGAGGAATCGTTGTGCGCGGAGGAAGGAGCGGCAGTCCTCCCTTTTCTAGCCACGAAGCACGGAGTTTCAGGGCCCGGGTAGCCAGCAGGGATTGCGGGGAGTTGGGTGCAACGAACCCCATGGAGTCCGCGGCGCCAACAGCCATCCAGGCGAGAGGGAGTTTCTAGCATCGCGGTCCCGCGATCCAGCGAAGGCGTCGGGGATCACCCACTGACCTGTGGGGCCAAGGGGTCGGCACTAGGTCATCAGGCGGCGGGGCTTCCTTCCTTGGCTGGCGCGATGGGGCGGATTGGGCCGAATGTGAGGGAGACGGCCCAAGTGCCAATTTATTTTTTTATTTTCTTTTGCTTTCTTCTCTCTTTCTCTAAAATTCAAATTTGAATTTACCCTGTTGTGGACTTGTACTCATTTTTGAATGTATACTTTAGTCAGGCCATTATGGGTTTAATTTACTTATCTATAAATTTACTTTATATTTTATAGTATTTCTTTCTCCTTTCTCTCCTCTTCTTTCTTTCTTTTTTTTATTTCCCACTACTAGATATTCAAAATAGACATTAAATCCCCAAATTGGGACATTAATTTATTTCTATTAATGTTATCACTATTTTTATTAAATGCACAAACAAAACTCCCATATGATGCATGGCTTTTCTTTTTGTGTTTTAGTAAAGAATTATTCCCTTTACTTATGTTTAGTCACATGTCTTAAGAAGTAGTTGGCAAATAACATAAGGAGATCAACTCTTTTATAAGTTTTATAATTTGGGTATTACAAATCCTACCCCCCTTAAAAATAATCTCGTCCTCGAGATTTGTGAGAAAAGGGACACAAAAGGATTGGTCAGCTGTTAGTCTATAATTGGTTCAAAAATTCAGAGTCTTATTTTGTTAGTCAATAGTGGGTGATTAGGAGAGTATATGTATCCAGCTACTTATTATGTGGGATAAAAGATGGATAGGTTAGGACAAGAATAGGCAGAGGTAAGAAAGTTTATGGTGATGAAGAACTCCGTGCTGGGTGGTAATGTATCCGAAGGTTGAGTTTGACTTCTCTCCTTCCTTGACAAGGTTGATCTTTTCTTCTCGGTCTTGTGCTCATTGATTCGAGGTTAGTGTATATTATCGGAGTTGGGGAAATATGGTTAGAATAGTTATGGGTGAGATGGACTATATGATGTAGATCAAAAGTTTGTTTGATGTAGGGGTTGATAGATTATGCAATCCATCATAACTCTATTGGCTAGGTTAGCTCTTTTTTTTTGGCTCACAGTTGAGTTGCACTAATTTTAGGTTTAAGTGCATAAGGGGAGAACAAGGTTTACAAGAGTAGGGTCTCATTTATTTTACCACTATTAACTGGTTAAGCGACTGACCTTAGGTTAGTTCAACTTAGGTTAGACTTCGTTAGGTTAGATTAATCCATCACATTAGATCAGATCTAGGTTAGATTGTTATGACTAGATAAGATCTCATTAATTTGGATTAGATCATGGTTGTTACTTTAGGATGAGATAAGCAAAGTTGTTAGGATAAGACGAATCTGTCAAGGTGAGATGAATCTATTGAGATAAGAGAGAATCTTTTAAGCCAAGATGGATCTATTAAGATGAGATATATTTCAATTAGGATAAGTTGTGATCTTTTGAGATGAGATGGATCTATGAGTGTAGGTGTAGAATAGGATCTTTTAGGATGAGATGGATATTGTTAGGCTAGATATTTTAATGGGGAATAATCTAGTTTGTCTAGTTATTTTTATAAGCATTTTTTCTATATGTATATGTAGATATTACTCCACAACCCATCACACTCAATCAAAGATCCAAATCAGACAAATATCATAAGCACAAGCATTCAAGTTCATAGATATCTAAAAAATATATAGTTTTGTTTTTGTTCCTAAGAATAGGTCTCCTATTCCTAAATGTTACTTTAGATACAGGACTTCAAAGTGTGAAATCCACATTTGTCTTTAGAAGGAAAAAAAAATAAGAGTAATCAGAGTAAAGCGGAAATAGATGAGAAAAGATTAAGAAAAGTTTAGAAAAGAATCAGAGTAGCAAGGGTAAGTAAAGAATGGTTGTCCAGTTCTATCTAGGTTTCGTCCTACAGTCAACATTCCTCTGATACCACTTCTGTCACACCCGGATTTCGGGGCACCAAGACCCGGGCGCGAACATAAACACCAGGTGTGCTGGGACCAAGTCTCACACATATGATGCATAGTGGCACAGGATCGAATGTCACATCTTTACTATATAACAGGAGTTCTATACAAAATAATTAAATAATTACATCATATGAGGAAACGATCCAGCAACCCAAAGTTGACTGGGAGACGACGGCCTAGATCTCTCTCACGAACTCATCGCAGCATCCTCCATGTGCCTCATCCTGTGGTACCTGTTCTTGACCTGTGGGGGGGTGTGAGACAGCAAGAGTGAGCTCACATACGTTCATCGCTCAACAAGTTGTGGGGAATAATGTGCATGAACTCGCCAAAGGTGGGAGCTCACGTGAAGTGTAAGGCTTACCAAAGAGGATGGTTAGAGCTGAGCATTGCTTTTAAAGTTGGTCAAAATTTTATTAGCAATTACTAAGTATAAGTAAATACCAACCCAATTAAGTAGTAGAACAGAAGTAACAACATCACCTGCGATGCAATGCATATGACAAATTGAGTTTAAGTTCCATAATTTAATCATGTGAGTGTCCGAGCCGCTCATGACCGTGAGCACGGCTAGTATACCAGTTTTACACTCTGCAGAGGTTGCGCATCTTTACCCACAAGTCGTGTTACCCATTTGCCACGGAGTTGATCAGACTCCATACACCTCTACCAAGGAAGCGAGGCAGGGTACCACTACGAGGCCTTTACAAAGTTCCACTAGCTTCAGACTACCCGCTACAGTTTATAGGAAGCTCCAATGCAGGAATCCCTTGCAGGACCGCCATCGCAGCAAAATCCTCCCGAGGGCCTCCCTACACTGACCACTCCCCTACTGCCCTTGCCCCTTTCGGGTAAGGTAGCCGTCCACTAGCTTTCCTAGTTAATCAGCCAAGGGCGTCCCATTAAACCCTTGTGGTAGCACTGTTTTCCCGGGTGGTTCTCCATGTTCCAATTAACATAATGATCTTATCATGAACGATAAATAACAACGGATAACAAAAGTATAATCATGAGTAATGTATCTTCATACCCAAAACCACATAAAGCACTAGCAAGTACTACCCAAAAAGTTCAGTGGTAACAAGGTATAAAGATAATCAAACTAGGGTATCCTATTAGGACCCATCAAAATTAACCTATGCAGATCATTATGATTAATTAGAACATGAGTGGGTAAAAAGAAGTGATCAAGGGCACAACTTGCCTTCCACGAGCTCCTGCTCAGCAGTCTCTACTTGCTGAACCTCAGATTCCTGTGTAGCCTGCTCGTCTACTCGCATCAACACAATACATACATAGTATAGCAAAAATTAACATCACATCAAACATATACAGTAATAAACTAGACATTAAAATATGATCACAGGAACTGGAATCATTAAATTTGGAGTTATATATTTTAAGTTATGGATTTTCTAAGGTTTTATGCATTTAATACAAGATTAAGTGAAAGAATAATTTTAATGTGTTTGTCATGTCAGAACAGAGGCACTAATGGGTAGACAATATTATTACAAAAATTTAGGAACTGGAATGGATCAATTTGGAGTTCCTATGCATTTTCTATGAATTATACAAATTATATGAATTGTTTTTATATTAAAAACTCATTTCCTAATTCATTTTCTTGATTTTATAACGCTCTGGACGGGGCCTCAATTCCAGGAAACAGCAGGGGTCTCGGTGCAAGTGTTTCCAAGACACAGTCTACAGTCCCTATGGGACGGCGGGTTGATTCTTAAACACCATGAGGGGTTTTCTGCAAAGTGGATACGCGAAGGGGTATGGTCGGTTCCTGGCCGTCAGATTTCGCGCGAGTGGTAGGGATTAGATCCGCGCGGATCCAACCCAGAGCGTCGCAGAACCATCCGATTGGGGACCAACGGCGGGGATTTTAAAATGTTAGGATCATTACGCGTCCGTCCGTTTATGATCTAACGGCAAGGATCTGATTCAGCAAAGGGTTACGCATTGAACTGATCTACACCATCCCTTTTGCATCCTACGGCCGTCGTGTTTCTTCCACCCCCGCACAGCACGGCGATGAACAGAAGACATCGCGGCGCGCTCACACCCACGGCAAAGACCCCACCGGCGACGCGACGCGCCATTACCGCCTGATGTGAGTACGCCCAGCGATCACTACTTCCCTAGCACCGGCACAAGTATTCGCGGAGCTTACACTTATTACTAGAGCGACGCACTTACCGCCGCGAAGGTGAGGACAGGCTGGCGCGCATGGACCGAGGGTCCGCCACGTGATGGGGGTGCCGAGGATCCTTGATGTCGAGGTACCCAGGTGTTCCCGCCGCCGCACCCGTAGCTCTCGAACTGAGTGCGTTTATGGTGGATATGGCGATTCTGGCGCACGTTCTCTCCACCCGCGCCGACTACGGCGATGATGAGGACGCTACTGCTATGTTCGGGGAAACGAGGGGAGGAATCGTTGTGCGCGGAGGAAGGAGCGGCAGTCCTCCCTTTTCTAGCCACGAAGCACGGAGTTTCAGGGCCCGGGTAGCCAGCAGGGATTGCGGGGAGTTGGGTGCAACGAACCCCATGGAGTCCGCGGCGCCAACAGCCATCCAGGCGAGAGGGAGTTTCTAGCATCGCGGTCCCGCGATCCAGCGAAGGCGTCGGGGATCACCCACTGACTTGTGGGGCCAAGGGGTCGGCACTAGGTCATCAGGCGGCGGGGCTTCCTTCCTTGGCTGGCGCGATGGGGCGGATTGGGCCGAATGTGAGGGAGACGGCCCAAGTGCCAATTTATTTTTTTATTTTCTTTTGCTTTCTTCTCTCTTTCTCTAAAATTCAAATTTGAATTTACCCTGTTGTGGACTTGTACTCATTTTTGAATGTATACTTTAGTCAGGCCATTATGGGTTTAATTTACTTATCTATAAATTTACTTTATATTTTATAGTATTTCTTTCTCCTTTCTCTCCTCTTCTTTCTTTCTTTTTTTTTATTTCCCACTACTAGATATTCAAAATAGACATTAAATCCCCAAATTGGGACATTAATTTATTTCTATTAATGTTATCACTATTTTTATTAAATGCACAAACAAAACTCCCATATGATGCATGGCTTTTCTTTTTGTGTTTTAGTAAAGAATTATTTCCTTTACTTATGTTTAGTCACATGTCTTAAGAAGTAGTTGGCAAATAACATAAGGAGATCAACTCTTTTATAAGTTTTATAATTTGGGTATTACAGAAACAATTCTCAAATTAATGGTTTTAGGTCCTTCGACCAGGGAAGGCCCCTAACAGATGTCGACTTGTCTGGCTCTTGAATGGAGTATGAATTTGCATTCAATGTTTCGTGTTTGATCACCCGTGGGATCATTGCTTCTTCCCTATACATGAGCTTGAAAGGTCTTTAGCCTGTAGCCCTAGACACAGTGGTGTTGAGTCCCTAGAGGACTTCAGGTAGCTGGTCAGTCCATTTGTCTTTTTTTTTGTCGAGCAATATCTTTTTGATGACGGTAAATATGTTTTTGTTGCGCTATCATTGACTCTGTTTGATTAGAGGTGGTATACGGAGGTAAAGTTAACTTTGGTTTCGTTGGTATACGGAGGTAAAGTTATTCCTGAACCCAGGTCCCTCGCATCGAAGACCATGCACTAGGGTTTCTTCCGGCCAGGAATTGTCAGAGATGCACTCCACATAGCTTGCTCCTGCGAGGCACGCTAGAAATTCTCATCCAAAAGGGGCTCTCTCAACCAACAAAATTGATAGCCTATAAATTTATAGGAGTAGCTATACACAAGAATAGAAAGGGATTTTTGGGATACTCTCGGAAGTAGCTACTCATATTTTAATAAAATACCTTATGTGTGGGCGTATACGCTTTTATCATTTTGAGTACGTTTATATCACTCCTACAGTCACAGTTTTTCGCAGACGAACAAAAACGACCTCCAGAGGCTGGCAAGCAGTTCGTCTATCCTTCTTATGCATGCCTTTGCTAATAAATTACTCCGTTCCAAAATATAATTTGTTTTACACTAAATATATATTCATTAATTAACAGATGAATATAATTTGTATGTATGTCTATATTTATTATCAATTATTCAGATGTGAATGGAAAAAAAGAATGCTATAAATAACTATATTTTAGAACAGAGTGAGTAATAAATATACATAAAAACTCCACTAACATATCGATGGGATTAGAGAAAATTAGCGTGGGTAGTATGACAAGACTAACTCCAGTACAAAACCAAAGTTAGCTCTGAGTACGTGTAGTACATACCATTTTCTGGCTTCATAACCATAATACCCATGAGGATCTTACCATGGATGAAAATTTCGATAGGGTCTATGGTAACAGCATCCTTCCATGGAACAGTGTCGTTTATCCGTCCTCACATTCGTGGCCCAACCAAGTTTTATGTGACGAGCTAGGTGTCCCCAATCTGCAATGATATGGTGCATGGAGGTAGGAATGGAGACCAGCTCCCACAAAATTTCTTCCTACCCTAGAGTAAGGCATATGCTCATTGCTCTTGACTCTTGAATATAAGGTGTTACTCATGGACACAAGGATGACATGGTTCATACTCAGCTACACCGTGGACCACAGTATAGTATACATCAGCAGCCAAATCTCCACCTTGCTTGCCCATCTAGCTTGCTGATGCTTCACATGCCCAGAAGCTCACATATGTGAATAGCTTAACATCCAGAAGGCATGCATCTTATATATAGCCAGCTTACCAAATCAACTTTCAACCTGCAGTAATGGAGCCTTCATTCCTACCATGTGACGGCTCGTTTACGAATGTTCAGAAATTGTTGGTAAAGATGCTAAACATTATTTGCCCTTTATGAAAATTATTTAGAAAATTTATGGCAAGCACGTCGTACATGGTAGAGCTGTACCCATTCAGATTCGTAGATAGTACACCGTTCATAAAGTTTAGTTCCCTAGGCAAATAGAAATTAATTAAACTATAAAAAAGAGTAAATTATTCAAATTAATTCTTACACCATTGAACAATAACATATATAAATTTAGAAAAAATTAGGTTAGATAGAATATAAGATAACAAATATCTTAGAATAAATTTGAAATTAAAGTAACAAAGACCTTTTTTTAAAAAAAGAACTACAATCTTTTACCGATTAAGTCAATATTGTCATTGAAGTCTATAAAAACTGTTATTATATAACACCTCACAGTCACAGACATTCTTCTAGCATCCGAATAGGATCTCAAAGATACAATTGCATGCCATACGGGGTGAAGAGCAATTATGCTTGATACGAGCCATGATGAGTCTATGCTAGTGATGGCAACCGGGAATTCTCCGTAGGAGAATAGCTCTTCATCCTCGTCTCGGCGATAAAAATTTTCCCGTGGGAATCCCGACGAACGTTTGTGGTAGACATTTATTTCTCATCCCTGTTCCCCATGAGGAAAAAAAATCCCCGATGTGGATCCCCATCCCCGCTTAAGTTATAATTTGGTTGTACATCCTTTGTTATCAATACAAAATATTGCACTTATACATATTGTCAGATGTAAGAAATCATTCTGTGTACATCAAAATGAACATATTTGTATAATGAGTAATCTCTTGATAAGATAATTATTTATTTTTTTCATTAACAATCAGACGAAAATATCGTCACGTGTAAGTTTAACGGGCCCATGGGGAACGAAGATGGGCCCATCCTCATTTACGCATCGGAGGGAGATTTTTTTCCATTTTTACATCTTCGTGGGAGGAAAAAAAACTTCCCCGTCCTATACAATCTATACTACCTATTAAGACTCTAAGGGGTAGGCTGCCCCATTCCTGGTTCTGCCATTCCCATTCCTGTTTCTACCGTTCTCATTCCCATTCCCGGTTCTTTCTCCACCCCGATGCCCCTCCCCCTCCCCCGTGTGATCCCCTCTCCAGATCGATGTCTGCCCCGGTCGTAACCCCCGCGGCTCACCGCACGAAACCGCCGCGAGATCTTGGAGCTCGGCCTCTGACGATGGCTACGACTACCTCGCCAACCTCCGCGAGCTCTGTCCCCCTCCCTCTCCTCCACTGGCGGCGGGGGATCCTCGGCCATGTTCCTCCCGAGGCGCCGGCCCACGCGCTTCGGCCTCCGCGTGGTCATCAAGGTCCTGCCACCGCCTCGCCTTCTCCTTGCCGCCGTGCGGTTGAGCGCCGACGACGTTCGGGCTCCGGCGGTTCCTGCAGGAGCAGCCGGCATTCTGCCCCGCCGTGCCGCCCGACCGCTTCATGCCCCTGGCCGACCGGATCCGGGACCTCGGGGTCGGCGTCGCGTTCCCACGGATCAACCTCGACGGCCTCGTGTCGCCCGCGCCGGCGCTGGCGCCGGCCAAGCGGGAGCCGGATGCGGCGCTGTCCGCAGCGAGCCTCACGGTGGAGGAGGCGCGCAAGGTGCTGCGAGCCACGCAGATGGAGGCGGCGCTCACGCGGATTCGGGAGTCTGGCGCCGGCGCAGTGCCGTACGCGCGACTTCGTGCGCCTCTGCTGCGACGCCGCCGGCCCGAACGCGGGCCCCTCCGTCGCGCGCTCGACGAGTCCGGATCCTCTCCCTCCTCCACCTTGGCTTCGCGCGCGTCGCCACCCCCCATCCCCTCACGAGCCGCCCCACCATCTCGGTCCTTGTCGGTGATATCCTCTCCCTCCTCCACCTCGGCTTCGCGCCGCCGCCGGCTCTTGCTCTCGCCTCCCTCCATTCCCCTAAAACGCACAACAGAGTCCAGATTGCAGTTCCTTCGGCCCATTCGGCCGTCACATCAGGCCCGCGCCACGCCACCAGCCGCCACACGACAGGACCCAGATGCCAAAGAAGATGGGCGTGAACTCCAAGGCAGAGGCGGCCTGCGAGCGCCGCTCCACCGTGGAGGTCGACTGGCGCGACCGCCGAGAGGGCGTCGTGGAGGAGCAGTACTGGGCCGCCTCCCCGCCTTCCTTGCTGTTGTATGCACAGATTTCTCCTCTTACACTACCGACCCGAGCCATCCCATCCGCCCCGCATCCTTGCATCGGACCTCATAAGTTTGAACCAACAATCAGCTGCGGGGCCACCACCTCCTGAGGTCATACTCCTATGCTGTAGCCTGGGTAGCGGTCTCAACATCCACGGGATTGTCACAGTTGATTCAGCTATGGTAAGTTGCCAGGCTAGGCAATCATTCAGCCTTCTATGGGATAGTTGTAGTGTGTTCCCAACACTGTTTTTTTTTGCTATTTTTGCATGCAGATGCTCGAGGAGGATGTGGCAGTTCCAGTCTCATTTGCTAATGAAGCTCCAAAGGATACTACAAAGATGGACACAGATGATGCACCAAGTGATCCTGTCTCTGGAACTGATGTGAATGTGCATGAGCCTGATACTACTGAGGCTGCTCCTGCAGCTGAAAATGGAGCAGAAAATCCCGAGGAAAAATCTGTTCCAATGGAAACTGATGCAAAGGTGTGATATATTCTTCACAAATTTTGGAAAAATCCTATTTTGTTTGCAGCATGCTGATGGATTTGATGATTTTTAGATTGTTGCGACCTTCCATAATGGGGGTTTTCTGTTTATTCTGACTGCTTGTCGTATCTTGAGATGGCATAGCAGGCGGTCAATTTTGGAGGCTACCATTCTTGTTGTGATCATGTGTTAGAAATTTACGGATTAGTTTCATGCAAGTTATATACTTGCTCTCTTGTTAGGTTCATGAATGCTTTGGATGAGAAGTTAGTAATTTGTTGATTTGCTTCTTATATATATTTTATTTAGGTTGAGCCATCAGAAAGGAAAGTTAAGAGAACTTCTGTTCCGGTCCATGCGTTGGTCTATGGTGCCTTGGCTGTAGCTGACCTGCAGAAGGCTGTAGAGAAAGAGTATGAGATGGCTCTTCAGGACAGAGTAATGGATGAAACCAAAGAGAAGAAAAATGTTGTGGAAGCTTATGTCTATGACATGCGTAACAAGGTATGTGGAGATGCATGCCTTGATGGTTTTCCTTGTGAATATAAACAGTATCTAATGTTCTTTTTTATTGTATTTAGCTCTACGATAGATACAACGATTTTGTGACACCTGAGGAGAAGGAAGGGTTGATTGGAAAGCTTCGGGAGGTTGAAGATTGGCTGTATGAAGATGGTGAGGATGAGACAAAGGGAGTCTATATTTCTAAACTGGAAGATCTTAATAAGGTATTTCTATATGCACTGAATTACAGCATTGCTTGGTCAACGCCCGCGGAGACTTCTTGCATGCTTGTGAATTTAGATGACACAAGTTTTCTTCAATTGCAGATTGGTGACCCAATTGAGGCACGGTACAAGGAGTCAACAGAAAGGGGTTCCTCTGTAGATCAACTGGTCTACTGCATCAACAGTTTCAGAGAGGCTGCTTTGTCCAGTGACCAAAAGTTTGGCCATATCGACATATCTGAGAAACAGAAGGTAGGGCAGAGTGCCATTTAGTAATCTTCAGTTTCAGTAGCGCTAGACTGTTCCTTGTTATGGTCGTCATGCCCTGTGATTTATTTCCAAGCATGTGTTGTAGAAGAGGTAAATCTCTACTACTTATTAAGTTAGTAAGGGGTAGGCTGCCCATTCCCTGTTCTGCCATTCCCTACCATTCACGTATGTACAGATGCTATGATTAGGCTCAGAGTGAAAATAAGGTTTCAGAATTAGTTATTTTCAATCTCAAAGGTTAAGATAACTCAAAACATACCTGATGATTATAGAAATGAAGAACCCATACAACAAACCAACTAGCATCTATATTATAAAAAAATATTTCCTGTTTTAGTTGTTGATATTTATTATGCCTCATAATTATTAAATTTATTTTTATAGATATTTGATAAGTTTGATGTCATCATAATATCGTATTCTCTGAAGTGTGTGCCATTCAAATTGAGTATTGTTGTTTGAGACCTTTGGTACGTATTTATTTTATAAAAATGAGAGCAAAATTGTGTACCTGATGTTATATGCAGCTATGTTTAATATAGTCCTAATATCTTCAACTCGGCAACATGGCTATGATCAAGGTCTGTCACATGGTCAGCTCCTTCAAGGTCCTATACAATATAGTCCTGACAACATTGAAATATTAAATGTCAAGCAACCTATTTAATACAGGTTTTATGGGCTAAGTGAGATAAGGAAGAATGATGAAGGTAAGTTCTCTTTGTAACGAGTTCAATCCGTGCATTCACAATTGAGCCAAGTTTGTCCAGTTAGCCTTCTTATCTGCTTGTTGTGCACTACAATCTGTTCTGTTCTGTGAACTCGATGTTATCTGGTCATCTGATGCTACCTATCCTGATTATTTTGGAAGTGCATAGGAGTTTTTGTCTCGAGTTTGGTATGGAGCCATGGATAGAGAATTCTCAAATAATTTTGAGCCATGGATAGAGAATTCTCCGAGACGCTAGACACGCCACCACATCGTCTGCGCCGCGAGATCGAGAATGTCCATCTCTATGCGGCTCGCGATCCCTGCTCCTGCCGTCACCGCCGCCGCGCCGACACGGCTGAGGGTGCGAGCGGCAGCGGCAGGGAACGACGACTCTCTCCCTGTCGCGCGCGTCGCCGTGCAGGCGGAGACGGGCGCGCTCAGGTGAGGCAGAGGCTGAGGCCGAGGCTGCGGCGGTTGTGCGTTCTCGGCGAAACTAAACCTGCAACTTTCGTGGGACCATTGATCCGACGCGCATTTGTGCAGGGGATGCGCCTCGCTGCCGTCGAAGCCGCTGGGAGCGGCCCAGCCGTGCCGGAGCAGGGGGGCCGCCGCCGTGTGTCAGTCGTTGGCGCACCTCAGCGCGCGCACCATCTAGTGGATCTCCGCCGGAACCATCGCGTGAGTGCCTCACCTGCCCCCTATCCTGACACCCAAAACGTCCAAACAAAAAGTCCCTTTCTGTCCACTCCGCTCTCTCTCTTTTTTTAGGCATCGTGTGACTGTGATGGGCACGAGCTATCTTACACGTTCAGAAAATATGATTTATTGTTATTTTGCCTTCTTATTAAGGATCCTGAGCTATTTGCCTTCTTATTAGTCGAGTTTGGCATGTTGGTAGCTGTATACGCCTGTCAGATGTGTAATGTTGTGACATGTGGTCTCATTATTCATGTTGCAAGGGCAGTACATCAGGCGCTATATTTTTTTGCTGAGGAATCTCAGGTGCTACATTGGCATATGCCGTCACCACTCTGGTAGTAGCTAGCACTTCCAACTCGTAGTGCTCAAACCAGTGAAAAACAAATGTCAACCTAATTAGGCCTTGTTCGATTATTCCTACGCCACGCCACATGGATTGGATGAGATTGGAAAAAATAGTAGAGTTTTTGACTTGCTATAGATTTAAATCCACCAAATCCTCTTCAATCCACATGGATTGAGATGAAACCGCACACACTTATGGTATTCATTTCCAACATGGAAAGATACGAGTCCAATGTCTTCAAACATAATTTCATTTGGTCTTCCAAGTATTGTTTGTCCTCTTGGGGTGACCACTTAGCATGTGCGTATTTACCTCATGCTTGTGATCTTCCAAATATTAGACCTGCTCATACTGTGAAGAGGATGAACTAACATGTAAAAAGTGGAATTAATCATGATTCAGATCTTTGATGAGCTGTCATATAGATATAGCTGGTCATGCGATTCATGCTGCCTTTCCCTAGCATGACACTGGACAGTCTTTTGAAAAGAGGGGAATCGCCACATACACTTCGAAATGTAACTTCTTCCTAACCATTTTAGGACTTCCAGGGAACACCTGGGATTATGGGACATATTCACTGCAAATAACAGCATAACTCTGCAGATTCTTATTTGAACAATGTTAACTATTCTTTATCTTTTGCAGAGTGCTATTAGTTGCTAAAGGCGCTGCCATACACAAATCTTTCCTTGTGCCATTTTTTGCTCTTCAGGCACCTTGCTGCATAATCTCATGGATCAAGTAAGATACTGCTACTTATGGAAAGAATTATTCGATACCTGTGTTTCTTATCTTTCTTTATCTAGAATACAATATATATGCTTCTTATTTTTGGTGAAAGTACTATACTGTTCCTAATTATAATATGTTACCAACAACCATATCTAGGGGTGACTATGGTCAGTGGACTGCTTTTCTTGCTCTGTTGGTGCGTCTATTCTTCTTCATTCCAGGTAGAGTAGCAAACATGGTTCATATAAGAGTACTTTTTAGATTCATTCTGTCTGCTAATAACCAAATGTGTACTTGTTTTTTGAGATAACTGAATACTATGTTTTTTGAAGGAACGAAGTAGACTATGTGCCCAACCTGAACAAATTTTATTACTTCTTTGAAATCATTCATTTGTATGATTCAAGAAAAAAAGGAAAATGGAGATTATAAAGTATCTATCGTAATCGTATGATAGCAAGCTTGAAGGCAGTTCACCTCTTTGTAGCATCGGTTCTGAACCGATCTATGTTTAGGTCTACCCAGTTGTTTATTATTGTAGGTGAACTGGAGCTTCCACTGTCAACAATGCTGCTTGTGAGTGTTGCTCCTTACCAATTCATGGATCTGAGGTATGGAAGATTTTAACATTGGCCCTAATGCATATCATGATGAAGTTTTGTTTACACAACTTTTTATTAACTAACGTAAAGCCGGTTGTTTAGACTACTGTTGCTATAGAGACAAACATTGTAGAAGCAGTACAAGACGGTATGGATTAAAGCCAAATGAACAGACTAAATACAAGAACATTTTGGTTAACGAAGTAGTAACCATTTTTTTCATTGTAGTACTGAATTGTGTTATTGTGAATAGCAGGAAGCACTTATGTCTATATATCTGATCAATAATTGATATAGAACCAATCCACTTTTTTTAAGTTGACACCCTGATCAGAAGCCATACAACATACCTTGAACCCACATTTTCTTCGATAAGGACTTTTAACCTACATGCCACTGAGACAATTTTTGGGGGGTGGGGTGGGGACACCCCGAGACTTGTAGTGGTAGCATACTTTGAAGTATTATCATGTTGACTTTCATATTCTCAAGTTCCCTTATGAAATCTGGTTGATTTTTCCCGGAAAAAAATGCTTATTTTCATGAACTGAAAAATCATTGTTTTTTTGCTCATGTATACTGAATCCTCTGATTTCCAAATTGTGGTTACAGGGGAACTCAAGGTGGTGTCGTACTGTCACTAGTCATAGCTGCGTATCTCGCCTTCCAGCACTTCACTAGGGTGGGCGGCCCAGGCAAAGCCTTCGAGCAGGGATCCATTGTTGCGACCTTGGCCATCATTTGCATCATGATTGTGCCCTTGATGCTGCTATTCTGATTTGCAATGAGTTGGAATGAATTTGCTTCTCATTATGTGCGTATAGAAGGACAAATAAATTTAACCTTGTAATGCAACATTCGAGTTCTCTTTCCCAAAACATATGCACTGATATATCCTTCCATGTTAGTGCTCTTTGGTGGTTATTGAGTTCTCTCAGCATGTTAATTCTCTTGTTGGTTTCTTGCATGGACTAATTTGGAAGCCACAAAACCACCGTAGGGAATTGGTAGGGAATTGGAGGGGCTAAAATCTCATTCTTATTTAATTTTGAATAAGAAGAAAATTTTAGCCTCTACAATCCACTCCGGTTTTCTCATTCCATTAATGACTTTCGGTTTCATTCCCCCGTGTCCATTTCAAGATTCATGTGGACTTGACAATCAATTCTATGTTTTTGGCTCGAGGGCACTTTGCAATCGATGACCCTCAGTTGCATAAACAACTCCAGATGATGTAATCTTGCTATCGGAGGGTCTTTTATTTGTATACCGTTTCGTTGCCTCAAAACCTTTGTGTCCACCATAGCAAGCCAAAATGCCCACATCTGAAGTTCTGGACTCCATGCCATATTGCGAAAATGAGGTTTCTCCTGTTTCTATGTTTCAAAAAGCAAACAAGTTTCAGCTCCGTGTTTATGCGCGCCCGTATCACAGAAAAGGGCAACACCCCGGACATATTCAAAGCGTTACACTCAGTCAAAGCGCTGGAGTCCGAATACTAAGCAGGCAAGGCTTTGTAAAGTAAGATAAATGGGTCTACACGGTTTGAGCTTTATGGTTTGAGTTTAGTAAAGCGGTGTATTTCTTGTGTCGTGATGATTTGGTGGATTATACATTCACATTGATTTAGATGATTTTAACATAAACGAGACAATAAACGAAACATTTAGCGGCCAGAAGCCAATTCTGGCGGTAAGAAGCCGAAATAAACATGTGCCAAATAGCTCAAATTCTGAAGATGGAATTACCCAGGCTATGCAAAGGTATCTACAGAGGAGATGATGCTTTTAGGGGGTGTTTGGTTCCAGTAACTAAGTCTGTTGGAGACTCGCAATTTGTGTTCCGTGGCATCGCACGGGCACCCACCTAGTAATGAAAGAATTTCCAATAGGAATTATAGATGGAGGCACATTTTCCATCTCTAGCCTTTGCGTATGGTTCAACGATGACCAATAGCCAAGGGTTTGTAGCAATAATGAACTCATGCCCCTAGTAGCCAGCTGGAGGAAAACAACTGATACCATTGACACTAGTCACTACAAGAAAAAAGGCAAACGGTGTCGGCCAAAAATCCACACTCTTACTGAAATAAGCCGACACTCTTAGTATAAGAGTGTCGGTTGACCGACACTCTTGACCGACACTCTTAGCCGACACTCTAAATTGGACACTCTTAGCCGACACTCTAAATTGGACGCTCTTATTCGTATAGCCGACACTCTTAGTAGTGAGTGCACCCTTGCTTCATCATGGCTCTATCTTCACAAACATTCTTCTACTATATGCATTATATGTAGTACAAAATTGAAGATGTATGTGGAGAGATTTCTCCCACAAAGGACACATATCGAGACTATACACAAATGAACGACACAGATGCATGGACCTAGGTAGCTCTTTTATCTAGCGGTGAAACGAGTCGGGTATTCCCGTCGGGTATCAAGTACGGATAGTATAAATACCTGTTTTTTATACAGGGTGTTTTTATACCTAGTACAGGTATGGGTAATAGCCGAATACTGCAACTTCAGATTCATGTCGGATACGATGTGTGGACTACCTGATAAATACCCCGAATATTCGGGTCAGATACGGGTACTCGGGTTTCGCATACCCATTTTTTCTTTTTCTACATAATATGGTTATAAAATCACAAATTTTACATATGAAAAAGTTTATATGAAAACCGTAGAGCTCAAAGAGATCTACAACTTTGTAGTACATCACATTTTTGTTTGAACACGTCCTCATGTCAAAATCAGTGAAATAATATCCAAATTTATACCAAATTAATAGATTGTTTATCATTTTCATGTGGGGACTTAAGCTTATCTTCATGTGGAGAGTTGATGTTATCTTCGTTTAGAACGTTTATTAGTTTTCGCAACTTATTTGTAATTTTCAGTCGAAACTAGAATATTTGTGAATTTAATTGCATTTTGATGATTTTCTACTGAAAAAATTGATAATACACAAATTGCCTCGGAAATTAATAAAATTTTATGGAGGCGCAACATGTGTCCACATATAGTCCTCATAAACATTTGGACCATAAAATCGACAAGATGCCAATGTTTCTTGCTTGTCACCTCCACTTGTTGCATGAGTCGCCCTAAGTATCTAAGTTTCAACATAATCAATACTTCACTTTATCATTTTCATATGGAGACTTGAGGTTATCTTCTTATAGGATGTTTATTAGTCTTGGTAACCTATTTTCAATTTTCGTTTGGCACTAGAATATTTTATGAATTTAATTTCATTTTGTTGATTTTCTGTAGAAAATAATTGATAATACACAAATAACCTAAAAATTCATGAAATTTTATGAAGGCTCAACATATGTCCATATATAATCTTATAAATTGTTTGGACATGAGGAGTGGCTAAATGATTATATGTCATATGTGTGGAATGGTGTCTTACACGGTATCCAACAAAAACAATTCGTTACCGACGCTATCCGTGTTAGACTAGTTCCATATTCAGTATGTGGCTATCTATATTTGCATCCGTGGACATCCATATTTGTATTCGTATCCGAAGCTATCTTTATTCAAATTCGAATCTGAATAAAAATATGAAAATAAAAATATGGTTTTGGTGATAGCCGCCTGTGTTTTTCTTAGCATATATATAGACACACACACTAATTATGATGGTGACACATATAAACTATCTTGTTTTGTATTAGACTATTGTGTGATTTAAACCTTGTCACCATATAAAAACTATTATGTTGGACTATCTTGCGTTGTGTTAGACTATTGTTTAAACCTTGTCATTATACTCGAAGTATTGTGTTAAACTATATTGTGTTGTATTAGACAATCTTATGCCAATTAAAACTATATTTTGTTGTATTAGACTATTGTGTGATTTGAATCTTGTCATTATGTTCAAAATATTATGTTGGACTATTGTATGGCCTTAACTTATTGTTATATTGTTATGTCGTTCTATGTTCTATGAAATGCTCGTTTGTAACTATTTTATATGCAACTAAACTATAGTGAATTATAAGCAATTCATGCATTATCCGACAGGTATCTGGTATCCAACCAAATAATATATGTATCCATCACTTATCGACCTAAATAAAAATATCGGGTTCCTGTATTTGCATCCATCTTGTTTATATCTATTCGTATTCGATCCCAAATGAAATTGAAATACATTAGGATAGGATACAGGATAACCTACTATCTGTCTATATATGTCCTGTTTTCACCCCTAACTTTATCCATGGAGACGTATGGGTGCTGGTTTCGTAACAACAAACAATGATGGTAGGTTGATACAATTGTAAAGAATCAATCAATTTGAAGGTTTGGTGGATCGACTGGCAAAGTACAATGTTGATCAAAATAAACCCAACAGTGATATGATAACACAGTTGGTTTGTGGCATGACCCAACAGGGATATGTCACTATTAGATCGTAGCATGAATTGGAAGTTGTATGACATGTATCATCACTAGGTTATGGGTTGACCTAACAATCTAGATGGTGGTTTGATCTGACAGCAACATGTGTCTTTAAGGCTGGGTTTATAGCTTGTCCAAACTTATTTTAAACACAAGGTTGATATGTACCCTTGTGGTTCAGGTTGTGGAGTGTTTGTCAATAGGGATAGTGCTTTGGGTTGAGTCAGTTGGACTAACTAGGGTGTGAGGTTGTTGGGCAACATGTCTCTTGTCTTATGGTATGCAGCCCGAAGACAGTTGTCGATGATGAAGGTGAACATCATGCAGGTTCGTACATATGGACTGAGAGCGGCGAAGTACAAACTCTAAGTCTTGACAGAGAGACTAGAGATGCTGGGTGGATATATTTGGTGGAAAACACCTAGGGACACTGTTAGGCACTAGAACATGCAGGAGCGAATAGTGTCATCGACGCGGTTGCAGACCGGTGAGACACGTGTCTAGGATGTGGGGACACATATGGAGTACGCTACCCATGGAGGTTTTAGTGGTTGAGCCTTAAAGTGTCACATCCGGTTTTGGAATGTAAATCAAATACAAACCATGTACGTGTCAGGATCAGAACTCACATACACAATGATTACATAAATGACTCATCATAACACAATGTTTCGAATATTAATAAAGAGTAAGTAATAATATTACAAACTAGAGCTATTTACACTATATAGATAAAAGTACACATAATAGAAACGTAGTCAATGTAAATAAACCCACCACAGGCAGCTGACTGGGGGAGGTCGCCAGCCTAATCCTCGAACTCATCAAAGTCCTGTAACTCCTAGAGATCCGCCTCGATGCCTTCTTCTTCTTTACCTGAGCATAGGTTGCACCAAAGGCAACCTGGTGTTTTGTGATAGCAAGGGTGAGTACACATCAACGTACTCAGCAAATGTCTCGTTTGGCTAAGGTGGACTAGCTTTATGTGGAGTTAGCCTTAAAGCAGGTTGCTTTTACTTTTATCAAGTTTTATTCATTTATATAAGCCAAGTTTTATCATCAATCTCAAGTTATTATCTCAAATAGTATCTCCTCATAGGGGAAATACCAAAATCCATAGTTAGAAACATCATTAATAGAACCAACATCATCATCTGTAATAATTTAAAAATAATAATATTTACAAATAAAATATTCAATAAATATTTTTAAATAAATTTCTATTATTAATTAAATTGGGCTTTGTAAAAAGAGAATAAATTGAATAGTAAAACTCTTTCAACTCAATCAACAACAACAAAAATTAATGCTCCAGCATGTGATGCAACAATCAAAAACCCTTTTAGAGTTTCATTAATACATCTAATACTTACATAAAAGCAAAACATTCCTTCACTATTTTGAAAAGAGAAAGAAAGGCAAAGGAAGAAGAGGGTAACACCTGAATTTGGTGAATATTACAAAAGAAATTTTATACTCTCAAATTTAGGGTGTTACAAACTTAGCCCACTTAACAGAATCTCGCCCTCGAGATTCAAGAAGAGGCTAGCAAGAACGACATGGTTGGTTCGTAGGTTGTTCATGGCTTTTTTGACTTAACTTTGACTCTGCAAGCTTAACTTGCGGGTTGGTTTCTTTGGCCTTCAGACGCTCATGTCCGACTGATCCTCACTATTGGAGTAATGAGATGATATGAATGCTAAGTTGACTTCTTGAGGGCCCAAGGGCCTGTGGGTTAGGACCCGCCATGCTACCGCTGGACCACTCTGATCTTGTTGGTTGATGTTGATTGTGTTGCCATCGTTAGGGTTAGCAGCTAACTAACTTAACAGGAGCATTGTTGCCATGCCCTTGACGAAGACGCTATCGACTATGATCTCGATTGATTAAGAGGAGCTGGAGATTGCCAACTGGACAGGTGCAAGAGTCTAGAATATTGAGAAAAGGGTAGGCATAGATAGATTAGAGAGAGCAGGGGGAGAACCCAACTACCTAACTGCTAGTTGCCGCATCGCTGAGATGTCAAGAGAAGTAGAACGTCTGCAGCAGGATATTGTTGAGCGTGATCAGGCTATTGACTGGGCTATGAATTCGTGATCCGTAGCCTAGGATTGTGAGGCGACTGCTCGAGCCTGGGTGGAAGAGCTAAGCCTGGCCTTGGAAAATCTACAAGCATATAACAATATCCTACACGAGAAGGTGCATGTGTTGTATGACCTGTTACACCCAAACGTACCACCTGAAGTTGCAGAGATGGGTGCTGACGCAGCAGGAGCAGGTGAAGCAGGACCCTATGGGGAGCTGGACATCTTTGGAGCCCCTCCTTCTATGAACATCATGGATGTTCGCCCTCCTAAAGCTAGTAGCAGATCTGGAGCAACCAAGAATATGGAGGACTAGACTAGTATAGTAGTAGGTTGTTTCCTTGTTTAGTCTAAATAAGGAAAGTGAGTTGTATGGACTGAGTATGTATAATAAGTCAGAGCTTGGAATAATGTAACAAAGGTTGTGTAACTGTGCTATGTAATAATAAAGCATGTTTTTCTTCTCCAGATGCCGACAAGGACTCGTGGTCAAGATGGGCAGGGACTTCTCGAGGTAGTGGGGAGGAGACCCTAATCCCACCACATGTACCTCCAACTCTAGCGGAGGTCATTGCTACCTTGCTTAATGCTACTACTGACAATACTCTGTTCCTCTATGAAAGGGCGGGAAACCTGATTCACCAGCAAGGAGGCCAAGGCCAAAATCAAGCTCCACGAGACACTACTTATATGGAGTTTTCGAAAACTCGTCCCCCTGTCTTCATTAAAGCAGAAGAACCCTAGAGGTGGATGAATGGATCCGCGTGATGGAACAGAAATTTGGACTGATCCGATGTATGGAGACTCAGAAGCCCCTGTTTGCTGCTCAACAACTGCGATGCCTCGCCAGTACATGGCGGGCAAACTTTGTAGCCATTTAGCCTGAAGGTCATCTCGTTACATGGGTAGAGTTTAAGCAAGCGTCCAGGGAGCATTACATTTCATATGGTATTCTTCAAATGAAGTTGGAAGAATTTGTTCGTCTGAAGCAAGGCGGTGACTCTGTGATGCAGTACCTTGCCAAGTTCAACCACCTATCTCAGTATGCCATAGAACAAGTCAACACAGACTTAAAAAAGAAAACTGCTTCATGAGAGGTTTGAGTGATAGGCTGCAGCAAAAGATGGCTACCTATATGGACCTTACTTTTAACAAGGCTATAAGCACGACAATATCGGTGGAGGTAAAGAATTCAGAACAAGGGAAGACAAAAAGGTTTGGACGTGAAGGAGGTGAGGGATCTTCTTAGGGGTCCGAGAAGCAATCAAGGCTAGTAATCCGTTCCTTCAATCCGAATCGTTCTTTTCCTCGTCCATCCTCATAACCTTTTAAGCAGCCGGTTTTCATTCATCCAACTACTGCCCCTACCCATACCACTCAGTCGGGTGCCTCTGGTACTCGTTTTCCAGCTTTACCTGGCCCATCTAATAACTATTTCAACTGTGGAAATCATGGTCATTTCATCAAGGACTGCCCTTATCGAACAAGCAAAACTTTTAAAGGAATTCGGGAAGTACTTCTAAGGGCAAGGCAAATATTTTCGAACCCATGTTGTTGTGCTACTTGCCTATCCACTCCACCGGGTGCAAAATGGAACAACTCCGAGGTTTTCAATCCAACGTCCACATCCTTCATAGGGCTGGGCAAAAAACCCGTAACCCGAAACCCGAACCCGGAATACCCGAAACCGAACCCGAAATACCTGAAACCCGAATTTTGTTTGGGAATTTCGGGTAGCAACTTACAAAACCCGAATTTATTTCGGGTATCACAATCGGGTACCCGAAATACCCGAATTACCCGAACTTTCATGTGTCATGTACGTATGTCATGCTTAATTATTGATTTGTACATTTATAATTATGTGTAAGTGTGCATAACTTGTGATTGTAGATTGCTTGAGTTTTATATGTCCACGTATATCATTATTCAAACTACATTTTATACTAATTTAATAGGGTGTATGTGTTTTTATGAATCCAACACAATAGTTCGAGTAGTTCGGGAATACCCGAACCCGAACCCGAAATTCCGGGTACCCGAATTTTCGGATATTGCAAAACCCGTTGTTATTTCGGGTATCGATTCTCAAAACCCGAAATTTTAAAAAACCAAATTACCCGACCTGAAATTTTCGGGTAACCCGAACGCCCACCCCTAGTCCTTCACATGGAGTTGCTTCGCCTGGACGCACCCTCCACGGTCAATCCACGTGCCGCCACTGGTTCCCTCTGGAACTGCCGCCACTAGTTCTGAGGCCCAAACTCCGCAAAACCCACCATATGTAGCGCTGGGTGGTTTTGATGCCCAAACCACCAAACCTGCCATGAGTACCGCACCTCGTGCGCGTCCTCCACGGCCAGATGCGTGTCCCAACCACGCCGGCAAAACGGTCCACTCCACCACATCCTCGTGCGAGTGCCTGTCCTAGGTGTCAGCCACCACGGCTGGTCACCTGGATGCTCTGGTCCATCAGTCAAGACCCAGCACTCACCCTTCACTGCTCCCAGTCCATCAGCACAAGCCCGTATGACCTTCACCTCAGTCGTCGACCACCGTCCCTATGCTCGACACCTGCACACCACAAGCCGACCGACATGGTTGTATAAGCATATGTCACAATCTGGTCAGTCCACTGACTACCCCAGAGTGCTACCCGTTGATAATAACTCATCATCAACCTGAACCACAAGGGACAAGGCAACCTTATGTTCGCAATAGATAACTAAAAATAGAATATACGCTAGTCTCTCCATTTAAAATTATAAAAAGATCTATAATAGATAATTAAAAGATACTTCCTCCATTCCAAATTAGTATTTGTTTTAGCTCTTGGTTTGTATATCTAAATTCAAATTGATGATGATAAATCACAACACCAAAATATAAAAATTCTGAGAAGGCCTCAACTTTTGAGAGGCGCACGTAAACCACAGAAAGTTGATTACTTCCGACGGCCCCGCATTATTCTCGGAAGTTAAGCTTAACTTCTGACAGTTTAGGTTGGCTCTCGAAAGTTAAGCTTAACTTTTGATGGTTTAGAAACCCTCTCAGATTAGAAACCCTCTCGAAAGTTAAGTTTCTATGGCCTAACATCTGTTGCTCGTAGCTCTTGTCGCTCCACCTCGGATGCAACAGATGTTAAGCGACTACGAGCAGAACTAACACAATAGCAGGAGCGACAAAGGGCCTAGGAGGAATACTTTAGGCAAGTAGCACAACAATAGTCCTACTATGCAGATTATTTTTAACAAAAACAAGCATTTCTCCAAGTAAGTTTCAAATATAATAGTTTTCACTTTAAGTTATGTATTGTTTTGAAAAATTGACATTCATGAATTTCACACTTTTGTAGAAACTAGCACAACCGTAGGGGATATAGGTCCCGATGTCGCCACCTCCACCACCCACGTTCTGTTTCTTTGGCCTTCACCGGGACCTCGGGTATACATGTCATCAACATTCTATTGTCTACTATTTGTTTTTATTTTGAGATGTAACTCGTTGAATATGTCCGTTGCATAGGTGCACCAGACTCCTCCACCTTCCATAGGGGCACCGCTACAAGATGAGGGCGAAGAATTTGCCAATGTGTTTTTCGCTAGTGGAGGTAGCAAGCATAACCTGTCTCAACTCCCCAATTATGATCGGCAATAGTGATGTTGCATTTTGCTATTGGTTTTCATGTTTGTTTTGTGGGACTTTAGACTTGTTAAGTACATGACATATTTGGGATGTGCCATTGGGTTATTGTGAGATTTGTGAGACTTGAGACTTGGTTGTGAGATTTGAAACTTGAGATTCATAATGTGAACTGTGTCTTTTTGTGAGACTTTTCATATTGTCAGAGTTATTTTTGAGACTTGGTTATAGTGAGATGAAATAGATTGAAATTGTGTTGAGATGATGAAGTTTATTTCCGAGAGCCAAATAAAGCCTTCGCAAGTTAAATAGAATACACACAGTAACATGTGATAAAAATATAGGAAATATGTGCATCCAAATCCTCATAAGCACACATACTAACTAAGCTATGTGACATATATAACTGTTAGAAATTTAGGTATTTTCAGATTTAATTTAGTCTAGAAAAACAATGCGATATATGTGATGACATGTATGTGCATGTGTGTATAACTACTCACATAAGCAATAAACATCAATGAAACATGCACAAATACGAAGAACAGAGTGTACCCTGAGAAGGGACCAATGCTCAAGGCATCGGCGGCTCCATTCCCACGAGACATCTCGTGTGTTTGTTCGATGTAGCTGTACGAAGTCGATGCAGGAAGATGTACGCCATGCAGTCCCATGAACGGTCGCACGCGTCGCCCGGGGAAGACCACAAATAGCAGGATGTAGATGAAGCAGCGGGATGAACAGCAACACTAGATCAAACAGATCACACGAGCAATAGCGAATACGCTCCCCAAAAATCTGATCACCTGCACACCCGTGCAAGTGAATCTTTGTGGACGACAATTCTGGAAGCCTACACTCGCACTCTCTCTATGTTCGCACAAGATGGGACGGGGATGTGTTATTTGCAATTCGCGTGAGACGTATGCCGTTATTGGAAGAGCCCTCCCTCTCCGTTCTTATATGCAGTAAGAAGGAGGGAGGAAGACAACAGACAAAAATGGTCGCGAATGAATACTGGAAATCGATGACCCGTTACTGATAACGGACACAGTAACTGATGTCTGTTACCAACCGTTACCAGCTAGACAACCAGGAAAAATGTGCAACAACTGTTTGAAAGGAATATTCGGACCAAGGTCTGATCTACCACGAGCCACGGCCACAGCCATGGCCACGGCCCGGCCGACGACGGTGGCGCGCGTGTGGCAGTCCCTCATCCTTTCTCAACTTCTCAATACACGCACCAACAGTCCACCTATTTAAGTTGATTGATTGTCTCTTGAACTTCCAATATGGTGTTAATTTATTAGTATGCCATAACATTTAAAGTGGGCCATTAGTATTGAATATTATTGAAGGCCAAGCCCACATTTATCCAACAATCCCCACCAAATGCTAAGCCACACGAAAATGCTCTCATCATCTCAAACGTTTGATATACTAGTGTTTCGATGAAGACTGTTAAATTGAACATCCATCTAGAGCATATACTACACTTAACCACAACTGTGCAATGGCCTAGGCCTTGAATTGGCAGTTTTGCGTGGAATGAGTTTCATCTAAACTGTTTACCGGTACTAGATTGTCAAATGCATCCCCTCTGGTTGGAGCATATAAGTAAAATTCCATAGCCTTTCATCGGTATCTAGAGACCACCCAGATCTCATAAACTGTGACTAGCAGTTAACCCATATAGGTATGTTCCTCTAAAGATGTTCTATAGGACAACATCTTTGCTTCACGAAGCCACTTGGAACATATTATGGTGTAAACACCAACCTACCTTATAGTAATAAAAATATGCATCTGAAATGAGTGTTATTAAGGGTCTTCCTTCTCAGTCTACCACTAGCTTGTTTCACCATTCTAATTCATGGGATCTTCGATCACATAGAATAGGTTACCAGTATGATAAACTTTAGGTGGGTCTCAGGCCCATCTCACTTGATGCACTATCTATTACACTACAGATAGCCCCTTAGTGAATTGATCTTCCAGATTTTTAGACATATGGACCTAATCCAACGATATTAATCCAGAGTTTCTCAATTTCCTGACTAACTTCAAATGCCTCTTTATATGCCTTGTAGACTTTATGTTATCCTTGTAACTATTTATCTTAATTATCACAGTCTGATTATCATAGTTCATGGAAATAGCCAGCACAGGTTTTTCAACCACCGGTAAATCCATAAGGAGTTAACGAAGACACTCAACCTCAACTGAAGCGATATCTAATGATGTGAGTTATGCTTCCATAGTCGACCTCGTCAAGATGGTCTACTTGCAATACTTCCATGAAATAGCACCACCTCCAAGTGAAAACACATATCCACTTGTGGCATATATCTCATCAGCATCAGATATCTAGTTTGTATCCCAATAACCCTCCAGTATTGTTGGGTACTGAAAGTCGCCTAGAGGGGGGTGGATAGGCGAAACCTACAAATTATAGCTCTAAATACAAACTAGATCCCTTGATTAATGGTTAGAACAAGATTCACAATTATCGGAGTATAAAACTAAAACCTTTGCTTGCAATGAGTATTGTTTTCAAAGAGTGCGGAATTTAATCAATAACAATACTATTAGAAATGTTAGTGGAGAATAATGCAAGAAGGCTTAGTTAAGAAGAAGATAAACTCAAGTTCTTTCTTACAAGGAGTTGCTTCTCTAAATGAGAATTTAACTTGAAGCAACACAAAAAAAATGTTAGCAAAGAGTAGCGCAAGAGAACTTAGAAAGGGAGAGAACAAACAAATCACAAGCAATAAACACACGAGACACGGGTGATTTGTTTTACCGAGGTTCGGCCCTCGAAGGCCTAGTCCCCGTTGAGGAGTCCACTAAGGACGGGTCTCTTTCAACCCTTTCCCTCTCTCTACCGATCCCCAAGATCGGCGAGCTCTTCTTCTTCTCAAGGATCACTTAAGATCCTGTAAGGATCACCACACACTTAGGTGTCTCTTGCTAGCTTTACAAGCCTCCAAAACTTTGGAGGAAGTTCAATGGGAGTCAAAACTCCATGCACAAATGAACGCAAGAAGTAACACAAACTTTCTCTCAATGAATCTCATAAGGCACTAGAGCTAAACTCTCATAAGAGGCTTTCTTTTGCTTGCTCTCTCTTTTGTGGCACTTGTGTAGTTTGTAGTGGTCTAAATCTTGTGTATAGGATGGATCAATGAATAGAGGTGGTTGGGAGGGCTTGGATATGTCAACTATATGACTTGGAATGTTGCTTGGGCTCCCACACATTTAAGTGGTCGGTTGGGTGGTATTTATAGCCACCAACCAAATTGTAGTCGTTGGAGCAATGGCTGCTGGCGAAGGGCGCACCGGACAGTGTCCGGTGCGCCACCACATCATCTTGTCGTTAGGGCATGGAGCTGGTCGACCGTTGGAGGCTTTGTCCTCATGTGGCACCGGACAGTTCGGTGTCACACCGGACAGTCCGGTGCCCCTCTGACCTGCTGCTCTGACTTCTGTCGTGGGACTGTGCTGCACTGTTCATCCGTCAGAGTCGACCGTTGCACGCAGATAGTCGTTGCTCCGCTGGTGCACCAGACAGTCCGGTGAATTATAGCGGAGCTGCGCCTGGGAAATCCGAAGCTGAGGAGTTTGAGCTGATTCTCCCTGGTGCACCGGATACTGTCCGGTGGCACACCGGACAGTCCGGTGCGCCAGACCAGGGAACACTTCGGTTTCCTTTTTGCTCCTTTCTTTTGATGCCTAACTTGTTCTTTTTATTGGTTTGTGTTGAACCTTTGGCACCTGTAGAATGTATGATCTAGAGCAAACTAGTTAGTCCAATTATTTGTGTTGGGCAATTCAACCACCAAAATCATTTAGGAAAAGGTGTAAGCCTATTTCCCTTTTAGGTACCCGGTATAATGGATGCCTAAACTCATAGCACCTTTTAGATAGTGCAAAAATCTCTCAAGAGCACGCCAGTGATCATCTCTTGAATTTGAAACAAATTGACTAGGTTTGCTCACAGCAAACGAGATGTCAGGCCTTGTAGTGGTAGCTAAATACACTACCGGAATTCGCGCCTTTGCCGAGTGCCGGTGGCTTTGCCGAGTGCATTTTATCGGGCACTCGGCAAAGCAGACTTTGCCGAGTGCCGCACTCGGCAACGTCCTGCGCTCGGTAAAGAGCTAGTTTACCGAGTGTAGGACACTCGGCATACTCAAGCGCTCGGCAAAGACTTCTTTGCCGAGGGTCAAGCACTCGGCAAACATGGCTCTCGGCAAAGGGCCGTTAGCGGCCGTCTACAACTGACGGCCGTCAGTCTTTGCCGAGTGTCAAATATCTGGCACTCGGCAAACATAGTCTTTGCCGAGTGTCCTCTGTAGACACTCGGCAAAGCATATTTTTATTTTTTTTATTTTGGTCACCAAAATTTTTGTGGTATGTTTCTACACTATGTAGACCTACATGTACCATTTTGGGACAATTATAACAGTGTTTTCTATAGCTAGTACATTTAGTTTGTTTATTTGAATTTCTTCGGAAAATTTAGATTTGAACTGCAGGTCACTTGAAACTTGGAAAACCGTGCATGCAAAAATGATATCCATGCTACATAGCATAAGTTACGACCGATTTCAGGAGCGGACCGGAAACTTCGAGCACCATGCTCACTCAACATGACCGTAAACTTGACATTCAGGTGTTTAAAAATTGTATAAAACACAAACAAACTTAGAAAATCATGAACCCTGTCCACGTGTCATGATATCATATGTAGAGGCTGTGATAAAAATTTGAAAAAGTTTCGAGAAAGCTGTAACACACTATGTGTACAAACCTAAGAGATCCACATTGAAACTCTATGATTTCATGTGTGGTTCTCTTAGGTTTCTTCACATAGTGTCTCACAACTTTCTCCAAACATTCTAAATTTTTTATCACAGACTCTACATATGATATCATGACATGTGGACATGTTTCATGATTTTCTAAGTTTGTTTGTGTTTTATAAATTTTTTAAACAGCTGTATGGCAAGTTCACGACCATGTTGAGTGAGCATGGTGCTCGAAGTTTCCGGTCCGCTCCTGAAATCGGTCGTAACTTGTGCTATGTAGCATGGATATCATTTTTGCATGCACGGTTTTCCAAGTTTCAAGTGACCTGCAGTTCAAATCTGAATTTTCCGAAGAAATTCAAATAAACAAACTAAATGTACTAGCTATAGAAAACACTGTTATAATTGTCCCAAAATAGTACATGTAGGTCTATATAGTGTAGGAACATACCACAAAAATTTTGGTTGGCAAAATAAAAAAAATAAAAATGTACTTTGCCGAGTGTCCAAAGAAGACACTCGGCAAAGACTCTCTTTGCCGAGTGCCAGCCTGGTAGCACTCGGCAAAAACTCTCTTTGCCGAGTGCCTGTCAGTCGACACTCGGCAAAGGATTGTAAAAGATTCTTTGCCGAGTGCCCGCGATCTGGCACTCGGCAAAGAATATTTTAATATTTTTAAAAAATCTTTGCCGAGTGCCCGCGATTTGGCACTCGGCAAAGAATATTTTAATATTTTTAAAAAATCTTTGCCGAGTGCCCGCGATCTGGCACTCGGCAAAGCCGTTGAATAATAACCGGTCGTCTTCCTCTCTTCTTCTCTTCCTCACCGCGCGCCGCTCTCTTCTATTTTCTCTCCACCGCGCGCCGCTCCCGCCGCCGTGCCTCGCGCGCCGCCGGCCACGCGCGCCGCCAGCCCGCGCGCCCCGCCATCCGCCGCCAGCGACGCCGCCAGCCCAAGCGCGCGTCCCCTGCGCCCTCCGCCGCCAGCGACGCCGCTAGCCCAAGCGCGCCGCCCCCACGCCTCCGGGCCGCGCGCCGCCGCCCCTGCGCATCCTCCCCGTCTCTCCGGCCCGGCCATCCTCCCCGCTCCGGCCATCTCCGCCACCCCCCCGCTCCGGTCATCTCCGCCAACCACCGTCACTCCGGCTAAGGTATACGATAAATTTTTATATGAAATTGTTATACGATCTATGAAATTGTTATATGAAATTGTTATACGATCTATGAAATTGTTATATGAAATTGTTAGGTTTGAAATTGTTATATGAAATTGTTAGGTTTGAAATTGTTATATGAAATCTCTCGCTATGGTTATATGAAATTGTTAGGTTTGATATTAAGTGAGTTTGGTTGCCGCCGTCGTCTCACTCTCACTCACTCACTCACCCGCTCGCTCGCCGTCGTCGCGCCCACCGTCGTCTCACTCTCACTCACTCACCCGCTCACTCTCTCTCACTTAGATGTGACTTGCATTCATCGTGTCGTTTGTATATGTGCGTGTCAGCCATCGTGCTGTTAGATCTATTTGTAGGTTTTGAAAACCTCCCCATACAGGGGAAGTGCTGCCGATTTTTTTGACATGCTTGTTTATTTTTTATAGAGAAGATACTTGTCTTCCTAGCCACTGCGGGTCTGCCTGCACCGCGTCGCGTCGCCACTGCACCAACCCGCCACAGCCCCGCTAGCGTGACTCCACCGCCACCCTAGGTATAACCTCTATGTCCGCATCATGGTCGTAGATCACGTAACCCAGTTAGGCGTCTCCCGTTCGAAAGAGATACGGTGTAGATATGCAGATCTTTGCATATCTACAAACGTATCAGTTTCGAATTGTCCACGTTTTTTGGACAGCCCGCGGTTGCGTAGATGGTGTTAGTTTCCATGCTCTACTCCGGTCCGAGAAAGAGTTTCGGCGTCACCTACCTGTTGTTCTCCGGACAGTACACTCCCTGCCAGGACGTGTATCCGGAGAACAGCGGGGAGGTGCTGCCGAAATTCTATCTCGGATCGGAGTAGAGCATGGAAACTAACTCCATCTACGCAACCGCGGGTGGGATTAGGACCTATCGTCACCTATTAGAAGGTAGGAACGTAGTGTACATGCATTACATGTCTATATTAAACTATACTCGGTTATATATGTTAGAGGATGGAGGACCGTGAGTGGATGTACACGGGCCGCGTTCGACGTAATGATGTCACCCCAGAATGGATTAGGAAGACCGATGCTTTCGTGGAACGGGCATATGGCGAAGCTGCTAAAGGAGCTAGCCTAGTCCCTTGTCCGTGCAGCAAATGTGACAACCGGAAAAGAAAACCAAAGAAGACCATGGTAGAACATATTTGGAAGAATGGATTTACGCCGGACTATACTCGGTGGATCTTCCATGGTGAAGCGCATCGCACGAGAGAGGAGGTGGTGAGACAACGCGTCGAGGATTACGATGCTGATGCCGGGGTAGCAGACATGTTGAACGACTATCACGAGGCACAGTTCGCCGAAGGACGTACGGAGGACGAGCCAGAGGCGACCGCAAAGGCATTCTACGACATGTTTGACGCGGCACAGAAACCCCTTCACGGCAAGACAAAGGTTTCTCAACTGGATGCCATTGGGCGTATAATGGCGTTGAAGTCGCAGTATAGCATGAGTCGAGACGCCTTCGATGGTTTGTTGACAGTTATTGGCAGCCTGCTTCCGGAGGATCACGTTCTGCCAAAGAGCATGTACGAGGCACAGAAACTCCTTCGTGCACTCAAGATGACGTATGAGCAGATACATGCTTGTCCGAAGGGCTGCGTCCTATTTAGGAAAGAACACACTGAGGCAAAGTACTGTCCGAAGTGTAAATCGTCTAGGTTCATGGAGGTAGACTCTGGTGATGGACAGAAGAAGCAGCTCGACATCCCCGTGACAATCCTACGCCTAGTGGTGGTAAGACATGGAGAAGGCCTAAGGCCGATTTCGTCCTGAGCAGGGCCCAGAGGAAGGAAGTACTACAGTGGATCAAGATGTTAATGTTCCCTGATGGGTATGCAGCTAACCTTAGTAGGGGGGTGAACTAATCTACTCTGCGAGTCTTAGGGATGAAGAGTCATGACTTCCACATATGGATTGAACGAATTCTTCTGGCGATGGTTCGAGGCTATGTCCCTGAGCATGTCTGGCTAGCGCTTGCAGAGTTGAGCTATTTCTTGCGCCAGCTTTATGCAAAAGAGTTAGCTCGGACCATGATTGCAGACTTGGAAAGGATGGCACCCGTGTTACTGTGTAAGCTGGAGAAGATCTTTCCACCCGGCTTCTTCAATCCGATGCAGCATTTGATTATTCATCTCCCATATGAGGCACGAATGGGGGGGCCCGTGCAGGGACGTTGGTGCTATCCAATCGAGAGATGTCTAAAGAGTATCCGAAAGAAATGTAGAAATAAATGCAAAATCGAGGCTTCCATTGCAGAGGCATACATACTGGAGGAGGTGTCAAACTTCACAACAACTTACTATGGTGACAAACTGCCGAGCGTGCATAATCCACCCCCTCGTTACAATGATGGCGGCAATGAATCGAACCTCAGCATTTTTCGAGGGCAACTCGGAAGCGCGAGTGGTTCGACCACCAAGACCCTGAGACATGAAGAGTGGCGCCATATCATGCTATATGTATTGACCAACCTTGAAGAGGTGACGCCATACATGGAGCAATTTCTTCATGAATTCTGGCGTCGATCAAGGGACCCAACTCCACAGGAATATGATACCCTTCTTAGAAAGGGTGCGGGAAATGGATTGCCCGATTTCATTTCCTGGTTTAAACATAAGGTACGTGCTTAGTTTGTTATTCCAAGTTGCTCTTACGTGCGAATAATATAACAATCTAGCGTGTTTGAACTTGCAGGGCCAAAGAGAGCCGTCTATGAGTGCCGAGTTGAGACAAGTAGCCAATGGCTTTGCCTATAGGGTCAGGAATTTTTCTGGGTATGACATCAATGGATACCGTTTTCGCACAACAAGCTACGACCAAAGTCGGCCCAATCGAAAAACCACGTGTTCTGGAGTCTTTACGCCCGGGCTTGACGAGGTCGAGTATTATGGAAGAATTGAAGAAATATATGAACTCAATTTTTATGGTTCCAAACCTCTTACTCCAGTGATATTCAAATGTCATTGGTTTGACCCTGAAGTTACGAGACGGACACATTCTAATCTTGGGATAGTCGAAATTCGACAGGATTCCACCTTAACAGGAGACGATGTCTACATTGTGGCCCAACAGGCCACACAAGTGTATTATCTTCCATATGCGTGCCAAACGAAACAACATCTTAAGGGTTGGGATGTTGTGTATAAGGTATCACCGCACGCTAAATTACCTGTTCCAAACGATGAAGATTATAACTTAGACCCGGACACATATGACGGAGAGTTCTTCCAAGAAGATGGGCTCGAAGGGCAATTTGAGATAGACTTAACCGAAGCGATCGGAATGGAAGTAGATATTGAAATGGTTGTTGATGACGAGGATGATGAGGTGCAAAATGAGAATGACTTAGAAATACTTGAAGGCAATGCCAATGACGAAGTTGCGCCTTCAGATGATGTTGACTATGAAATGGTTGATAGTGATGATGACACTTATGATCCGGCTAACCCGGACACATATGAAGATTATTTTTAATCGATGTAATGCTATATTTCATTTATTTTGCATATGTTTCTAAATACATATTTTTTTATCTGTGCTTAATTGTTTACTCTTAATTGCAGGTTGTTGGACAAAGATGGTGGGCGGTGGGACGAGGACGAGGAGGGGGAGGGGGAGGGGGAGGAGGAGCACCCGTAGGACGGAGGAGGAGGCGCAGCAGGACGACGCCGTACAGCAGCAGGTGGAGCAGCAAGCCGCTGTCGATGCGGCACAGCAGGACGACGACGATGCGGCGCAGCAGGACGACGACGACGACGACGACGCCGCTCAGCAGGACGTCTCAGGTTCTGGCTCCTCAGGTTCGAGGAGTATCTACCTGCGAGGTCCCGCGAGCCTACCTAAGCGACCCATACTTCGTGACAGACGTCCGCTCATACGACCCGATGGAGAGAGGTAGGTAACTTTAGATGTTGTTGCTGCTTTTTCATATTATATGTTCAAATTAATAATAGAAACTAATACTTCATCTTAATCACTTCGACAGGTCTTGGATGGTTTTGGAGACTGCAGGGGGTCACGGCCGCAACCCCAATGGCATCCTCGGCCTTCTATGCCGGGAACACTTCCCTGGACTTGTCGAGTACGCCGGAGTGACGAGCCCAGCATACACCTTCGACCACTACGCCGTCGCCCCCGATGCAGTAGATCAGGACGGCAGACAATTCAACAACAAGGCGGAGCGGGTCAAGCAAGAACTGTGGGTAAGTCTTCCTCGCACTATATTGTTTAATAAGTCGCATTTGTTGCATATTCTTTAAATAATGTATGGATACATCGTCTTTGTATGTAGGATTTCTTCAGGTGCGATGCTGGATACGAGGCCAGGGCGGATGTGGTGTCTACGACGTGCTGTAAGAAGCTCGTCGTGGACATGCACTACGAGGCGCGCATCCAGGCCATCGTCACTTACCACGGCTCCGTCCTTGGGGAGAAGGTGAACAAGAAGGACGCCCGAACCATGTCATTGACTGCGGACCAGTACTTGCAGGTAAATACAAAACTTTATTATTGGTACTAAATATGCTTATTCTTATCTTCTGATATGCGGTGTACTTATATTTTTTTAGATGATTCCTCATTGGTGCGCCGCGCATCCAGAGTGCTGGGAGAAGATGGTGCAGAGGTGGTGCTCGGCTGAGTGGGACGAGGCGCACAACGCTGGCCGGGAACGGCGTTTGCTGATGCAAGGTCCCTCCCACCATCAAGGCAGCCGCAGCCTGGGCAAATACGCGGAAGCATGGGTACGCGCTCTTTTTTATTTAGGTATATAACTTTCGATTAGACATGATTTCTAACCATATCGTTGGTTTTCTCGCAGTCGGCGGCACATGGTGGCGCGCCTTGCTCCACGTTCTCGGCATATGCCATGGCCCACAAGGGGAAGGCGACGTCCGACGTCACCTACAACCCGGATGACGGGCCCGAGGCGTACACCAACCCCGCCATCCACAGCCGACTCAGTGAGTACACCGCAATGGCCAAGGAGGTCCATGGGCCAGATTACGATCCGAGGACCGAGGACATCGACGGAGATGTCCTCATGAGGGTCGGAGGAGGCAAGAGGCATGGGCGGTACTGGATTGCCGACGGGGCAATCGACTCGTCCTCCACTCCCACTCTCTCTCAGGTGCGAGCAAGGAGCACGAGCGCGAGCCCAGCCATACGACCTCGGCAGGACACCTCACAGCATCGTATCCAGCAACTCCAGGTTATTCCTTATCTATTCATCGTTCATTAATTTTTATATATCTTCTCTTTGCATTATCGTAACATTAGGGCGAAATATTACAGACTCAGCTAGATGATGAGAGGAGGCAACGTGAGGAGCTGGAGAAGAGGATGGCGGAGATGTTCGCGTACATGCAGAGCCTTGGCGCCGCACAGGGTCATGCTCCACCACCTCCGTTGTTCCCTGCAACTGACCCTGCTGAGTTCACTACTCCTGTGAGTATCAAAATTTTAGTACTGCATGATATATATTCATATGTTCTCACACATACAATCTATTCTCTATGCAGGGTCAATCGGCGGCGTCGAACAACCCTCATGCTTCGTCCAGCCCTTCGCCGAACCAGTCCAGATGCCCACCTCGTTGATGATCCAGACTTGGTCTTGTGAGTGTTGGTGATGTTTGGCTAGACTTGGTCTTGTGAGATACTTGGTGATGTTAGTGATGATCCAGACTTATATCTGTTTTGTGATGAACCTGACTTATATTTGTGAGACTTATATTAGTGACACTTTGTGATATATATGGTGTTGATGACAAATGTGTTCATTCTGTGATGCGTTTGATATATATCTTTTGATGTGAATGATATATATCTTCTGTGATATATATAATGTGATGTGAATGATATATATCTTTTGTTTGTTTGGATGGAACAGCAAAAACAAATAAAAAAGGAACATCCTGGTCACTTTGCCGAGTGTAACACTCGGCAAAGGTCGCTTTGCCGAGTGCTATGACCATGGCACTCGGCAAAGAAGGAAACCTGGGAACCGGTAAAGCCATCTTTGCCGAGTGCTGACTATGGCACTCAGCAAAGAAGGAAACCTGGGAACCGGCAAAGATGTCTTTGCCGAGTGCCATTGCCAAGGCACTCGGCAAAGGGACTGGCAAAGGGGCCCACTGGAGGGTTCTTTGCCGAGTGCCAGTCCACCAGGCACTCGGCAAATAAACCTCCTTTGCCGAGTGTCGCCGTGGGCACTCGGCGAAGGATCCGTCACCGTCACTTGGCGCCGTGACGGTGACTTTTCTTTGCCGAGTGCCAAATGGCACTCGGCAAAGTCTTTGCCGAGTGCCCGACAAAAAGTACTCGGCAAAGATGCTGTTGCCGATGTACAGTTCGCCGAGCGTTCTTTGCCGAGTATTACACTCGGCAAAGCATTTGCCGAGTGTAAGATAGCCTTTGCCGTGTGTCTTAGACACACGGCAAAGAAGCTGATTCCGGTAGTGATACATGAGTGAACCAATTATTTGGGAATATCTCAATTGATCTCTTGCTATTCCTTGATTTTCCTTCAATAGCTTACTAGGATCATAAGGCGTTGGAGTAGGTTCACATTCGCTAAAACCATAGCGACTCAAAACCTTTTCCACATAATGGGATTGCACAAGTGTGATCCCACCATTGCCTTCTCTCTGTAGCTTAATGTTAAGAATAACATTAGCTTTTCCCAAATCTTTCATTTCAAAATTATTAGACAAAAATTCTTTTGTTTCTTTAATCACATGAAGACTAGTCCCCAAGATTAGAATGTAATCAACATTTAGGCATAAAATTACTCCCTCGCCCCCACAATACCGATAGTATACACATTTGTCTGCTTTGTTCACAACAAAGTCGATAGATGTCAAAGTCTTATTGAAATTTTCATGACATTGCTTAGTTTCTTATTTTAGGCCATATAAAGATTTCAATAATTTACACACCATGCCTTCTTAACCATTTGCTACGAACCCAGCTGGCTGCTCCTTGTAAATTTCCCCATCTAGTTCTCCATTTAGGAAGCCTATCTTAACACCCATTTGATGGATTAGAAGACCATGAGAGGCAGTCAATGAAATTAGCACACAAATTGTGGTCAGTCGAGCCATAGGTGAGTAAGTATCAAAGAAATCCTCACCTTCCTTCTATGAATAGCCTTTAATTACAAGTCTCGCCTTGTATCTTTCAATAGTACCATCAGGCCTAAGCTTTTTCTTGAACACCCATTTACTTCCAATGGTCTTACACCCATAAGGATGCTCAACGACCTCCCATATTACATTAGACATAATAGAATCCATCTCACTCCTTATTGCTTCCTTCTAAAAGTCAGCATTAGGAGAGCAATATGCCTCTTCAATGGTACTTGGTGTGCCATCCACAAGATACAGAATGTCGTCATCACCAAAAGACTTTGCAGTCCTTGGTCTCTTACTCTTTCGAGTTGTTACATTGTCATGTTTCATAGGATTTTGCATATGGGATTCCTCAGTGTGTTCTACCAGAATAAAATTCTCATGGGGTATTGTTGGTTCATTACTAGACGCATCATGTGTAATTTTCATAGGTAATTTGTTCTCAAAAAATGTAGCATCTTTGGACTCTATAATTATACCAACCAACCTGTCCGGTACTCCAGAGTTTATAATTAAAAACCTATATCCAATGATGTGGAAAGCATACCCAAGAAAAACACAATCAACAATTTTTTGTCCTAATTTGCGCTTCTTGTTAATTGACACATCCACTTTAGCCAAACAACCTCAGGTGCACAAATAGGAGATATTTAATTTCTTCTTTTCTCATTCCTCGAATGGTGTGAATTCCTTGTTCTTTGTGGGAACTTTATTCAGGACATGACACGCAGTCAAGATCGCCTCACCCCACCATTCCTTAGATAGTCCCAAAGTATCTAACTTGGCGTTAACCAAATCAGTTAGAGTATGGTTCTTTATTTCAGCAACCCCATTGGATTGTGGTGAGTATGGCGGTGTCCTCTCATGAATAATATCATGTTCCACACAAAAATCAGAAAAATCACCCGAAAAATATTCTCCACCGCGATCAGACCTTAATCGTTTAATTTTCCTCTCGAGTTGATTTTCAGCTTCTCCTTTGTATGTCTTAAAATAATGCAAAGCTTCATCTTTTGATTTTGAAAGATATACATAACAAAATCTAATAGAATCATCTATAAAAATAATAAAATATCACTTGCCTTCTTTAGTCAATATTTCGTTCATCTCACATAAATCGAAATGTATTAAGTCTAGTGGTGCCAAATTCCTCGCCTCCATAGCCTTATGAATAAACGCTTGTCCAGTGATCAGTACTCCCGCAAACAAAGCAACCAACTCATCTGTTCTTTTTTTTATTATTATGTGATGCTTTGAATTCTACTTTTGTACCATATTGGCACTAGAAGTCTCAATTCTATTTCCACGAGTGTCTTTTGTTCTCTCCGTCCCCTAAACATCAAGAGTACCAATAAGCTCAGCCGCGCTAAACTCCTGTCTCTTGTGTTTTAGAGTGGTCGCAAAGTCCATCCAAGAAGGTGGCAACTTAGCGATAATACTGCCGGCAAAGAACTTGCCAGGCAAGACACACGAGAATTGTTCGAGTTCCTTAGCCAATACATGTATTTCATGAGCCTGTTCAACTATAGGATGGTTTTCCACCATCTTATAGTCAAACAGCTGCTCCATGATGTACAACTCGCTACCGGCATCAGAAACACCGAATTTCTCATCTACCATAATTGTTTTGTAGATGTGCACGTAATATAAGAATCAACATACTTGTTAGCAAGAGCGCCAATCACGGCGCCTCGAAACAGGCAACATCAAACGATCTCTCCTCTTCAGGAGTGAACTGTTCGGGTTTCCCCTGTGCGGCGTGATAGCAGTTCATTGCAGTCAACCACAGTATCATCTTACTACGCCATCTCTTACAAAATGTCCCATCAAATGGTTCACTTGGTTTTAACGCAGCAGCAAAAACCACTAACAGAAAAATGTCTAATATCAGATTTTTTTATTATTAGAAATTTAGGCATTTGCAGTTTTAATTTAATCTAGAAAAACAGTGAGGTATATGTGATGACATGTATGTGCATGTGTGTATAACTACTCGCATAAGTAGTAAACAACAATGAAACATGCACAAATACGAAGAACAGAGTGTACCATGCGTATGGACTGATGCTTAAGGTATTAGTGGCTCCATTCACATAAGACTCTCGTGTGTTTGCTCGATGTAGCCGTACGAAGTCGATGTAGGAAGATGTGCACCATGCAGTCCCTCGATCGGTCGCCGGGAAGAAGAACAGCAGCATGTGTCGGCCGTGGAAGACGACGAACAGCAAGATGTAGATGAAGCAGCGGCGCCTGGTCGAACATTTCATGCGAGTAGTCACGAATACGCTCCCCAAAAATCTGATCGCCCGCACACCCGTGCAAGTGAATATATGCGGACGGTGATTCCGGAGGCCTGCTCTCCCACTCTATTTGTGCTCGCAGAAGATGGGATGAGGATGTGTTGTTTCCAATTCACGTGAGATGTATGACATTATTGGAAGAGTGCTCCCTCTCTGTTCTTATAGGCAGTTAGAAGGAGGGAGGAAGACAACGGACAGAAACGAACATGTATTCATCGCGCATGAATACCAGAAACCAACAACTCAGTACTGATAACGGACACAGTAACCGACGTCTGTTACCAGCCAGAAAACAGGAAACAGACGATCATCACTCCGGCAAAATGTGCAACCGTTTGAAAGTAATATTCAGGCCAAGGTCCGATCTACAACGAGCCATCGCCCAACCGGCAGCGACGGCACGCGCGTGTAGCAGTACCTCATCATTTCTTAACTTCTCAATAGATGCACCAACAGTTCACCTATTTAAGTTGATTAATTGTCTTTTGAACATTCATTGCGGTGTTAATTTATTAGTACACCATAACATTTAAATTGGGTCATTAGCATTGACTATTATTCAATAAATTAATTGGGCCACGACCACGTTTATCCAACAATAACTATCTAATTAATTGATCGCCTTTAGATTACTAACAGCTACCAATACTAACATACATGCTCCTGACTACGGTACTCGCTGCTAATCATTTCTTGGTTCGTGTGCATGGATCGATATCTCGAGAACGATCCTGCAAGAGTGGGATTACCCAGTAAAGTAATGAGTAATGACAGATAGTATGCGTTGAGCTAGGGCTGTACTATTCAATTCACCTAGGCACCTAGCCATTGTGGCAATATTTTTCTGAGACCCAACAGCTGCGCAGCTGCAGACGATCTGTTTGTTACGATACTACGACATGGATGTGCGCACCTCGCGAAATCCGTCATCCCGGATTTGGTGCCGACTGTCATCTTGTCTCGTTCAGTGCAGCAGCAGCGGCTAGCCCTGTAGTGTGTAGATCGATCACCGTGCCAAACTGCCAATCATTTCTTACTTCGCGTGTAGACTACGGGCCTGTTTGGTTTACTAGCTAACTTGTCACACTTTGCCTAACTTTTCTGCCTAAGATTAGTTCTTCAATTCGGACGACTAATCTTAGGCAAAGTGTGGCACAGTTAGCCGCGAACTAAACAGGCTCTATATATATAGTGTTTGACCGAAATTTTTTCATCATTTCTCGAGTTCAAGTTTTTTTTATAAAATAAAAAGCACGGCAGAAACCTTTCCACGAATTATGTTAGTCGGTAGAAAAAGAAGAATTGAACGTATTGCATATTATTTGTAATATAATGTTTATCTAGCACCTCGGTAGTATTTCTGTAAGACAGTGGGAATTTAATTTGAACCTTTATGGCCTCCATTGGAGCCTAGAATTTTTTTCATGATTCATGTATTTTTTTCTCACGTTTCAAAAGTAAATTCATTCCTATAAATTTACTATAATATTTATGAAAAAAGAACCACGTTTCAAAAGCTCCCTACATTATTTGCACCGGCATAGCTAAGTCCCCTTCATGAAGTGCATATTGGCATATAAGGAGCTCAAATAATAAGAGTAAAATACCAGTAATAACTACATAGCCTATATATATATATATATATATATATATATATATATATATATATATATATATATATATATATATATATATATATATATATATATATTATTACATATTTACTAGATAGCAATGAACTAATCCCCCATTCTTCTTCAATTCTTAGTAAGGCTAGTTTGGAAACTTAAATCCCCTTGACATCCCTACCTTTTCCTAGGATGGACAACTTTAGAGAGTGTTATTTGAATAAGACATTTAGTTATATAAGGGATATTTTCTGTCACAACCCAACCAAATTATCGGGTTTACGTACATCAATACTTGCCTTCAAGGCCTCGGATGGATATGTAAGTGAATCAGATAACTTACTCGTGGTGCCAAGTTTTGATGAACTCGTTCATTTCCAAAGATCATTCACCTATAATTGCGAACATTACAATAATCATACACTAAGAAAACATAAGTTTGAACTTTAAACAAAAGAGTTTGAGTGGAAGACTTTACAATAACATAATATACATTAACCAACTTTTAAGTTTATAAACCAAGTAGTGTTTATTATTACATGCCCAAGGTAGAGTCAAAGTGCTAACTTATTACATCACTTGGGAAGATGTCACCTTCCCACAAGCACACATACAAACGAAACATAAGTAAAAGTTCTCCATGGTGAGCCTAACAGAACTCAAACGTGTCAAGAACCTCTCCTGCAACAACATAGGGAATAAAACCCTGAGGACACAATTACTCAGCAAGACTAACCCGATTAAAGAAAAGACTCTCAAGGATATGCTGGCTGATTTGGGAATTAAGGTAAAGGTCATCAATGTTCAATGACTCAAGTTTTGCATAAGAGCTTACTATTACTTGATCCTTAGGCCAGCTTTTACTTTTCAAGTTAAGTTATTACCTTTATCTAGATTGGCCTATTCTAGCCCATTCACTCGGCCTAATCTAGCTTTCTTTTCCATAACACAAACTTGTTTTACTTCTTATCTACGATGAGGGTCGAAGATCTAGTCTTCATATTCGAGAAGTAACAGCGATCCGAATCGATTAATACCCAGCTGGGGATCTCCAACCACACGACATATGTAGCACTTAACGCTTGCATATGTCAACTCGCACCTGGGTTTCTCAAGACCAGAACGGGTCCCTGCCAACCGAGAGCTCAATACCCCACCATCTAGCCTCTTGCCAGGTGGATACACGATACTCTCGCCATCTCTCCACTCCCACTGCAGACCGACCTTTCTAGTATTGGTCCAGCCAAGGCAAAGCTTACACATGACAAGGCATGTGGCTAGTTAAAGGGTCCTAGATCAGCAGGCTGCAGGCCAACAATCATTGCGATCCTTAAACGACATAGATGGGCGACCTTTACTGCTCAATGTCTGGTCTCATTTTTAAACTATTTCTCAAAACCTTGTACCTGTTGGAGGTACCATGTTTGAATGATGAAGTCATCAAGGCCTTTGATACCTTCATCACTCCAAGCCTTCTTTTCTTTGTAAAAACATGATTCATACATCAAAACATTTCGTTCCTAATCTATAAGCATACTAAGCATGTCTATCTTTGTAAATCCGGTATCAAGGATGATTATCAATAGATCAAGGAAAAGTCAAGCAACAACGATTTAATCATTCAACTTCTATCACCTAATGCATCATATAAGTGATAAAGATTTTGAAATCACAAGGAATTTGTTAAATGCACTAGGGCTTGCTTTGATGAGGAGGAGAGTCAGACTCTTCTACCATAATATTGCAGTTGGCAGCAAAATCTACTGGAGCACCTTCGGGAGGACCTTCAGGAACACCTTCGGGTGGAGAAGCTTCAGATTGAGGAATTGGTTCCACTTCCACTTCAAACTCTTCTTTTAGGTTTTCTATAAGTCAATTATAAATACATGAATGCTTATGTAATGATATGCCATACAAATTTTCATAAGGGAAGGAGGGGAAAACTTAAACATTTTTAATTAAGCATATGGCGAGCTAATACATGGTTCTACATTACTCAATAATTACTAAAAGTAACCCCACTAAATTTACTTAGGCAAAACAGAGAACTAAATATACTAAAGTTTACCAAACTTGTTGCTTAATATTCTATATGACTTAAGTTTTACCTAACCCTAGATTAGTATCAAGGTTTAGGGTTTTAAATACCTAGATTAGTATCATCAGGTCATTCATAGGTCACTTGAGCAAAGCTAACTGTTCGATGAATTTCATGCCTACTTCGGTCGAGCTGTGTGACAGTCGCACCAACTTAGTAGGCTACCTCAAAAGCTACTAGTTGTTCATCAACATAGCATGAGATGACTCTTCATATTGTCTAACTAATTGCCCATGTGTCTTGGCCCTAGAGTGAGAAAATAGCTATTCGGTCTTCCAACAAATTATATTAATTCATGGGAGAATTGATATGCCAATTTATTAGCAACTTTAGTATAACTTGTGACCAGGAGAAGAGTCAATACAACATTAAGAAAGCTCTCCAGAAAAAAGATGAGACTCTATGTAGTCACATCAAGAGATTGTGTGATGTGAAAGTTTATATCTTCAACATGCTCGATGAGATGACTATTTATGAATTCTCAAGGGCCTTAAGAATCAAAAATTATCTCAGAAGCTCGTGCACAAAGGTCCAACCTATCTTGCTCTTTGTTTTAAATTGTCGAAAGATACACCACGAGCGAGGAAGTCCTTTAGCACATGTATTCGTATTGAAACGACAAAGAGAACAAAGAATAGAAGGCTAGCTAGTGACAACAGTCGAACAAGGGGCTTGGTGTTGATCCATTGCCCATAATCAAGACAAATTTTAGAAGATTATGGAGGGGTGCTGCATCTATCATCTGAAGGGTAGCCATAAAACCAAGGGTTATTTCCATCTCAAGGGATTTCTGAGCCTGAGTCTGAGTCCTAGAAGCCTAAGTCATGTAAGAAGGATGATTCGAACAAAGAGGATAAGGCCAAGTTCCTAGAGTCATCTCAAGATATTATGTAAATCTTTGGAGTACCAGATTCCTTTGAGTCTAGAAAGAAGCAGAAGCTTACGGTGAGAGTAGTGTTTTCCATCGAGCCAACCACTCCCGAGTTCCTACACTAGTTAGAAGTGCCCATCATTTTTGATAGATCTTGAAAGGGAAATAGGGTCAAACCTTTTCCTAAATAATTTTGGTGGTTGAAATGCCCAACACAAATAATTGGACTAACTAGTTTGCTCTAGATCATACATTCTACAGGTGCCAAAGGTTCAACACAAACCAATAAAAAGAACAAGTTAGACTTCAAAAGAAAGGAGCAAAAAGGAAACCGAAGTGTTCCCTAGTCTGGCGCACCGGACTGTCCGGTGTACCACCGGACAGTGTCCGGTGCATAAGGGTGAATCAACTCCAACTCTGCTGCTTCGGGTTTCCCAGGCGCAGCTCCGCTATAATTCACCAGACTGTCCGGTGCACCAGCGGAGCAACGACTATCTGCGCGCAACGGTCGACTCTGACGGGTGAACAGTGCAGCACAGTGTCGCGGCAGAAGTCATAGCAGTAGGTCAGAGGGGCACCGGACTGTCCGGTGTGACAACGGACTGTCCGGTGCCACATGAGGACAAAGCCTCCAACGGTCGACCAACTCCAAGTCCTAACGACAAGATGACGTGGCGGCGCACCGGACACTGTACGGTGCGCCCATCGCCAGCAGCCTTCTCCAACGGCTACAATTTGGTTGGTGGCTATAAATACCACCCCAACCAGCCATTTCAAGGTGTGGGAGACCAAGCAACATTCCAAGTCATATAGTTTACATATCTAAGCCCTCCCAACCACCTCTATCATTGATCCATCCTATACACAAGATTTAGACCACTACAACCCACACAAGTGTCACAAAAGAGAGAGCAAGCAAAAGAAAGCTTCTCGTGTGAGTTTAGCTCTAGTGCCTTGTGAGATTCATTGAGAGAAAGTGTGTGCTACATCTTGCGTTCATTTGTGCGTGGAGTTTTGACTCCCATTGAACTTCCTCCAAAGTTTTGGAGGCTTGTAAAGCTATCAAGAGACACCTAAGTGTGTGGTGATCCTTGCGGGGTCTTACGTGATCCTTGAGAAGAAGAAGAGCTCGCTAATCTTGGGGATCGGTAGAGAGAGGGAAAGGGTTGAAAGAGATCCGTCATTAGTGGACTCCTCAACGGGGACTAGGCCTTCGAGGGCCGAACCTCGGTAAAACAAATCACTCGTGTCTCTTGTGTTTATTGCTTGTGATTTGTTTGTTTTCCCTCATTCTAAGTTCTCTTGCGCTACTCTTTGCTAATATTATTTGTGTTACTTCAAGTTAAATTCTCATTTAAAGAAGCAACTCCTTGCAAGAAAGAACTTGTGTTTATCCTCTTCTTTTCTAAGCCCTCTTGCATCATTCTCCACTAACATTTCTAGTAGTATTGCTATTGATTAAATTCCGCACTCTTTAAACAATACTCGTTGCAAGCAAGGACTTAGTTTTATACTCCGATAATTGTGAATCTTGTTCTAACCACTAATCAAGGGATCTAGTTGGGGTGTAAAGTTATAATTTTTAGGTTTCGCCTATCCACCCCTCCCCGTCAAGGCGACTTTCAATTGGTATCGAAGCTAGGCACTTCATATTGAGTTTAACAACTCGAAGTGATGGCTCGTAGAAGATCCCAAAAGAACAAGAAGACACCTCCGAAAGAAAACAATGAGGTAACTCTTGAGATATTGCTTCCCGATTGTTCTAATTATGATTCATGGTCTACTAGGGTGATAAATGCTTTTAGAACCATAGATCCTCAATTAGAACAAATTTTAGACAAGAGTATCATTCCTTCTGGCTATGATAGGAAAAATGCTTCCGAGGAAGATCTAAGATGTATACGCTTAAACTATCTAGCTTATGACATCTTAAGTAAATCTCTTAGCAAAGAAGATTATCGTGCCTTCATAATAAGATATGATGAACCTATTTGTGAAGCGCATGATATTTGGACTAGAATTAAAATCAAATTTGATGAGTCCAAACATGATAGTTCATTTTGTGCTTCTACTTCCTTTAGTATTTGTGAAACTAACCCTTTGAAGGAAGAAGAAGAAAATGAACCATGGAGACCAAACGATGAATCCACCTCTCCAAAAGGTTTGTCTTCCCATTTCGATTCCCACATATGTTGTGTGGCTAATGAAAATGATAGCGGAAGCACAAATGAGGATGAGGAGGATGAATGAAGCTTCATGCAACTCTATGCTCATCTAGGCCTAGAAGATAAGGTTGTCATGCTCAAACTTCTAAAAAGAGCGAGAGAGCAAAGCGAAGCTCGTCAAATGCTAGAAGATGTTCTCTCCATGAAAATGCTACGCTTTGACGAGTTGACTAAAGAATATGAGGAGCTAAAGTGCTCTCATGTTGATTTGGTCCAAAGGTATGAAACTATTTCAATTGAGCAAGATAACTCTTTACATTGTATCACTCAATTAGTAAATAGGAATGCATTGCTTAAGGACTGAGTAGAAAAGCTAAAAGATGAAAATCTAGCTTTTCAAGAAAAATATGATATGCTTCTATGTTCTCATGAAAATCTTATGGATGATCATATCATATTAAACACTACTCATGAGGTTGTAATAGAAAACATAAAATCCCAACAACCTCAAACATGCACATGTATTCAAATTGAAACTATATTACCATGTGCTAATGCTTGTTGTCCGTCGACAAGCAAATCTTCCTTTGAGCTAGAATTTGCAGGAACAAAAGATGATACATATCAAAAGCTCAAAGAAGAAAATGAGAGGCTAAAAATGAGCTTGACACAACTAAAAGGGAAGTGCATTGCTCAACCTTCTCAAGATAACCGTGATCACATGGTGAAGAAGCTTGAGACGGGAACAACCATGGCATGCACTAAATCCCTTGAAGAAAATGTCAAGGTCTTGAGGATTGCCAAGAGGAGGGAACAAAAGAAGAAAATCAATACCTCTTCCAAAAGCCTCAACCATGCCTCCATAAAAGGTAACATCCAAGGTAATAATCAAGTCACACTTCGCACTAAGAGAAGTAAAAAGTGTAGTGAATGCTTTGAAAAGGGACACTCGATTAGGTCATGTCCCTATATTAAAAATGGCTTGATTATTAACAAGGATGATAAACTTTGTTTCAAATGTTCAAAGATGGGACACCTAATTAAGTCTTGTCCCTATTTAAAACAAAAAGGCATAGTGTTAGAAAAGAAAATATTGACTAACCATGTAGCAAGCAAGAAACAAGGAATGAAGAAATCTTCAAAACTTGAAGATCGCCTTTGCTACATATGTCGAAAGAAGGGACATCAATGCAAGGATTGTCCCATTGGTAAATATCCCACTTCTAGCTTGTCAATTATTTCTCATGTAACTAGGCAACCCAATATTGCAACTTGTGCTAGAAAGGTAATGAGTTTACCAAATGCTAACACAAAAGACTCTTGGGTTCCTAGATCTTTGTTGACTAACCTTAATGGACCCATCAAGCGATGGGTACCAAAATATGCTTGACAAGCTTTGCAGGAAAAGGAGATGGTATGAAGCTTTGGGGTGCTTGAGAGAGTCAATTCAATTTTTATTAACTCAAGCTATCAACCTTCAATGATCGATATCCAAGATTGACCCAAAGTTAATTTGAATTGTTATATCTAAAACTCATATCATCTCGGAGAAGTTATTGATGTTGTAGGAAATAAAGAATTATCCTGTGCGAAAAAATGAAGACCTACAACATGGAGGAAAGACAAAGGATGGTAACATTTATGCTTTTAAGTGCAAGTATCTTAAATTATCCTTTCTTATGTGTCTTGTGTAGTCACATAGAAAAGGAAAAGCACTTCAAATGTTTTTTAAATTATGTCACCATTCTTTGAAGAAATTCCTCTCATATGGTAGATTTCATGTTCATCATTTCTATTCTATGGCAATCTACATGCTTTAATTTATTGTAAGCACCTCATGGCATGCTTTACATTAATTATCCTTTTATAGCCATATTCTAGATATAGAGAGATATTCCAAGTTCTTAAAAGAATAAGGTGTCATGTAAGAAATCCAAATCCTTAGGACACTTATAAAGGGAATCTCTATTTATATCTAGAATCGTGAGACTAATGTTTTTGTCTAAATAACCTAAGTAGTCTCACATGTAGAGAATAAGTTTCTCTTTGGAGATGCGTAATCTAACATGAAAAGAAAAGTCAATCCAATGATTTATGTTGTTTTGCCTCTTGCTTAAATTGGATAAGATTCTTCTATATTTATCGCTCTCCATATTATGAATTAGATTTATTCCCATAAACTTATAAAATTAACTATGCTTGTTTTATTAAGCATACATCATGGAATAACCTAGTTCATATTATAAAGTTTCCATGCTTTAGTAATCTATTTTCCATTCCTTATCAAAATGATTACAAGAAGGGAAAATAGTGCTTGTGTTACTAATGCCATATCTCTTGAGCTTACTTATGAAAATCTACAAGAAAGTAAATGCAAGCCACAAGCCTCAAGTGTTACTCTTCACCCAAAGGAAGAAAGGTAAAAGCAAAGGTATGGGAACTCATCTTCTTAATCAAATATAGTTCCCATAAATGGTTATTTACTCTAAATTCTACCTATGTGAAGAATAGATTCTTTATTGGACATAAGTCAGCCAGATGTGCATTCAATCTCATTTTCATAAAATGCACTTGTCCATTAGAATCTAATTCATGCCTTTGCTATATTTGTTCTCATATTGATATGCTTTTAAGTTGTGATAATAAAATCAATACGAAGAAGTAAAATTCCTATGATTGATCAAAATATTTAAAAGGTGCTTATTCCTCCTTTTTAAATAATGTGCACTAATGTTAAGGATTTTACTTTATGTCTATGTGACTAGTGGATGGTGAATTACTTACATTTATTATCTAAAAGAAATCATCCTTCATTTTTTACTCTTTTGTGCTATTAACATCTCTCTTGAGTATTTTAAATAAGTTTGGAAGGAAAAAGAGTCAACTACAAGGGAGGACACTCAAATGAAAAAGGGAGGACATCAAGAACAACAACACCTACTTGGATAATAAGATCCTCAAAACATCAATGGTGTGGTTGTAAGCATTCTAAATCTTTTCATTCTGAGAATACTAGGCATAAATTGTTTATTGCAAATTTTATAAGCCTTGATCAAGATGAATGATGCTTCTCCCTATTTGTCCTTAAAAGTGAGTGCATCTATCCAATTCATTCAATCTCTTGATGCATATCTTTAGGGGGAGCCTATTTCTATATCTTGATTATATTGAGACTAACACTTTATCTTAGTAATCACATATAGTCTCAAGTATGAGAGTAAAGTTTCTCATGAAGTATGCTACTACATATCAATCCATCTTGGTAAAGTAATGCCACCTTTATCAAGGATTGTAGCTTTCATTGTTAAAGTAGCATATTTACTGGATTCTCCTGTTTTAAGCTTGTTTGATGATCTAATGCCTATGTTGTTCTTTTGATCGCATCTATTGTTTGTTTGATCATTGAATAACTTCAATTAACACTTATGTCTCTTAGTGCCTCATATAATTTCAATCAATATCTCTCTTGGTATGCACTAAGTTAAAAGGAGAATTTATGATATATTTATGCAATTTGTGATCTACTTGATATATAATAACATGACTTAGAAAAGGGTCACTAGTTGTAGAACTCTCTCGTGTGCAAAATATTTCCATACACTGTCTTGATTATAGGTCTTAAGAAACTAATACTAAGGTCAAAGCACAATGAAGAGAGCGTCTCTATGTTAAGGTACAAAAAGGTAAAACTACTTCCTCTCATTTATACATGTACCTAAATCTTCCTTTTCTATATATTTCTTGCAATATCTTGTATAAAAGGAAGAGAAAGCATTTCTATGCATATTCCTGCTTCATACCTAGTCTAACCTCTCAAAAATTTCATTCTTGCATTAGTGCATTTTTGTTAAAACTAGATGAAGTGATTTTATTGTCAAAGAGCTTAAAGCTTAACCTTGTAACGAGGATAAGCTACCTTTGTTTCAAAGGTGGAGGGTCCTTAAGTCTCTTTGAAATCCTTAAGGGTAATTGCTTAAAATGATTCCAACATGCTTTCATAAGTGCATAAGTCTGTCATGAGCATCACACTTTTTATGACACATTGCACTTCACAGTTTCTATGATAACGATATGTTCTCATTAAACTAATTATGTGCACTTGGCATTTAAGGCCAAAATTTGTATTCCTCTCAAGGCACATATTTAGGGGGAGCAATCTATATTATATAGAACTGTTTAAGCTTAATTGACATATCCTTTTAATCACGTCTCTTTCCATTGGTACATTTGCATATTTCCAATCTCTATTGTGCCAAGGCTAAGACTAATATGTTTCCATGAGCATCTCGTGTATAAAGTCTTAGATTGAAAGGGAAATGAAGTATTCGGCAAAGACATCGCTTCCACTCTACATCTTCGGTATTATCCTTCCTTGTCGGTATTCCGCCAGCTCTCCAATTTGGTATAATCTTCACTCATATATTGTTTGCCAAAGGGGGAGAGAAAGTAAAAAAGGGCTTATATTTCACTCACAAAGTATGCGTTTTTGGCGATTCATGCCAAAGGGGGAGAAAGTATTAGCCCAAAGCAAAAGGACCGCACCACCACCGATTTCAAAAAATGTAGTCTTTCAATTTGTATTAAAGAAGTTTTTCAATTGGTATCTTATTTTTGATATAATTTTAAATTGGTATGACCACTTTCAAAATTAATATCTAAAACCCTCTTGAACACTAAGAGGAGAATTTCTTTGAGGGGGAGTTTTGTTTAAGTCAAAGGAAAAGCATTCAAAAAAGGGGAGAAAACTTCAAATCTTGAAAATGCTTCTCAAAATCTTATTCATATACCTTTGACTATTTTGCAAAAGACTTTGAAAAGAATTTCCAAAAGAGTTTGCAAAAACAAAACAAGTGGTGCAAGCGTGGTCCAAAATGTTAAAATGAAGAAAGCAATCCATGCATATCTTATGAAATGTAAATTGGTTTAATTCCAAGCAACCTTTGCACTTACCTTATGCAAACTAGTTCAATTATGCATTTATATATTTGCTTTGGTTTGTGTTGGCATCAATCACCAAAAAGGGGGAGATTGAAAGGGAAATAGGGTCAAACCTTTTCCTAAATAATTTTGGTGGTTGAAATGCCCAACACAAATAATTGGACTAACTAGTTTTCTCTAGATCATACATTCTACAGGTGCCAAAGGTTCAACAAAAACCAATAAAAAGAACAAGTTAGGCTTCAAAAGAAAGGAGCAAAAAGGAAACCGAAGTGTTCCCTGGTCTAGCGCACCGGACTGTCCGGTGCACCACAGCACAGTGTCCGATGCACCAGGGTGAATCAACTCCAACTCCGCTGCTTCAGGTTTCCTAGGCGCAGCTCCGCTATAATTCATCGGACTGTCCGGTGTGCCACCGGACTGTCCGGTGCACCAGCGGAGCAACGGCTATCTGCGCGCAACGGTCGACTCTGACGGGTGAATAGTGCAACACAGTGTCGCGGCAGAAGTCAGAGCAGCAGGTCAGAGGGGCACCGGACTATCCGGTGTGACACCGGACTGTCCGGTGCCACATGAGGACAAAGCCTCCAACGGTCGACCAGCTCCAAGCCCTAACGACAAGATGACGTGGCGGCGCACCGGACACTGTCCGGTGGCGCACCGGACTGTCCGGTGCCCATCACCAGCAGCCTTCTCCAACGGCTACAATTTGGTTGGTGGCTATAAATACCACCCCAACCGGCCACTTCAAGGTGTGGGAGCCCAAGCAACATTCTAAGTCATATAGTTGACATATCCAAGCCCTCCCAACCACCTCTATTCATTGATCCATCCTATACATAAGATTTAGACCACTACAACCCACACAAGTGTCACAAAAGAGAGAGCAAGCAAAAGAAAGCTTCTCGTGTGTGCTACATCTTGCGTTCATTTGTGCATGGAGTTTTGACTCCCATTGAACTTCCTCCAAAGTTTTGGAGGCTTGTAAAGCTAGCAAAAGACACCTAAGTGTGTGGTGATCCTTGCGGGGTCTTAAGTGATCCTTGAGAAGAAGAAGAGCTCACTGATCTTGGGGATCGGTAGAGAGAGGGAAATGGTTGAAAGAGACCCGTCCTTAGTGGACTCCTCAACGGGGACTAGGCCTTCCAGGGCCGAACCTCGGTAAAACAAATCACCCATGTCTCTTGTGTTTATTGCTTGTGAATTGTTTGTTTTCCCTCATTCTAAGTTCTCTTGCGCTACTCTTTGCTAATATTATTTTGTGTTGCTTCAAGTTAAATTCTCATTTAAAGAAGCAACTCCTTGCAAGAAAGAACTTGTGTTTATCCTCTTCTTTTCTAAGCCCTCTTGCATCATTCTCCACTAACATTTCTAGTAGTATTGCTATTGATTAAATTCCGCACTCTTTAAACAATACTCGTTGCAAGCAAGGACTTAGTTTTATACTCCGATAATTGTGAATCTTGTTCTAACCACTAATCAAGGGATCTAGTTGGGGTGTAAAGTTATAATTTTCAGGTTTCGCCTATCCACCCCCTCTCAAGGCGACTTTCAGATCTCATCATCTAGACCATGTACCACACGGAGGGCGCTACCCACTCATCCTAGGTCCAACAATTGGTCATGTAAGGATGCATCGAGTCTTCATTGATGGTAGCAACAGTCTAAGCATCATCTTCGCCAAGACTTTTAAGAAAATGTGAATCTCAAAGACAGCACTAAAGTACAGTCCAACTCATATTTATGGCATCATACCAAGAAGATTAGTAACTCCCTTGGGATAAATCACTTAGTCTATCACCTTTGTAACTAAAGGAAGTTTTCGCACAAGTACCTGCGCTTTAAGGCGGTGGACATTGATGCGAGACATCACACTACTATTGGAAGACCTAGACCCACTAAATTCAAGGCAATATCCCGCTACACTTATATTGTTCTCAAGATTCCATGTCCTAACGAAGTCATCACTATGAATGGTAATATAAAGCAGTTTAAGCTTGTGATAGGGAGGATCATAGCCTTGATGAGTCCTAGATGATGAAATCAGAAGGAGACAACTTGAAATAAACTTTCAAGCAAGAAGCAGAGGAGGGTAGAGTTGATGATCTCGAGCCCCCATAATTAAAAAATGCTAGTAACTTTGCAGGTCAAGTCCAAGTTCAACAAGCCAGTCAATCTAGACCCTAGTAACTCTTCCAAGGTCACTTACATCGGGGATAACTTCGACTCCAAATAGGAATGCACGATCACCAATTTCATCTAGAAACATCAATACATCTTTGCATGGAAATCTTTAGGCATATCGGGTATTCTAAGGGAATTGGTAAATCATTCTCTTAATGTTGATGTCCATGCAAGAATAGCCAAGCAAAAATTATGTTATTTTTCATAGGACATGAAGAACATCATCAAGGAGACTAACTTGGTCCTTAAGAGAAGTCTTTTCACCCCAAGTGGGTTGTCAATCCTAAGCTTGTTAAAAAAAGAACAAAGAGTGGAGAATTTGTGTTGACTACACCAACTTGAATAAGGCATGTCGAAAAGATCCATTCTCTCTACCTTGCATTTATCAGATTGTGGACTCTACCTCCGAATGTGACTTGCTCTGTTTCTTTGATTGCTATTCTAGATATCATCAAATTATATTAAAGAACAAACGCCTAATTTAAGAGGGTCGCTTGAAAAATAGTAACTATAGGCAATTAGCATTTAGTTTAGTTTTTACATAATAAAGCTGATGAAAATCTTTGCAAGTGGAGCACTTAAGGACCGCTTGCATATAAATCTTTTTGCAAGCGTCCATCCATAGTTAGCTGCTTGCAAAAAATTGTCTAATCATATAACTTAAAACTAAACTAATTAATTTATTAAAACATTAGAATTTTGATCGTACTGACGTGCTACTTACATCATCCTTAGAGAGTGAAGCAAACACATGATTTTGTGCAAGTCCATGATTGTGGTTGTTACAACGTGTAGAGGATTGCAGGAGGCTGGTTAAGTGGCTGCATGGAAAGGAGAGATGTTTGCAGGCGGCTCACTTAAGTAACCGCTTGCAAAATTAGGCATATTTTTAGATGTAGTTCTCTTAACCCAACTGCTTCCAATAATATTGTTTACAAAATAGTTGTATTGGTGGATCCCTCTGCCCAAAATAATGTAGTGGGTTACCTTGTAAATGCCACTTAAAAACATTAGGTGCTTGGGAAGATCATTTTGCTAGTATTGGGAGGGTCTCTCTATGAGCCTTGCCATGGTCTTTCACATGGGAGGATGAGCCTCAACACATGGGAGAGCCACCCGCTCCATAGATGGAAGAGCACAAGCTAGGGAAAGCCTCACCGGAGGAGGGGAGGAGTCATCCAAGGGAGTAGGCTTGGCTAAGGAGAGGAACCACCGGGCGTCGGGTAGATGGTGGCCTCGTCGGCCTAGAGAACATGCGTTAGCTAGATCCTCATGGATGCAAGGGGAGAAAGAGAATTAATGGTAGAGTAGATTCTCGCTCTATAGCCTTAGGAATGTGGACCGAGACACTAATGTGAGGAGCCCTCAAATTTGAGGTGTCTAGTATGGATCCTGATGGAGTTGTTTCTTTGGGTCCTCGAATTTGGTTTTGAGAGTTTAAATTGAGGTCTTAGTGGACATGCTCTAATTATTAGAATATGGAAGTAGCACTATATTTTTCTTTTCTATTTGATTTATGACATGCTCGAAAAAATACGTATATCTTGTTTATAATGTTGTAGTCCATAAACCATTCTGAAAAATAGTTTGTACTCCTTCCATTCCAAAATATAATCCGTTGTAGACTGATTACATATTTATTAAGTAACATATGAATGTAGTACATGTCTATATTCATTATCATTTGAATGAATGTGGACGAAATAAAACTGGGCTAGAAAGAACTATATTTTGGGACAGAGGAAGTATGATCATTGAATCATGATGAGCAGATCTGGCTCTATTAATATTGTAGTTGAGACACTATAGCAGTATAAGAAAATAAACATTTCCATGGCTGTGGACATGATTGTTATCGTACACATACGTAGACACAAGGAAAGCCGCCAACTTAAATATTCAAAACAATGATTTTCTTAAAACAGAAAATGCGCATGATATTTAGTTATCTGGAGGCCGTGACAGGTTATATAAAAACTAAACTATGATCCTCTAATTCCAATTGTATTTCAGTAGTATTTGTGATGAATTTACTTTGAAGGGCAGTTACTGTAGTACTTGGGACTTGGGAGCAGTCTGTGTTGGAATCAGCATTACACAAGTCACTTTATCTCCACTCTTGGCAGTTGAACTATAGTCAACTATGTGTCAGTTAAAATAGTTTGTGGTTAATCATATTTATAATTAATTAAATAATATTTATTTGATACCATAAATGTTGATATTTTTGTGTATAATTGATTAAAATTTAAATCATAATATTGTGTTAAAGTTGTGTTTTTTTATGAGACAGACTGACAGAGTTAGTAATTCTGAATGTGGATCTCCTACTCTTTTAGATATTTTATTCAAAAATTGATAGGGCCGGTACAAGTTCCAATGCAAGTAGAAGTAGCAGTAGTGTGACATGCTTCTTTTTAGGTTGATTCTAGCCTAAACCATAGGTAACAGATTCACTTTCGTTGTGTTGTCATGCTATGGGGGAGGAAGTTATTTATCCTGGCCATCAAGGTGCGTGATGCGTTCTTTTTGCTGGAGTAAGAAAGCAACGGTGCATGGTGTGAAGCGCTTCTTTTTGTGGGCAACGGCAGCGGTGGTTACATTCTCATTGTAATTATCCAATCAAGGCGGCACAAATGCCCATGCAAATCACCTTTTCCGCAAATCTATGGCGTATGGTCTTTACACGTTTTATTTGTGGATGCCCATGGCCACTCGATTTTGGTTTTTAGCGGACATTTGTTGAAAATTTCGCCCATAGAACAGGGATCTCTGGGGCTTTCGTACGTGAAACAAGCTAGCCTCCCTGTTCCTCGATCCTCACGACACTCACTGCCTCATGGTCATTTGACTATGCAACCGCTAAAGTATGTTTGGATTAGCTTACTGAATCAGATAGATTGCCAAAAAATTAGAATCTCAACTAAAAAAGTACATCAACGGAATAGATTAATAAAAATCTACATATTACTATAGTTGAATTTATATTTGTCTCATATCTCAGATTCTCAAGATTCATAGCATCTATGTTACTAAGCTATCATGTTTTTTTTTTCAAAACATACGGTTGTCACTTGTTTCAACCAAACATATTTTTACTTTCTACAACCGCCATCTCAGCGCAAGAATTAGATTCTTAGAAATCATCCTTAATCGAATAATTTCCTAACTGATTAAGAAAAATAAACAATATCACAGTAAAAAATGAGAAGCACAAGAGTGTGAAGAATCAGTAGTCCTTAAGAAGTAAAATATGAGAGTATAAGAGTGCGAAGAATCAGTAGTCCTTAATAAGTAAAATATGAGAAGCACAAGAGTACGAAGAATCAGTAATCCTTAAGAGTAGTGAGATCGAAGGACAAGACTTGATGTCCTGGCCTCTCCTTCGATAAATAAACTTTACCTCGAGTCAGTAGTCCCTGAACAACTTTGTGTTTTCGATATCCTTGTGATGCATCCATACGTTCAACAAAGTGTGACGGAACCGTCCAGATTATTCCAGCTTAAGTGCCCAAGTCACGTCTTGAAGGCAACGACACACTTAAATCAGAATAACTTGTCAATTCCTCGGATCTAGTCCGATAAAATGATGCCACAAGCAAGGCTCAGTGTACTGATACTCAGCTAGACTTACCCGGTGTGAGGAGACTACTCCTCTACCTTTAGACCATGAAGTTGTTTGGCTGAGGGGTTTGGTTTGCCAAAAGCACTAGTTGAGTCTAAACTCTAAAACAAGTTTTAGCTTTTTAAGTTCTATAATATCATTTGAACTAAGTTTGCTCCTTTCTAAGCATACATGGCAACAAGCGATTATTTCAAACAACACTTATTTTTGAGAAATCCTCATTTCACTTCTTACTCGATGCAGTACAATGGGTCAAGCAGTCTCATTAGCTGCGAGAAAGCAGATGATTCGAATCGAGTTTTAACCTTGCAAGGTAAACCTAAACCGATAACATGTAGGGGCCCTCCGTCCCCACACACGTCAACTTTCCCCATCGATCCCCCGTTCGCGGACAGGGCCCACCGCCTTGGTATGCAATGCCCCACTGACCCCGGCTGCCGCCGTGCAGTGACTGCATTTGCACCCACCATAGCTAGCATGAGAGACCACGTCTCAGGACAAATGAGGGGGGAAGTCCACGCCCAGCTTCACTCAGGTACTAGGTTTACCGGTTACCATATTTCCCGACATGTGTTTAGTACTTTCAAACGCTTGACTCAGGTAGCCACACATTAATCCTTAAGTCCATTCCCGTCTCATAGACAAAGCATCCATCTAGGATCTGTGTCCATAGACCATCATAGTTCCCATTATCAAGATGAATATAATCAATTCCTGACCCCGCGCGAGTGCTAGAAAAATCACTCGACATTTATCGAGATCCTGAATTATCATAGCAACTACTCGACCTAGTATACTAGTATCCATCTCAAAAGGGATTATGAGTTCATGCAACTAGGGTTTCAAGCAACTCCTATACTTAAGTGCACAGTACAAGCCTATAAACATTACATGCAGTAAACTAGCATATATAAACGGTTATGCATAAAACCGGGGCTTGCCTTCGGATGCGGTTGTGGAGGGAAGTTCTTCGGCGACAGGCTCGAGAGCTGGTTCCTAGGCTTCTTCTTGCTCAGACCCTTGCTCTTGGATCAACACGTACTCTCCGTCCGCAAGATTGCAATCTAATGAATGCAATGCATAAGATATGTATACATATATATACCCTTGTATGCATGCTAGGATTTAAAGCCTTTATTTAGATAGTTAGTTTGTTAAGCTCCTTTCTTGGTTAGCTTGTGGAAAGTTCTTAACTATGTTAAGTTAGGAATGGATGTTTAGGCTTTTAGGTTGTTATGAGTCCCTTTCTAAATTAATGATCATCTTTTCCATGCCTTCTTTTCCCCATCTTAAATAGACTTTTAAGGGTAAGTTGAACTACACCTGTGCTCTAGAATTTTCCAAAAATTCTACAACAATTACAGTGGCTTCTTACTGACCTAATTAAGTTGTCCTAAAACTTTGGAGTGCAGAGGAGATGTGGTCTGCCATGTACAAAAATGACAAGGGATAGGGCAGAGAGGACACTTTGAACTACAACCCTTGTGTTGAAGTGGCTTCTGCACTAGGACTTATTTTTGTTGATGTGTATGTGTAATAGCATGTCTTTGTGCCGAAGTTTACTCAAGGAAACCTAGTAGGTATTAAATGGTGATTTTCTAAAGTTTAGGGGTTGGAAAGTGCTTACAACTAGCTCTTCCTTTGAAAAATGTCAAATAACAAATTTTCCAATTTCTCTAGCTTCTTCTTTGTTCAAGAGCAATCATTCCTAAAGTTGGTTATTTTTACTTACAGGGAATAGGCTGTATGATTTTCCAAAGTGTTCTATAAATTCTCATGGGGCAGGGGTGGGGCATGATCTACTATGTAACTATATCATTTTTTATATTTTTCCCTCACAGTATACTACTTATGTGTTTTGGGAAAAATAAAGTTGTTCATTGTTTCTCACCTTTGGTTCCCCTTTTTATTTCTAAATGATAACTGCAGAATCCTAGATTCATTTGTTTATCCCACTTTCCTTGGTGCTCTAATGTGTCTAGTATTTTTGTAGTGATCTATTACTTGTCAAGCAGCTACCAAAAGTTTCTTAACTTTAGTGCATGTGTGCTACTATTTTAACCACTATCTTCACCTAATCATTCAAAATCTAAATTAAATAATAAATTCCAGAAACAATACTGGACTATGGGTTTTCCTATTTTTACTCTAAAGCTTAACTCATATAAAGCCTAACAAAATATGTTTGGTCAAATTTGCACAAATATTTCTCAAGTTATTGAAAGGGAAATAGGGTCAAACCTTTTCCTAAATGATTTTGGTGGTTGAATTGCCCAACACAAAAAATTGGACTAACTAGGTGCTTTAGATTATAAGTTCTACAGGTGCCAAAGGTTCAACACAAACCAATAAAAAGTCCAAGAAAGGGTTCAATTAGAAAGGAGCAAAAGAAACCGAAGGCTGCCCTGGTCTGGCGCACCGGACTGTTCGGTGCACCAGGGTGGATCAACTCCAACTCGCTACCTTCGGGTTTCTGGAAATGCCACTCCGCTATAATTCACCGGACTGTCCGGTGTGGCACCGGACTGTCCGGTGTACCAGCGGAGCAACGGCTACAGTGCAACGGTCGACTCCAACGGAAACCTGTAAAAGCGCTACAGTGCGCAAACAGTACGCAAAGTCAGAGCAGGCGCCAGAAGGCGCACCGGACAGTGAACAGTGACTGTCCGGTGCACCACCGGACTGTCCGGTGGCCCCACCTATCAGAGCTCCAACGGTTGAACCCTAACGGTTGGGTGACGTGGCTGGCGCACCGGACTGTCCGGTGCGCCCATCGACAATAGCCTCTCCCAACGGCCACTTTGGTGGTTGGGGCTATAAATACCCCCCAACCACCACACTTCAAGGCATCCAAGTTTTCAGACTTCACATTCAATACAAGAGCTAGTGCAATCAATACAAGACACAAATCAAATAGAATCAAAGCCTCTCCAAGTCCCATTTCCACTCCAAGCAAATAGTGACTAGAGAGTGTTTTTGCTCGTGTTCTTTGAGCTCTTGTTCTTGGATCGCATTTCGTCTTCCCATTTCTTGTTCTCAACACCTTTGTAATCAAAGCAAGAGACACCAAGTTGTGGTGGTCCTTGTGGGGTCTAAGTGACCCAATTGATTGAGGAGAAAAGCTCACTCGGTCTAGGTGACCGTTTGAGAGAGGGAAAGGGTAGAAAGAGACCCGGTCTTTGTGACCACCTCAACGTGGAGTAGGTTTGCAAGAACCGAACCTCGGTAAAACAAATCACCGTGTCATCTGCTTTATTTGCTTGTGATTTGTTTTCGCCCTCTCTTTTGGACTCGCTTTTATTTCTAACGCTAACCCGACTTGTAGATTGTGCTTAAAGTTTATAAATTTCAGATTTGCCTATTCACCCTCCCTCTAGGCGACTTTCAATTGGTATCAGAGCCCGGTACTTCATTAGAGCCTAACCGCTCGAAGTGATGTCGGGAGCTCACACCAAGAAGGAGATGGTGACCGGCGAGAAGCCCGCCACAAGCCACGGGAAAGCTCCATCGGGGGAGTCCGGCAACAAGAAGAGGGAGGAATCACCTCCCCACGTCAAGTCGCACCGGAGTGGCGACAAGAAGAAGAAAATGAAGAAAGTGGTCTACTACGAGACCGATTCGTCGTCGCCTTCCACCTTTGGCTCCGACACGCCGTGCGTCACTTTTAAGCGCCATGAGCGCAAGAAGTTTAGTAAGATCCCCTTACGCTATCCTCGCATTTCCAAACACACTTCTTTACTTTCCGTCCCACTAGGCAAAACACCAATTTTTGATGGTGAAGATTATTGTATGTGGAGTGATAAAATGATGCACCATCTAACCTCACTCCACGCTAGCATTTGGGACATTGTTGAGTTTGGAGCGCAGGAACCATCGGTGGGGGATGAAGGCTATGATTCGGATAAGGTAGCCCAAATCCGACACTTCAACTCCCAAGCCACTACTATACTCCTCGCATCTCTAAGTCGAGAGGAGTATAATAAGGTGCAAGGATTGAAGAGTGCCAAAGAGATTTGGGACGTGCTCAAGACCGCGCACGAAGGAGATGAGGTGACCAAGATCACCAAGTGGGAAACGATCGAGGGGGAGCTCGGTCGATTCATGCTCAACCAAGGGGAGGAGACACAAGCCATGTACAACCGGCTCAAGACCTTAGTGAATCAAGTGCGCAACCTCGGGAGCACAAAATGGGATGACCATGAAATGGTCAAGGTTATTCTAAGATCACTCGTTTTTCTTAACCCTACACAAGTTCAATTAATTCGTGGTGATCCTAGATACAAGCTAATGTCTCCCGAGGAGGTTATAGGAAAGTTTGTGGGCTTTGAATTGATGATCAAAGGCTCCAAATAAATCATCGAGCGAGGCGCCACCTCCAACCCGAGGTGCAACCCGTCGCATTCAAAGCGATGGAAGAGAAGAAAGAAGAGTCTACGTCGAGTAGGCTTCCCATCGACGCCTCCAAGCTCGACAACGAGGAGATGGCGCTCATCATCAAGAGCTTCCGCCAAATCCTCAAGCAAAGGAGGGGGAAAGATTACAAGCCCCGCTCCAAGAAAGTTTGCTACAAATGTGGTAAGCCCGGTCATTTTATTGCTAAGTGTCCATTGTCTAGTGATAGTGACAGGGGCGACGACAAGAAGGGAAAGAGGAAGGAAAAGAAGAGATACTACAAGAAGAAGGGCGGCGATGCCCACGTGTGTCGGGAATGGGACTCCGATGAGAGCTCCACCGACTCCTCCTCCGACGAGGACACCACCAACATCACCGTCAACAAGGGCATCCTCTTCCCCAACGTCGGCCACAAGTGCCTCATGGCAAAGGACGGCAAAAAGAAGGTAAAATCTAGAGCCTCCACTAAATACGCAACATCTAATGATGATGATAACTCTAGTGATGATGAAGATAACTTGCTTGCCCTTTTTGCCAACCTAAACATGCAACAAAAAGAAAAATTAAATGAATTGATAGGTGCTATTCATGAGAACGATGAACTCTTGGATAGCCAAGAAGACTTCCTTATTAAGGAAAATAAGAAGCATGTTAAGGTTAAAATGCTTATGCTCAGGAAGTAGAAAATGTGAAAAATTAACTAGTGAGCTAAGCACTTGCCATGATACTATTTCCAACCTTAGAAATGAGAATGCTAAATTAATTGCTAAGGTTGAGAAATTAAATGTTTGTGATGATTCTCTTGTCAAACTTAAAAATGATAATGCTAATTTGATTGCTAAGATTGACAAGTTGAATGAATCAATTGCTAGCCTTAAGATAGAAAATGATAAATTGATTACTAAGGCTAAGAATTTAAATGTTTGTAATGATATTGTTTCCAATCTTAGAAATGAAAATGTCATGTTACATGCTAAGATTGATGAATTAAATGTTTGCAAACCCTCTACATCCACCATTGAGCATGTTACTATTTGTACTAGATGTAGAGACATTAATGTTGATGCTATCCACGATCACCTAGCTTTAATTAAACAAAAAAATGATCACATAGCTCAACTTAGTGCTAAAATTAATGAGCATGAGATAGAAAATGAAAAATTTAAATTTGCTAGAAGCATGCTCTATAGTGGGGATACGCCCTGGTATTAAGGATGGCATTGGCTTCTAACAGGGAGACAATGTCAAGCTTAATGCCCCTAAGAAATTGTCTAACTTTGTTAAGGGCAAAGCTCCCATGGTTCAGGATAACGAAGGCTATATTTTATATCCTGCTGGTTATCCCGAACACAAGATTAGGAGAATTCATTCTAGGAAGTCTCACTCTGGATCTCATCATGCTTTTATGTATAAGAGTGAGGCATCTAGTTCTAGGCAATCCACTCATGTTAAGTTGCCTAAAAAGAAATCTCCTATTGCATCAAATGAATCTATTGTTTCATTTAAAACTTTTGATGCTTCATATGTTTTAACTAACAAATCAGGCAAAGTAGTTGCCAAATATGTTGGGGGCAAACACAAGGGCTCCAAGACTTGTGTTTGGGTACCCAAGGTGCTTGTTTTTAATTTCAAAGGACCCAAGACCGTTTGGGTACCTAAGAACAAGGCCTAGACTTGTTTTGTAGGTTTATGCATCTGGGGGCTCAAGTTGGATTATTGATAGCGGGTGCACAAACCACATGACAGGGGAGAAAAGGATGTTCTCCTCCTATGAGAAAAACCATGATCCCCAAAGAGCTATCATATTCGGGGATGGAAATCAAGGTTTGGTCAAAGGACTTGGTAAAATTGCTATATCACGTGACCATTCTATTTCCAATGTTTTTCTTGTAGATTCTTTAGATTACAATTTGCTTTCTGTTTCTCAATTATGCAAAATGGGCTACAATTGTCTTTTTACGGATATAGGTGTTACTATCTTTAGAAGAAGTGATGATTCAGTAGCATTTAAGGGAGTATTGGAGGGTCAGCTATACTTAGTTGATTTTAATAGAGCTGAACTCGATACTTGCTTAATTGCTAAGACTAATATGGGTTGGCTCTGGCATTGCCGACTAGCCACGTTGGGATGAAGAATCTTCACAAGCTTCTAAAGGGAGAACACATTTTGGGACTAACCAATGTTCACTTTGAGAAAGACAGGGTTTGTAGCGCATATCAAGCAGGGAAGCAAGTTGGTGTTCATCATCCACACAAGAACATCATGACGACTGACAGGCTGCTCGAGCTACTTCACATGGATCTATTCGGCCCGATCGCTTACATAAGCATCAGCGGGAGTAAGTATTGTCTTGTAATTGTGGATGACTATTCTCGCTTCACTTGGGTGTTCTTTTTGCAGGAAAAATCACAAACCCAAGAGACCTTAAAGGGATTCTTGAGACGGGCTAAAAATGAGTTTGGATTGAGAATAAAAAAGATAAGAAGCGACAACGGGACAGAGTTTAAAAACTCTCAAATTGAAGGCTTTCTTGAGGACGAGGGCATCAAGCATGAGTTCTCTTCTCCCTACACACCTCAACAAAATGGTGTAGTGGAGAGGAAGAATAGAACTCTACTTGACATGGTGAGGACCATGCTTGATGAGTACAAGACTTCGGATCGGTTTTGGGCAGAAGCAATCAACACCGCTTGCTACGCCATCAACCATCTCTACCTTCACCGAATCCTTAAGAAAACATCCTATGAACTCCCCACCGGTAAAAAGCCCAATGTTTCATATTTTAGAGTCTTTGGTAGCAAATGTTAAATTCTTGTTAAAAGAGGTAGAAAATCTAAATTTGCTCCTAAGGCTGTAGATGGCTTTTTACTTGGTTATGACTCAAACACAAGGGCATATAGAGTCTTTAACAAGTCCACTGGACTAGTTGAAGTCTCTTGTGACATTGTGTTTGATGAGACTAATGACTCTCAAATAGAGCAAGTTGATCTTGATGAGCTAGATGATGAAGAGGCTCCATGCGTCGCACTAAGGAACATGTCCATTGGGGATGTATGTCCTAAGGAATCCGAAGAGCCCACACAAGCACAAGATCAACCGTCATCTTCCATGCAAGCATCTCCACCAACCCAAGATGAGGATCAAGCTCAAGTTGATGATAATGAAGATCAAGAAGAGCCACCTCAAGAGGAGGACAATGATCAAGGGGGAGATGCCAATGATCAAGATAAGGAAGATGACCAGGATCCAAGACCGCCTCACCCAAGAGTCCACCAAGCAATACAACGAGATCACACCGTGAACTCCATCCTCGGCGATATTCATAAGGGGGTAACCACTCGATCTTGTGTCGCTCATTTTTGTGAACATTACTCCTTTGTGTCTTCTATTGAGCCATACAGGGTGGAAGACGCATTAAGGGATTCGGATTGGGTGTTGGCAATGCAAGAGGAACTCAACAACTTCATGAGGAATGAGGTATGTCATTTAGTTTCACGTCCTAACCAAAATGTTGTAAAAACCAAGTGGGTCTTCCGCAACAAACAAGATGAGCATGGTGTGGTGACAAGGAACAAAGCCTGACATGTGGCCAAGGGATATTCACAAGTCGAAGGTTTGGATTTCGGTGAAACCTATGCACCCGTAGCTAGGCTTGAGTCAATTCGCATATTACTTGCCTATGATACTTACCATGGCTTTAAGCTCTATCAAATGGACATGAAAAGTGCCTTCCTCAATGGACCAATCAAGGAAGAGGTCTATGTTGAGCAACCTTCTGGCTTTGAAGATAGTGAGTACCCTAACCATGTGTATAAACTCTCTAAGGCGCTGTATGGGCTTAAGCAAGCCCCAAGAGCATGGTATGAATGCCTAAGAGATTTCCTTATCACTAATGGCTTCAAAGTCGGCAAAGCCGATCCTACTCTCTTTACTAAAACTATTGCAAATGATTTGTTTGTATGCCAAATTTACGTTGATGATATCATATTTGGGTCTACTAACAAATCTACTTGCGAAGAGTTTAGTAGGATCATGATTCAAAAATTCGAGATGTCAATGATGAGGGAGTTGAAGTATTTCTTAGGATTTCAAGTAAAGCAACTCCAAGAGGGCACCTTCATTAGTCAAACGAAGTACATTCAAGACATACTCACCAAGTTTGGAATGAAGGATGCCAAGCCCATCAAGACACCCATGGGAACCAATGGGCACCTCGACCTCGACACGGGAGGTAAATCCGTAGATCAAAAGGTATACCAGTCGATGATAGGATCTTTACTCTATTTATGTGCATCTCGACCGAATATTATGCTTTCCATATGCATGTGTGCAAGATTCCAAGCCAATCCTAAGGAAGTTCACCTTAGGGCCGTGAAAAGAATCTTGAGATATTTAGTTCATACACCTAAATTTGGTCTTTGGTACCCCAAGGGATCCACTTTTGATTCAATAGGATATTTAGATGCTGATTGGGCAGAGTGTAAGATTGATAGGAAGAGCACATCAGGGACTTGTCAGTTCTTGGGAAGATCCCTGGTGTCTTGGGCTTCAAAGAAACAAAATTCAGTAGCTCTTTCTACCGCCGAAGCCGAGTACATTGCCGCAGGCCATTGTTGCGCGCAATTGCTTTGGATGAGGCAAACCCTTAGAGACTATGGTTACAAATTGACCAAAGTCCCTCTCCTATGTGATAATGAGAGTGCAATCCGAATGGCGGATAATCCCGTTGAACACAGCCGCACTAAGCACATAGCCATTCGGTATCACTTTTTAAGGGATCACTAACAAAGGGGGGATATCGAGATTGCTTATGTTAGCACCAAAGAACAATTAGCCGATATCTTTACCAAACACTAGATGAGAAAACCTTTACCAAACTTAGGCATGAGCTAAACATTCTTGATTCTCAGAATTTTGATTGATATTTTGCACACATAGCTCATTTATATACCTTTGATCATCTCTCTTTCATTTTCTATGACTAATGTGTTGTCAAGTGTATTTCATGTCAAGTCATAGATTGAAAGGGAAATGGAGTCATCGGCGAAGACAAGGCTTCCACTCCACTCCATCATATTATTTACCCTTCGCCATCACTCCGCATCGCTCTCCACTTTGGTATAATCCTTCACTCATATATTGTTTACCCAAGGGGGAGAGAATTTAATAAAGGGCTCTAAAGACTCCATTTTTGGCGATTAATGCCAAAGGGGGAGAGAGTATTAGCCCAAAGCAAAAGGACCGCACCACCACGCCAAATTCAAAATCTTTCTTTCGAAACAAGTTTAAGTTTTAAATGTTGTTTTCAATTGGTATTCTTCAAATTTGTAGTCCTCTAAGAAATTCTATCTCATTTGATATATATATCTTAAGGAGGAGTTTTTTCAAAATTGGTATCTAAAAATATTTGATCTTCTTTCAATTTGAAAAACCCTCTTGAACACTAAGGGGAGAATTTCATTAAGGGGGAGTTTTGTTTAGCCAAAGGAAAAGCATTTGAAACAGCGGGGGGAAATTTCAAATCTTGAAAATTCTTCTTAAAATCTTATTCATATACCTTTGACTATTTGCAAAAAGACTTTGAAAAGATTTTCCAAAGGAATTTGAAAAAACAAAACAAGTGGTGCAAGCGTGGTCCAAAATGTTTAAAGAAAGAAAGCAATCCATGCATATCTTATGAAAATGTAAATTGATTTAATTCCAAGCAACCTTTGCACTTACCTTATGCAAACTAGTTCAATTCTGCACTTATATATTTGCTTTGGTTTGTGTTAGCATCAATCACCAAAAAGGGGAGATTGAAAGGGAAATAGGGTCAAACCTTTTCCTAAATGATTTTGGTGGTTGAATTGCCCAACACAAATAATTGGACTAACTAGTTTGCTCTAGATTATAAGTTCTACAGGTGCCAAAGGTTCAATACAAACCAATAAAAAGTCCAAAAAGGGTTCAAATAGAAAGGAGCAAAAGAAACCAAAGGCTGCCCTGGTCTGGCGCACTGGACAGTGTCCGGTGCACCAGGGTGGATCAACTCCAACTCGCTACCTTCGGGTTTCTGGAAATGCCACTCCGCTATAATTCACCAGACTGTCCGGTGTGGCACCGGACTGTCCGGTGTACCAGCGGAGCAACGTCTACAGCGCAACGGTCGACTCCAACGGAAACTCGTAAAAGCGCTACAGTGTGCAAACAGTGCGCGCAGAGTCAGAGCAGGCGTCAGAAGGCGCACCGGACAGTGAACAGTGACTGTTCAGTGCACCACCGGACTGTCTGGTGACCCCACCTGTCAGAGCTCCAACGGTCGAACCCTAACGGTTGGGTGACGTGGCTGGCGCACCGGACTGTCCGGTGCGCCCATCGACAACAGGCCCTCCCAACGGCCACTTTGGTGGTTGGGGCTATAAATACCCCCAACCACCACACTTCAAGGCATCCAAGTTTTCATACTTCACATTCAATACAAGAGCTAGTGCAATCAATACAAGACACAAATCAAATAGAATCAAAGCCTCTCCAAGTCTCATTTCCACTCCAAGCAAATAGTGACTAGAGAGAGAGTTTTTGCTTGTGTTCTTTGAGCTCTTGTTCTTGGATCGCTTTTCTTCTTACCCATTTCTTGTTCTCAACACCTTTGTAATTAAAGCAAGAGACACCAAGTTGTGGTGGTCCTTGTGGGGTCTAAGTGACCCAATTGATTGAGGAGAAAAGCTCACTCGGTCTAGGTGACCGTTTGAGAGAGGGAAAGGGTTGAAAAAGACCCGGTCTTTGTGACCACCTCAACGGGGAGTAGGTTTGCAAGAACCGAACCTCGGTAAAACAAATCACCGTGTCATCCGCTTTATTTGCTTGTGATTTGTTTTCGCCCTCTCTTTCGGACTCGCTTTTATTTCTAACGCTAACCTGACTTGTAGATTGTGCTTAAAGTTTATAAATTTCAGATTTGCCTATTCACTCCCCTCTAGGCAACTTTCAGTTATGCATTTTACAAGTCCTCTGCATAATTTAATTAAAATTTTCTAAATGAATTAGGAATTGTCCATTTAGCGTTGGGGCCCTATATTTTCTTCCTTTCCTTAATTATAGGACGGTCCTCGGGGCACTATTCTCCTGAGTTACGAGTTTAACGAAAAACCCCATGGTTTTCTAGAATCTATACCCGAGGTCCAAGCTCGACGGAAACAACACCGGTGGCAAAGAACGGCACGACGAAGCTTACCAACGGGGATAGAGCTCCAGCGAGGTGGTCGGTGGGGTCGAGGAGGCTTCGACGAACACGTCAGTGGTCGGATGGCGGCCGATGGTGGTCAGAGTTGTCTGGCTCACGTCTCCAAGCGGTCAGAGTTCGTCGGTGGTGGTGTTCCGTCTAGTCGGCGATGGCAGGGTTCGATTCCACCGGCGGGGAGGCTTCACGGGGCGTCGGGGAGATGATTCCTCGAAGAAATTGGACTGGGGTTGGCCGTGGAAGCGGGTCCACGATCACCGGCAAAAATCATGCTCCGGCGAAGGTGATTGTGCGGTTTCGGTGAGGTAGAGTTTCGGTTGGGGCCTTGGAGAGCCCTAGGGAACTCAGGGGATCTTGGCGGTGGCGCTGGTGGAGGTGGCACGTGACCGGAGGTGGTGGATCACCGTGACCGGGCTTAGGCAACAATGGCGGGCGACAGTGTACTCGATCTCGGTGAAATTTTGGTGAAGGCTGGCTGGGCAACAGTTGGGAAGGAAAGACAGAGGGTGGAGCGACCTTTATAGGCGCGAGCACGCTCTCGACGTTGTGTTTCCTGGCCTCGGCGCACGGCAGGAGCTCGGGCCCTTGTTAGCGCGCGTGGAGCGGGCAATGGCGCGCTAAGCGGCTCAAACCTGCGGTTGAATGGCTAGTTCATGGCGTTTTGTCAAATTCAAATGCCCATAGGTCGCGAATCCGGGCGAATTTGGACGAAATCTCCTTATATGATCTCCTCTCCTCTCTTCACTCTATCGATACGTGCAGAACCCCAAGGGTTCCGTGTCAGGAACACCGAGTTATCTTTGGCCACAGTTGGGTCTGTTAGAGGGACAGAACTGAGGCATTCCTTGCGTTTTGTCTTGTCTAAGTGTGGAGTACCGATGCCATCTTCTGGCATGGTTTAGGTTAGTTAATTTGGCATGATTTTGTCAGTTAGAGTGATTGGATTTAAGGTCCAAATCTTAATGAACATGGGGGGTGTTCTGATTAGGGGCTAAAATTTCAGAATAGAGTGTGGTGAATTTGGTCTTCATTTCTCCTCTTTTGTAGCTTGGTTAGGGGAACTTTAGCCAATATTTTTGCTGATGTTTTGCAGACTAAAATTTGTAGAAAAATTGGTGTGTTACCTTTTTGTGTCACTGGCCCAATGTCATGATAGTAGGGCTCAATAGTTTTTCTCATTTGATTTCTCTTGCTCAAGGTAGGGCATTTTGGGGTTTTTGGGTCACCTTTTCTTTGTGATGATCATAAGATAATTTGGGTGGTGATAACTTAGTATTTACTTAAGGTTTTATTTCCCGAGTATGACATCACTTGTTGTATTTTTACCTATGTGATAATAAGGCTGGTAAAAGTGCCAAACAGGAACCTTAGTAATACCTGAGGTGTTACACAAAGTGACTGTGTGGTCCGGTCTACACACAAATGCTTAGACTATCTCTAACCATATCATCTATATTTATCTCTCTCTCTCCTTTACATACTCCTATAAAATATTTTATACTCTATATCTGAGCGTTTTGTATATCTCATTATCTACAAGTTAAATATATATATATTGGATACATATTTTACTTTAGATTTCTGTGCGTGTATATTTTGGCATACCCTTAAATATCTTATTTATATATATATATATATATATATATATATATATATATATATATATATATATATATATATATATATATATATATATATATATATATATATTAGTTTGGCTTAATACGTTGTCTAGAGTATTAAAATGAATAAAGGAGATGAGAGATAATATCTCTCTATATATAAAGAGGAAAATCCTATCTAAATATAAGAAAAGTGACAATTTAGGGTCGCTGCATGAGTGTGTCAGGGAATAATGATCGAGGCAAGCTAGAGCAGAGAGAGAATAAAAAAGAAGTCGGCCCTGGCCCATTGAAGATATGTACAGTATACGTGTAGTAGTGAACATGGTGGGGGTTGTAGTTGTAGTGCACTTGTCCTCGTTAGATGAGCAGTAGAAGCCTATATACTCTTTCTGAATTTTACAATCTTTAACTTTAATAATTCTGCCTCTTTGATTTTTTGCAATGACCCATCCCAAGCTTTGTGGGGGGTGACTGGTGACATACCTGCAACCATGGCACTATATAACAGAGATGGTCTCCTCTCCCTGCGTCGTGAGGCCGTGCCGGACTAAGAAGACCGACGACTCACTCACAACCAATTAGCTCAAGATCGAGCTATAGAGAGAAAAGCTAAGATCGAAACATATACCAATGGGCAACAGCCTTAGGTGCTGCCTGGCCTGCGTCCTCCCCTGCGGCGCGCTGGACCTGATCAGGATCGTCCACCTCAACGGCCGCATCGAGGAGTACGGCCGGCCGGTGGCCGCCGGCGAGATCCTGGCCGCCAACCCGAACCACGTCCTCAGCAAGCCGTGCTCCCAGGGCGTCGCCGTGCGGAGGATCCTCATCGTGTCGCCGGACTCCGAGCTAGAGCGCGGCGAGATATACTTCCTCATCCCGGCCTCGTCGGTGCCGCCGGAGAAGAAGCCGCAGCCGCAGCGACAGCAGAAGAGCGTCGTCCTGGCCGGCTCGCACGGCAACCAGGTGGTGGTCAACAAGAAGATATCGTCGTCGCACCGGAGACGACGCACCGCCGGCTGCAGAACCACCGTATGGAAGCCACACCTCGAGTGCATTGTTGAGGGGGACACTTAGGCAGAGGTGGACGATGATCCATTCTTTTGCTCTCTCTTTTTTTTTGGTTTTTGTGGATCAAGCGGGGGGCTAATGGCTAATGCAATGTAACACCACTAGCAGCATGGTGTTTTGCCCACTTTGTGTGGTTAGTCAGCATTTTTAATCTTTTTTCTTGGGTAATTGTATATCCATGTAATGTTTTCCCCCTTCCTACATATGATGGGAATGCAGAGGAAGGGTTGTTGCCAGTTCTTTCTTCTTCTTCGTGTTCCGCGGTTGCCTATATATTCTTCTCCTGTTTTTCAGGGTCTGTGCAGTGGTTGAGAAAAAGATGAAATGTTGAAGGGCTCAAATACATTTCATCAAATAAACAATACTCCTGCAATGCAAGCTGTTCTGTTTGAATATAGATTTCAAGTTACCCAATGTTTAGTGTTAATCCCACTGGCTACTGCACCAATAATCCCCTTGTAACAAAACAAGCACTTGATCCACCAAGGGCAAGCTATGTTCTCACACATCAAGATAGGGAGGATGATGCTAGTAGGAGTAGAAACGAAGACTCAATCAATAGTTTCTTAGGATAATTTTGCTTCCTAACAGTGGGAGAGACATGCATCATTAGACCATGAATGATTAGAGGCTTGCTTTGCTAGATTTTATAAGGAGGTTGACAAAAGAGACAACCGAGCAAGCAACGTTTTCAAGCAAAGCCAGCTAAGACGAAGGTACATTTTATGTTTATTCTATCGTTGCAGGTTATGCTTGCTTTTCTCCATGAATTTGTCCTGTTCGCGTACTATCACACACAATGAAGGCTCCCCACACAGTTGCATGGTCCAGAAGAAACCTTACACAACTAGAGGACGACTGCAATTTGAATTGGCCTGGAAAAGAGAAAATTTTCATGACCCCACCCACCATTCATTTCGTATCCCTTTACATAGAAAGACCAGCTAACGTTTGTGAATCGTGTCATCTGTGCAGGCTTTGCCCTTGTGTTTTTATATATGTGACTGAGTTTGTCCATTAATAGCATTGTGTTTTCCATTTCTATACACAAACATGGTTAGTAGTACATGGGGGAGAACGACTTTGCACTAATTTATATGCCAATTGCCATCTAAACATTTGATGTATGTATTAATAGATTCATACAATATTTGATTTATGTGTATTATATATGTCTAGATTTATTGTTATCTACTTGAATATGGACATAAAAGTAAGAGGCTAAGACGAAACTATATTGGGACAGAGGGGGTATTCGATACCGTTGAAAATGAAAAAGTACCATTCCCGTTACAAAAAAAAAGGAATTCTGATATTGATTCAAAAAAAAAGAGAGAGAATTATATTCAGTAGTCTTGCCCATTGGCCAATGAGCCAATACAAAATGTAAATCAGAAAAAGACAAACCACAGTGGTTCAATAGTCGTCATAGCTGTGAGGTCTTGTCATGCCAATCACCAATAATTGATATTGTGGCTGCAGAAACAGAAAATTGGACCCTCCTGCTTGCCATGTCCTGACAGAACACACGATCTACGCACCACAAGTACTCTGTAGCAAAGATCTCAAATTTTCGGTAGCTTATGACATCCACATATAGAGTTCTGATCTCAAATTTTATTCTGAAACTGACCGTGCAGCAAAATATCTCAATCCCCTCAACACACGATGAGATACTAAATCCAGAGAGCTGGTAAATATTGTGTTGCTGTTGGCTTTTTTCTGAAATCTGAGACGAAATAACAGTAAACTTCCAGTACAAAATTCAGGGAAACCTGAAAAAAAAAATTCAGAATAGAGTCTGCTTACATCTGTAAACTACGTACCTGAAAAAAAAAATCAGAATAGAGTTTGGCCATCAGCAGCAACCAGCATGCATCAGTACATGGGAGAGCATGTAGCAGTTTGCTTACATGGAAGATATGCATGCAAGCTCTGAATTGAACTGAATAAATTAAAACTGGCGTGAGCACTTGGATCGGACCAGGCACCACAGCAAGCAACTCACCATCGGGCACAGAAAACAAATGCGCACGCACACATGCTGCTGCACGAATTAAGCCGCGCAACCAAATCACGCACAGATTCCCATGCCCGATCTTTTTTAGTATCAGTGCCAGTTTGATTCGTCCGTCCAAAAGACAGCTAGTGATGCTTGGGGTTTCAGTATTAGTCAATGATTGAAGGCCTGCGACTGCAAGAGGTTGAGTAGTAGGGGGAGTAGTGTAGTGTAGACCATTGGCGGTTTGCAGCCTAGGAATGTTCTTTTGTTCATTTATGGCTCATAATTGGGGTTAGGCCCGTGGTTAGAGTATAATGGTTTTTGTTTGCAGTGGTGCTTTCGTTTTTTTCTTCCTTTTGGCGAACAAGGGGTGTACAATTCTCTTGTCATGAGTTGCGCACCACATGTCCTGATGTGTTTTAAGTTGTTGTTTTTTCTCTCTCTCAAAACATAGAAGAGCTATATGTCATTTAATTAACATAGAAAAAAAATTAACTTGAGAAGAAACACGGCCACCTAACCACACCGGAGACTAAGGATGTGTTTGGTTGCGGGACAACTGGGGACCTTTCTCGTCACTCCAATTTTGAGGGACAACTGAAGACAACACTAGGATAGTCCTGTCCTAACCCCTCACCTTGAACCAAACAACCTTATTTAAGGTATCGTCCTATCTCATCCCGTTCTGTCATTACAACCAAACATACCCTAACAGTTTGTTTGGCGTGTCTCTGGCTTATCTAAAAACAGCTCTACCTCTGGTTTTTCCTGAAAAACAGCTTTTTTGGTAGAGCTAAAACCATTTCACAAATTGTTGGGCAGAAACGGCTTATCGTCCTAGAATCGAAGCCATTTTCTTATATTAAAGTGCGAGAGCCAGAGCCGGTGAAGATACAATTTGTGGTGTCTTATCTGTAGTAATCTGTAGTACCAAATTGCTCCGACTTTTAGTTGCTTTGCGCAGCAAGCCCGTTTTTAAAAATGTGTTTGGCAGGACTCTTGACTTTTTTCTAGAGAAAAGCTAGAGCAGAAGCCCTGCCAAACGGGCTCTAGCTAGCAAGGGTCGGTGACCTCGCTAGGAGATGTAAGCTTTCAAGCTCTTGCCATGCATCAAAGACTACATTTGTTAGGGACTTGTTCTCAAATACTATGAGTTAAGAACAAGACAACACAAAAATGTTAATGGTTAAAGACCTTCGTCCTTCGAAGCATTATCTCCCTTAGGAAATAATGATCTGCAGACGAAGGTCATGAAGGACGTACCTTCATCATCTCAATGTATAATGATGGAAATAGAAGCATATGGAACATGAGAAACATCATGAATAATCATATGACATCATTAATATATCTTTATTATATCATTATAAATGAATATGAACAATATTGAATTACATTTGTACCTTCGGCTTGGCAGAGGGCAAAAGTCCGAGCGTGACACATGAGTGAATATAAGTCAGCGTGAATAGTACGGGAGTACTGTTTACCTATTTATAGGCACAGGACGCAACCCGGTCAAAATTACATTTATGTCCTTGATGACTAGTTACAATCATGACACAAATTATCATGGACTGATCGGTCTTTTTCTCTTTAAGTCGGTGCAACCCTTCATCTCAAGGCATGTCACTATGCCGAAGCTCCCTGGATAGTAGCTTCGACATGTACCTTCACGCTGTATTTGCTTATATGCTGATCTTTCGAAGGTGTTTCTGCTTAGAGGACATTCGTCGAAGAAGCAGGCCCCAACAATAGCCCCTTCGCGGTGCTAGATCGTTTTTCGTAACGAGCTTGATCCGTGAAAAATCTCCAAGGCTTCGGAATGTCGAAGGTCCGAAAAACACCTTCCCTGAGCTCATTGCCGAGAAACGATTAAAATATTTCGAGCGTGAGGTGGCCCACCACACAGCGGGTACGATCAATCTGGTGATTCACTTCCCAAGCGCCGAGTGGTCCACCGTTCAGCGGGTGCGGGTGACTGTTCAGCGGGTGCGGGCGACTTGGCGATTCACCTTCCCACCTGCAGCACTATATAAACAGACGAGTAGGTGTGAAGTTACCACAACATTTATTGCCATTGCACTGTTGTGCTATTGAAAAATTTAACCATAGCCGAAGCTTTTTCACTGCATTCTGGAGCGAACCATCATTTTGAATTAGCTTCATCAAAAGAGAGAGCTTCGTAAAAAACTGCAAAAAACATCAGCTTCGTAAAAACTGCAAAAGATCCATCAGATGGCCAGAGTACGCTCGACTGCAAGAGTGACTCGTGAAGGAGAGGAGACTGAGGCCACCGAGATAGCTCCGATTTTTGAAGTCATGAGACAATCGGGCTTAGTTGTAGCAGAGAGAACCGTTGACGAAGGTACTTCTGGTGCCAAAGCTGAGGAGGCTGATATTGAAGAAGAAAATGTTGATGATGAAGAAGAAGATTTTAGCATTTTGATCTCATCAAAACCCAGCCACCTAGATTTTGAGAAATCAAATGTGTCTGAAGCCGACGTGCTTATGATGATGAAACTAGGCTACTTCGGAGAAGCTGAAAAGAATCTTATTCGTTTTGCCGGAGAAGAAACCACTCCAACGCCGAAGGATGATGAAGTAGTGGTTTTCAAAAGCTTTTTCAGAGCAGGATTACGGTTTTCTCTGAACGAGATGATAGGAGAAGTTTTGGATAATTTTGAAATTTATCTTCATCAACTGACCCCTAACGCTATCGTTAGGCTCAGCATCTTCATCTGGGCCCTTCGAAGCCAAGGGATGGACCCAAATGCTGAAGCTTTCTGCCAAGTGCATGAGCTGTATTACCAAACGAAGGCCAGAGAAGACGGGCTACATGAAAATTTTGGTTGTTATAACTTCGCGTATCGCAAAGATACAAAGGCTCCAGTCATCAACTATCGCACCAAGTAGCCAATTGGCTGGAAAAGTGAGTGGTTTTATATTAAGGCCGATGAGAAGAAAAGAGGGAAACTGATGACGATGGTGATGAGCCCACTGGCTTTAAGCTTCAGGATGACCAGACCCTTGTGCAACATGACGACAAGGTCAGCATGCCAACTGTCTGTAGCAGAATTCAGGATGGTGGCCAAACAGATCAGCACTAGAGATCTAGTTCAAGAATACTTGGCTAACAGGACGTCTCCGACGTTAAGTGAATTTAGCATGCCGAAGCTAAAGGGAACGAAGAAAACACTTGAGCTTGTGTGATTGCCTTATCGCTTCAAGTTTGAGAAACAGTTCAAAGAACCTTGCCAAGAATGGCTGGAGATGATCGAGACTATGTGCAATGAAATTTTGGGCAATTATACCAAGAAAGAAGATCAATTAATAACTGCAGCCTTCGGCACCCGACCAAAACGAAGGTTGAATCGGGTAATGGACACTTTAAATTTTGAATACCCTGATTATGAACGACTCAGCAAGGGTGCCGAAGGGACAAAGAGAAAAAGGGTTGTCAGTGTTCTGAGTAGGCAGGCTGCTAGAATGGTGAAAGAGGACGAAAAAACTCTGAAGAAGAGAAAAACCAATCCCGAGCCGAAGGCGGCGACTTTGAAGAAGAGGAAAGCTGCAACTCCGGAGCCGAAGGTGGCTGAGATGGAAAAGGAAACTCCTTCAACGCCTTCTGTTGCCGAAGTATAAGAAATTTTAAAGGTAATGACTGAATCCTTACCTATCAAACTGTTAAGTCCTCTGGGGCCACAACTGACGAAGCTTTTACAGAAGAAAGACGAGACTTCGACAGCAAAAAAGGCGGATGGGCCTAAAAAGCGAAGAATTATCACTGTTATGCAAACCATTGAGGAAACGCCACCGCCGGCCTCAACATCAAAGATGACGCCAGCTACCGAAGCAGATACTTCTACCGAAGCTGCGGCCGCCGAAGCTACCAATCTGGATAGTACGTTATCTGCTATTGATAAAGTGCTCCTAGATATGGCCGCAGAGGAGACTGCTGCGGCTACAGAAGAAATCATGGCCGCAGTGCCTGAGAAAGGGAAGGGAATTGCCGAAGACACTTCGGAAGAAAAAGGCTTCAGCTTTCAGAATCTAGTTGGTCAAGAATTATCCAAGGCCGAGAAAGAGGAGCTGCAAGAGTATGCTGCATCCTGCGTCTACCAACCAGGAGCTATGCTCTTTGGAGGAATCAATAAAGAAGCCTTAGGATGCATTCGAGACCGCACTGGGGCGAAGATTATCAGCACTCTGTCGAAGAGTGTTGGTTTTCCGAAGCTTGAAGTTGACATTAGCAGCTACCGGCGACAGCATATCGTCGGCAGCTTATTCTATTCCAACTTCAAGGTAAAACTTTTTCCCTCATATTTTTAATTTTTGTGATGAAGCAAAAAATTTTTGATGAAGACTATTTTGCACAGACTATGCTACTAAGCAAAGTACTAAGGATGCAGCAAGATCTTGAGGATAAAATTTCGTACACAACGAAGCGTATCTTTGCTTCTTTATGCTCATCGAAACATTGTTATCAAAGCCGAAACATCTGTTTGTACTCTATGTTATGATGATCATGATCCTACGAATGTCTAAATGAATGTGTATGAATGCAATGAATGATGTGATGTAGTGTGCAAATGAATGTCCGAACACACGCACACAAAGCCACACCCAGACTCTGCATCCCCTTAGGAACGTCTTTTGAGTCTTAAGCTCTGCATCCCCTTAGGAACGTCTTTTGAGCTTCTTCACCTTCTATTTCGGTGGTATAAGTTTTGCATCCCCTTAGGAACATCTTTTGAACTTCGTCGCCTTCTATTTCGGCAGTATAAGTTCTGCATCCCCTTAGGAACGACTTTTGAACTTCTTCGCCTTATATTTCGGCGGTATTTGGCTCTGCATTCCCTTAGGAATGACTTTTGAGCAGAAAACTTACACTGCGCTCTCTTAGGAACGACTTTTTGTAGCTTCGTCATGCTCTGCATCCCCTTGGGGGGACGTCTTTTGAGCTTCTCCCTGTTTTTCTTTTTTGCACTCGATGGTGTGTGCTCAGATTTACATATTACATCTTTTGGGGGATTTGGCCCTCATGGGGCTAAATAAGAATGAAAAATTACAAGCTATGGCCCCATTAAAAACCTTTCTTCCCTCTTGAAAGGAAAAGGGTACCATAGAAAAAATGAAAAAAGATTACACCAATATTACACATAGCATCGCCGAAGCTCATCCGCATTCCAAGATCTGGGTATGTCATTGCCGTCCATATCCTTCAACCTGTAAGAACCGGGTCTTGACGAAGATACAACCAGAAAAGGACCTTCCCACTTCAGCTGTAATTTTCCCACTGTGTCTGGATTGGCCACTCTTCGAAGTACCAAATGTCCTGGCTTGATATTTTTCAATTGAACTTTTCTGTCATGCCATTTTATTGTTTCGGCTTGATATTTATTGATGTTCACTACAGCCTGAAGTCTGGTCCCCTCTATAGTATCTTTTGCTAGGTGATAATCAGCTTCGTCTTCTGCCGAAGCTACTGTTCTTATTGATCCTGCTTTAGCTTCTTCTGGAGTTATAGCTTTGTCACCAAATAATAGTTTGAAAGGTGTAAATCCTGTTGATCTTGACGTGGTTGTATTGTGGCTCCACACCACTTTAATCAACTCATCTGGCCACTTTCCTCTGGGCTGATTGAAGATTAGCTTCATTATTCATGTCATTATAATGTCATTTGCTCTTTTTACCAGCCCGTTTGACTCTGGATGCCTAACTGATGCAAAATGGATCTTCGTACCAATCTAGTCACATAACTCTTTGAATCTTTCGGCATCAAACTGTGTTCCATTGTCCACAGTTATGGCCTTCGGTACGCCGAAGCGACAAAAATATTCTGCTAAAAGAATTTTTGGACTGTGGCCGAAGTTATTGTAGCCAAAGGCTTTGCTTCAATCCACTTAGAAAAATATTCTACAGCCACCACAACATACTTCAAATTACCTTGTGCCGGCGAAAGTGGACCTAACAAATCCAGGCCCCATCTTTGTAATGGCCAAGTAGGTTGTATCAACTGCGTGAGAGACGAAGGTTGCTTCTGATCTCTTGCACATTTTTGACAATTTTCGCACTTTTGAACTAGCTCTGCTGCATCCGAAGCTGCCTTCGGCCAATAAAATCCTTGTCTAAACACTTTTCCCAGCAAGGGCCTAGACCCAATATGAGATCCACATAGACCTGCATGTATCTCCTTCATTAATTTTATACCTTCGGTTCTGGATAAACATTTGAGAAGTGGAGAACAGACTCCATGTTTATATAATTCCCCTTCTATTATTACATATCGTCTTGTCCTTGCTTCCATTCTCTTATTATAAGCTTCGTCATCCGAAAGACAATTACCTTGGAGGAAAGATATAATTTCTGTCCTCCAATCTTCACTATGCACAGGGGATATTGCAAGCACTGCTCTCTCCATAAGTTCAACCGAAGGTGCTTTTATTGTCTCAAAAAATACTTCCGAAGGTAGAGGGAGCCCTTGTGCCGCTGATTTGGCTAACAAATCTGCATGCTCATTTTCTCCTCTTGAAATGTTCTTGACAGAAAAACCTTCGAAAGAAGCTTCCAGCCTTCGAACTGTATCCAGATATTTTTCAAGCTTCGGATCTCTCGCCTTACTACTTTTGTCTACATGACCAGAAATGACTTGAGAGTTAGTTTTAAGGATTGCCCTTCTTATTCCCATTGTCTTTAACTTCCGAAACCCCAACAGAAGGGCTTCGTATTCAGCAATGTTATTTGTACAACTAAAATCCAGCTTTGCTGCATAACATGTTCTGACTTTGGAAGGCCCTACTAGAACAGCAGCCGCTCCTGCGCCGAAGGTTCCCCAAGAACCATCACAGAAGACCGTCCAGGCTTCGATATCTTTTGCTGCATCTTCCCCAAGAACCATCACAGAAGACCGTCCAGGCTCCTGGCGTCCAATCAGCAATGAAGTCTGCTAAAGCCCGAGACTGAATTGAGGATCTATGAACATAATCAATAGAAAATTCATTGAGCTTGGCAGCCCATTTTCCAATCCTCCCAGTAGCTTCTCTATTTATCATTACGTCCTTCAGAGGTTGTGACGAAGAACAATTATATGATATGCTTGGAAGTAGTGCCAAAGCTTCCTGGAGGCCATCAACATAGCATATAACATCTTCTCCAATTTTGTATAGTTTTTCTTTGATAAACTTAGGACTTCGGAGACGAAGTATACTAGGGACTGCTTCTTGATTTGGCCATCTTGCTTTTCCTGTACAAGCGCCGCACTAACTGCAGAGTGAGAAGCTGCTACATACAGGAGTAATGGAGCCCCTGGCGAAGGTGGAGTTAGAGTTGTCAAATCTATCAAATATTGCTTTAATTCTTCAAAAGCCTTTTGCTGAGTTGGACCCCACTGAAAAACTTTGGCTGACTTTAGAATTTCAAAGAATGGTAAATTCCTCTCTGTCGATCTTGATATGAACCTATTCAATGACGCAAGCCTTCCTGCCAATCGTTGGGCCCCCTTCTTTGTATTTGGCGGCTCCATCCGAAGGATAGCTTCGATATTATTTGGATTGGCTTCGATTCCCTTCATTGATACCTGGCAGCCAAGGAACTTACCCTTCTTCACTCCAAAAACACACTTTTCTAAATTTAATTTCAAACTAGCTTGTCTGAAGTTGGCAAATATTTCTTGCAAATCAGCAATATGATTTTCTTGCTTCGTGCTTTTGACTATGATATCATAAACATAGGTCAATACATTCCTGCCTATTTGAGAGTGAAGGACCTTGGCTGTCATTCTGCTGAAGCTTCCTCCAGCATTCTTGAGCCCCTCAGGCATCTGAAGATAGCAATAGGTGCCACTGGGAGTTATGAAGCTAGTCTTCGGCTCGTCTTCCTTCTTCATCCAAATTTGATGATAGCCTGAGTAACAATACAGTAGACTCATAAGCTCTGAAGAAGCTACTACATCTACAAGAGAGTCTATTCTTGGTAATGGGAACTCGTCCTTTGGACAGGCCTTGTTGAGATCTGTGAAATTAATGCACATTCTCCATTTACCATTGGCCTTCTTCACCATAACTATGTTGGCTAGCCATTCTGGGTATTTCACCTCTCTGATGACACCGGCACTAAGAAGTCTCTTCACTTTGTTCCGAGCACCTTCAACTTTGTCTTCAGATATCTTCCGAAGCCTTTGTTTTCTTACCCTGAAAGATGGATCCACATTGAGTGAATGTTCAATAACATCTTTGTTGACACCACAGAGATCATTGGCTGACCAAGCAAAAGACATCTTTATTGTTGAATAAAAATCTTAGCAAAGTCTTCTCTTGCTCATCAGATAACTGAGACCCCAGCAGTACCCTTTGTTCTTCTATATCTTCACATAGAAGCATAGGCTTCGGCTGATCCACCGAAGCAGCCTTCTCTCTTTTGTATTTATACTGCTGACAGGCTTCAGCTCCATCTATGTTATGGATTGCCTTTGAATCTGTCCAGTTTCCTTCAGCGCTTCTGGCAGCTTCTTGACTCCCATGGACAACAGTGGACCCTTGTTCCGAAGGTATCTTCATGCATAAATATGCTGGATGAAGTATTGCTTTGAAGGCATTAAGTGTCCCTCGACCAATGATTGCATTATATGAGTATTCCATGTCAACAATGTCAAAGACAACCTGTTCAGTCCTTGTGTTGTGGACGTAGCCGAAGGTCACTGGCATTGTGATTTTACTAAGTGTGACAATCTGCCTTCCTCTGAAGCCACAGAGAGGGTGTGTAACATCATGAATCTTGTCCTCTGGCTCTTGCATCTGTCTGAAGGCCTTAGCAAATATGATAACCGCTGCACTGCCTGTGTCAAACAGAACATTATGGACCAGAAATCCCTTGATGACACAAGATATGACCATAGCATCATTGTGAGGGTAATCTTTGAGCTGAAGGTCTTCCTGGGAGAAGGTGATTGGAATGTGGGACCACTTGGACTTGATGAAGGGTCCCTGCACCCCAACATGTTGCACCCTTCTCTGCGCTTCTTTCTTCTGCTTCTAGTTAGCCGGCTCTGAACTTGAACCGCCTGTTATTGGGAGCACCAGCTTCGTAACCGAAGGTGCCGCACCTTGGTTGTTGAACGAAACCATCGTCTCAACAGTGGAAGTGAGTTCACCGAAGGTGGGCGCCAATGTTGGGGACTTGTTCTCAAATGCTATGAGTTAAGAACAAGGCGACACAAAAATGTTAATGGTTAAAGACCTTCGTCCTTCGAAGCATTATCTCCGTTAGGATATAATGATCTTCAGACGAAGGTCATGAAGGACGTACCTTCATCATCTCAATGTATAATGATGGAAATAGAAGCATATGGAACATGAGAAACATCATGAAGAATCATATGACATCATTAATATATCTTTATTATATCATTATAAATGAACATGAACAATATTGAATTACATTTGTACCTTCGGCTTGACAGAAGGCAAAAGTCCGAGCGTGACGCATGAGTGAATATAAGTCAGCGTGAACAGTACGGGGGTACTGTTCACCTATTTATAGGCACGAGACGCAGCCCGGTCAAAATTACATTTATGTCCTTGATGACTAGTTACAATCATGACACAAATTATCATGGACTGATCGGTCTTTTCCTCTTTAAGTCGGTGCAACCCTTCGTCTCAAGGCATGTCACTATGCCGAAGCTCCCTGGATAGTAGCTTCGGCATGTACCTTCGCTCTATGTTTGCTTATATGTTGATCTTTCGAAGGTGTTTCTGCTTATAGGACCTTCGGCGAAGAAGCAGGCCCCCAACAACATTCATCCCTTACGGACTATAATAGCATTTGAATGTTTGGTAAGAGCAAATATCCTAACCCTTCATGTCATCTAGTTTCTATATAATTTAATATAGCGACACATCAGCAAAAATCTAACGTGGCGGCAAAATTAATAAGAGTCGAGAAGAAAAATTGTAGACCCAGTTTCTCCCGTGACAAATCAGGTGGACTCGTAGACCAATGCACCTAGACACTGCTAATTCAAGACTTACAAATGCTTCTAGGATTTTCAAGAAACTAGGATGATAGCAAAATTCAGCCCTTCCTCATCTCCATAGTTGCCACCCTTCTGATGGCCAGCCAACCTTCCACGGGCCACAGAAATTCGAGGTCGTAGGTTTGGGCGCAACAATGATTAGGTACAAGTATTGAAAGATCAAGGTCCAAATCGGTCGTGTGAAAAACACAATAGATAAGGAAATGCTAGATCAAAAAAAGGGACGAGCATTCTAGGTTTTTATCAAACTAATAACATTTTCGTACTAAACATCGAAAAAATTAAAGCCTATTAATAAGCTCACTCCATCCAAAGTTTTTTATCAAACGATCAATAGTTTTGCATCCTAGGTTCCAATCTTATATTATCATGGTAATTCTAGCAATATAAGTACTTCATTCTAATTGTTCAAAGTAAATGCTCAAGTAAAATAAGGATTATAAATGCCTCGATGTTTATCCGAGGTATCATAGAGCGAGCATTCTTCACTAGTTTTTACTGAACACCCGCTCAAGGGTGTGGCTATCCCTTATCCACACAAGGACCGAGTGTTTTCTGTATGATGGTTCTTTGCCACTCCGACAACACCCACAACCATGTACACCTCGAGTTAGGTCACTCACAAGCTCTTTAGATGATCACTAAACTCGTGACCGACACCAAACAATCTAGGTGATGCTAAACACAAAGAGTAACAAGAAAGAACTCTCTCTTCACCTATCCAAGACTAACCGGAATGGTGGATGCACACTTGCTAATCACAATGCACTAATGAGTCCTCTAATCACACGATTATCAACTCTAAAGTTCCTTTGTAGGAAATTTATCTTCCTCACACTCCAAAGGATTTCTTGAACAGCTCAGATGAGCAAGAAACCTTAAATGGATGAAGTGGAGGGGGTATAAATAGTCCCAAGCCATGCAGCTTGTTGTTGGAACTCCATTCAACTTTTGCGGTTGCACCAGACATATCTTGTGCACATCAACTATCTACACTGAATAGGTCTAGTGTAGCTCCAACGTCTATTTTTTGAGACTAGCCATTACTCTTCTGGTATCTAGTGTTCTGTCTAGTTCTCAATAGACAAGTCTAGTGAGTATACCACTCGAATGTACATTTCGTAGGCCTCTATGAGTTCCATGTTCGATGTCACATCAAACACATCCATTGAGTACTCAGCCTCTCACACTCGGTTTCCATCCTCTTTGGGTGGCCTATCTTGTGTTATACCAAACATGTTCAGTGAGTTATGGTTTCAACCACTCATCCACATAGCTCTTTGGGTACCCTATTTGGTGCCCCATGTCTAGTGCACACTAGACATGGCAGTGTTAGCTCTGTTCTAAATAGGGCAATCTCTTGTTCAGTGCACATATCTAATGCACATCAAACACATCTGGTGCTTAGCAACTAAGAGCACCTAGAGGGGGTGAATAGGTGATCTTGTAAAATCAAACACTAAATAGCCACAGACTTGATTATTAAAGTGTTAGTTAAATCAAGTGGCTATGGAACACGCTCGTGCGAACAAAGCAATCACAAGAAGCAACACAAGAGACACACGATTTTTATCCCGTGGTTCAGCCAAGTAACACTTGCCTACTTCCACATTGTGGCGTCCCAATGGACGAGGGTTGCACTCAACCCCTTTCAAGCGATCTAATGATCAACTTGAATACCACAGCTTTCTTCCTTATAGTCTTTCTCCCGTTTGCGAGGAATCTCCACAATTTGGAGCCTCTCGCCCTTACAATGATGATCACAAAAGAAACACACAAGTAAGGGAGGAGAGCAACACACACAAGACTCAAATACGCAGCACAACCACGCACACAAGTGAAGACTTGAGCTCAAAGGACAACACGGGGAGTTCTCGACTCGAATGGAGCTCAAATCACTAACACAATGAATCAAATGCGTGGGAGCGGAGTCTGGATGTATTAGTATCTTAGAGAATGCTTGGTGTTCTCCTCCATGCGCCTAGTGGTCTCTTTTATAGCCCTAAGGCAGCTAGGAGCCGTTGGAGACCAACTTGGAAGGAAATTCCTGCCTTCTGTCGAGTGGTGCACCGGACAGTCCGGTGCACCACCGGACAACCACTATTCATGTCCGGTGTGCGATCTCCTTCCATATCGGGCGCATCCGACCGTTGCTCTCCTCGAGGCTGGTTGGCGCACCGGACAGTCCGGTGTGCCCAACTGACCGTTGGAGCAAGACACACGTCGCCCGCAGATTGCGTAGCCAACCGTTGGCCGCTAGCGCCGTTGGCTCACCGGACAGTCCGGTGCACCACCGGACAGTCTAGTGAATTTTAGCCACATTGCCTTTTTCATTTCCTGAGGCCGATGAGTTCGTCGCGGATGACTCACCAGACAGTCCGGTGCACCACCGGACAGTCCGGTGATTTATAGCCGTACAACTCCGTCGATTCCCGAGAGCAGCCGGTTCAACATCGGCCATCCTGGGGCACCGGACACTGTCTGGTGCGCCACCGGACAGTCCGGTGTGCCAGGCCAAGCTGGAGTTGGTTGCACATAGCCAACTCTTTCCCATTTCTTTTCTCCATCTTTTGTCACTGTTTCTAGCACTTATACAAACACATTAGTATTAAAAAAAACAATGTACTAAGTCTAGCACCATACCTTGTAATATGATTTGCATTTCTCTCTTTGTTTAGCACATAAGAACTTAATCAATCGTGTTGGGCATTTAATCACCAAAACGTTATAGAAATGGCCCAAGGGCACATTTCCCTTTCAATCTCCCCCTTTTTGGTGATTCATGCCAACACATCAAAAATCAACAAAAGAAATGCAACATCAATGCAAATGAGGACCAAATTCTCTTTACTTAGGATTTGGCATATTTGGATCATTCTTTGCCACCACTTGGTTTGTTTTTGCAAATCAAATTCATTTCCCTATCTCTAAGTTAATCTAAGTTAAACACGGTTGTTTGGGCACATAGAGAGATATTCCAAGAGTAAAATTAATCAAGTGCCAAAAACTCCCCCTTTTCCCATAATCAAAATTCTCCCCCACAAGAGACCAAATCACAAATTCTTACTCTATTATTTTCAAAAATTCACAAGTGGTTGGCTGATCCATTTTGCTTTGGCCTTAATTTCTCCCCCTTTGGCATTAAGCACCAAAACAGGATTATTCTTGGCCATTTGAACCCCATTGCCCCACCAAAAATGTCAATAAAGAGCAAAAAGGCAATGAGAGCATAAGTATGAACTTGGAATTAAATACACTAATATCGGAGTGTAGTGGAAGTCTTTGCGTCGTCCAAGTTCAATTTCCCTTTCAATGTACTTGTGAGACTACATCAGGTGTACTTAAACAAACATGTTAGTCTCAAAGGGTCAAGTTGTAGCACATCTCCCCCTAAATATGTGCACCATTTGCATATGGACTTGTGAGGTCCGGGGAGGACTTGTACAACTTGAGCACCATAAATATACAACGAATAATGTAAAAGTAACATGATCAAAGGCATAGAACACATGTATGCTATAGATCAATCCAAGTTACGCGAATATAAGACATTTAGCTCACTACGCAACCTGTAAATTGTTTTCTCATCCAACGGCTTGGTGAAGATATCGGCTAGCTGGTTCTCGATGCTAATATGATAAATATCGATATCTCCCTTTTGCTAGTGATCCCTCAGGAAGTGATGCCGGATGTCTATGTGCTTAGTGTGGCTGTGTTCAACAGGATTATTCGCCAAGCAGATCGCACTCTCATTGTCACATAGGAGTGGGACTTTGCTCAGATTGTAGCCAAAGTACCGGAGGGTTTGCCTAATCCAAAGTAGTTGCGCGCAACACTGTCCTGCGGTAACATACTCGGCCTCAGCGGTGGATAGGGCAACAGATGTCTGTTTCTTGGAACTCTAGGACACTAGGGACCTTCCTAGAAATTGGCATGTCCCTGATGTACTCTTCCTATCAACCTTGCATCCGGCATAATCGGAGTCTGCGTATCCAATTAAGTCAAATGTAGACCCCTTTGGATACCAGATCCCAAAGAACGACGTAGCAACTAGATATCGAAGAATTCACTTAATGGCCACAAGGTGACATTCCTTGGGGTTGGATTGATATCTAGCACACATGCATACACTAAGCATAATGTCCGGTCTACTAGCACACAGATAAAGTAATGAACCTATCATGGATCGGTATGCCTTTTGATCAACAGACTTACCTCCTTTGTTAAGGTCGACATGCCCGTCGGTTCCCATCGGTGTCTTCGCGGGCTTGACGTCCTTCATCCCAAACCTCTTGAGAAGATCTTGAGTGTACTTCGTTTGGGAGATGAAAGTGTCGTCCTTGAGTTGCTTCACTTGGAATCCAAGGAAGTAGGTCAACTCGCTCATCATCGACATCTCGAACTTTTGCATCATCACCCTGCTAAAACTCCTCACAAGACTTTTGGTTAGTAGAACCAAATATTATGTCATCGACATAAATTTGGCACACAAAGAGATCACCATCACAAGTCTTGGTAAAAAGAGTGGGATCAGCTTTCCCAACCTTGAAAGCATTAGTAATTAAGAAATCTATAAGGCATTCATACCATGCTCTTGGGGCTTGCTTAAGTCCATAGAGCGCCTTAGAGAGCTTATACACATGGTCGGGATACCTGTCATCCTCAAAGCCAGGGGGTTGTTCCACGTATACCTCCTCCTTGATTGGCCCATTGAGGAAAGCGCTCTTCACGTCCATTTGGTATAGCCTAAAAGAATGGTGAGCGGCATAGGCTAACAAAATTCGAATTGACTCTAGCCTAGCCACAGGAGCAAAAGTCTCCTCGAAATCCAAACCTGCGACTTGGGCATAACCTTTTGCCACAAGTCGAGCCTTGTTTCTCGTCACCACTCCGTGCTCGTCTTGCTTGTTGCGGAACACCCACTTGGTTCCCACAACGTTTTGCTTTGGACGTGGCACCAGGCTCCAGATTTCATTCCTTTTGAACTTGTTGAGCTCTTCCTGCATGGCCAACACCCATTCTGGATCCTGCAATGCCTCTTCTACCCTGAAAGGCTCAATAGAAGAGACAAACGAGTAATGCTCATAAAAATTAGCTAATCGTGAGCGAGTAGTTACTCCCTTGCTGATGTCACCCAAAATCTGGTCGACAGGGTGATGTTTTTGGATCGACGCTCGGACTTGAGTTGGAGGGGCCTGTGGTGCTTCTTCCTCCATAACCTATTCTTCATGTGCTCCCCCTTGATCATGTCCCTCTTCTTGAGGTACCTGTACATCGTCTTGAGTTGGGGGATGCACCATTGTTGAGGAAGAAGGTTGATCTTGTTCCTGTAGTTCCTGTGGTTGCACATCGCCTATTGCCATCGTGCGCATTGTGGCCGTAGGAACTTCGTCTTCATCTATATCATCAAGATCAACTTGCTCTCTTGGAGAGCCATTAGTCTCATCAAATACAACGTCGCTAGAGACTTCAACTAATCCCGATGATTTGTTGAAGACCTTATACGCCTTTGTATTTGAGTCATATCCTAGTAAAAACCCTTCTACTGCCTTGGGAGAAAATTTAGAGTGTCTACCTTTCTTCACCAGAATGTAGCATTTGCTCCCAAATACACGAAAGTAAGAGACATTGGGTTTGTTACCAGTAAGAAGTTCGTAGGAGGTCTTCTTGAGGAGGCGATGCAGATAGAGTCGGTTTATGGCGTGGCAGGCTGTGTTCGCAGCTTCCGACCAAAACCGCTCGGGCATCTTGAACTCTCCAAGCATCGTTCCTGCCATGTCGATAAGCGTCCTGTTCTTCCTCTCTACCACAATGTTTTGCTGTGGTGTGTAGGGAGCGGAGAACTCGTGCTTGATGCCTTCCTCCTCAAGAAACTCTTCAACTTGTAGATTCTTGAACTCGGACCCATTGTCGCTCCTTATCATTTTCACTTTAAGCTCAAACTCATTTTGAGCCCTCCTTAAGAAGCGTTTTAGGGTCCCTTGGGTTTCTGATTTATCATGTAAAAAAACACCCAAGTGAAGCGGGAAAATCATCAACAATTACAAGACCATACTTACTTCCCCCAATACTGAGGTAGGCAACGGGTCCAAAGAGGTCCATGTGAAGAAGCTCCAGTGGCCTTGATGTTGTCATCACATTCTTGCCGTGATGAGTGCTTCCCACCTGTTTCCCTGCCTGACATGCTGCACAAGGTCTGTTTTTCTCAAAACAGACATCGGTTAGTCCTAACACATGATCTCCCTTTAGAAGCTTATGAAGGTTCTTCATCCCAACATGTGCTAGACGGCGATTCTAAAGCCAGCCCATATTTGTCTTAGCTATTAAGCATGCATCTAGATTGGCATTCTCTTTCGAAAAATCAACTAAGTAGAGCTTGCCGTCTAATACACCCTTAAAAGCTAATGAACCATCACTTCTTCTAAAGACAGATACATCAACATTTGTAAACAAGCAATTGTAACCCATGTGACACAATTGACTTACAGACAGAAGATTGTACCCGAGCGACTCTACTAAAAATACATTCGATATTGAGTGCTCGTTAGTGAGGGCTATCTTGCCCAAGCCTTTGACCTTGCCTTGGTTCCCATCTCCAAAGATGATCGTATCATGGGAATCCTTGTTCTTGACGTAGGAGGTGAACATCTTCTTCTCCCCGTCATGTGGTTTGTGCATTCGCTGTCAATAATCCAGCTAGAGCCCTCGGATGCATAAACCTGCAAGGAATTTAAGCTTGGGTTTTAGGTACCCAACTCTTGTTGGGTCCTACAAGGTTAGTCACAATAACTTTTGGAACCCAAATACAAGTCTTGTCTCCCTTGCATTTGGATCCCAACTTCTTAGCAACTACTTTTGTGTTCTTACATGAAAGTACAAATGAAGTATTGCAAGCATGATAAATGGTAGAAGGTTCATGGCACATTCTCCTACGAGCATGAGACACAACATGATTTCTCTTAGGCCTACTTCTACCATGAACAAAAGTGGAGCTAGAGGCAAACATAGCATGTGAATCATTAAAAGCAACATGAACATAACTCTTATTATAATGAGAACGGCTAGCAATTTTATTATCATAAATAAAAGCATGGTTCGTTTGAGGACTACTCGCCATAGGGGCCTTCCCTTTCTCCTTGTTGGGAACGGGAGTCCTTTGGCTTGTTAAGTTCTTGGTTTCCTTTCGAAAACCAAGTCCATCATTAATTGAAGGGTGTCTACCAATAGTGTAGGCATCCCTAGAAAATTTCAATTTATCAAAATCAACCTTGCAAGTCTTAAGTTGGGCATTAAGACTTGCCACCTCATTATTTAATTTAGTAATAGAAGCAAGATGTGGCAGCCCTCCCAAGTTATCGGGCCCACATGCACCAATCCTTGCCTTGATGACCTCAGATGGCTCTGCACGTATACCATGTAACTTAACAAGGCTATCACGAGTTCAACAACTTGAACTCGTCATCCCAAGGATCTCCCACCATACATGCATATTACAGTAATCACATTCGATATACACACACTTCGGAGATAAGAGCGGAAGACTTTACAAAACGTTCTTTTTATTTCTAAAACTGAAGGTTATTATATAGGAAGAGTTACATTTATTACAAGTCCTGATATACTCAAAGTGCATAACTTATTACAAAAGCAGGAAGGTAGGAACCCTCAAAATCTTATACATAAGCCTAACTAATCTTCCTCCAGAACTGGAAACGCCCTCCAGCCTCGGGAACAATTATAGTACTCCTCATCACCTACAACAACATGGGTTCGAAAACCCTGAGTACGGAGTGTACTTTCGCAAGTCTTACCCGACTAAGGAAAAAGACTCTCAAGGACATGCTGGATTTAGGATTCAAGGAGAGGCTCTTAGCAAGAATCAACTTAGATACTTTTGCAGAAATAGCTTACTAAAGTGAGTCCTTACTTTCAATATTTTAACGCCAGATTAAATATTAATAGACTCTGGTTGCACCTAGTCTAATTTCACCATCTCATCAATACAACATCATTTTTACTCATAATGTTTACATCTTGACTTAGGTTGTAGGGCAGCGATCAAGTCTCCACTCTCCGAGGATATAACGGTGATCTGAATCGATTTACTCAGCTGAGGATCTCTAACCACACGACATATGTTTCTCGTAACTCTTGCATATGTCTACCATTCCCATGGATCCTCCACTGCATGAACAGGTCCGCGCCACCCGAGAGCACACCACCCCTTTTAGGCGGTCCTTTGCCAGGAGGTACGTGCCACTCTCGCTATCTCTCCACTCCCAGTGCGCGATTGTCTTTTCATGTATGGAATAGCCGGGTTCTCCCAGTGCGCGATTGTCTTTTCATGTATGGAATAGCCGGGTTCAAGCTTACTATGTCCCATATCCAGGGCATGTGGCTAGTTAAGATAGTCCTTGATCATACAGACCTACATACGCATCCAATCCTTAATTAACCTGGGTAGAACATCACCTGTTCCTAGCCCAAGTCCCGATTTAAGTACTTCCATCCTTAGTATTGTTTGTGTTCCTAAGGATGAAAATAGCATTATAGGGAACTTTGCAGTAAGATCCCACCATGCTCCCAATGAAAATATTCTTGCAGGTAGAGACCATCCTTCCTCAGGATAAACCCGAGCTAGGCATAAGTGCAAAGGACAAACTCTATCTGCTTAAAAGCAGGGCTAAGCATTTTTTTGTAAATCATATTTTGATACTTCACCAGAAGTATCTATAAAAGGAATGGATTTCAAGGTAGCCAATGCATCAAAGGGTTTCCAAGCAACTCCTATAAACCTAATGCACCTTCACTAGACTTAAAGTGTGTAAAAATAATTTAAAAACACAGAGAAGGGGTTGAATGCACCGGGGCTTGCCTTATTGCAGTGAAGAGGTTCTAGATCTTCTACCCAATAACCAGTTAGATAGCTCCATCCACTTGATGAACAGGCACTGGAGCAAACTTCTCTTCCACGACCACTTCATCTTTAATTTACACTCCTTCTGCTGGGAGCTCTACATGAAATGATATGAACATGAATGCTTATGCTTCTTGCAAATAAAATACTATAAAACATCACAAGACTATACTTTCTCTCAAAGGTGTAACCAAACACAAAACAAAGGATTTACTAGCACAAAGACTCTAAATACTCTAATAACATAACCAAACTCTTCAACCATGCAAGGGACCATGTATCTATATCCAAGTATTCCACCAATACCTTAAGCAAGGATCTAACTCTCTAACATTGAACCCTACAAGCTATGGCTATCAAGAGACTAGAACACACAAAGCCCCAAAGTAAGGAGAAAAACACTGGACCATAGTGATAGTAACTGAAGCTGGTCTGCATTGCACATGTCTGACAGAGCTAGTTAGGACACCATAAACTTCCAAATTTATATAGTACCAAGCCAAGCTTCCACAAGTAAACTTGCTTACTAATACTTGGTCTCCAATTTTGCTACACAAAATATATCTCCTAACTGCACAGAACAACACCAAGGAAACTCCAATGTTGAGCCAACATACTGAAATGTCCAATTTCAGATGTCTGGAATAGCCTAACATCAACCTGACAGCCTAACTTTGAGCAAGATTTACACCTAGTTTTGTATAGCTCTAAGGTCAAATAGCTTAATCAAGTTTGTGCTCCTAGAACAGATATACAAGGTTGCTATAATGACCAACAACTAAAGACTCATGGATTCAATGCTATAATGCTTCAAAGCTGACACCATTCATTGCAACCAGTTTCAGTTAACTGAAACAGACACCCATTAAGTCTGTCGCAAGGATTTGTAACCTCATTTACTCTAATTTTCACATAAGAACAAATCCAACACTTTATATGAAACTTGTTCTCCTTCAAATGTTCTTTTACTGTGCTATAAGATTCTTAGTCCAAAACCTTGTGGACTGATCACAAAGTTGCTCCAAACTGGGCACCAAATACTAAAATTTCAGTTGGAGTTAACTGAATTCAGTTTAGAGAAAAATAAGCCTGACAGCACACCTTTAGGCACTAATTATTCCCAGCTCTAAGTAGTGTCAAGGGCATAATCTTCACCAAACTTTACTACCCTAACACTGGTCTTCAAGTTTTCTATAGCAACTATAGTCTAAAACTACTCAGATTGGTCACAAAATACTTCCAAACTGAGCACCCAACGTTGCAATTTCAGGTTTCAGTTCTGAATAAAAATTGAGGCCAACAAACCTGACAGTCCAAGTTCTCGGTGGGTGCATGAAACTGCTTGGGGAAGACGCACGTTGGCTGGTCGACGATGAAACTAAACACGGCGATGATTTGCGGTGGCGCGACTACATTCTGGCTACTGTGAGGTGAAGGGGCTGGTGGCCAAGGTCACTACACAGGAGGACGATGTCGAGCATCTGTCTTGAACAAAGCAACTGGGCGACATGAGTGGCTGAAGAAGTTAACACAGGTATAGAAGAATGGTAAGGCACAGTGAGCAGGTCATGGAAGCTACGAGAGCACCACAAGGTTCAGTTCTAGGCTTCAACTGTCATGGCAAGACATTACAAGCAATGGGCTATTCGTGGCTTTAATAGGACTTATCACATGGGAAAACAAAACTAATATGCTCCACCTCCCTACTGCATGACCACCACGCAAGGGCAAGGCACAGTGGAACAGCAGTGGTGGCCAAAACGCCCAGGGACAGCACACCACCAAGCAGACAGACAGCTAACACATAGGATAGAGTTCACATCTCCAATCCTATCCTTGGGGTGATAAGGCTGTGCCAAGTTACCTGCCCCCAGCACAGTTCTTTCTTATCCTCAGTTTCCCCTAGAAGTAGATGGAGTCCGTAGTGGCCAGTGATATTTTCTTCAGATATTTTTACTCCACCCTGAACTGCTACTGCTCGACAGCCCATCCAGATTCTTCCCCTCTGTCCACTGCTCCACAACAGTCCGAATTTGGATATTTCCGGTGGGGAGAGAAGCCACTAGCACCTAGGCTAAGCCTTATCTCTATTTAAAACTACAAGTGCAATCACAGGGAGACGAGATTCTTCTTCAATTTTCCCCAATTCAGACTCTGGTTCGCTGAAACAGCACTCATTTCTCCATTGCACCCTCCCTGTTCAGGCCCTCTGATCTCCCAATTCTTCGCAGCAACAGACCACTCTTCCTTAACCAAAATTATTCTCTAAACATAGTTCTATCAGGTTGCTTCAACAATCCCATGTCGAAATTACCCAGAACAGAAACTGCATAGGCTCAAAATGAACCCAGCTCCCTGAATATTTGTTTCAGTTAACTCAAACAACCCATAGACAGCCTGACAGAGGAGATATGGGTGCATTTTACTCCAAAGTTTATACAACACCATGTCCATCTCACTTTAGGATACTTGTTCCTCATCACATGGTCTCCAACTTTGTTATATAGTTCCTAGTCTAAAACCCGATGGAATGGTCACAAAAGTGTTCCCAAACTGACACCACACACTGCAAATTCAGTTTTCAAGCAGCTGGATGAAATTCAGTCTCTGCAACTGAGAGTCCATTTTTGGGCAGTCTTTACACCACTTTGTGTGTGGGTTCAAGCCCAACTCACTTAAAGGAAGTTGTTCTATAACAAATGGTCTTCAAACTTGCTACAGAAACTTCGGTTTAAAACCACCTAGAACAGGCACTACACAGCTCCAAAACTGCACTAAAAATATTGATTTCAGACTTTCAGTTCTGAATAAACTAAGTCACCAACCACCTGACAGTCAAATTTTGAGCAGCTGTTACTCCAATTTTCGTATAGGATCATGTCCATCACCTTTAAAGAAGTTGTTCACCAATATATGGTCTTCAATTCCTCTACAAGCATCATACTCTAGACCCTACTTAATTAATCACAAATGATCTCTAAACTAGGCATCCTGCTGTAATTTCAGTTCTCAAAACTGAACTAAGTTCAGTTGAAACACTGTCTGCCAGTCCAACTTTGAACAAGTTTTTCTCCATTTTCTGTGTGGAATCAAGTCAAAGCCACTTTAGTAGATTTGTTCCCTATCATATGGTATTTACTTCCTTTATAAACATCACAGCCCAAAACCCTCTAGATCATCCACAAACAGGCTCTAAAACAGATATCAAAACACAGAAATCTGATTTCAGACACTGTTCACAATCTGAAATTCAAAAGCCTGACAGCCTCACTTTGGATCACCTTTTTCTCCTAGTTGTATATAGTTCCAGGGCTGTGAAACTTAATAACAGTTGTTCTCTTATACTTATTCTACAAGTTTTCTATAGTGGTCATTAACCAAAACCTCTTGGATTCCAAACTACAATAGCTCAAAGTTTGCTCCAATTGCTGAAATTCAGACTCTGAATTCTACCAAGTCTGAAATCCAGAAACTCTGTTAGCTCTATTTGGATTAGTTTTTCTCCATGTTCCATATAGATTTAGGGCTCGGCGACTCAACCAAACTTATACTCCTCATGTAGCTCTATAACTTTGTTATAATGACCATCTTCAAAATGGTTCTAGATCAGAAGTTACAAGGGTTCAAAGTTGACTAGTTTATATTATTTTCAGGAATTCCAAAATGAACCCAAAACTGAATTTTTGTGAATTACTCCAATTTTCTCTATAAAACTTGGAAATCTCCAAATAAGAAATTTATTCACTTTTACAAGCTCTACAACTTTGGTATATGAACTTCTAACCAATTCTTACTGAATTTTGAATTCCACTTTTGGGCTAGTTTAGGGTTTCAAATGTGACTTCTTCTCATCTAGTGATTTACCAACTCAATCCATACTCCTAAAAGCCAAGTGACTCTCCTTAATCTCAAATCCAACTCTAGTATATCAAGCTCATGTCCAAAGTGTCCTTGGTCTAGAATTTGCTTTATTACTTAACCATCTCTTCCAAGCAAAGCTCAAGTTAAGGTTTGGAGTTATTCCAGCTCCTTAGTGCTTCTTCCACTTGACCTATCTTTGGAAACAAGGTTGCTATAGACTCTAGGACTTGCCTTTAGCACTCAAAGACTCCAAGTCAAATTGTTACTTGCTCAAGGGATGACCTACTCCTGATAAGCTTAGGTCCTTAACTAAGTCCTCTACTCTACACAGCATCACCTTATTGTAAAATTTTGGTCTAGTGAATGCATTTTAGGTGTAACAAGCAAGTTAATGCAAATGCTTATGATGACATGTCAGATTTTTAGTTCACGTAACACCAGAGGTGTTACACAAGATGTTCATCACAGGCATCAAAATTCTTACATCTATTACAAATAACAACATGCTCTACACATGAACTAGTTTAGTTAACTTCCTCTAGATTAACTTTTAATTCATCATATAACTTCTTTAAACTAGAGACAAATTCATGGTAAACAGATAACTCAGAAGATAGCATTTCATTTCTCTTAATTTCTAAAGCAAGAGATTTTTGAATACTAACAAACTTGTCATGTTCCTCATATAATATGTCCTCTTGCTTTTCTAGCAATCTATCCTTTTCATTTAGAGCATCAAATAATTCATTAATTTTGTCTACCTTTTGCTGTATCTAGTCCTTTAAACAAGTCAGTGTAATCTACTTCATCATTGGAAGAATCCTCATCACTAGAAGAAGAGTACTTAGGGGAATCTCGAATACGTACCTTCTTCTCCTTAGCCATGAGGCAAGTATCGCGTTCGATGGGGAAGAGCGAAGACTTGTCGAAGGCTAGGGCAGCAAATCCTTCATCGTCGGAGTCGGATGAAGAGTAGTCAGAATCCCATTCCTTTCCAAGGTGCGCCTCGCCCTTCGCCTTCTTGTAGACCTTCTTCTTCTCCCTCTTCCCGTGCTTTTCTTGTCCCTGGTCATTATCATTATCGGGGCACTGTGCTATGAAGTGACCAGTCTTACCGCATTTGAAGTAGGAGCGCTTTCCCCTTGTTTTATTCTTGTTGGGGTATTCCTTGCGTCCTTTCAAGGCGGTTTTGAAGCGCTTGATGATGAGCACCATTTCGTCCTCGTTGAGCCCGGCAGCCTCCACTTGTGCTACCTTGCTCGGTAGTGTCTCCCTGCTGCTCGTTGCTTTGAGAGCAACAGGCTGCAGCTCGTAGATGGGTAGTGGACCATTTAGCGCATCGTCCACGTATCGCGCCTCCTTCACCATCATGCGCCCGCTCACAAATTTTCCAAGGATCTCCTCGGGCGTCATCTTGGTGTACCTGGGGTTTTCACGAATAAGATTGACAAGATGAGGGTCAATTACAGTGAATGACCTTAGCATGAGTCGGACGACATCATGATCCGTCCATCTTGTGCTTCCATAGCTTCGGATCTTGTTGACCAGAGTCTTGAGCCTGTTGTAGGTCTGAGTTGGCTCCTCTCCCCTGATCATTGCGAACCTCCCCAGCTCGCCTTCCACTAATTCCATCTTTGTGATCATAGTGGTGTCGTTTCCCTTATGAGATATCTTGAGGGTGTCCCAGATTTGCTTAGCGTTGTCCAAGCCACTCACTTTATTATATTCATCCCTGCAAAGTGAAGCTAGCAAGATAGTAGTGGCTTGGGCATTCTTATAAATTTGTTCATTAATGATCACATGATTATCAGTGCTATCGAAATGCATCCCATTTTCTACAATTTCCCATATGCTAGGATGGAGAGAAAATAAATGACTACACATTTTATGACTCCAAAATGAATAGTCCTCTCCATCAAAGTGTGGAGGTTTTCCGAGGGGAATTGAAAGTAAATGCGCATTTGAATTGTAGGGAATGCGAGAGTAATCAAACGAATAATTTTGATTGACCACCTTTTTCTTTGACGAGGAGTCGTCGTCATCGTCGTCCCTTGGTGAAAAGAAAGACGCATCGCTGTAGTAGTAGATGATCTTCTTGATGCGCCTCTTCTTCTTCCCGTCCCTCTTCTTGTGACTCGAGCCTGAGTTAGTGGGCTTGTCGTCTCTTGGCTCGTTGAAGATGGACTCCTTTTCCTTGTCTTTGACCACCATCCCCTTTCCCTTAGGATCCATCTCTTCGGGCGGTTAGTCCCTTAAATGAAGAGTACGACTCTAATACCAATTGAGAGCACCTAAAGGGGGGTGAATAGGTGATCCTGTAAAATCAAACACTAAATAGCCACAGACTTGATTATTAAAGTGTTAGTTAAATCAAGTGGCTATGGAACACGCTCGTGCGAACAAAGCAATCACAAGAAGCAACACACGAGACACGCGATTTTTATCTCGTGGTTCGGCCAAGTAACACTTGTCTACTTCCACGTTGTGGCGTCCCAATGGACGAGGGTGGCGCTCAACCCCTTTCAAGCGATCCAATGATCAACTTGAATACCATGGCTTTCTTCCTTATAGTCTTTATCCCGTTTGCGAGGAATCTCCACAATTTGGAGTCTCTCGCCCTTACAATGATGATCACAAAAGAAACACAGAAGTAAGGGAGGAGAGCAACATACACAAGACTCAAATACGCAGCACAACCACGCACACAAGTGAAGACTTGAGCTCAAAGGACAACACGGGGAGTTCACAACTCGAATGGAGCTCAAATCACTAACACAATGAATCAAATGCGTGGGAACGGAGTCTGGATGTCTTAGTATCTTAGAGAATGCTTGGTGTTCTCCTCCACGTGCCTAGGGGTCTCTTTTATAGCCCCAAGGCAGCTAGGAGCCGCTGGAGACTAACTTGGAAGGCAATTCCTGCCTTTTGTCGAGTGGTGCACCGGACAGTCCGGTGCACCACCGGACAGCCACTGTTCATGTCCGGTGCGCGATCTCCTTCCATATCGGGCGCACCCGACCGTTGCTCCTCGGGGCTGGTTGGCGCACCGGACACTGTCTGGTGTGCCCAACTGACCGTTGGAGCAAGACACGCGTCGCCCGCAGATTGCGCAGCCGACCGTTGGCCGCGAGTGTCGTTGGCTCACCGGACAGTCCGGTGCACCACCGGACAGTCCAGTGAATTTTAGCCACGTCGCCTTTTTCATTTCCCGAGGCCGATGAGTTCGTCGTGGATGACTCAGCGGACAGTCCGGTGTTTTATAGCCATACAACTTCGTCGATTCCCGAGAGCAGCCGGTTCAACATCGACCATCCTGGGGCACCAGACACTGTCCGGTGTGCCAGGCCGAGCTGGAGTTGGCTGCACACAGCCAACTCTTTCCCATTTCTTTTCTCCTTCTTTTGTCACTGTTTCTAGCACTTATACAAACACATTAGTATTCAAAAAACAATGTACTAAGTCTGGAACCATACCTTGTAATATGATTTGCATTTCTCTCTTTGTTTAGCACATAAGAACTTAATCAATCGTGTTGGGCATTTAATCACCAAAACATTATAGAAATGGCCCAAGGGCACATTTCCCTTTCAGCAACACTATCAACTCAATTGTTTCAACTTTTTAGTTTGATTTTTCTCAAACTTTTCATGGGCTCTCATAAGGTTACCTAGCCCTACATTTCATAAGTATGCATCACCTATCTACACTAGGTTTACCTAGGTCGTTCTACCCATCAATGCCCCATTTATATTGTGCTAAAGGAAAACTAAAGGTCATATGGGTAATCTATGTGTTCAACAACTCTTTAACACAGAGAACTAATCGATCCTAAACCTGCTAGCTCATCCTTTAAAAATTTATGATTGGTCTCCATCAAGGAGCACAAATACCACATAAGCCCTATATATCTCCATTGTTGTGGTTAACTCAATTTTCCTCTACAAAATACCCATTTCTCACAATAATCTTGTTTTGTCATTAATCACTGGAACCCATATATGGACCTAGATGCTTTCAATCTTTACATTTTTAGTTATTGATGACAACTATTGGATCCTAATAGGGTGGACCCGAGCAAGGGAGGTAGTTGGAGTCTTACAACACAACAAATTAGAACATTGATTCTCAAATGTCTTATCGGGCGTTCCCCTCATTTTGTGTGTAGGGGTATTTATAGGGTGACTAGAAGGCAATCCTCTAAAAGTACGGACTTGCCCCTGGCTACCTACTACATCCTAAGCATATATCATACAGTAGTGTCATTGGGAACCGTTATAGACCTCCTAATACAAACATCCAGTTACATACTCGAGCTAGTGTTGGGGCAGAATTGCTACAAATAGTTGGACCTTCTTTAGCTTCAAGGGCACATGTTGTCACTGTAGCATCGATCTTATATGGTTCTCCAAGGGAGAGAAGTATTAGAGGCCTCCGTAAGAGACCATGTGTGTTGCCCGAGCGATGCCCAAGCGATGAGACTGAAGTCCATGGCACTTTCAAGGTCACCCTTTAGTCGATCGGGCCTTCAAATTCTCCATGGTCTTTGATCGATCCTTCAGATGTTTGACGTTGTAGAGGTGGAGTATGTCTGTTAGCTTCCACTCTAGATGAAGACCTCATCGTGGTCTTCATAGCCTTTGATGAAAGTATGGCTACTGTAGGCTTGGTGTGACATATCAGTGGGTCTGTCCCCCACAAGGAAAAGTCCCCTTGGTAACTATTGTGACCTTCAGTGAATCATGTGTTCATGGGAGCAAAGCTTGAAGGTAGATTAGGCAGAGCTGGTTGGGCTGATGATCGAGGTCCCATTTGGCCTTCTTCCCAATAGTAGCCCCTAAGGGCTAGGCTCAACCTGATGAGACAATCCTGAAGTCTAGGGGATGGTTCGGACACTGCCCTCAATCATCGGTTGAGCAGTTTTGGGGAAATATCTTGGTGACCATTGGCTGACTGATAGAATTTCATCATTATTATTTTTTCTTATTTTGTGGCCTATATAAGGCATTGCTCCATTAGGGTCCCATTTATGTGTTTCCTCGCTCATGTGCCTTGCGCCCATCACCATCGTTGTCTAACGCTCTGATTGAATTCTTGCCCACACTACGCACAAGCAAACAGTCTGACCACGTCGCAGTACATGATGTTGTCATCCTCCTCATCGAGTTCTAGCATGATCTAGTTGCCCAGCTATCGATGGACACTATTCTGATGGTTGGCTTATCATCCTTGGAGGCTACATCGTATGTCGTGCTATCACCAGTTAGGGGCTCCTCGGAGAGGTGAAACAACATGGAGGGGAGTAATGTGCTTTTTGGTGGTTGTGGACTAGGGATGGGTCATGTGAAGGAGATGGAGCAGTTGCGTTAGTTTGCTATGGGGGCTAGGCATGGCCATGAGTCTGAGAACACACTAGAGCCGTAAGGCAAAGTCATGCTCTTTGAAGTCTTCTTTATGGTCGGACTTCAAATGTCGTGCCAAATATTGTTGTAGAAGTCTTGTCAAGGTATAACGTGCAACTACTCTAGCTTACCCTAAATGCCATCATGGCCCTCAATTAATATGTTTGGGCTACAATTACGTGCAAAGGCGAACAATCCATTGAGGTATTTATAGAAAATCATTGTATGCATTGGCAAAAGAAGACCATCATTGGGTGGGTAGTCCAGTTATAGAGTTTTGTTTTCACCCTAAAGACCAGGAAGACCTCAAAGACTTTCATTGAGATGGTGTTGTGTGTTAGGAACCAATGGGACAACAATTGGACAAAAAGTTGGTTTTATGTGAAGGTTGATGAAAGTGAAGACGTCAGTAGAGGGCTAGTGAGATGCTACCTCACTGGTACACTTTGTTCTCCTAATACAAGGGGAAGAGGGTGACCAGGACGAAGTTGCATTCCATCAAGTAGCAATCCATAATAGTGGTAGGGACCTAGTTGAGGATTTTGTTGCATGTGGGATATGGACGTTGAGTCACAGTTGGGTGGTTGGTGAAGTCCAACGTTGTGAGATGCCACTTAAAGGTGTTAAGGTGCAGAGCCCCCTTTCAAGATCGATTTGGTGGAAAAGTTGGGAAGGACTTTGTCAAAGAAGTCAAAAAAGAAGTGTGAAACTTATTATAAAGTACACGAATGTTATGACTTCGAGAAGTCATGAAATCTAGGAGGGTAACATCCGGTTAAAGCGAGTGCTCAAGCTGACATGGAGGGGGGGTGCCTTTGTCATACCCTATCCTCATGGAGAAAGAAACGGAGCCCATGCAAGACAAAGGGGCGAAGGGGGTGCCTTTTCGGGACATAACATAGGGACCCCACACCAACATTGAGGCTAAAAGGCCCCATGTTTGTTCCGAAGTACTGTCAAAGCCTTTAGAAGTTCAGGGTGTTGTGGTTGCTGCCTTTATGTTGGTGGGCTTTGCCGAGCAGTTGGCGGTCACCTTGTAATACTGCTCAATCCGATTTTGGTGACTTAGATAGTTTCTCCAAAAGATTGGAATTTAAAATATCTTTTAATAAGGATCTTCTTATCTTTGAAATTATTTCCCTAGCATAAACAAAATTTTCTTATTGAAATTGAATTTGCATTTGAAATTTAGATAATAAATAATAGGAAGATTATCGATTGATTTAATTAAGTGAATTATTTCTTTCATGGATTATGCATTCTGAAGTAGTAACGGATAAATAATATAAAAAGAATAAATAAATAAATTTAAATTTGAAACTTTGAAAATGAAAAAAGAGAAATATATATATATATATATATATATCTCTACTACTCAATAAGATACTAACGAGGGCGTCCACCACCAGCTTCACCGTGGCTCCGCTCCCGTGATTCGCGTGGCTCCGCTCCCGTGATTCTCGTGCCCCCGCCTGCTCCCGCACCAGTCAACGCGATGCCCGACCGTGCGTCCGCCCCGTCCCCGTGACGCACGCCGCGGTGCCCCAGCATCGCTGGACGTGGGCGTCTGCATCCCGTGCTATCGCCTTCCCCGTCCGTGCGTGATGCTCGCAGCCGTCGCTTCCACTTCCACGCGACCCGCGACAAAATCCTGGAGCCGCACCTCGGCGTCGGTGGCGGAGGAGGACAGGCCTGCGAAGGACAGCATGGTCGAGCCGGGGTCCGTCGCCGCCGCGCCCCACGACGGAGACCCGGAAACCGCTGCCCAGTCCATGCCGCCGCCGGCCAAGAACGAAAGGATGCCTCCACCCTCGAAGGCCCAGATCTGGCCGTCGAGCGCGAGCTTCGGCGCCCCCGCGCGCCCAGCCTCCTCCTCCGAAGAGGAGGCGGCGCCCGACGGCGGCAACCCCAGCTCGTCGTCCGAGGCCCTCCGCATGACCGACGCTAGGTCGCCGACCGCGGCCGTGTCGGTGTCGTCCTCCAGCATGTCGAGCAGGTCCTGCGGCCGTAGCCTCTTGGCGTCGGCCTGCGGCGAGCCCTCCTCTCCGCAGCCTCCGGCGGCGAGGTCGACCGCCTCCCGCGCCTGCTTGTGCTCCATGGAACGAGCTTAGAGGAAAGGGGGATGACTTGATTTTTTTTCTCTCTCTCTATTTCCTTGCTCCTCCCTCTCGCTGCGTTCGTGTACGCCAAGCAAGGCAAGGCACGAGCCAGCCATGCGAGCGAGACGAGGCGATAACGCGAGGTCAGAGACGGAATAGTACAAAAGTAGGTGTTCTGCGGACGATGTTTCTTGCAGGGGGTTTGCCGCAAAAATCGCTCGTGCACCCCACGACGGAGACCCGGAAGCCGCTGCTCAGTCCATGCCGCCGTCGGCCAAGAAGGAAAGGAGCGCCTCCGCCCTGCTCCCAAACAAGAAACCTTCAAGACGGAGGGGACAAGTTCAGGAAAAAAATTCCTCCGCAAGAAACAAACAACTAGCCAAGAGAGGAGCATCCACGCAAGAAGGCCCGCAGGATGTGCAATAAAAGCCACCGCAAGAGAAGATATACGCATGGCGCGAAGGACAAGGTGGCTATTCAAGTGCAAGCAAAACAGAAGGGGTCATGAGCCAGACTCCAGGCAGGAGGAGCTCGGCACATACGATCGGAGAAAGACGCCTCGACAGCAGCACTGTGGAGAGCGGTGGGTGTGGAGGTGGGGAGTGAGCGAACAGTGCGGGCGCGTGCTTGCGTGTGTGCAGCTCAGGAAACGGATCAGTCGCGGCATCCTGTGCTGGGTATATATCAGCAGAAAGGGCAGTGTACAGCAGGGTGGAAAGAGGTAGTGAGAGTGATTGACGTCGTGTGCAGTTTTTTTTGTTTTTTTGTTCTTTCTTTTGTTTTGACCTATACACTGTTCACGGATCCCTAGATTTTTTAAGCGGATATGGCTTTAAGTTTTGCATGCCGGTCACTGTAAAACTCTTCGTTAAGCCCTTCAAAGAGAATTTCGAAGACATGAACATTACCTTGTAGACTTGTAGTTGTAGGGATTGAGGTAAATGATCCAAAGGTGAAGTCTTTACTACTCTATAAGAGAGCAAAGTAGGCGTCCATAATATTACATACATTTTTGTACGTAAGTTATCATGATATTATTGGTGTGTGGTTGCCAGAACGGGCACGACCAGACCCGGCGGCGCGTGCGTTGACCACGCTTGAAACCGTGATTGGTTACCTGTACGTCATCGGCGTAGCCTGCACACGCGGACGCAACCTAGGCAGGAAGCCACCCGTAAGCCTGCATGGACGGAGACGCGAGCGTGCAGCCTTCTCTACCGGACCAGGCCGAGGCGAGCCAGGCGCCCTCCAGCCCACAAACCAATCACGCAGAATATGTTTCCGTTGCAACGCACGGGCACTCACCTAGTATATATATAAAAGAAGAAGAACTTGCTCACGGGACTCTTTCCAGCCGGTCTAGCTCTCCTCTCACCCGCGTCGGCTCAACTTCACCATTGCCCGAAGTGCCAACGGGTGGGCCTCTCTTGCCAGTCTCGCCCTCCGAAACGAACACGCCCACTGCTACCACCGCTGTTCCGTGTGGTCGGGTCGACAACGTCGTGCACACCTACTGAAGCATGGGACCGCCTCTACGGAAATGTTTTGTTGCCTGGTCCAGTTTAAGCCTGCTCAGTGAGAGGACCAGGTTCAAGAGAGCCCGCATATAATGAGTTAACCTAAGATGTTTGGTTGGCTGGTCAAAATAAACCTGGTCCATATGATACATTGTTTGGTTCTCATTTTTTTAGCTTGGCCCAATTGAATTACCGCCGATTTTGATGTGTTAGATGCCGTTCCCGCCAAATTTCAAAATGTTAAGCGTTATTAAACAAATTACAACAGATTTGAACTAAAAATATGATTTTGACCCATAAATTAAACTAATTACAATCATCTAAATTTGATTTACACTCATAGATTACAACAGATTTTGAATAATACCCCATCAGGTCTCTGTACAGTAGGAGCAACTTACATAAACATAAACTGAAATAAATTACAACAGATCCTGTCGGCGTTTCGACCCCGGGGGGTCCCTGGACCGACGAGTAAAATTGTCGCTGCGTGCCCCAGCCCAGATGGGTTGGCGCGAGATGGAACACAAGGGAGAAAACGTGGCTCGTGTTATCCTGCGCCAGGGGGATGCGCTTGCAGTAGGGGTTACAAGCGTTCGCGCGAGAGAGAGAGAGTGAGCCTGTTCGTCAGCCCGTCCTCCCGCGCGACCCTCCCGCATGAGGGCCCTGGACCTTCCTTTTATAGATGCAAGGAGAGGGTCCAGGTGTACAATGGGGGTGTAGCTATGCGCTAACGTGTCTGGCAGAGAGGTGCCTAAGCCCTGTGTACATGCCAACGTGGCTGTCGGAGAGGTGCTAGAGCCCTGTGTACGCGGTATCGTGGCCGTCGGAGGAGCGCTTGAGCCCTGTAGAAGCACAGCTGTCGGGGCTGTTGGGACCTTGCTGACGTCTCCTTGCTTCCGTAGGGGGCTGAGAACCATCGTCGTCATGGACGCACGCGGGGAACCATCATTACTTGTTATCGGGGCGAGCCTGGATGGGACGTCGGTCTTGTTCCCCGTAGCCTAAGCTAGCTAGGGGTAGGGTAATAATGTATCCCCTGTGGCGTTGTTGGTCCGAGCCCAAGGTCGGGCGAGGCGGAGACTCCTCCTGAGGCCGAGGCCGGGGTCGGGCGAGGACGCAATTCCTCTCGAGGTCGAGGTTGAGGCCGAGCCCCAGGGTCGGGCGAGGCGGAGACCACCCTCCGAGGCCGAGGCTGAGGCCGAGGCTTGGGGTCGGGCGATGCAGAGTCCTCCTTCCGAGGCCGAGGTTGTGGCCGAGCCCTGGGGTCGGGCGAGGCGGAGCTTCCTGTTGCGCCTGAGGCTGAACTTGGCTGTTGTCAGCCTCACTCTAGCGGGTGGCACAACAGTCGGAGCGGGGCGAGTGGCGCTATTTTCCTGTCAGGTTGGTCAGTGGAAGGGCGAAGTGATTGCGGTCACTTCGACCTTGCCGACTGAGGCACGTGTGTCAGGATAAGGCGTCTGGCGATCCTCGCATTGAATGCGCCTGCGATACGGTCGGTTGGTGAGGCGATTTGGCCAAGGTTGCTTCACAACGAAGCCTGCCCGAGCTGGGCTTCGGGCGAGTCGAGGGTGCGCCCGTTGCTTGAAGGGGCCCTCGGGCGAGGCGAGAATTCGTCTGGGACTACGGTTCCCGCCCGAGGCTGGGCTCGGGCGGGGCGAGATCGCGTCCCTTGAGCAGACGAAGCCTTGACCTGAATTGCGCCCATCAGTCTCTGCAGCTTGTGCTGATGGTGATTACCAGCCGCGTTTAGGAGTGTTGGGGGTACCCCTAATTACGGTACCCGACAGATCCTTTGTAATACAATCATTTGAATATGATTTTGAAATAATAAATTGAACAGATTTGAACTAAAAATATGATTTTGAAACATAAGTTGAACTAATTACAATCATTTGAATATGATTTACAACCATAGCAACTTACCATTAGAGAAAAATGACAATGAATTACAATAATATGAATTAAACAGGAGCTTGTGTTACCATGCTAGTTGTAATTAGTTCAAGCCGCAAGCCCGACCGACTCTTCCCGAGCTGCTTGCACACCTGCCTCAGCCCCGCGGGCACGTCAGCGTGGGGCGCTCGCACGCTGCAGGCAACCACCACCGGCTGCGGCGCCGGGGCCAACGACGAAGGACCCTGGGACGGCGGCGCCGGGGACGGGTCGGGCTCCTCGCCCTCGCTCGCCGCGCCGCCGAGCCGCAGGCGCTCGCCGTACCACCAGGACACCTTCACGTACAACGGCTTGATCTTGCTGCTCAGGTAACACAAGACCGCACGTATTGTGTTACCATACGAGTGAGGTGAGAACCGATGCGGCTGCGAGTGAAGCCGCAGACGAGAGAAAGGCGAGTAAACCCTAGCATATTTTTATCCGGGCGAGCACGGGCCAGGTCGGCCAACGAAGTGAGTTATCTGTGTTTCGATTAGAGATGGCCAAACGGGCCGCCCGGCCTGGCCCGGGCCCGGTGAAGCCTGGCCCGTTTTGGGCCCGGCCCGCCAGGCACGGTTAGGAAACCGGGTTGGGCCTTCTAAGCCCGCGGGCTTGATTCTCTGTCCGAGCCCGGCCCGCAACGGGCCTAAACGGGCCGGGCCAGCTCGTTTAGCACGAAAAAAGCGGGCCGAAAAGCATGTTTTAGTGCAAAATAAGCGGGCTTAACGTGCTTAGAGGTAAACGGGCCGTGCCGGGCTAGCCCATCGTGCCTAGTTTCCTGTCCGAGCCCGACCCGCTTATTCGTGCCGGGCCGGCCCAGGCCCGCATAGAACCGGGTCGTGCCGGGCTCGGAACGGGCCCAAACAGCGGGCTTCGTGCCGGGCTCGTGGGCCTCGTGCTTATTGGCCATCTATAGTTTCGATCGGGCCAGACCACGGAGTCAGTTGGGCCCGACTCAGCCAGGCTTCCAAGCTGGATCAGACAACCAAACATGATATGCATGTATCAAATGGGCCTGGTTCTGAGTTGGGCTAGCCAACCAAACACATCCATGGGATCTTCTTCTCCGAGTCGTTAAGATACGCTAGCGGCTAGCTAGCCGTGTTGGGGTTGTTGAGATCCTGGGATCGATGGTTGCGGTTCAGTCCCAGGCTATAAGCCGAACGCTGCGATCGCCTAGCCTCACATAACTCCCCCCATGAGCCACGTCGAAGCCGTTGAGATCACCGTCGTCGCCATAGCCAAGCATCAGCGTGGAAGGAGAGAGATAGGCCGCCGCCGCGTGAAACCTCAAGAGAATCGAGCCACCGAAGGTGATCCACGACGAACGGCAAAATCTAGCTTCGTGCTCAGTCTGGGGTGTAGCCCTGGTTCCGTGGAAGGTTTTAGTGGCCTCACCTGGCGGGATTAGTGGCTAGGGGACCCGAGATTTTTCGTCATGGCCGCTTCACTGTCCCGGAGCCGCCTGGAGTCGTGAACAGCGTCGCCACCATCCTAGCTAGCCTCTTGGTAAGAACCCCTCGGTTCGTTCCGCTTTGATATCTGCCACATTTAGGTCCATTCAGTGCTCGGTCAGCGAGGTGCGCCGCCGCTTGGATGGTCGAGGATCGAGCAGGTGCCTTTGTCGTTGAATTGGTGAGGACTGAGGGACAGACAGGATTAGAAAGAAGTAACCAGCTCAGACAGGGTTCTTCATGACCGTAGATCGGCATATGAACGAATGAGACTAGATCGTGGTATTTTAAAATCTAGATCGACGGATTGAAATTTAACGGATGTGGATGCATACCGGTTCATAAAGATACAGATCTAATCTAGACCGCCGATTTCAGATCGAACGGTTAGAACACAGAGATACCCTTTAGAGTGAGGCATTTTTCTAAAGAGACCATGTCCTTTTCGCGAATAAACTCATGGTCTAGTCATGTGTAAAGAAACTTGTAGATAGGTCCTTTTATTTGCGAATGAGACCCCGAGTTTTACATTAAACCGACCGACCGTCCATTTTTCAATTAAAAGAAATAAATTAAATCAGTAAGCATTTTGTAAATATTTTCAAGTGTAAAATTAATATAAAAATTCCTAGAAACTTAGAAAAATAATATCTTCTTTGTTTTAACTCTGATTTTAGTGGATCTTGAACCTACAGTTTTTTGTCAACACATAGAATATTATTACACAGTTTGTTTCTTTGTTTGGTGAAATGTTATTTTAATTGTTATTTGCATGTATGTTTGTATTGTCGCGTTTAGATGGCCAAGTGCACGTGGATCTATAGATGAAGACTTTTGAAGAGATCCTGATGGATAGGTTATCGCAAGTAAAAGGCAAGCTGTGTCCTTAATCACATTCTTTGACCTAATAATATTTATGATTCTATTATCACCGTGGCACAGTTAGGTTAAATTGATGGACCTAATAGGTTACCCAGATTGTTTACCCTATACCTTACATACAAATGAATTATTGGGTAGTCTTTCTATGGCTCTACCTGGTCGAGGGATTAATATCATGTCTTATTATTATTGTTGGCTTTATTATTACACATGATAAGATCATTTTGTTGATTGGAACATGGAGAACCACCTGGAAACCAGTGCTACCACAAGGGTGGAATGGGACGCCCTTGGCCAAATAATTAGGAAAGCTAGTGTGAGATAATCCTTTCTCGAAAGAATGTGTGGCTACAGTATCAAACAACATATTTGCAGGATGAGATTCGACTGAGAACGTACCTATTGCCACTCCTGGGGTCTCCTGAATTGTATCAGCCTCCAGGTGGTTCACCTTTCCATACTGGGTATGTGGCTGACACGGTTGCCTGCTCCCTATTGTGGTGCATTATGTCTTGCTACGGCATTAGGAGCCGACTGCTTTTGAGCCATCTTCTTTGGGCACTGCGTCGACCAGTGGCCCTGCTCTCTGCAGTGGAAGCACCTCTGCCTCCTTGCACCGGGGCTGCCTAGTTGTTCTGGTTAGCTACCGGGGCAGGAAGGCGAGGTGCCTGATTGCCCGACCTCTAGTACTGATTTCCTCTCGATTGGCTTTGCTGACGGTACTGCTGCTGCTGCTGTGGATACTGCCTCTGAACCTACTACTGGTTCTGACGCTGGTTCTCTGCTACTGATATCCCTATGGGTGGCCATGCTTGAATTGCTGGGGTGAACTACCTGAGAAACGGGGGCGACTGTTGCTCCCAGACTAGGGTTCACTCATCTTGCGCTTCCGGTCTTCCATCTCCTTGCGCTTTCTTTCATTCATGATTTCTCTGTCAGTTAGATGTTGGAAGGTGGGGAAAGTGTGATTTATCAGCTATTAATGCAGGGGATAAACCAGACCTCTCATGAACATGTACTACCTTTTTTGCGCCGGTGTTGACGTCTTTGGGTGCATAGCGAGACAACTGCAGAAATCTGTCCGGCACTCACTGACGGACATGGGTGCCTGCTTTAGTGCCAGAAACTCCTCCTTCTTCACTATCATTAGGCCTTCTGGAACATGATACCGACGGAAATTGTCTATATATTCTTCCCAAGTCATAGCTTCAGGGTCGGCATGAGTGGCAAGGTAGGACTCCCACCAGGACTGAGCTGCTCCCCTTAGCAGACGGGGACCATACAATACTTTCTCCTTGTCGTTGCATTGGGTAGTGTGCAGCTCCCGCTCCACTGCGTGAAGACAGTCTTCATCGTCCATGGGGTCGGCAGAGTGGGCGAAAACAGGGGGATGGCCTCTCATCAACTCAACATGTTTTTCCCTTGCCATTTGTGGCATCTACATCTGCTGTTGTGGCTGAGGTTGTTGTTGCGCTTGCTGCATGGCTACCAGAGTCTGCCCGATAGCTTGCACTGCCTGGGTCTGCATGAAGAACATTTGCTCCACTGTCTTAGGGGGTGGGGGAGGCAGCGGTTGGGGCTCCTCATCCTGTGGGACACACTGCTCCTACTGAGAATTCCTCCCTCCTTGGCGCCAATTGTCAGACATATATGAAAGGCATTCACACGTCAGTATTGATCTTGCAATCTTCTAGCATAAGAAAAGTCATACAAAGTTCTTCATAACACTAAATGAACAAGCATCTTCATTGATTCTCAACACAGCCAAACACAACTTCTCAGATAAAGAGGAAAGTAGAAGTAAAAGGTTTCTCAACTAAATAACTAACTTTATTAACATTACTAGCTAAACCAAACTGCAAGGGAAACCCATATTTTGGTGACAGTCATTACAAAGATTCAAATTCAGCATAGGTTCACCATGACAAGCATAACATAGCATAGGATAAGCGAACTATCCTGACTAACTAAGACTGAGACACTTGACTTAAGAATTTATTACAAACTCCGATGCTAACAATATAAGGATCCAGATCTATCTTGGTCCTAAAGATGGGGGTGCCATAAGCATGGTGTCCATGTGACGGCGAGCGATAAGGGTGCTGAGTCTCAGCGGGGGTAGGAGAAGCACCCTCCCGGTGGCGGTGCTTTGCGCGTTCAGCACGTAGCTCCGCAATCTCATCATGAGCCATGCTCAGCTCGTCTAGAGCGTGGTCCAGCACAATGTTGAGCACAACAACTAGGTTGACTATGCTGCTCAACCTAGGATTGCCTTCGCCAACAGGGCAGACAATCACACTCCACGTACCCCCGATCGAATGGCGGGGGTAATATCTAAGGTTAAGACCGCCAGCCACCCCACCAAACGAAGAGCAATACTGCTAGAGCGCACACCGTGCAACATCCTCCATGGCCGCCTCAGTAGTGTCCCTCTCAAAGATAGCATAGTGCTCTGAGCAAGCCTCTCCACCCTGGAGATCATCCTCCGGACGGCGCACCAGACAGGTAGCCTCCTAGCGGTCCAGGTACTTCCTGCAACTGTGCTGGTTGACTACACAACCATACTCGATCGACCAAGTGTGTCGATCGAAAGCCCGACACAACATGGTGTTGAGCGCGTCGTGAAAGTAACAACCGCGAGCGGCGTCATGGGTGATGGGTCGCATGACCCATCCCTTTGGCTCTTGCTCCTCAGAAAGCTCGGTACTGTGGTCTGAGCTACCACTGTTGTTGTCTCCATCAGGGTCTCCTCCAGCAACTCCTCCAGCAGTGGGGACGCCCTGTGGTGGTGCAGGGGGCGCCTCCAGCTGGGGCATAGGGGAGGGGGGCCTCACATACTCTACCTCCTACTGAGGCGAGGAGGAAGAGTCATGCTGCTCCCTCTCCTGATGTCGGTTTCCTACTCCTCGTGCAAGCGGTGACGCAATCTCTCAAGGTGACTCGACTGACCAGACACCGTGTGACAAAGTGGACGTTACGCAAGGCGAGGGGGCAGGAAGGGAATCACTAACTTATGAGCGGTGTGCCTAAGGTGAGCTATCTACAAAAGGCATCGTAAGCATAAGAATAAGAATAGAGCTAATAGGACCAGCAAGTAAACCATAAACAGAACAGAAAATAAGAAAAAATAAAAATTTGGCGAGGTATAATCCCAAAGCTGGAGGTGCTAAGGTGCCATCAAACAACGGGACACTGGTGGAGCCAATATCAAGAGCAGACTTGAGCCCCAGAGGAGGATTAAAGCTCATGCCCCAGGCGACACCTAGTGGGACCTCAACTCCAATAGCATGCAGCGGATCCTCAACACCTAGATCACTGACCTCTAAAGTGACCGGGCCAGCAAGAGCTGTAGGAAGATCAAAGCTTGTCACCGTTGGTTCCTCAAACTGAACTGGTGGTTACTCGACATGAACATCCATAGAAGCAGCCAAAGAAGAGCCAAGTTCAGGACCCTCGGGGGCTAGGTCATCCTCAGCAGCACCCTTGGGGGCTAGGTCACCCTCAACAACACCCTCGAGGGCTGAGCCACCCTCACCAGCGCCCTCAGGGGCTGAGTTATCCTCAATCATACCCTTGGGGGCTGGATAACCCTCGCATGTAACAGCAAGAACCGAAGTGTCCCCATGGATCAGGCCGCCCTCAAAGGTCGAAGAAGCATGGGAAACTGTCCAGGTTATTTCTTGCCCAATAAGATTACTAGCTGAGGGAATGTCATCCGAGACCTCTGCACGGATGCCAGCACCCCCAGTTTCAGGAAGTTCCAATAAAAGACCTTCTGGGACAATCTCCTCCAATGCATGATCAATAGCAGACATCGTCATCCTCTCAACATTAACCAGCCCTGACAGAGCCTGAATTGGGGCATCGTTGCTGGCTTTGCTACGACGATTCTTGCGAACCAAAGGGGGACTTCTTCCGCATCCTCTTCCTCCTCCTCAGATACAGACCCACCGGCTCTGATGCCACCACAACTCTCAATATCATCTTCGAGATCGGCACTCGCCGGGTCACCACCATGGTCTGGAGCGACAGAGTTAACCCCCAGCTCCAAGCTGGATGAGCGCCGAAGCTTTCTCTTTTTATCCTTCTCTTTGACAGACACGGCCGCATAACTCGCTCGTCATGTCCATTTGCGATGAACGTCGCCGGGTCTGCAAGCTCCCTCGTCCCCGCTGAAGGCATGCCCAGCTGCAGCACTCGCCGACTCAGTGCGAGCAGATTCAGACGACTCGCCAGCCAGCATACTAAGAACAACATTTACTTCGGCCTCGTTGGTGATCGTTTGCATCCGGAGATGAGTTTGTTTTTCCTTTTCAGGGAGACCTCGGTACGCAGCAATGAGGACTTCAATATCTTCTGAAGAAGGTCGCGCTCTATGGCCTGGACTGCCGTCTTGAACATGCAGGTTGGATGCAAACTCTGAAAAAGACCTCTGCGACTACAAAACGACACAGTAAAGACACTACGTATGACAAATACAAGAACTCATACGCAACAGCGCTTACCACAGGGGGAAGGTTCCAAGAAGAATACAAAGGGGGAGCACCAGCATTTGAAGCTTTGCCCCTCAGCATCGAGTCAACCCTACTCAGCACGTCCTCTTCAGATATTCGCTTGTTGGTAATTCGAGAAGGGTCATTAACACTGATGTACAAGTAAGCAGGGTAGACTCTATCCTTCAAAGGCTGAATGTTCTTGAAAACAAAGTCAACAACAACAGCTTCAACGGTCAAGCCTATATTCTTCAACACATATATCTCGGCGAGCAGCACCCTGGACTCAGCAAGCTCCAAATCTGTTGGGACCTCTGTCCAGCTTGGCATTCGGACATCAGGTTGTCTCCCCGATCGAGCGCGGGAAGCGATTTGTTATGATTCTCCATGGTGAACCATTCAAAGCGCTATCCCTTAATACTATCTTTCAAAGGAATGTCAAGATATTCAGTCGTCTTGCCTCGGTGAAGTTCCAAACTAGCACCTCCAACAAGTTGATGTTGCCCTCCGACCATCCTGGGCCGGCAATGGTAAAGGTACTTCCAAAGCCCAAAGTGTGGAAGAATTCCAAGGAAAGCTTCGCAAAGGTGGACAAACACATCAACTTGAAGCACATAATTGGGATTCAGATGCATAAGATTCAGAGAGTAAAAGTCAAGAAGACCACAAAAGAAGGGAGAAACTGGCAAGGCTAGTCCTCGGATGAGAAAAGGCACGAAAATAACCGCCTCGTGGGTATCCTCCGTCGGGACAGTAACTCCCCGCCAAATCCACCAGGAACATAGTTCCTTAGGTGGCAGAACACCGATTTCAACAAGATGCAAGAGGTCAGCTTCAGAAACAACAGAGACATGGTTACCAGCAAAAGGGAGTTGGCTATCAGGATCGATCTGAGGGATGACCGGCGTGGTAGCCCTCTGTTTCCTCTTCCGGGGCGCCATCACAATCTTTCAAACAACGCAACTCAAGAACAAAATGCGAAAAGATGTGGGAGCTCAGGAAGCTAGAAACCTGTGGAGAAAAAACAGGAACTAGGGTTCAAGGGCCATGACAACGTCGACAAAAGTACAGGTTGGCACACTAAGTCGAGCGCAGAAGGACAGGCTGGTGGCTCGGGAGAGTTTTGGTCGCAGCAGAGTAAAGGGACTTAGTCAGTATCTCTAAAAGGCTAAGACTCGTCAGCAAGGTTACCTGGGATCGGACCGTCAGACAAAAGAACAAAGTACACAACAACGAATTGGCATCAAACAAGCTTCATTCATCCATCCATAAGTCGGGGATCATTACAAAGGAAAGACCGACTCATTATGAGTCGGCCAATTACCCCTTGATCCAACACTACATTACACTACTAACTAAACTACATTACACTACTACTAAACTATACTACTACTACTACTACCATTACAACTATGTTATACTAACACTTAAGTCGGTGGCACATTGCCACTGGCGTCACCGTCGCCGCCACCGCCATCAACGTCGTCGTTGCCCACGCCGCCGCCGTCACCGCCCCCGCTGCTGTCGTCGCCGCCCCTGCTGCTGTCGTCACTGCTGCCGCTGTCGCCCTCACCGTTGCTGTCCTTCTCAGAGTCCAAGGAGTCCTCTGCCTCCTCCGAGGAGACCTCCTCTGAGTCATTCGACACGCCGAGCCCCGCGTGCTCGACGGGCTGAATGTACGCCCGCTCCACGGCGGATAGCCCCATAGAGTCGTTCGAATCATCACACGACGCCAAGTGGGGACGCCGGAGCGAGGGAGCGATCATAATCAGAGGAGACCTCCTCCGAGTACTCTAAGACCCCAAAGTCCTCTGAGGGAGGACTTGGGGCACTTGCGCTTCCCGTCGGCTGGGTGGTGCCCCTTCTTGCCTTTTTTCCCTCCAGCCATCACTCCTTCGGAAGGATAAGAAGCAAGGAAGAAGAAGGCAAATGAACGAAAACAAGTGGGGGAGTAGCCAAAGCGAGCGGGCTATTTAAAGGGGCCGAGAGATGACCGTTCACTTCCTACTCGCTCACCGAACAGTCACAAGAATTCAATGGCGATTCAAACCTCCTAGAAATGAGTCAGGCGCGTGGCGCCGCTTCACATAACACGACACCGGATGGAATCATAGTACACCGCTCAAACGGAGTATTACACCTCTCCATCGTATCAAGTTACTTCTTCAAGACTACATGATGGGCATCTTTTACTAGGCAGACACCCATTGGGCACACCCATTGGGTGTACCGCTCGGATTGTCCGAGATTTTCTAAAGTGGTGAGACCTGCAACATATACGCAATGAATATATACCACGATAAGGGAGAAGATCGGTCGAAATGGGAGGAAGTCCAGATGCCATCACCAAGCACAAGTCTAATCGGCAGAGGCATTGAAGTCCATGGCCAAGTGGCGTCCAGCCAGGACCTCTCTGTTCCGACTGGCCGGACTCTAGCTCGTCGCCGATCGATTTGACTCTAGACCAAACAAGATATGGACATATGTTGTCACCAAGCCACTCTGAAAGATTATTTTGGAAAAAAGAATAAGATGAAAACCTTTGAGTTGATTATTTCAAAATCAAATCAAAGCTCGGGGGCTACACCCATTGGGTGCACCTTCGGTGCACCCAACAGACTCACAAGACTTCGAAGTCGAATGCTGAATTCTAAAGCATAAGATGAAGACCTTTGAGTTGATTATTTCAAAATCAAATCAAAGCTCGGGGGGCTACACCCATTGGGTACACCTTTGGTGCGCCCAACGGGCTCACAAAACTTCGAAGCTGAATGCTGAATTCTAAAGCATAAGATGAAGACCTTTGAGTTGATTATTTCAAAATCAAATCAAAGCTCGGGGGCTACACCCATTGGGTGCACCTTCGGTGCATCCAACAGACTCACTAGACTTCGAAGCCAAGTGTTGAATTCTAAAGCATAAGATGAAGACCTTTGGGTTGATTATTTCAAAATCAACTCAAAGCTCGGGGTCTACACCCAAAGGAATTGTAAATATCTCAAAGCCAGACGATGAGCTCATAAGCAAGTACCAGGAACCATTGAATCGATTATTTCAAAATCAATTCAAAGATTGGGGGCTTGTGGGGGATGGATATCCCCCGGGTCCACTCAGGGGTGAAAACTTCGCTCGAGGCAACATGGCAGTCGCCCCTCTGTGGCATCCCACCGTGGGTCGGGCGAATGGAAACAATGGAAGCAGGCCGACCCAGTGGCGCAAAAGGCCCACGTCCGAGCTAGTCGTGGCTTAGACGTGATCTTGTTTAGGACGTTCGCTTTTCCTGCGCCAGACATCCTAACACATCGGGGATAGCTCGGCTCGGAGGCGCCAGGTTTTCCTCAAAACAATGAAAGTTGTTTGCTACTAATTAGAAGATGAGTAGGAAGAGTGTGATCAACATGTGTGCGGGAAGTACCCCACGGTCATGTATATAAGGCCAGGAGGGATCCCCTCCATTTTCATCTGATTAGCATTCCACAGCTCGATAGACACCACTTGTAATATCACCCACATACCAAATTCTCCAAGGAAGTAGGGTATTGTGCTCCTCAAAGTGGCCCGAACCTGCTGAAATCCGCTTCTCTCTCTCTCTCGTGCCCAAGCATGAACCATCAAGTCACAATCCGTGACATCATCCTACCCAAAAGCACCGCGAGGGTAACCCCGGGTGTGCGGTCGGACACAAAACACCGACACATAGTTGCTCGTTAGGTTTCGCCAGCCATACAAACACAGTACCCCTCTCTAAGGTGGGTGACTAACAAAACCAAATCGAATGAACCTCGGCACCCACCCTTAGCAGAGCGAGCACTATGCCTCGGCCCCCAATGACGGCCCTCCAGCAAAGCCAACTACATCCCTAGGTTCATCTAATTATTCAGCTAAGGGCATCCCATTCCACCCTCATGGTTGCACTGTTATCCTGGTTGGTCACTCAACGAACATGTCCTTACGGAGAGGTACTCAGGAAAACAGCCTGAGTCCCCTAAAATATCACAAGATCATCATCGGGATAACATCATCATATCATAAATATTCACATCATGTTCGTTGATTAAGGTAAAGCAATAGCATAAAGCTAACCATAATAACCCAAAGGTAAACAAGGATAAGGTAAATACAGACTAGTCAATCCTTATGTTTCAATAATGTAATGCGGGATGGTGAATTATAAAGTAAGTAGGACATAATAGGTCAGATGACACTTGCCTTCACCAGGTTGCTACTCAGGAAGATCTTTGGCAACACACTCAGGAACCTCGGGCTACTCGTTGTCTAAATAAAGTGATCATGCATTCAATACATTCAGATGAAGACAAACGAACAATACACCAAACATGTACAAACAAGTGGACACATCTCAAAAGAACAGTATAAACTCAAGAGGTAACTTGGATTCTAGGGTGAGCTAACACACTTAGAAGTTTGTTATTCTCTAAGTGTTGTCTATCTCCATGGACTACATAATTAGATTCCACTTATTTTAGTAAGACACAAAATTTACACCAAGGATAGATTCATACTTTACATATTATTAATTTCACAAAGTTACACATCTAGTTACTCTTGGGGTTTTCCTTTTTATTTTATTATTTAATAAATAAACTATTACATAAACTACCTATAGTATAGGCATAAAATTAGAATGTGCAGATAGTGGATGATCATAATTTTAACAGATAGAGAATAATTCCATGAACATTTTGCAATTTGAATCACTCAATTTGGAGTTCATATGCAAAAGATATGAAATAAGCAAGTTTTGTAATTTAAAATACTAAATTAGGTCTAATTCTATGATTAAATAAAAGCCTAGGGTTCTATCTGCAAGATTACAGGGGCCTGTGCGCGAAAACCAGGGACGATGGGTTGATTCTTACAAAGCCGAGGGTTTCTATAGCAATTTTACCACGCGAAGGGGTATAGGGCTCTCTCGGCCATCGGATTTCATATCAATGGCCGAGAACAGATCCCGCGGGCGCGGACGCGCAACTGACCAGTGGGCCAGGTTGGGCGGTGACTTAGGGTTAACGGGGTTGATAGGCTGGGCCCAGCGACAGGGGCGGGAGTGAGGGGGAAATCCGAGCAGTCGGATCTCAGGCTGGCGGTCGTGATTAGGTTTGGTCTGATTAGATCCGGGCCATCCGATCTCAAACAGACTCTTGGGATCTATCGGTCAGCTCGGGCCAGGTCCCTCGGCCGCCAGCGGTGGCGCCGCTCACGTCCATGGCGGAGGCCCACCGGAGACGAGGGCACGAGCGTGCTGGGGCCCGCCGGGACGCCGAGAAGGGCTCATGGAGGTTTGGGGGAATGCGACGAACACGATCATGGGCCTAGCGATGGCGTAGAGGCGTCGGAGGACAACCATCCATGGCGAGAAGGCTCGGCGGCGGCGCAACTACTTTTCGACGAGCAATCGCGCCCAGCCAAGAGCAGAGAAAGGATAAATTGGGGGCGGGAAAGGTTGGTTACCTTGAGAGAAGATTCTGGGCCCTTGAATGGTGACAGGGACACGGCGAGGGCCTGGGTCGACGGCGGTGATTCTGGATGCGCAGGGAAAGCTCTGATGAGCACGGGCAGAGAGAACCAGAGGGGGAGGGGGAAAATTGAGGCGTGTCTCGAGTTGTGGACACCGAGGCGGAACTTACCGAGACAATGGGCACAATGAGGACTCAACGGTGGCGGCAGAACGGATGTGCGGGCGCGGTGAATGGCGGCGGTCCTCCGAGCTCGGGGAAGAGACAACGCACGAGCGAGGGTGGGCTGGGAGCTATCTACAAGTGGAGGAAATGGTAGAGCAGGCCGGAGGGGGTTTGAGTAGGGGTCGGGTGCGGGGGTAGTGGCCGGGAATTGCGCGGACGTGGGCACGACCATGGCGGGCACGCGGACCGGAGGTTAGTGGAGGGAGGGGGAGCTGACAAGCGGTTCCCGCAAGACAGAGACACAGGCGCGCAGTCACGGCAACAAACAGAGGTGCCGACAGGCGGGGCAAAGATGGCAGAGGGAGGGGGAGAGAGCGCGCAGGCGCGAGAACTGTCGCTGATAGGTGGGGCCCACCTGTTAGGCGGCACGGGCGCGCGCGTGCGGCCCTGCTGGGCTGGGTTGGGCTGAACTGGGCCGAATTCGGTTTTCTCTTTTTCTCTAAATTTCTAATTGCTTTTCTTTTTTATTTTCTCTAGTGAACTCAATTCAAATTCAAACACAAACCCAAATTCAAATAATTCAAACATGTGCATCAAATCAAAGAATAATTTAGGCTCAGCATGGTGCAACAAGTCATGACTCACTTAGTTTTGGCAAAATAAAATAATAAATCCCTCACCCAATTAACTTAACTCTAATTAAAAGGAAGAGATAGAGAGACTAGAGAGAGATAAAGGGTAGCGCTTGAATTTGGTAGGCATTTAGAGAAGAAATTTTATACCCCCCAAATTCATGGTGTTACAAACATATCCCCCTTAAAAAGAACCTCGCCCTCGAGATTCAAGGTTGGCTAGCAAAGAGTTCAGGGTACTTGGCTTTTGGATCATCTTCTCTTTCCCAGGTTGCTTCTTCCGCTGAGTGATTGCCCCATTTGACTTTACACATCCTGATAGTGCTTTTTCGAGTGACCCTGTCTGCTGTCTCCAGAATCTGAGTTGGCTTCTCGATGTATGTTAAGTCTTCTTGAACTTCGAGCTACTCAGTTGGCAATTGCTCCTCTGGCACTCGCAAGCATTTCTTCAGCTGAGAAACATGGAACACATCATGCACGGCTGACAGACTTTCTAGTAAGCTGAGTTGGTACGCCACTTCTCCTCATCTTGCTTGAATCTGGTACGATCCGATGTATCGAGGTGCTAGCTTGCCTTTGACTCCGAACCTTTTGATTCATCTGATCGGTGACACCTTCAAGTAGACATAATCTCCAACTTCAAAACTCAATTCTCTTCTTATGGTGTCGGCATAGCTTCGCTGCCTAGACTGTGTTGTCTTCAGACTTTCCCGAACCATCTTGATGTTCTCTTCGACTTCAAGTAGAATATCTGTACCAAACACCTGTCTTTTGCTAGGTTGGTCCCAATGCAACGGAGTTCTACAGTTCCTCCCATAGAGTGCTTGGAATGGTGACATCTTCAGACTGGCCTGGTAGCTGTTGTTGTAAGAGAATTCTGCATACGATAGCCTCTTGTCCCAACCTAACTTGTCTTGCAATGCACAAGCTCTCAACATATCTTCAAGAATCTGGTTGATTCTCTCAGTTTGACCATCTGTCTACGGGTGGTAAGATGAACTTCAAGTGCATGCCCAAAGCTTCATGCAACTGCTACCAGAAGTGAGAAATGAATTGGGTACCTCTGTCCGATAATATCTTCTTTGGAACGTCGTGCAAGCATACAATCTGAGACATATAATTCTGCCAACACTCCACTATTATAGGTGGTCTTGACTGGTATGAAATGGGCCGCCTTTGTTAAACGGTCCACTACTACCCAGATGGAGTCATAACCAGCTCGAGTGCGAGGCAAACTGACTATAAAGTCCATCCCAATCTCATCTCATTTCCACTGCGGAATCTGCAACGGCTGTAACAAACCTGCGGGCCTCTGATGCTCTACCTTGATCCTCTGACAACTGTCGCATATGGCAACATACTCTGCTATCTCCTTTTTCATACTGTACCACTAGAATCTTTTCTTCAGGTCTTGTACATCTTCTCACTACTAGGGTGTATGGAATAAGCTGTCTCATGAGCTTCTTTCAGAATCAGTTCCTAGATCGATTTGATGTCAGGAACGCACAGTCTGTCCTTAAACCATACCACTCCTTCTGTGTCTTCACAGAAATCTTTGCCTTTCCCATCAATGATCAGCTGTCGAATCTCGTTGATCTTCTCATCATCTTTCTGACCCTTCCTGATATCTTGCTCTAGAGTGGGTTCCAGCTCAACTGTCACTCCTTGGGTGTTGTTCAGAAATTCGAGACTCAGACTATCAAATTCCTTTGCTAGCTCATACAACATCGGGTGAGTGGTCATCATGTTGACTTGACTCTTTCTGCTCAAAGCATCTACGACCACATTAGCTTTTCCAGGGTGATAATGTATCTTCAGCTCATAGTCTTTGATTAGCTCCAGCCATCGTCGATGCTTCATGTTTAGCTCTGACTGGGTAAATATGTACTTGAGACTCTTGTAGTCCATGTAGATATCACACTTCTGCCCATAAAAATAGTGCCTCCAGGTCTTCAGTGCATGAACCACTGCTACTAACTCCAAATCATGAGTGGGGTAGTTCTTCTCATGAATTTCCAATTGCCGGGACGAGTACACCACTACTCTCCCCTCCTGCATTAACACGCATCCCAGTCCGGTGTACAAAGCATCACAATACACTGAGAATGGCTTGTGAACATCTGGCAGAATCAATATCGGTGTTGTTGTCAACTTCCTCTTTAGTGTCTCAAAGGACTCTTGGCATGCTGGGGTCCACTTGAACTCAACTTTCTTTGCCAGCAAGGCTGTCATTGGCCTGGCAATCTATGAGAAACCTTCGATGAACGCCGATAGTAGCCGGCCATTCCAATGAAACTTTTGATTCCCCGGGCATCTTTTGGTGCTTTCCAATCCATAATAGTTGCTACCTTCTTCAGATCCACAACTAATCCATCTCGGTTTATAATATGGCCTAAGAATAGGACTTCACTGATCCAGAATTCGCACTTGCTCAGCTTGGCATACAGCTAACAATCTCATAGCCTCTGCAATACTTTCCTCAAGTGTTCTTCATGTTCTTGCTCATTCTGGGAATATATGAGGATATCATCAATGAACACCACTACAAACTTGTCAAGGTAGTCCATGAACACACTATTCATCAAGTACATGAAATAGGTTGGCGCATTCGTTAGACCGAATGACATGACCGTGAACTCATATAGTCCATACTTGGTGATAAATGCGGTCTTCGGTATGTCCGAAGGCCGGATCCTGAGCTGATGGTAACCTGACCTCAGATCTATCTTCGAGAACACACTGTCTCCTCTCAACTGATCAAACAGATCTTCAATTCTGGGTAGGGGTACTTGTTCTTGATAGTGAATTCATTCAAAGATCTGTAATCAATGCACATTCTCTTTGTCCCATCTTTCTTCTCCACAAATAACACTGGGGCGGCCCAAGGCGAGGTACTTGGCCTGATGTAGCCTTTCTCTAACAACTCATCTATCTGTTTCTTGAGTTCCACCAATTCTGGCCCGGACACTCGATAGGACCTCTTGCAAATAGGGGTGGTGCCAGTTATAAGCTCTATGAAAATTCAACTTTCCTTTCAAGTGTCATGCCTGGTAAATCCTCGAAAAACACGTTTGGGAATTCTGATACTACTTTGATAGCTTCTGATGGCTCGATTTCCTCAGTATGGGCGGTGATCTAGTGATAGCTTCCTTTCCTTGGTCCAGACAAGACCAACTCCACTAACACTTCATCTCCAGTTAAGGGCACTAACTTCACAGTCCTCGTGTCACAGGTAACGCTTACTTGATATTTGGTTAGCCAATTCATCCCTAAGATGACATCTATGGTTACATCCGAGGTACCCATTACTATCAGATCAGCGGGGAACTCTATACCCCTTATTTGAACTCTTGCACTGGGGCAAAATATATCTATTTGGGTCCTCCCACCAATTGAACTAACCCTCATAGGTGGATACATGGGTGCTACTGGTATATTGTGTGTTTCTACCCATGATGCAGTCACGAAAGAATGTGTTGCTCCAATATCAAATAACACATTTTGCAGAATGGGATTCGACTAAGAACATACCTAGTGCCACTCTTGGGGTCTCCTGGACTATGTCGGCCTTCAGGTGGTTCACCTTTCCGTACTGGGCACGAGGCTGCCCACGGTTGTTGTCTCCTTGTTGTGATGCATTCTGCTTGGCAGGGGAATTGGGAGCTGGCTGCTGCTGAGCTGCTTTCTTTGGGCAATGATTTGTTCAGTGGTCTTGTTCCCCACAGTGTAAACATCCACGACCTCCTCCTTGCGCTGGAGCTGCTTGGTTATTCTGGTTGGTTGTTGGGGGAGGAAGGCGAGGTGCCTGGTTGTTCTGGCACTTGTAGGGATTTCCTCCTTGCTGGTTGTTCTGACAGTACTGCTGCTGGTGCTGACGCTGATGCTGGTGCTGATGCTGGTGCTGGTGACCTTTCTTGAACTGTTGAGGTAGGTTGCTTGAGTAGCAGGGACGACTTCTACTCCCGGCCTGAGATCCACCAATCTTGTGTTTCCTGTCCTCCATCTCTCGACGCTTCCTTTTAGCCATTATGGCTCTGTCGATCAAATGCTGGAAGGCAGGGAAAGCGTGGTTCATCAGCTGACAGTGAAGGGGGTCAACCAAACCTCTTAAAAAATGATACTGCCTCTTGGCATCTGTATTGACATCTTCAGGTGCATAACGAGATAACTGCATAAACTCGTCCTTCTGCTCACTGACTGACAGCCAGGGCCATTCCTGGCTTTTCAGGGGCCCAATGCGAAATTCGATATAGAGGCCCCATCCACACACAAATATATATAATTATACATATATCGCCGAATATTTGACGTATAAAAATTATTATACACTGTTTTAAAGTTTATAAGATAACAGATATAAAATATAGAAAAAACCACTTACTTGTTATATGATATTATTAAAAATATCTTCTAACATTTTGTGATACAAAGTCGTCGCTTATATCATCGTAATAAATCTCATACAATAACTTTTTTTGATATTTGGAATCGCCAAGCTATTTAATCTCTCTTGAGTTATTGTTGACCATAAATAGTTCATATTTTTTTTAAATTTTAAAAACCTTCTCTCTACTGAAGCAACCATCATATGTATAGTTTATAATACTCTCTCCATATCAAAATAAAATTTGTTTTGTTTCTTTAGTGGATTTATCATCATCAATATAAACATAAAAATTAAGAGCTAAACCAAATATTATTTTAAAACAGATGAAGTATTCGATAAGTAATTGAGACATTAGTTTAACAATATAAAACGAGACTAGTCGATAACTCGATAGCGCATCGTTTTTTGCATATTTATGTCTAGAATAGATAGATTTAACAAAAAAATGCTAACGTCCAGTGGCTAGGGGGGCCTCTGTTTTTGGGGGCCCGGTGCGGCGGCACCCACGACACCCCCTCAGGGCCGGCCCTGCTGACAGCAGACCTTGCTTCAACGCCAGAAATTCCTCCTTCCTCACGATCATCAATCCTTGAGGCACATGATAACGACGGAAGCTATCCCTGAACTCCTCCTAGGTGATGGCTTCAGGGTCTGCATGGGTGGCGAGGTAAGACTCCCACTAGGACTGTGCTACTCCCCTTAGCAGGTGGGGACCATACATAATCTTCTCATGATCATTACACTGGTTTGCAACTCATGCTCCACGGTACACAACCAATCTTCGGCGTCTATGGGTCATCAGAATGGGCAAAGACAGGGGATGACCCCTCATGAACTCCGCCTGCTTGTCTTTGGGCATCGGTGGCATCCAAACTTGCATCTGAGGTTGAGGTGGGGTTGCTGCTGCTGCACCTGCTGCATTGCTGCTAATGTCTGGCCAATCGCTTGGACTGCATGGGTTTGCATCAGGAACATTTGCTCAATAGTCATCGGGGGTGGCGGTGGCAACTGCTGCTGCGGTGCCTCATCTTGGGGTGCCTGCTGCTCCTGCTGAGCACGCCTTCCACCTTTGCGCGTGTTTTCAGACATCTATAGAAAGCATACACACATCAGATCTAATTATGCAGTCTTTCAGCATAAGAAAAGATATATAGAAGTCTTCACAATTCTGAACAAATGAGCATCTTCACTTACTCCCAAAACAGCCAAATGCAGCTTCTCAGATAAAGAGAAAAGTGGAAATAAAGGGGTTGCCCAATTAAATAACTGACTTTATTAATAACTACACCAAGTTGCAGGGGATACCCACACCTTGGTGGCAATCATTACAAAGATCCAACTTCATTACGAGTTCATCACGACAAGCATCAAAACATCTGATAAGCAAACTAAGACTAACTAATACTGACTAAAACTAAGACATTGAATCAAGCATTATTACAGACTCTGACTGTCGATCTATGGCTTCAAATCTATCTGGGTCCTGCAGTCAGGGGTGCCATAAGCATAACGACCACGGGGCGACGAAAGGTAAGGGTGCTGAATCCCAACGGGAGCGGGGGAACCACCATCCTGATAGTGGCGCGCTGCGCGCTTAGCACGCAGTTCTGCAATCTCCGCCTAAGCCTTACCCAACTCGTCAAAGGCATGGTCCAGCTCGGTGTTGAGCACGACGACCAGGTTGACCATGCTATTCAGCCTGGGATTCCTCTCGCCAACGGGCGAGACAATCACACCTCCAGCACTGCCGCTCGAACGGCGAGGGTAGTACTTCAGGTCGAGGTCGTCGGCTACCCCACTGAACAACGAGCAGTACTGAGCCTCGGTAGTATCCCTCTCAGTGATAGAGTAATGCTTTGAGAAGGCATCTCCACCTCGGTGATCATTGTCTGGACAGTGCACCAAGCTAGTAGCCTCCCACTAGTCTGGTTATAACCCGCGACGATGTTGGTAGACTAAACAATGGTACTCAATGGACCAAGTGTGTTGGTCGAAAGCCCGACACAGCAAGGTGTCGAGAGCGTCGTGGAAGTGACACCCGTGAGCGGCGTCATGAGTGATGGATCTAGCGATCCGTTCCTCTAGCTCCTTCTCCTTCGAGAGCTCCATGTTGTGGCTCGAACTGCCACCATCGTCATCGTCTCCGTCTCCGTCAGGGTCTCCTCCAGCGGCCAAGAGCCCTATGGTGGTGTAGGGGGCATCTCTAGCTGAGGTGCTGGGGAAGGCTGCCTCCTAGACTCCACCTCCTGCTGAGGCAAGGGGGAAGAGTCATGCTGCTCCTGCTCCTGGCGTCGGTGCTCCCGCTCCTCGTGCAGGCAACAATGCAGCCTCTCTAGGTGGCTAGACTGACCTGTCACCGTGCGGCGTAGTGGGCGCTTCGCAAGGTGAGAGGTCAAAAAGGGGATCATTGACTTACGTGCAGTGCATCTAATACGTGCCATCTAGAAAAGACATCGTAAGCACAAGAGTGAGAGTAGAACTATATTACTAGCAAGTAAACCAAAAGTAAAGTGAGGTAAATTTTTTAATATAACATAGAATTGGTCAAGTGACCAACTTTTGAAGTGACACCAAAGGTCAAGGTAAAGGTAGGGGTCTATAGTCCTTTGGACGACCATTGTAGTCTAGGTTAACGGTCCTATAGTCAGCAAGGATTTGATACCACTTATGTCACACCCGGTTTTGGAAGGCAAACCGAATGCGAACCATGTACGTGTCAGGATCAGAAACTCATGTACATAGTGATTACATAATTGAACATCATCACACATTGCTCAGAATAATAGCAGAAAAGGTACTTTATTACATCAAGATGTCCAAGACATCCACAAAGTCATTAACATAGCATAGTCATTAATACCATCAAAGTGCGGAAAAGCAAATGTAGCAAATAAGGCCTTCATAGGCAACTGATTGGGGGTTTGCCACTAACATAACTAAAACTCATCGTAGTCCTAGAACTCCTCAAAGTCCTCCATGTTGCCTGCATCTCCTTCTGAGCACTGAATACAGTGGGGACAACCTGGGGTGCAGGTGGTTTTTAAAGCAAGGGTGAGTACACATCAACGTACTCAGCAAATGTCTCGTTTGGCTAAAGTGGACTAGCTGTATGTGGAGTTAAGGTTAAGCAGTTGCTTTTAGTTGGTCAAATATTTATTACTAATAGGATAGCCAAGTTTTAGCAATAACCCCAGTTATTACCAAAAAGTACTCCCTCAAAGAGGAATTAATTACCAGAGATCAGGATTATATTTATCATCATTAGCCATCATCATAAAAGAGTATCCAAAGTTCTTCTAATCAAAAAGGATCACAAGGCTGCTCTTAACCGTGAGCACGGCTGATATACCAGTTTCTAACACTCTGAAGAGGTTGCACACTTTACCCATGAGTCGTGATTCTCGTTCTGCCCCAAGATCATGACTCCCCATTGATCACTACCAAGGTGACCGGGCAGGGTCTCACTACGTAGCCTTTATAAAGACTCTCCTAGTGCATAGCTGCTCGTTAGGTTTCGCTAGTCGTACAAACACAGTACCCCTTCCTAAGGTGGGTGACTAACAAAACTAAATCGAATGAACCTCGGCACCCACCCTTAGCAGAGCGAGCACTATGCCCTGGCCCCCATTGACGACCCTCCGGCTAAGCCAACTACACCCCTAGGTTCATCTAATTATTCAGCTAAGGGCGTCCCATTCCACCCTCATGGTTGCACTGTTATCCTTGGTGGTCACTCAACAAATAGGTCCTTACGGAGAGGTACTCAGGAAAACAGCCTGAGTCCCCTAAAATATCACAAGATCATTATCGAGATAACATTATCGTATCATAATTTTTCACATCATGTTCGTTGATTAAGGTAAAGTAATAGCATAAAGCTAACCATAATAATCCAAAGGTAAACAAGGATAAGGTAAATACAGACTAGTCAATCCTTAGCTTTCAATAATGTAATGCGGGACGGTGAATTATAAAGTAAGTAGGACATAATAGGTCAGATGACACTTGCCTTCACCAGGTTGCTGCTCAGGAAGATCTTTGGCAACACACTCAGGAACATCGGGCTACTCGTTGTCTAAATAAAGCGATCATGCATTCAATACATTCGGATGAAGACAAACGAACAATACACCAAACATGTACAAACAAGTGGACACATCTCAAAAGAACAGTATAAACTTAAGAGGTAACTTGGATTCTAAGGTGAGCTAACACACTTAGAAGTTTGTTATTCTCTAAGTGTTGTCTATCTCCATGGACTACATAATTAGATTCCACTTATTTTAATAAGACACAAGATTTACACCAAGGATAGATTCATACTTTACATATTATTAATTTCACAAAGTTACACATCTAGTTACTCTTGGGGTTTTCCTTTTTATTTTATTATTTAATAAATAAACTATTACATAAACTACCTATAGTATAGGCATAAAATTAGAATGTGCAGATAGTGGATGATCATAATTTTAACAGATAGAGAATAATTCCATGAACATTTTGCAATTTGAATCACTCAATTTGGAGTTCATATGCAAAAGATATGAAATAAACAAGTTTTGTAATTTAAAATACTAAATTAGGTCTAATTCTATGATTAAATAAAAGCCTAGGGTTCTATCTGCAAGATTACAGGGGCCTGCGCGCGAAAACCAGGGACGACGGTTGATTCTTACAAAGCTGAGGGTTTCTTTAGCAATTTTACCGCACGAAGGGGTATCGGGCTCTCTCGGCCATCGGATCTCATATCAACGGCCGAGAACAGATCTCGCGGATGAGCACGCTGGCGTGGGCGTGGACGCGCAACTGACCAGTGGGCCAGGGCGGGCGGTGACTTAGGGTTAATGGGGCTGACAGGCCGGGCCCAGCGGCAGGGGCGCAGGTGAGGGGGAAATTCGAGCGTTCGGATCTCAGACGGGCAGTCGGGATTAGGTTTGGTCTGATTAGATCCGAGCCATCTGATCTTAGACGAATGCCTGGGCACTACCGACCAGCTCGGGCCAGGTCTCTCGACCGCCAACGCTGGTGCCGCTCGCGTCCACAGTGGAGGCCTGCCGGAGACGAGGGCGCGGGCGCGCTGGGGCCCACCGGGACACTGGGAAGGGCTCAAGGAGGTTCGAGGGAACAAGACGAACACAGTCATGGGCCTAGCAACGGTGCAGAGGCACCGGAGGACAACCGTCTGCGATGGGAAGGCTCGGCGGCGGCACAACTACCTTCCGGCAAGCAATCGCGCCCAACCGAGAGCAGAGAAAGGATAAATTGGGGGCGGGAAAGGTTGGTTACCTTGAGAGAAGATTCTGGGACCCTTGAACGGTGACAAGGACACGGTGGGGGCCTGGATCGACGGTGGCAGTTCTCCGGCTATGCGAGGAAAGCTCTAGTGAGCACGGACAGAGAGAACCCGAGGGGCAGATGTCAAATTGGGGCGCGTCTCGAGTTGCGTACACCAAGGCAAAACTTACCGAGACAATGGGTACGGCGAGGACTCAACGGCGGCGGCAGAATGGGTGTGCGGGCGCGGTGAACGGCGGTGGTCCTCCGAGCTCGGGGAAGAGATAGCGCACGAGTGAGGGCAGGCTGGCAGCTGTCTGCGAGTGGAGGAAATGGCAGAGCACGTGGGAGGGGGTTTGAGTAGGGGTCGGGCACGGGGGTAGTGGCCGAGAATTGCACGGACGTGGGCGCGACCATGGCGGGCGTGAGGACCGAGGTTAGAGAAGGGAGGGGAGCTAACAAGCGTGGCCCGCAAGATAGAGACACAGGCACGCAGTCGCGGAAACGGGCAGAGGCACTGACAGGCAGGGCCTAGATGGCCGAGGGAGGAGGAGAGAGCGCGTGGGCGCGAGAACTACCGTTGACAGGTGGGGCAAAGCTATGAGGCAGAGCGGGCGCGCGCGCCGCCCCGCTGGGCTGGGTTGGGCTGAACTGGGCCGAATTTGGTTTTCTCTTTTTCTTTGAATTTCTAATTGCTTTTCTTTTTATTTTCTCTAGTGAACTCAATTCAAATTTAAACACAAACCCAAACTCAAATAATTCAAACATGTGCATCAAATCAAAGAATAATTTAGGCTCAGCATGTTGCAACAAGTCATGACTCACTTAGTTTTGGCAAAATAAAATACTAAATCCCTCACCCAATTAACTTAGCTCTAATTAAAAGGAACAGAGAGAGACTTGAGAGAGAGACAAAGGGTAACACCTGAATTTGGTAGGCATTTATAGAATAAATTTTATACCCCCAAATTCAGGGTGTTACAGCAGGTAAGGCATTATCCTCGAACATGGACGAAAAAGAGGAGGCTTTAAAGGGTAGGTTCAAAGTAAGCATGAACGTAAGGGTATAGATATTACAAGGGTTAAAGGTGATAACGGACAAGAATGTAAGAGAGGAGGTAAATGGGCATAAGAACAAAGGATATAAGTACCACAAAGGATGGGTTAAGACAGGACCTACAGGTGGAAAAGAAGAGGATACGTCCAAGGGTCAGATAGGTAAACTGCCACTCTCAATTGAGGTGGAAGAGAGGAGATTTTTAAAGGGCAGGCATAAAGATAAGTAGCAAGGTAATATCAATGGATGACAAGGTAATGGTGAAAGCAATTAAAAACACATCAAAGGATGGGATTAGACAAAATTTGTAAAGCGGCAAAAAGGGCAAAGAAACCAAGGGAGAGATAGGTAACCCACCGCTCTCAAATTGGGTTGGGAAAGGGGAGGCTTTGAAAGGATAAGTTCAAAGTAAGCATTTAGGTAAAGACATAAATATTGCAAGGGCCAAAGGCGGTAATAGACAAGGGTATAAGAGAAAGGATGAAGGCATAGAAGAGCCAGTGGTACAAGTACAACAAAGAATGGAGTTACAACAAGGCTTGCACGAGGTAAAGAAGAGGATATAACCAAGGGCGAGATAAGTAAAACACCACTCTCAAATTGAGATAGAAAGGAGGAGATTTCAAAAAGCAGACCTAAGATAAGTATCAAGGCAAGATCTATGGATTACAAAGGTAAGGATGATATCAAACAAAAGCTCAACAAAGGATGGAGTTAAGGTAAAACAAGACTTGCAACATGATAAAGGAAAAGGAAATGACCTAGAGCGAGATAATAAAACAACACTCTTGAACTGAAATGGAGGAGGTGAGGCTTTAAAATGTGGGTAAGTGTCATGGTAAATAACGAGATATGTCAAGGGTTAAAGGTGATAACATACAAGGATGTAAGGGAAGAGGTTAATGTGCATAAGAACCAAGGATCTAAGTACAACCAAGAATAGAGTTAAGATAAGTCTTGCAAGTGGTAAAGAATATGATATAACCATGAGTGAGATAAGTAATACACCACTCTTGAACTGAGATGGGAGATCGGAGATTTTAGATAACGGGCATAGGGTAATCACCAAGGTAAGATCGAGAGATAAGAAAGGTAAAGGCAATAACAAACAAAAGCACAACAAAGGACGAAGTTACAAATTCACAAGCCAAAGAATAGGATACGACCAAGGGAAAGATAGGTAAAGTACAACTCTCAGAATGAGATAGAAGAGAGGCGATTTTAAAGGGCAAGTATGAGACAAACATCAATGTAGGATATAGAGGTATTAAGGGTACATATGATAATAATAAAAAGCAAAACAAAGGATAGAGTTAAGGCAAGACTCGCAAAAGTGGAGAAAACAATCAAGGGTAAGATAGGTAAGGTTCCAACAGAAGGGTTAAAGAAAAGATTCCTTATCGAGGGAAGTTATAAGGAAGCAACGAGATCACCAAGGATGTGCAACATAAAATGATTGCTCATGGATCGTTAAGAAACAAGGGCGGTCAAGGGCATGTTAACTGAAATGTCTTAAATAGACATTAGGGTATGAATATAAGTATATATAAGGATGTAGGAGTATACAAGACTCCAAGGATACGAGCATTCTAAGACCAAAGGAATAGAAATTGCTGAAATAGAATGACTTAACAACAGAATAGGAAGAGGTCTCAAAAGACAAGAAGGATGTGAACATATAAACTGGAATGTTTAAATAGGCAACAGAGTTTTCAGAGGTAAGTATTTGAGACAAGAATATTGAGGAATCTAGGGATATGATCATGTCAATACTAAGAAAACAGAGATGGTCAAATGGTAGCTATTTAATGATGGAAGAGTAAAGAATCCCAAAATACAAGAAGGTTATGGTCAGGGGGCATCTACAAAGATGTCGCAAGCACAAGAGTGAGATCAAATATAATAGAATGAATAAGTAAAGTATAGACAATACTAGAATAAAATACATTTAGCAAGGTGATATATAGAAGCATAACATAGAATTAGTCGAGGTGACTAGTATTTTGAAGCAGCATCAAGGATGAGGTGAAGTAATAGTCAATAAGTCCTTAAAACCTCCAATGCTACTCTAGGCTAGCGGTCCTACAGTCAGCAAGGCTTTGATACCACTTATGTCACACCCGATTTTGAAGGTAAACCGAATGCGAACCATGTACGTGCCAGGATCAGAAATTCACATACACAACAATTACATAAATGACTCATCATAGCACAATGCTTTGAATATTAATAAAGAGTAAGTAATAATATTACAGACTAGAGTCATTTACATTATATAAATCAAATTGCACATAATAGAAACGTAGCCAACGTAAACAAACCCACCACATGCAGCTGACTGGGGGAGGTCGCTAGCCTAATACTTGAACTCGTCGAAGACCTAGAACTCTTGGAGATTCGCCTCGACACCTTTTTCTTCTTCTTTACCTAAGCATAGATTGCACCAAAGGCAACCAGGTGTTTTGTGAAAGCAAGGGTGAGTACACATCAACGTACTCAGCAAATCTCTCGTTTGGCTGAGGTGGACTAACTTTATGTGGAGTTAGGCTCAAAGCAGGTTGCTTTTACTTTGTCAAGTTTTATTCATTAATATAAGCCAAGTTTTATCATCAATCCCAAGTTATTATCCCAAAGAGTATCTCCTACCAGAATCCATAGTTAGAAGCATCATTAATAGAACCATCATCATTATCCATAAACATTGTATCTCAGATCATCTGTAACTCTAATCAAAGAGGATCCCAAGGCCACTCTTAACCGTGAGCACGGCTGATATATCGGTTTCATTCCTCTACTGAGGTCGCACACTTTATCCATGAGTCATGATTCCCTTTTTGCCTCGGGTCAATCAAACCCTCAAACACTTCCAAGGTGAGTCGGTAAGGTTTCACTACGTAGCCTTTACAAAGATTCTCCTGGAGTGTAGCCGCCCATTATGTTTCTTCAGTCGTACAAACATAGTCTCCTCCCTAAGGTGGGTGACTAATAAAACCGGCACACACCCTTAGCAGAGCAAGCAATATGCCCCAGCCCCCATTGACGACACAACGACGAAGCACACTACACCCCAAAGTTCCTCTAATTAATCAGATAAGGGCGTCCCATACCACCCTCATGGTTGCACTATTTTCTCGGGTGGTCTCTCAATGAACAGGTCCTTACGGAGAGGTACTTGGGAAACAGACCGAGTCCCATAAAATGCCACAAGTTCAACATCATATCCAGAATAAAATCATTGTACCATAAATGCATCTCATCATGTTCACTGATTAAAGTAGAGCACTAGCATAAAGCTAACCATAATGACCCAACAGGTAATCAAGGACAAGGTAAATAGAAAGCTAGTCAATCCTTAGGTTTCAATTATGTAATGCGGGGAAATGAATTATCATGTGAATAGGACATAAATAGGTCAGAGGACACTTGCCTTCACCAAACAAATGCTCAGGGTCTTCAACCTTGTAGAACTCAAGGAGCTTGCTCACATGGTCACCGAAGCTTGACCGTCGGTTCACTGAAGCTCAGAAACGGATCGCATTTGAAAGTCGCCTAGAGGGGGGATGAATAGGCGAAACCTAAAATTTATAACTTTAAACACACACTACAAGCTGGGGTTAGCGTTAGAATGAAATTCAAGTCTGAAGAGAGGGGAAAACAAATCAAACAAGAATCAAAGCGAGTGAACACGGTGATTTGTTTTACCGAGGTTCGGTTCCAAAGAACCTAGTCCCCGTTGAGGAGGTCACAAAGACCGGGTCCATTTCAACCCTTTCCCTCTCTCAAACGGTCACTTAGACCGAGTGAGCCTTCTTCCTTAATCTCATAGGTCACTAAGACCCCGCAAGGACCACCACACACTTGGTGTCTCTTGCTTCACTTACAAAGCACTTGAGAATAAGAATGGGAAAAGAAAAAGGCCAAGCCAAGCAACAAGAGCAACAAAGAACACAAGAACATCCTCTCTCAAGTCTCTAATGGAATTGAGTTGATTTGGAGGCTTAGAGAGGATTCAATCTATTTGATTTGAATTGGAGTGGAGTATTTTGTTCTTGTATTGAATGAGATGTTTGGAATGCTTGATGGATATGAATGAGGTGGTTGGGGTATTTATAGCCCCCAACCACTTCCATAGCCGTTGGGAAGGCTGCTGGCGATGGGTGCACCGGACAATCCGGTGCGCCACCGGACATGCACTGTTCCTTGTCCGGTGCACCGCCATGTCACCCAACCGTTAGGGTTCGAAGTTAGGTTGACCGTTGGAGCTTTGTCTTCTTGCGGCACCGGACAGTCTGGTGCCCCTCTGACTTCGCTGCTCTGACTCTGCCGCGCACTGTTCATTGTGGCAGGCGGTTTTGCAGTCGACCATTAGCGCTGGATAGTCGTTGCTCCGTTGGTTCACCGGATAGTCCGGTGAATTATAGCGGAGCGCTCCATGGAATTCCTGAGAGTGGCTGGTTTGAAGTTGTACGGCCTGGTGCACCGGACAGTCCGGTGCGCCATTCTTCAGCACACTCAAGGTTTTGCTCCGGTTTTTGATTGAGTCCCTAACTTGATTTCTTTCTTGGTTTGTGTTGAACCTTATGCACCTGTTAATACATGAATTCTAGACAAACTAGTTAGTCCACTTGTTTGCGTTGGTCATCAACCACCAAAATTAATTATAGGAAATGGTTAACCCGATTTCCCTTTCAATCTCCCCCTTTTTGGTGATTGATGCCAACACAAACCAAAGCAAATATAAAGTGCAGAAATGTAACTAGTTTGCATTTAGAATGTGCATAGGTTACTTGGAGTTAAACCAATTGAAAATCTCACTAAGTATGAATGGATTGCTTTTATTAACATTTTGGACCACTTTTGCACCACTTGTTTTGTTTTTGCAAATCTTTTTGAAAAATCTTTTCAAAGTCTTTTGCAGATAGTCAAAGGTATAGAAATGATATTGCAAGAAGCATTTTTAAGATTTGAAATTTCTCCCCCTATTTCAAATTCTTTTCCTTTGACTAAATAAAACTCCCCCTGAATGAAGTTCTCCTCTTAGCTTTTCAAGAGGGTTTTGAGATAGATATCAATTTGAAATTTTACTTTCACAAATCAAGTGAAACATAGATACCAATTGATACCAATTCATTTTGATTTTTTTTTTGAAATGGTGGTGTAGTCCTTTTGCTTTGGGCTTAATATTTTCTCCCACTTTGGCATTAATCGCCAAAAACGGAGAACTTTGAAGCCCTTTTGCAACTTTATCCCCCTTTGGGGCCTAATACCTTCTCCAAAATGGTGAAATAAATATGAGTGAAGATCATACCATTGAGAGTTTGTGGAGTAGCGACAAAGGTTAAGTGATACCGTCAGAGTTTAGAGTGGAAGCCTTGTCTTTGCCGAATACTCCATTTCCCTTTCAATCTAAGACTAAGGATAGAAATATACTTGAAAACACATTAGTCTTAACCTTGGCACAAGGATGATAAGAAATATGCATTTGTACCTGTTGGGGACTTGTTCTCAAATGCTATGGGTTAAGAACAAGGCAACACAAAATATCAATGGTTAAAGTCCTTCGTCCTTCGAAGCATTATTTCCCTTAGGATATAATGATCTTCAGACGAAGGTCATGAAGGACGTACCTTCATCATAGCAGTATATATTGATGAAAGAAGAAGCATATGAAACATGAGAAATGACATGAATAATCATATGATATCATTAATATATTTTTTTATATCACCATGAATGAACATGAACAATATTAAATTACATTTGTACCTTCGGCTTGACAGAAGGCAAAAAGTCCAAGCGTGATGCACGAGTGAATACAAGTCTGCGTGAACAGTACGGGGGTACTGTTCATCTATTTATAGGCACAGGGCGCAGCCTGTGTAAAATTACATTCATACCCTTTATGTTTACTATTGACTTAAGGACAATCCAACGAGGACTAGATAGCCTTTTCCCCTTTAAGTCGGTTCCTTTTTCTGCCGCTGAGCCGAAGCTTCCTTGCGAGTAGCTTTGGAGCTGGTTCAACCTTCGTCCCGACCATGCTTTTCATATTGTGTACAACTTTATTCTGAATCCAAAGGTTCATGTACATATATTATACTTGGGAAACATTGTTAATCATGTTTTTGAGGACCTTCGAAAGACGAAGGCCCCCAACAGTAGCCCCTTGCAGTATTAATTTGTTATAACAACGAATTCAGACTGCGACGTGAACGAAGGCCTTAAGCCAAAGGTCCGAAAAAACACATTCCCTTTGCTAGAATAGCAACAATCAATGACAGTCAGGGCCCTCCAAGTTGCAACACATTTGGCGTATAAATATGAACCCACACCAGCAGCATTTGACCCGCCATTTCTGCCATTTGTGTTATTTTCTCAAGCTTTTAGCTCTTGCTCACTAGCTCTCACCTGATTTTCAAGCTTTTCGAGCTTCAGTTTAAAGATGTGATTGCACCATGTCTGGGGAAAAGATGACTGAGGAAAAGAAGATGATTGAGGAGACGAAGCTAACTGAGGAGACGAAGTTGGCGACCGAGCCATGCCGTCTTCGGAAAATCAACTATTAAACAGAGTCATATTGACAACATGAGAGGAAGGTACTTTCGTGACATGTCTATCGTGAGAGCTGGTGGAGACAACATCGTCCCTGCTCCTGAGGAAAATGAAGTTGTTATTTATCGAAGCTTTTTGAAGGCTGGTCTTCGGTTCCCTTTGAGCAAGTTTGTGGTTGAAGTGCTGAAGATATACTAGATCTTCCATCATCAAATCACCCCTGAAGCTATAATTAGGATGGGGATTTTTGTCTGGGCTGTAAGGAGTCAGGGGCTGGAGCCAAGCGCGAAGTGCTTCTGTAGTATGCACGAGGTTTTATATGAGACGAAGGCTACTGGCAAAGAACAGTACCATAACAACTTCGGTTGTTATGGATTTATTGCTCGCCCCAATGCAAGCCACCCAGTGCCAACATTTCGGAAAAGATGGCCCGGGGCCTGGATGGAGGAGTGGTTTTACGTTAAAAATGATTTAAAGAAAAAGGGAGACATCAAGGAAATTATCCAGCACCCCATCTGGTCTCGCTTCGGACTCCGAAGGCCGAAGGTGGATATTGATGGCGACGTTGAAGAGTGTCAGAAGGCCTTTAGTACTGTGTGCTCCTTCATTGGCATGAGGGATTTGATTCAAGAGCACATAGCCTTCAGGGTATGGCCATTGTGGAAAGCTGGGATATGCCGAAGGAGACCACTGCCGAATCCAGTGAAGGTGGTCTAGTCTGATTTAAGTATAGCTTCAGATTTAGGGAGAAGTTTGATGAGCCAGACGATGACTGGCTGAAGTGTATTGAGGCTACTAGTGATGAGCTACTGGGGGCATACTCCAAGGCCGAAGATAATGCTTTGTCCGCAGCCTTTGGGGGTCAGGGCAAGAAAAGATTGAATAGGGTGTTTGATGCGATTGGCTTCGTATACCCTGGCTACCATTACCCGCTACAAGGGCAAGGGAAAAAGAGAAAGACTACCGCTTCGGCCATCGCAGCTATGCCGAAGAGCAAAAAGGTGAAGGTTCTGACCCACCGGCCGTGTTACATTGAACCGGTCGTAGTACCTGAATTTGGCGAAGGGACCTCTTCAGCTGCCGAAGCAAAACAAATCGCTCCGATCGCACAGAGCGCTGAAGAGCCGACTGTAGTGCCGAAGGTGCCTACAGTCGGGCCAGCCGAAGCTAAAGATGATAAGGCCAAAGAGCCACAGGTGGAAAAAGTGATAAAAGCGCTAGAAATCCTAAGCCCACCAGCAGAGGCAGAATTACCAAAGGCACAAACAACTGCTGCCGCAACTCCCAAAAGGAGGAGGATGGCCAGTGTACTAGACGATGTTATAGAGACCACGAAGGCCTTAACTACTGCTTCTACCAAGAAAACTGCTGAAGCTGCCAAAAATCAAGTCGAAGCCGAAGCTGGGCCTTCAGCACCTACTAAGCCGAAGGCCGCCGTTCCTGAAGATAAGGTGGGTCAGCAAAGTTCAGATACCGACAAGACGACAGAGCAAGTCGTGACAGAAAAAGCAAAATCTCCTATCCTCGAAGCCTTAGCTGAGGATACTGATTACATTGTTCGACATGCTTCGGGGAAGAAATTATCTGAAGAATAAATCTTGGAGGCCAAACACTACGCTCAAAGACTGAAATATCCGAAGGGGGCCTTAGTGTTCAATGGTAGTAATGAAGATGATTTCATGTACTGTCTCCCGGATAACAAAGAAATATCCGTTTAACGGGAGATGGCTAAGAGTATGGGATTTCCTAAACTTGAAGAAGGCCTTTCAGTCTTATCGAAGGATGATCTTGCTGACAGCCTCGCGTACAATAGTATAATAGTATAGAGGTTAATTTTGAAGCTAGAAATTGAAGTATTTTATTGACATGCTCAACTCTTTCTTCTTTGTAGGGCTTAATTCTTAGTAATGCTTTGAGGGCTCAGAAGAGCGCCGAAGACGAAGGCTATACAATGGCTCTTAACAACCTTCGCTCTGAGGTGATTCAATTGAGAAACGAATGTCTAGAGAAAGACAAAATTTTGATTTCATTAGTGAACAAAGTAAAGGAGGACGAAGCCAATTACAAAGCTCAGACCGAAGCCCAGAAAACCGAAATTGAAGACCTTCGGAGACAACTGGCCAAAGCTAAGGAGAACTGCACGCTCGTGCAAGCTAATCAAGAAATCAGTGAATATTGGAAAAATAAGCTAGAGAAAAATGTTGAAGAACTTCGTGAATCCAAGGAAAGGTGCTTCGAGAAATCCTTGGATTGTGTGAAGAAATTAAAAACTAGCTTCGCCAAAGTGAGCGCCTATTCTGCTAAAGAAAACTTCATACGAGGCGACCCTGAGGGCGTTGTTGAATGGATAAGTGGAGAAGCCAAAGTCTTCGAGGAAATTTTGAGTGATCGCGGGGATGTTTGTGCGTTTTCCGGTGCGCGGGGAATCTCGGCTATTCTGGAGAAGGCCGGATGTGATCATGTTAAGGCTATAGCCTAGGCCGAAGATGCCTTCTCCATAGACGATATGAAGGATCCTTCAGCTGAAGTAACTTTAATGGGCGGGAAATTTTATAATGATGTCTGGGTGAATGGTGGCCGAGAGTTGGCCCACGAGATTATAAAAAAGAGTGAAAAAGATACCCACAACGCCCGGGCAGAAGCAAAACGAGTTGAAGAAGCTGCAGAACGAGAAAGGCGTATATGTATTATTTCTTGATTATTTTAGCTTCAGTACTTGCTTTGTGGCTTCGAACTAATCTGTTTACCTACTTCAGCTGAACTATCCCCACCTCCAGAGCCGTATGATCCCCTTGCTGATCCAGAAATGAAGGAAGCATTGGAAATTATAAGCATGGCAGACTCCATTATCGACGAAGTCGTCAACAAACTCTTGAACAAAGTTGCAGAAAAAGTCCTTAGAGAGGAATAGATTTTATTGTAATAATATTTTGAAATGCTGGAATGTATGGCACAATTGAAGGAAGATTAGGCTTCTATTGTAACAAAACTATGTGATATTTGATGTATGTAACATTGAATCGAATGTGTAAATTATTGTAATTTATTTCTTTGTGATGCATGAAATTTACACACATACCGTTTTTGAGCCTTCGGCGAAAAAACACCTTCCCTTCTTTTCATGCTTCGTAAAGAAAGAGATCCCTTCTTGTGACAAGGTTGATAAAGTTGTATTTCCCGAAGCTTACTTCGTGCCTTAGCACATTTTCAATTTGACGAAGCATTTGCCGAAGATTGGCTTCGTATTCGATTCTTGTGTCATTAATGCAATATGATGTATGATGTAATGTTATGCGAAATGATGTGATGATATGATGCAAAATGGTGAGGATGCCGAAGACACACACCCACACGCCCACACTGGAATACACAAGCTCTGCATCCCTTAGGAACGACTTTTGAGCTTCTTCACCTTCTATTTCGGTGATATAAGTTCTGCATCCCCTTAGGAACGCCTTTTGAACTTCTTTGCCTTCTATTTCGGCGGTATAAGTTCTGCATCCCCTTAGGGACGACTTTTGAACTTCTTTGCCTTCTATTTCGGCGGTATTTGGCTCTGCATTCCCTTTGGAACGGCTTTTGAGCAGAAAACTTACACTGCACTCCCTTAGGAACGACTTTTGTAGCTTCGTCAACTTTGGCTCTGCATTCCCTTAGGAACGACTTTTGAGCTTCGTAAATCTGTGAAGAATATATATTTCATTCTGGTACAGGCAGAATCATTACAATAAATTAAAACTAAGTTTTTATTGCTTGTTCCTTATACAAAAAGCAAAATGGCATAGAAAATGAAAGTATTTCAGAATAAGGATATCGCTCAGTATATGTGCTTTGATTCTGGTACAGTGCTATTGACTGTACGAGCTTCAGACTCCTCCATAAAGTCACGTTGTTGTTGGGAGTGTTGGCGCCCTTCTGGCTGTTGGCTTTCTCGTATAAGTAGGTTGCAATGGTGGTGGCGGTGGGAGCTGAGGCCAAGAAGCTTGTGAATGGCTTGTCGAAGCAACAGAAGCTGCAGGTTGATTGCCCACATATTCTGGTATGTATGGAGAGTGGCACGAAGCAATATGTAGAACCTGCTTTGGCTGATTCTGCCGAGCTTCTGCTTCGGCAATCTCTTTTTGCTTGAGAATAGTGATCTGGCACGTTCTTGTAGTGTGGCCCTTGTCCTCACCACAGAATAAGCAATAGATTTTCCTGGGCTAATCCCCATACCTTCATCCGAAGCCCCTGCTGCCTCGGCCCCTTGGAGCTGGTGGCCTGAAGGAGCTTTGCTGCTGTCCTGAAGATTGTGAGCTGTACTGTGGCCTCTGAAACTGGCCTCCTTTGTCATCGTTCTGACTGGAGCTATGGATTGATCTGACATGCCTAGGGTGAATTCTTCCTCCGAAGCCCCTAGTCATCTCAGAAAATCTTTAAGCTTCCTCCCTTCTTTGGCGGAAGTCATTGTCAGCCCGGATGTACTCATCCATTTTCTGAAGCAGCTTCTCCAGAGTCTGGGGAGGCTTCCTGACGAAGTATTGAGCCGTAGGCCCTGGCCGAAGACCTTTGATCATGGCCTCATTGACAATTTCATTGGGCACCGTGGGCGCTTGTGCTCTCAGATGCAAGAACCTTTGGACATATGCCTGAAGGTACTCCTCATGGTCTTGAGTGCACTGGAACAAAGCCTGAGCAGTGACTGGCTTCGTCTGAAATCCTTGAAAGCTGGTGACCAGGATGTCCTTAAGCTTCTGCCATGATGTGATTGTCCCTGGCCGGAGAGAAGAGTACCATGTCTGGGCCACACTTTGGACTGCCATGACGAAGGACTTCGCCATGACTGCGGTATTGCCTCCGTACGAAGATATAGTTGCTTCGTAGCTCATCAGGAACTGCTTCGGATCTGAGTGCCCATCATACATGGGGAGTTGAGGTGGCTTGTATGATGGGGGCTGTAGGAAACGGGTGACGCCTAAGAGGGGGGGTGAATTAGGACTTCTAAAACTTTTACTAAACTAGGCCACAATTAAATCCCTAGAGCAAAACCTATGCAAATAATCAAACTAGAATGAGCAAACTAGGTTTTGTCTAAGTGTTGCTATCTCTACCGCAATGGCTAAGTTTCAATCTACACTAAATAAGTATGTATACAAGATTGAAACTTAAATGCTTAATATAAATGCGGAAACTTAAAGAGCAAAGTAGAGAAGCAAACTCTCGTGGATGACGCCGGTATTTTTACCGAGGTATCCGAAACCGCGCAAGGTCCCAACTAATCCTCGTTGGTGCCCCTACGCAAAGGGAAGCCCACGCGAGGGCCAAGCACCTCGGTCGAGTAACTCCGTAGAGAGCCACGAGCCTTCTCCGCGTGCAAGTGGTGCTCCGGTTCCGGCTCCTCTCGGACGCTCCCTGCCGTCTCCACTATCGAGCTTCCGGCCGAAACGCCGCGGGCCTCGTTCCCTCCGGTACACGGTGGCGGCCGTGACACAAACTCGGTTGTCACGGTCTCGCAAGACTCTCGCCCCACTCGGTACAATTACAACGGCTCACGCAAGAGCCGAGGGGTTGTGAGGTTTATCTAAACTCACTCAACAATCTAGGGATCACCTAGAGCAAGCGCTAAAGCGGTCTAACTAACCTAAGCACTTCGTAAAGCACCTACGCTAATCACCGAGTGATTCTATTAAGCACTTGGGTGTTTGAGCTCTTGGAAATATGCACTATATGCCTTGGTATGTTACTTGGGCTCCCACACCTTCAAATGGCCGGTTGGGTCAAGTATTTATAGGCCCCAACTCCAAACTAGCCGTTGGAGAAAAGCTGCAGTTCTCTGCGGCACACCGGACAGTCCGGTGGCGCACCGGACAGTCCGGTGGTGCACCGGACAGCGCACTGTAGCCTGTCCGGTGCGCCTAGCCGTTGCTCTGTCAGAGCAGGTGACCGTTGGCGCCGCGGGCTTTTTACACCAGACAGTCCGGTGGTCTTTTCTCCGAGTGCCACCTGGAACTAGCCGTTGGGCTGGAGTTCCCTGGTGCACCGGACAGTCCGGCGTGTGGGCACCGGACAGTCCGGTGTGCCACCGGACAGTTCGGTGCTCCACGCACAGGCAGTCCGCAGCAGCACACTTGGACTTTTCTTGGATCTTCTTAATATCTTCTTTTGAGGTGTTGCTTTCCTCACTTCCTTAGTCCAAGTACTTCTTGCATCCTGTGAACTACAATCATAACCACTGGAGAAACTTATTAGTTCACGGATTGTGTTGATCATCAAACACCAAAACTCAATTAGCCAAATGGCCGGGGTCCATTTTCCTTACAGGGGCCATGGGGTAGCCTGCAGTTCTACTGATAGAGGAGAAGCATCATCAAAAGTAAAATTTCCATGATGGAAATCGTCATACCAATCATCATCATTGTAGGAATTGTCTTGACGAAGCTCTCTTTGTGGAGGTCTTCCGTCCTGGTCATCTTGAGTAAGATGACGTATTTCTTCAGCATCTTCTCTCTCTTCCTTTCGACCTGCTGATGGATAGCTTCGAGATCCCTTATCTCCTGGTCCAGCTCCTCCTCTTGGGGTGTTGGACTTGTGGCCTTCCTCTTTTGAGTTCGAGCTTCGCGCAGTGTGTCCTGGTTGACGTCCAGTGGCTGCAGTGCAGCCCCTAGCCCTGAAGAAGTTTTCTTCGGCGGCATGACGAAGGTCACTGCTTGCCGAAGGTGGTCGATTGAGTTCACCGGAGGTGGGCACCAATGTTGGGGACTTATTCTCAAATGCTATGAGTTAAAAACAAGGCAACACAAAATATCAATGGTTAAAGTCCTTCGTCCTTCGAAGCATTATTTCCCTTAGGATATAATGATCTTCAGACGAAGGTCATGAAGGACGTACCTTCATCATAGCAGTATATATTGATGAAAGAAGAAGCATATGAAACATGATAAATGACATGAATAATCATATGATATCATTAATATATCTTTTTATATCATCATGAATGAACATGAACAATATTAAATTACATTTGTACCTTCGGCTTGACAGAAGGCAAAAAGTTCAAGCGTGACGCACGAGTGAATACAAGTCAGCGTGAACAGTACGGGGGTACTGTTCATCTATTTATAGGCACAGGGCGCAGCCTGTGTAAAATTACATTCATGCTCTTTATGTTTACTATTGACTTAAGGACAATCTAACGAGGACTAGATAGCCTTTTCCCCTTTAAGTCGGTTCCTTTTTCTGCCGATGAGCCGAAGCTTCCTTGCGCGTAGCTTCGGAGCTGGTTCAACCTTTGTCCCGACCATGCTTTTTATATTGTGTACAGCTTTATTCCGAATCCGAAGGTTCCTGTACATATATTATACTTGGGAAACATTGTTAATCATGTTTTTGAGGACCTTCGGAAGACGAAGGCCCCCAACAGTACCATATGAAAGAGATATGATCAAAGGTATATAAATAAGCTATGTATGCAATGTTTCATTCAATATTCCAAGAATCAAGTATATTTAGTTCATTCCTAAGTTTGCTAAGGGTTTTCTCATCTAATGGTTTGGTAAAGATATCGGCTAATTGATTCTTGGTGTTTACATAAGCTATTTCGATATCCCCCTTTGTTGGTGATCTCTCAGAAAGTGATATCGAATATCTATGTGCTTAGTGCGGCTGTGTTCAACGGGATTATTTGCCATGTGGATTGCACTCCCATTATCACATAGGAGAGGGACTTTGCTCAGTGTGTAGCCATAGACCCTAAGGCTTTGCCTCATCCAAAGTAATTGCACACAACAATGGCCTGCGGCAATGTACTCGGCTTCGCCGGTGGAAAGAGTTATGGAGTTTTGTTTCTTTGAAGCCCATGACACTAGTGATCTTCCTAGAAACTGACAAGTCCCTGATGTGCTCTTTCTATCAATTTAACACCCTGCCCAATCGACATTGGAATATCCTATTAAATCAAAAGTGGATCCCTTGGGGGTACCAAAGCCCAAACTTAGGAGTGTAAACTAAGCATCTCATGATTCTCTTCACGGCCCTAAGGTGAACTTCCTTAGGATTTGCCTGAAATCTTGCACACATGCATACAGAAAGCATAATGTCCGGTCGAGATGCACATAAATAGAGTAAAGATCCTATCATCGACCGGTATACCTTTTGATCTATGGATTTACCTCCTATGTCGAGGTCGAGATGCCCATTAGTTCCCATAGGTGTCTTGATGGGTTTGCCATCCTTCATTCCAAACTTCTGAAGTATGTCTTGAATGTATTTTGTTTGGCTGATGAAGGTGCCATCTTGGAGTTGCTTGATTTGAAATCCTAGGAAATATTTCAACTCCCCCATCATAGACATCTCGAATTTTTGTATCATGATCCTACTAAACTCTTCACAAGTTGACTTGTTAGTGGACCCAAATATAATATCATCAACATAAATTTGGCATATAAACAAGTCTTTTGCAACAATTTTAGTAAAGTGTGTAGGATCGGCCTTGCCGACTTTGAAGTCATTAGTGATAAGGAAATCTCGTAGGCATTCATACCATGCTCTTGGGGCTTGCTTTAGCCCATAAAGCACCTTTGAGAGTTTATACACATGGTTAGGATACTCACTATCTTCAAAGTCAGGAGGTTGCTCAACATAGACCTCTTCCTTGATGGGTCCATTGAGGAAGGCACTCTTCACGTCCATTTGATAAAGCTTGAAGCCATGGTAAGTAGCATAGGCAAGTAATATACGAATTGACTCAAGCCTAGCTACCGGTGCATAAGTTTCATCAAAGTCTAAACCTTCGACTTGTGAATAACCTTTGGCCACAAGTCAGGATTTGTTTCTTGTCACCACACCATGCTCATCTTGCTTGTTGTGGAATACCCACTTGGTACCTACAACATTTTGATTAGGACGTGGAACTAAATGCCATACATCATTCCTCGTGAAGTTGTTAAGCTCCTCTTGCATAGCCATCACCCAATCCGGATCTCTTAATGCATCCTCTATCCTGTAAGGCTCAATAGAGGAAACAAAATAGTAATGTTCACAAAAATGTGCAACCCGAGATCTAGTGGTTACCCCCTTATGAATGTCACCAAGGATGGAGTTGACAGGGTGATCTCGTTGAATTGCTTGGTGGACTCTTGGGTGTGGTGGCGTTTGACCCTGAACTTCTTGATCATCTTCCTTGTTTTCATTATCTTCATCTCCCCCTTGATTAATGTCCTACTCTTGAGGTGGCTCATCCTCTTGATCTTCATCTTCATTATCTTGAGCATGATCCTCGTCTTGAGTTGGTGGAGATACTTGCATGGAAGATGATGGTTGATCTTGTGTTTATGGAGGCTCTTCGGATTCCTTAGGACACACATCCCCAATGGACATGTTCCTTAGCGCGACGCATGGAGCCTCTTCATCATCTAGCTCATCAAGATCAACTTGCTCCACTTGGGAGCCATTAGTCTCATCAAACACAATGTCACAAGAAACCTCAACTAATCCAGTGGATTTGTTGAAGACTCTATATGCCCTTGTGTTTGAGTCATAACCTAGTAAATAGTCTTCTACGGTCTTAGGAGCAAATTTAGATTTTCTACCTCTCTTAATAAGAATAAAGCATTCACTCCCAAAGACTCTAAAATATGAGAAATTAGGCTTTTTACCGGTGAGGAGTTCGTATGATGTCTTCTTGAGGATTCGGTGAAGATATAACCGGTTGATGGAGTAGCAGGTGTGGCGGAATCGCCCGAATTATTCCAGCTTAAGTGCTCAAGTCGCACCCTTAAAGGTAGCAACACACTTAAATCGGAATAACCCGTCAGTCCCTCGGATCTAGTCCGATAAAGCCACTTATCCAGGATCGAATACCACTAGCTCAATCGAAGGTGAGGCACAGAGAAATACAATAAAGCATAATACCACAAATTTAATAAGTATCAATAGTGATTACATTATCGGAGTTTCGAAAATAATAACCATAAGTTTTAATGCAGCGGAAATAACTAACGGAGAAAACCGAGTAACATGGCGAAGCCTGGCCACGCTACTCCTCCTGGTCCTCTCCTGCGGAAGCAGTAACCCACTCGACCATCTATCCCGGTGGCAGGGATGAAGGCCAAGTCACACCATCAACCAAATCAAGGAGGTACCTGCAAAAATTATGCCACAAGCAAGGCTGAGTATACTAATACTCAGCTAGACTTACCCCGTGTGAGGAGTCTACTCCTCTACCTCTAGACATGCAGCTGTTTGGCTGAGGGGTTTGGTTTGCCAAAAGCACTAGCTGAGTCTAAAATCAAGTTTTAGCTTTTCAAGTTCTAGAATAATAATTTTAGACTAGATGAGAACCTATCTATTCATACATGGTATCAAACATTATATCAATCAACACCTTTTGCCAGTATCTCATTTCCACTTATTACTCAATGCAGTACAATGGATCAAGCAGTCTCATTAGCTGCGAGAAGCGGACGATTCGAATCGAGTTTTAACCTTGCAAGGTAAACCTAAACACACGACATGTCAAGGCACTCCGTCCCCACACATGTCAACCGTCCCCATCGATTCCCCGTTCGCGTCCAGGCCTCACCGCCTTGGCATACAATACTCCATTGACCCCGGCCGCCGCCGTGCAGTGGCCGCACTTGTACCCACCATATCTAGAATGGGAGACCTAGTCTCAGGTCGCGTGAGGGATAAAGTCCGCGCCCGGCTTCACTCAGGTACTAGGTTTACCGGTTACCATTTTTCCCGACATGTGCTTAGTACGTTTAAAAGCTTGACACAGGTATCCGCACGTTAATCCTTATTCCAATTTCGTCTCATAGACAACGCATCCCCATGGATCCGTGTCCACAGACCATCATCATTCAATAATCAAAATGGATACAACCAATTCCTGACCTCGCGCGAGTGCTAGAAAAATCACCCGACTTCTACCGAGATCCTAATTTAGCATAGCAGCTACTCGACCTAGCATACTAGTATCCATCTCAAAAGGAATCATGAGTTCATGCAACTAGGGTTTCAGGCAACTCCTACACTTAAGTGCACGGCACAAGCCTACAAACATTAAGTGTAGTAAAATAGCATATATAAATGGTTATGCATAAAACCGGGGCTTGCCTTTAATTTAACACTTAGATAGTGTTTGCTGGGGGAGGTACTCGCTTGGCGAGCATCCACTGGTTAAGTCCATCCTTCCTTGGGTCGTCCACCGACTGCACCTTGTGGTTGGCACCACATCACTTGCACGATTGTCATCTCTCGGTCCTAAATGAGATGCAGGATGCATATGTATGAATATGATGAAATATATCACAAGATAATACCAAAATGGACGGTAGCGAACGAAACATTAAATTGTAAGACACTGACAACTGTACGCAAGCGCTAGCTATCTATACGTCATCGGGCATACGTAGTCAATCATCACTGGAAAACAACAAACACTTCCTATAATTATCTATTGCAAACACGACATCATAAGTACAAGCATTTGTCACGTTCACTTTTATCATTAATTGGTTACTTATTATAAAACTAGTTAAGTACGCATGAATTTACGATGACTTACACATAGACAGACTTAGTTAAAAAGGAATAGTTGCTTAATCGGGTTTTACAATCATTCATAACTTTCTACTGCAAGCATACACCCCAGAGAACACACATGAGGATATAGTTTATTCACAATTACAAATTGTACTACTTTAATGACGTTGGTTACTTAGTAGTATTAGCAGAAAGCCAAAGACATGACATTATTCATTTTGTTTCCCTAACATATAACTGCACTTGCTAACTGTTGATTAACTAAGCTACTTATTAAACCTTAATCAATTCAGTTCACTAACTTAGTGAGATGTGTACTACTTACTTATATATAACCCCAATTATACTAGTCACTTATTATTATTACTCATGTTCACTTAAAACCAAAATAAGCAAGCAATCACTCAAGTCAAACACAATAGAGTAGAGCAATCAATCACTTCTAACACATTTAGGACAGCAACACAGTAGTTTTTGTTTTAATCATAACTCTTCAAATATTAGTTCAAAATTATCAAACTAGAATTTTCTGGAAAGTTTAAAAAGTGTTCTACAACTTTGATATTTTTACCTCAGCATGATTAGACACTTAATAAGGTTAAATAGTGATAAACGACAGCTTTATTCAGATTTGGGCAGATTCGGACTTATGCCTTCAAAAATTCACAACTACAGGTTCAGACATCCAAACAAATTGATCCTGGACTTTCTGGAAAGGTAATAAAATTTTCTACATATCATTTATAAACATCTCAAGGTGATTCAATATTTAACTAAGGACAAAAGACACTAGAAGGCTTTGCTGTCCAGAATTGGACAGATTCAGTCTTCAGACTTTAAACATCCATAACTTAAACTTCAGATCACCAAAAAGAGTGATCCAAGACTTTTTGGAAAGCTTAGCAAAATCACTACATAACTTTTATAATCACCAAGAAGTGATTCAATGTTTAACTAACTCAAACAACATAGTTTTCTAAATCTGTTCTGACAGTGGACAGAATACATCAATCCTCTTATACAATTCATAACTCTCAAACTATCAGGTTTATTGTCCTGAAAATTTAACACAAGTAAGATAAGAACATTATCTACAACTTTCTTATAACGACCATGAACAGATTGTAACATTAAATTAGGCAAACAATGCAGTTTCTGAAATCTGTACAGAATTTGGGCAGATTCAGTTACTGAATTTGTGAAAAGCACAACTTCTAAACGATCAGACGTATGACTGTCAAATTTTAACACAAGTAAGATAATAATGTTATCTACAACTTTCTTGTGACTACCAATAATTGATTTCAATATTAACTTAAGCAACCATTGCAATCTCTGAAATCTGTTCAGAAATTGGACAGATTCAGTTACTGAACTTGTGAAAAGTATAGCTTCTAAACAATCAATTATTAGCTCATGCATTTTTAGGACAAGCTAGATACACAAGTAAACTACAACTTTTATATAGCATATATCTACAGAAAACACACTTTACTTTACTAGATTACTCACACAACCAAAACTGTACACCCATAAATTTCAGTTTGCTAGCACAAGAGCACTTAACTAAATCACCAAGCAAACTCATAGAGAGATACTATCACCAATTTCTCAAATTCAAATCATCATGACCTAATTGTAAAGTTTCAATTTATATCAAGGCACTTAAGTATTTCAAGAAACATGCATGCCCTTGTTTACTTCTAATTTTTCACTAATTGTTCTTATAATTATAAAATGTGTCATTTTAGTACCATATGAAACTATCTAATTTAGGGCTAGAATTTTTATGAGGCATAGGTAATAACAAATCATGACCAATGTATAAATTTCACATGCCCATGTTTTATATTTTACTTAATACAAAAATAACAAATTGTTAATGCAATAAAGCATGTGAGAGCAAGTTAAATCTAAAACTAATTATTTTCTGTGGATTCATGACCATATTAAGTTTATTAGGCTACTATAATATCATGCAAGGACAGTGGAACACCATTTTACATTTTTGCATCTATACATTATTTTTAAATCATTTAAAACTACTTAAGGTGCATTAAACAAGTTAAATCACTGACTTAATCATACATGCACAACAATTCATGAAATGTTTACCAGTCACCAAACATCACACCAAGAGTCTACTGTAAAACTTTCAATCTATTTGGAGCACCAGAGCTACAGATCCAAAAATAACAAGCAAATAAATCTTCTTTTCTCTATTTTACATGTTTTAATTAACATACCAAGAAAACAGTGAACAACATATAAGTTTTATATTTTTCTTAGCTAGAGTATGACAACATATAACTAACAAAACAGGTTTCATCATTTTTGGATTTTTATAATTAAAACTATGGAGAGAAGCAAGTTTGTTTATTCACTAAACCAGTTTTTAAATACGACTTTCTACAGAAAAACTTTTCTATTAAAACATACCAACATATAGATCCAATAGTTAGAGAATTTCATAAAGAAGACAACAAAACAAATTTCACGATTTTAGGAGCTCTAAAACTAGAGATATGAATTTTAGAACACAACACAAAAATCTGTAATTAGTGTGCACACTCACATTCGCCCTGGGCCCACACGTCAGCCTCACAAACAGGTTCTTCTACCTTACGATGCCCAGGAAAGGCATGGCCATTGGCCGGCTGCTTGGATTTAGGGAGAAAAAGGCTCGCACCCATGGAGGAGCTGAGGTGTGCCTGCTGGAGTTAGATGGCCGACGCAGGGGACATGGAGGAGCCGTCCATTGAGAAGAGAGCCCGGTGGCCTAGGCTAGGGGAGCTGCGGGAGGGGCGCTGGCTCACAGCCATGGGAGAAGAGCTCCCTGCGCGCGGCCAAGGGGGGAGAGAGGGGCGAGGGGCTTGCTGCTGCCGTGAGGGAGAGGGAGGACGGCGTGGGGAGGAAGGGAGCAGGGCAGGTGGGCTGCCATTTAAAGAGGCGCTCGCTGCATCAATTGGTGGACATGGGTGGCATGCTGCAGAGCTCTGCATATGACAGTCTGCTTGCAGGTGATGGCAGGACGACTTTGGACGCCCAGTTTTGGCTTTTTCTGTTTGGATTCGGACCCGGATCACTGCAGAAGATTTGTTCCTTGATGTATACTCTACAAATCGTGTATAGAGATTGAGGTGATTTGGGCACTGGTTAGAAAGATAAAGACCCACGAAAACTGGTTTGTCAGTGGGTTAGAAAACAGTGGAAACTCGCAAAAACTGAATGTTGAAGCATGTCAAACGGAATCGGATGAATGCCATCTTTTAATATGATGTGCCCCTATTAGTTATTAATAACTTTTATATTTGGAAAATCTTGAGTTGTTCAACAAAAATTTGGGAACGCGAGACGTCAACCCGAACGATGCTGATTTCAGACTTAGAAGAATTCGAATCCTGAAATCAGATTTTTATTCTGTCTTGATGGCACTGTTTGAGATACTTAGAGATTGACTAAAGGCTTAGTTTAAATATAAAATCTGTTGTATAACACAGGTTCTACAATTTTTATTAAAGGCCAAACCTCATATCTTGAATATAAATTAAAGTTTCACTTTGGTCATGGTAGCATTATTATAAAGCTTCAAACTATATTTTTAAGGCAATCGGGGTATTTTCTCGACATTTTCTCTACATGAACGCTTAATAACTTTTGTTGTAGAGTTCATATAGAGTGTTTTGGAAAGGTTTGCATAACTTGGTTGAATGTCTAAGTTTGCTTTTACTTAATCGAGTTGTTTCAAGCAAGCATATGATTTATAATTTCATATAAATATTTTGTTCAAACTTTGAGAAATCTTTAGAATACACTTGATAGATAGAGATGAATGATGATTTAGAGATAACAAGTTGATTTGCATAAGAATTTATTAGAGATTGACACAACGGAGATTCCGCTGGAGAATGCAGATTCGGATTATGTATTTGGACATAGACCGACTATCGAGAAAGCGGATTTGGACATAGATCGGATAACATCACAACTATCAAGAGTCCGAATAAATGAGTCTGGACGGGAGTCGCGAGACGAGATTGACTTTCGAATTTGCATTCGTTTCAAGAAATAAAAGTTTTAACAGGTTCCAAATTTGGCTGTTCTTGAGATCGAATAATTCCAAACTCGATGAAACTCTCATGAGTAATTTGATAAATGGAGATAGATGTGATCGAGAATAGAAATTTTCACTCATCATCCGAGATTTGGATAAATCTTCCGACATAACACGAAATAGACACCATGGGTGTCACAACCTTCCTCCCTTAAAAGAATCTCATCCCGAGATTCGAATGAAGATCTTTAAGGGTGGAGAAGCATGTAACTCCCAAGCTGATAGTTGATGTCAATCCATAAGATGCAATCAGACATGATACTGAAGATAGATTTGGATAGATCATCGTGACATCTTGATACAAAATGCCATGATGACTGAGAGAGAATGTCCACAAAAGATAGCACATCGGTACAGTCTCGTAATGGATCACGACTATTAACCACGATACCAGCGCGTGCCGAGCAGCTCATCCATGTGTGCACCATAGTAGGCTCTCGGTTTCGTCGCGGCACCATCAGTCGTTAGTCATAATACCATTATCAAACGCAACTAACGATAAATCCACGTGAAATAAATAGATGGAGCCCATGAGAGTATGGCTCAGAAAATGAGAATGTGATCGGAGTTGAAGCAGAGATTGTTGGCAAAAGAGCATCACATGAGAATTTTCTTCAACTCAGAGAATTATTTTATGATCAACATGGAGATTATCAAGTCAGAGATTTATACGAGAGTGGATATGAGGGGAACCAACCATGAGATCAAGATTGGCAACTTGCTGAGACATTAGAGAACTAAAGACAACAACATAATCCATTGAACCAAATGGACACACTGCTTAGAGATAAAATCGATAAAACAACGTCATGATCCTCAGAGAAGAGTATGAGAACGATCATAATGAGATATTAGACTGATCCATATTTAATACTTGAGAGTGGGTTATAGAAGATAACAAGATGACGGGGTAGATCTCGATGAATGATCCAGAGATTCGAATGATAAAGTCACAACATGATTCACAAAGGAAAAGATTACTAGATCCAGGTGAAAAGAGAGGTCATCAACGCAAATGGCTTCTAGGTTGAGCATAGGAGAATTTAATGAGAATTTTGGACAAGGCTTCCAAGAAGAATTTGGGACTGGTTATTGTTTTGCGCAACAGACACCAACCAAAGTTTTATATAATTTTTTTAACATAAACAAGTGCACAAGGAAGCTTTGGTTGATTTAGGGGTCAAGTTATGGGTGTCTATAAGTTGTGCAGGTTTAACTTCAAGGGTAGAACACACAAGGGTTAGAAAATACCAACTCAAGCATGAATATTTTTTAAAGAGGTTTCACTTGGTAAACTCATGGTTGTTTGGACGGGGGAGGTCTTTTTATGAATAGAACAGAAAACATTTTTTTTTGTCAAAAGGGTTGATCAATTACAATACTACCTAGATGGCAAGGCAAGACAGACACATAGCATGACCTAACAAGACTTACCAATCTGACACGAGGTAAGGCATTTCTAACATAGCAGTACATCACATTATTCACAAGTTCTTATTATTGGAATAAAGGTGAGAGAAGCATGTTGGTGCACAAGAGACAATGATGCGACAATCATGATGCATGCTCATTCTAGTCGTCTTCTCAGACCTAACTAATTTTTCGGATGCTTCTACAGCATCCTTATTAATAGTAGTAGTAGCCTTTATGGCCTATATAAATAGCCACCTAGCTATCCATCTATTCCTAGGGCTTCACGTCCTATGTCTATCCTTATCGTCCTGACGATCTATCCAACTTTGGTTTCTAAGCAAGTTTTACTTTAGAAAAGGTTGGTAATCATGACTTATTGACTTCTATGTAATGGTATTCGCTCCGATACTAGCTGTGGCGGAACCGCCCGAATTATTCCAGCTTAAGTGCTCAAGTCACACCCTTAAAGGCAGCAACACACTTAAATCGGAATAACCCGTCAGTCCCTCGGATCTAGTCCGATAAAGCCACTTATCCAGGATCGAATACCTCTAGCTCACTCGAAGGTGAGGCACAGAGAAATACAATAAAGCATAATACCACAAATTTAATAAGTATCAATAGTGATTACATTATCGGAGTTTCGAAAATAATAACCATAAGTTTTAATGCAGCGGAAATAACTAACGGAGAAAACCGAGTAACATGGCGAAGCCTGGCCACGCTACTCCTCCTGGTCCTCTCCTGCGGAAGCAGTAACCCACTCGACCATCTATCCCGGTGGCAGGGATGAAGGCCAAGTCACACCATCAACCAAATCAAGGAGGTACCTGCAAAAATTATGCCACAAGCAAGGCTGAGTATACTAATACTCAGCTAGACTTACCCGGTGTGAGGAGTCTACTCCTCTACCTCTAGACATGCAGCTGTTTGGCTGAGGGGTTTGGTTTGCCAAAAGCACTAGCTGAGTCTAAAATCAAGTTTTAGCTTTTCAAGTTCTAGAATAATAATTTTAGACTAGATGAGAACCTATCTATTCATACATGGTATCAAATATTATATCAATCAACACCTTTTGCCAGTATCTCATTTCCACTTATTACTCAATGCAGTACAATGGATCAAGCAGTCTCATTAGCTGCGAGAAGCAGACGATTCGAATCGAGTTTTAACCTTGCAAGGTAAACCTAAACACACGACATGTCAAGGCACTCCGTCCCCACACATGTCAACCGTCCCCATCGATTCCCCGTTCGCGTCCAGGCCTCACCGCCTTGGCATACAATGCTCCATTGACCCCGGCCGCCGCCGTGCAGTGGCCGCACTTGTACCCACCATATCTAGAATGGGAGACCCAGTCTCAGGTCGCGTGAGGGATAAAGTCCGCGCCCGGCTTCACTCAGGTACTAGGTTTACCGGTTACCATTTTTCCCGACATGTGCTTAGTACGTTCAAAAGCTTGACACAGGTATCCGCACGTTAATCCTTATTCCAATTTCGTCTCATAGACAACGCATCCCCATGGATCCGTGTCCACAGACCATCATCATTCAATAATCAAAATGGATACAACCAATTCCTGACCTCGCGCGAGTGCTAGAAAAATCACCCGACTTCTACCGAGATCCTGATTTAGCATAGCAGCTACTCGACCTAGCATACTAGTATCCATCTCAAAAGGAATCATGAGTTCGTGCAACTAGGGTTTCAGGCAACTCCTACACTTAAGTGCACGGTACAAGCCTACAAACATTAAGTGTAGTAAAATAGCATATATAAACGGTTATGCATAAAACCGGGGCTTGCCTTTAATTTAACACTTAGATAGTGTTTGCTGGGGGAGGTACTCGCTTGGCGAGCATCCACTGGTTAAGTCCATCCTTCCTTGGGTCGTCCACCGACTGCACCTTGTGGTTGGCACCACATCACTTGCACGATTGTCATCTCTCGGTCCTAAATGAGATGCAGGATGCATATGTATGAATATGATGAAATATATCACAAGATAATACCAAAATGGACGGTAGCGAACGAAACATTAAATTGTAAGACACTGACAACTGTACGCAAGCGCTAGCTATCTATACGTCATCGGGCATACGTAGTCAATCATCACTGGAAAACAACAAACACTTCCTATAATTATCTATTGCAAACACGACATCATAAGTACAAGCATTTGTCACGTTCACTTTTATCATTCATTGGTTACTTATTATTAAACTAGTTAAGTACGCATGAATTTACGATGACTTACACATAGACAGACTTAGTTAAAAAGGAATAGTTGCTTAATCGGGTTTTACAATCATTCATAACTTTCTACTGCAAGCATACACCCCAGAGAACACACATGAGGATATAGTTTATTCACAATTACAAATTGTACTACTTTAATGACGTTGGTTACTTAGTAGTATTAGCAGAAAGCCAAAGACATGACATTATTCATTTTGTTTCCCTAACATATAACTGCACTTGCTAACTGTTGATTAAGCTAAGCTACTTATTAGACCTTAATCAATTCAGTTCACTAACTTAGTGAGATGTGTACTACTTACTTATATATAACCCCAATTATACTAGTCACTTATTATTATTACTCATGTTCACTTAAAACCAAAACAAGCAAGCAATCACTCAAGTCAAACACAATAGAGTAGAGCAATCAATCACTTCTAACACATTTAGGAAAGCAGCACAGTAGTTTTTGTTTTAATCATAACTCTTCAAATATTAGTTCAAAATTATCAAACTAGGATTTTCTGGAAAGTTTAAAAAGTGTTCTACAACTTTGATATTTTTACCTCAGCATGATTAGACACTTAATAAGGTTAAATAGTGATAAACGACAGCTTTATTCAGATTTGGGCAGATTCGGACTTATGCCTTCAAAAATTCACAACTACAGGTTCAGACATCCAAACAAATTGATCCTAGACTTTCTGGAAAGGTAATAAAATTTTCTACATATCGTTTATAAACATCTCAAGGTGATTCAATATTTAACTAAGAACAAAAGACACTAGAAGGCTTTGCTGTCCAGAATTGGACAGATTCAGTCTTCAGACTTTAAACATCCATAACTTAAACTTCAGATCACCAAAAAGAGTGATCCAAGACTTTTTGGAAAGCTTAGCAAAAGCACTACATAACTTTTATAATCACCAAGAAGTGATTCAATGTTTAACTAACTCAAACAACATAGTTTTCTAAATCTGTTCTGACAGTGGACAGAATACAGCAATCCTCTTATACAATTCATAACTCTCAAACTATCAGGTTTAATGTCCTGAAAATTTAACACAAGTAAGATAAGAACATTATCTACAACTTTCTTATAACGACCATGAACAGATTGTAACATTAAATTAGGCAAACAATGCAGTTTCTGAAATCTGTACAGAATTTGGGCAGATTCAGTTACTGAATTTGTGAAAAGCACAACTTCTAAACGATCAGACGTATGACTGTAAAATTTTAACACAAGTAAGATAATAATGTTATCTACAACTTTCTTGTGACCACCAATAATTGATTTCAACATTAACTTAAGCAACCATTGCAATCTCTGAAATCTGTTCAGAAATTGGACAGATTCAGTTACTGAACTTGTGAAAAGTATAGCTTCTAAATAATCAATTATTAGCTCATGCATTTTTAGGACAAGCTAGATACACAAGTAAACTACAACTTTTATATAGCATATATCTACAGAAAACACACTTTACTTTACTAGATTACTCACACAACCAAAACTGTACACCCATAAATTTCAGTTTGCTAGCACAAGAGCACTTAACTAAATCACCAAGCAAACTCATAGAGAAGTACTATCACCAATTTCTCAAATTCAAATCATTATGACCTAATTGTAAAGTTTCAATTTATATCAAGGCACTTAAGTATTTCAAGAAACATGCATGCCCTTGTTTACTTCTAATTTTTCACTAATTGTTCTTATAATTATAAAATGTGTCATTTTAGTACCATATGAAACTATCTAATTTAGGGCTGGAATTTTTATGAGGCATAGGTAATAACAAATCATGACCAATGTATAAATTTCACATGCCCAGGTTTTATATTTTACTTAATACAAAAATAACAAATTGTTAATGCAATAAAGCATGTGAGAGCAAGTTAAATCTAAAACTAATTATTTTCTGTGGATTCATGACCATATTAAGTTTATTAGGCTACTATAATATCATGCAAGGACAGTGGAACACCATTTTACATTTTTGCATCTATACATTATTTTTAAATCATTTAAAACTACTTAAGGTGCATTAAACAAGTTAAATCACTAACTTAATCATACATGCACAACAATTCATGAAATGTTTACCAGTCACCAAACATCACACCAAGAGTATACTGTAAAAATTTCAATCTATTTGGAGCACCAGAGCTACAGATCCAAAAATAACAAGCAAATAAATCTTCTTTTCTCTATTTTACATGTTTTAATTAACATACCAAGAAAACAGTGAACAACATATAAGTTTTATATTTTTCTTAGCTAGAGTATGACAACATATAACTAACAAAATAGGTTTCATCATTTTTGGATTTTTATAATTAAAACTATGGAGAGAAGCAAGTTTGTTTATTCTCTAAACCAGTTTTTAAATACGACTTTCTACAGAAAAACTTTTCTATTAAAACATACCAACATATAGATCCAATAGTTAGAGAATTTCATAAGAAAGACAACAAAACAAATTTCACGATTTTAGGAGCTCTAAAACTCGAGATATGAATTTTAGAACACAACACAAAAATCTGTAATTAGTGTGCACACTCACATTCGCCCTGGGCCCACACGTCAGCCTCACAAACAGGTTCTTCTACCTTACGACGCCTAGGAAAGGCATGGCCATTGGCCGGCTGCTTGGATTTGGGGAGAAAAAGGCTCGCACCCATGGAGGAGCTGAGGTGCGCCTGCTGGAGCTAGATGGCCGACACAGGGGACATGGAGGAGTCGTCCATGGAGAAGAGAGCCCGGTGGCCTAGGCTAGGGGAGCTGCGGGAGGGGCGCTGGCTCACAGCCATGGGAGAAGAGCTCCCTGCGCGCGGCCAAGGGGGGAGAGAGGGGCGAGGGGCTTGCTGCTGCCGTGAGGGAGAGGGAGGACGGCGTGGGGAGGAAGGGAGCAGGGCAGGTGGGCTGCCATTTAAAGAGGCGCTCGCTGCAGTCATTGGTGGACATAGGTGGCATGCTGCAGAGCTCTGCACATGACAGTCTGCTTGCAGGTGATGGCAGGACGACTTTGGACGCCCAGTTTTGGCATTTTCTGTTTGGATTCGGACCCGGATCACTGCAAAAGATTTGTTCCTTGATGTATACTCTACAAATCGTGTATAGAGATTGAGGTGATTTGGGCACTGGTTAGAAAGATAAAGACCCACGAAAACTAGTTTGTCAGTGGGTTAGAAAACAGTGGAAACTCACAAAAACTGAATGTCGAAGCATGTCAAACGGAATCGGATGAATGACATCTTTTAATATGATGTGCCCCTATTAGTTATTAATAACTTTTATATTTGGAAAAACTTGAGTTGTTCAACAAAAATTTGGGAACGCGAGACGTCAACCCGAACGATGCTGATTTCAGACTTAGGAGAATTCGAATCCTGAAATCAGATTTTTATTCTGTCTTGATGGCACTGTTTGAGATACTTAGAGATTGACTAAAGGCTTAGTTTAAATATAAAATTTGTTGTATAACACAGGTTCTACAATTTTTATTAAAGACCAAACCTCATATCTTGAATATAAATTAAAGTTTCACTTTGGTCAAGGTAGCATTATTATAAAGCTTCAAACTATATTTTTAAGGCAATCGGGGTATTTTCTCGACATTTTCTCTACATGAACCCTTAATAACTTTTGTTGTAGAGTTCATATAGAGTGTTTTGGAAAGGTTTGCATAACTTGGTTGAATGTCTAAGTTTGCTTTTACTTAATCGAGCTGTTTCAAGCAAGCATATGATTTATAATTTCATATAAATATTTGGTTCAAACCTTGAGAAATCTTTAGAATACACTTGATAGATAGAGATGAATGATGATATAGAGATAACAAGTTGATTTGCATAAGAATTTATTAGAGATTGACACAACAGAGATTTCGATGGAGAATGCGGATTCGGATTATGTATTTGGACATAGACCGACTATCGAGAAAGCGGATTCGGACATAGATCGGATAACATCACAACTATCAAGAGTCCGAGTAAATGAGTCTGGACGGGAGTCGCGAGACGAGATTGACTTTCGAATTTGCATTCATTTCAAGAAATAAAAGTTTTAACAGGCTCCAAATTTGGCTGTTCTTGAGATCGAATAATTCCAAACTCGATGAAACTCTCATGAGTAATTTGATAAATGGAGATAGATGTGATCGAGAATAGAAATTTTCACTCATCATCCGAGATTTGGATAAAGCTTCCGACATAACACGAAATAGACACCAGGGGTGTCACAGCAGGCGGTGTTAATCGCCTCAGCCCAAAACTGGTCCGGAGTCTTGTACTCATCAAGCATGGTCCTTGCCATGTCCAGTAGAGTTCTATTCTTCCTCTCCACTACACCATTTTGTTGAGGTGTGTAGGGAGAAGAGAACTCATGCTTGATGCCCTCCTCAAGAAATCCTTCGATTTGAGAATTTTTGAACTCTATCCCATTGTCGCTTCTTATCTTTTTTATTCTTAATCCGAACTCATGTTGAGCCCATCTTAAGAATCCTTTTAAATTCTCTTGGGTTTGTGTTTTTTCCTGCAAAAAGAACACCCAAGCGAAGCGAGAATAGTCATCCACAATAACTAGACAGTACTTACTCCCGTCGATGCTTATGTACGCGATTGGGCCAAATAGATCCATGTGGTGCAACTCGAGTGGCATGTCCGTCGTCATTATGTTCTTGTGTGGATGATGAGTGCCAACTTGCTTTCCTGCTTGGCATGCGCTACAAACCCTGTCTTTCTCAAAATGAACATTGGTTAGTCCTAAAATGTGCTCTCCCTTTAGAAGCTTGTGAAGATTCTTCATCCCAACATGGGCAAGTCGGCGATGCAGAGCCAACCAATATTAGTCTTAGCAATTAAGCAAGTGTCAAGTTCAGCTTGGTTATTATTAAAATCAACTAAATATAGCTGACCCTCTAACACTTCTTTAAATGCTATTGAATCATCACTTCTTCTAAAGACAGTAACACCTACATCTGTAAATAGACAGTTGTAGCCCATTTTGCATAATTGAGAAACAGAAAGCAAATTGTAATATAAGGAATCTACAAAAAATCATTGGAAATAGAATGGTCAGGTGATATATCAATTTTACCCAATCCTTTGACCAAACCTTGATTTCCATCCCCGAATGTGATAGCTCATTGGGGATCTTAATTTTTCTCATAGTAGAACATTTTTTTCTCCCCTGTCATGTGGTTTGTGCACCCGCTATCGATTATCCAACTTGAACCACCGGATGCATAAACCTACAAAACAATTTTAGGCCTTGTTCTTAGGTACCCAAACAGTCTTGGGTCCTTTGACGTTAGAAACAAGCACCTTGGGTACCCAAACACAAGTCTTTGAACTCTTGTGTTTGCCCCCAACATATTTGGCAACTACTTTGCCTGATTTGTTAGTTAAAACATATGATGCATCAAAAGTCTTAAATGAAACATTATGCTCATTTGATGCAGCAGGAATTTTCTTTCTAGGCATTTTAACATGTGTGGTATGCCTAGAGCTGGAAGCCTCATTTTTATACATAAATGCATGGTGAGAAATAGTGTGAGGTTTTCTAGCATGAATCTTCCTAATTTTGTGCTCTGGATAGTTAGCAGGATATAAAATGTAGCCTTCACTATCCTGAATCATGGGAGCCTTGCCCTTAACAAAATTAGACAGTCTTTTAGGGGCAGTAAGCTTGACATTGGATTGGTTCCCATGTTGGAACCCATTGCTATCCTTAATGCTAGGACGTCTCCCATTATAAAGCATGCTACGAGCAAAATTTAAAATTTTCATTTTCGAGCTCATGCTCGGTAATTTTAGCATTTAATTGAGCTATGTGATCATTTTGTTTCTTAATTATGGCAAGGTGATCATCCATAACTTCTACATTAACATTTCTACATCTAGTACAAATGGCAACATGTTCAACAGTAGATGTAGAGGGTTTGCAAGTATTCAATTCATTTATCTTAGCATTTAACATGACATTTTCATTTCTAAGACAGGAAATGGAACCATTGCAAACATTCAATTCTTTAACCTTAGAAACTAAACTAGCATTTTCAGTTCTAAGACTACAAATTGAATCATGACAAATGCTACGCTGTTTAGTTAAGTTTTCACATTTTTCTACTTCCTGAGCATAAGCATTTTTCAGTTTAACAAATTTTTTATTTTCTTTAATGAGGAAGTCCTCTTGGCTTTCCAAGAGTTCATCCTTCTCATTAATGGCTTCTATTAATTCATTTAATTTTTTTCTTTTGGTCCATGCTAAGGTTGGCAAAGAGAGACATTAAATTATCTTCATCATCACTAGAGTTACCCTCATCACTAGATGTTGTATATTTGGTGGTGGCTCTAGAGTGTACCTTCTTCTTCTTGTCGTCCTTAGCCATGAGACACTTGTGGCCGACGTTTGGGAAGAGGAGGCCCTTGATGATGGCGATGTTGGCGACGTCCTCGTCGGAGGAGGAGTCGGTGGAGCTCTCGTCGGAGTCCCATTCCCGGCATATGTGGGCATCGCCGCCCTTCTTCTTGTAGTATCTCTTCTTCTCCTTCTTCTTCCCCTTCTTGTCCTCGTCCTTGTCACTTTCACTAGAAATTGGACATTTAGCAATAAAGTGATCGAACTTACCACACCGGTAGCACACCTTCTTGGAGCGGGACTTGTAGTCTTTCCCCTCCTTTGTTTGAGGATTTGGCGGAAGCTCTTGACGATGAGCGCCATTTCCTTGTTGTCGAGATTGGAGGCGTTGATTGGAAGCCTACTTGATGTAGACTCCTTCTTCTCTTCCGTCGCTTTGAATGCGATGGGTTGCACCTCGGGTGTGGAGGTGGCGCCTTGCTCCAAGTTGACAATGTGTTTGGAGTTTTTGATCATAAGATCAAAGCTCACAAACTTGTCAATCACTTCCTCAAGAGACATTAGTTTGTATCTAGGATCCCCACATATTAATTGAACTTGAGTAGGATTACGAAAAACAAGGGATCTTAGAATAACCTTGAGCATTTCATGGTCATCCCATTTGGTGCTCCCGAGGTTGCGCACTTGGTTGACCATCGTCTTGAGTCGGTTGTACATGGCTTGTGGCTCTTCCCCTTTATTGAGGACGAATCGATCGAGTTCTCCCTCGATCATTTCACGCTTGGTGATCTTGGTCACCTCATCCCCTTCGTGCGCGGTCTTGAGGACGTCCCAAATTTCTTTAGCGCTCTTTAACCCTTGCACCTTGTTATACTCCTCTCGACACAAGTAGGCGAGGAGTATAGACGTGGCTTGAGAGTTAAAGTGCCTAATTTGGGCGGCCTCGTCCGAGTCGTAGTCTTTGTCCCCGACTTGAGGTACCTGCGCTCCATACTCAACAATATCCCAAATATACTTTCGTGGAGTGAGGTTAGATGGTGCCTCATTTTATCACTCCGCATACAATAATCCTCACCATCAAAACATGGTGGTTTTCCTAGGGGTATGGAAAGTAATGGAGCGTGCTTTGAAATACGGGGATAGCAAAGAGGCATCTTACTATACTTCTTGCGCTCATGGCGCTTAGAAGCGACGGATGACTCAGAGCTTGATGTGGAGGGTGACGAAGAGTCGGTCTCGTAGTAGACCACCTTCTTCATCTTCTTTTTCTTGTCACCTCCCCGATGCGACTTGATGGAGGAAGAGGATTCCTCCTTGTGTTTGTTGCCGGACTCCCTTGAGAGAGTCCTCCCCGAGCTTGCGGCCTTTTCGCCGGTCATGATCTCCGTCTTGGCGTGATCTCCATGCATCACTTCGAGTTGGTTAGACTCTTAATGAAGCACTGGCTCCGATACCAATTGAAAGTCGCCTAGAGGGGGGTGAATAGACGAAACCTGAAATTTATAACTTTAAACAAACACTACAAGCCAGGGTTAGCGTTATAATTAAATTCAAGTCCGAAGAGAGGGGAAAACAAATCAAACAAGAATCAAAGCGAGTGAACACGATGATTTGTTTTACCGAGGTTCGGTTCCAAATAATCTAGTCCCTATTGAGGAGGTCACAAAGACTGGGTCTATTTGAACCCTTTCCCTCTCTCAAACGGTCACTTAGACCGAGTGAGCCTTCTTCCTTAATCTCACGAGTCACTAAGACCCCGCAAGGACCACCACACACTTGGTGTCTCTAGCTTCGCTTACAAAGCACTTGAGAATAATAATGGGAAAAGAAAAAGGCCAAGCCAAGCAACAAGAGCAACAAAGAACACAAGAACACCCTCTCTCAAGTCTCTAATGGAATTGAGTTGATTTGGAGGCTTAGAGAGGATTCAATCTGTTTGATGTGTCTTGGAGTGGAGTCTTTTGCTCTTGTATTGAATGATATGTTTGGAATGCTTGGATGGATATGAATGAGGTGGTTGGGGGTATTTATAGCCCCCAACCACTTCCATAGCCGTTGGGAAGGCTGCTGGCGATGGGCGCACCGGACAATCCGGTGCGCCACCGGACAGGCACTGTTCTATGTTCGGTGCGTCGCCACGTCACCCAACCGTTAGGGTTCGGAGCTGGGTCGACCGTTTGAGCTTTGTCTTCTTGCAGCACCGGACAGTCCGGTGCCCCTCTGACTTTGCAGCTTTGACTCTGTCGCGCACTATTCACTGTGGCAGGCGCTTTTGCAGTCGACCGCTGGTGTTGGATAGTCGTTGCTCCATTGGCTCACCGGACAGTCCGGTGGCACACCGGACAGTCCAGTGAATTATAGTGGAGTGTGCCATGGAATTCCCGAGAGTGGCTGGTTTGAAGTTGTACGACCTGGTGCACCAGACACTGTCCAATGGCACATCGGACAATCCGGTGCGCCATTCTTCAGCACACTCAAGGTTTTCCTCCGGTTTTTTATTGAGTCCCTAACTTGATTTCTTTCTTGGTTTGTGTTGAACCTTATGCACCTGTTAATACATGAATTCTAGACAAACTAGTTAGTCCACTTGTTTGCGTTGGTCATCAACCACCAAAATTAATTATAGGAAATGGTTAACCCGATTTCCCTTTCAGCATTCTAATCACAACGCGGAGCGAATACGAACAGGCACAAGCAAACAAACATATATATATGCATAAGAACATTACACCATTTAAAGAAAAACATAATAAAAATATGCAATACGAAATAGAGCTTGCTACTATGGTCTTTCCACGAAAAGAAACGTGACAGACGGAGCTACGATCGAGAAGTTATCGCACTTACACTAAACAAGTATTAATTAGAATATTTAAGTCGGCATACTCGCATTATTCGACATTTCTTAAACGAAAACTAGAGCTATCGTCTAGTTTTAATTAATCTACTACACTAACAACTCTTAGTTAAATAAGTAATTTAAATAACATCGGTGACTACAATCGAGACAAAATGACGACGCGAGACAAAAAACGAAACGAGCGAAACAACACGGCAACACGCGTACAACACGCGTACGGCGCGCGACCGACACAACACACGAGGACTAATAAATAGATAGTATATTTAAACTAAACATTTATTTAACAAAGAATAAATCAATTAAGATTAACCACGCTAATGTTGATTTATAAATGTGCAAATCGAATTCCTAAATTAGATTTTAAATTGAAACATCGTTCTAGTAATCATCAGTCAAACAAACGTTTAAATAAATTAAATAAAATATGCAACAGTAGAGAATATTACTTCTAACATGTAGGCAATTTTAATATGAATCTAACACAACTAAAACGGATTGAATCAGATTCAAAATGCAAAAGTTATCACGGTTTTAAATCGAACTAAATTTCTGTGTACAGTTTTATTTCGTACAGGGGCAATTTCGCAAACATCTTCTTGTTCCTCCCTTCTTCTCCTTCCTCTCACCATGGAAGGGGAGGAGGGGGAGGGGGCTGCGCGTGCAGGGGGAGGGGGCCGGGCGAGCGCATGCCGAGGGAGGGGATGCTGCCGTGGGGTCGCGTCGGCTGCGGGAGGGGCAGGCGCCGCGCACGGGGCGGGCCGAGCTCAACCGCCGTTGGTCGCCACCGCCGGGGGGAAGGGCCACGCGGGGGTGGGGAAATGGAGGGGGAGGGGGCACCGCCACTTGGGGGATGAGGGAAGGGAGAGGGAGGCTCTGCGCGAATGGGAAACGAAAAAACAAAAAGCTTCATGGACAACAATGGTGGAAGGGCTCACCGGAGAAGACCACCTCGCCAGAGCCGAGGACAATTTCACCGATTCACGGAGATCCGGAGGTCGGATCGACAAATTGGAAGCACCGGGACGAAGCTCTCGACGAGACGAACGCAGCGGTACCCTCGGATTCCGCCGACGACGCACGAATCAAAAGTAATTGCTCGCCGGAGTTGAAACACCTCCGAACTTCGGCGAGCGATTCCAGGAGTTTCAGATCGAATCTGAGGGTGGGGTTTTGAATCTTGTAGTCATATAAAAATTGCTAGGGTTTGAAGGTATTTTATTTTTCATAGTTATTCCATTTTTAAAATTAAAAGTAATTTTCAGAAAAAGGATGAAATCGTTTTAATATCCGGAAAATATCTCAAAGGCTCCAAAAATTATAGGAAACTTTCTAGACATGATTTGGCACCCAATGGGCTCAAAAACATAGTTAGAACTTTTGAAAATGTTTTTAAGGACCTCAAATAAATAGATTTTGAATTTCGAAAAATATAAAAATATTCAGAAAATATGAAAATTTACCGGAAACATCTACAAAGCATATTAACATGTTTCAAACACTTTTCGCATATAGAAACACTATGCAACACCATGAATGCGACAACTAAAGCGCCTCTAGGGCTCACTTCACTAGGCTTACGCCAATATAGAACAAAATAATTCTTCTTTATTTAGAAAAAAGAGAAGGAAAGAAAAGAAAGGAGAGAGTAACACCTGAATTTGGTGAATATTAGAAGACAGAATTTTATACCCCCAAATTCAGGGTGTTACACACGTGTTGTTCGCACGCGTTGTCGCGTGTCGTTTGTGTGTGTCACGCGCATCGTTTTTGTGGGCGTCGTCACACATCGTTTGCGCCTGTGGCGCACGATGTTTTGCGTGTTGTTGCGCGCGTTATTAATCGTTCCACGTTAACTGCTCGTGTTAATTAAGTAATTCTTGTTCAATTGTTGACTAATAAAATAGTTGTTTAATCGAAAACAAATTTGTAATCTTAGTCATATGCTTTGAAAATATCTATTAATGTCATTGTGCTAATTCAAAGTATTTTAATTTATGTTTGACGGGATGTTGATTAGTGCTTCTGCATATCGCAGGAGTTCTAAATTAATTATTTAGTCACCACGGATTCTACGTAACAACTTATAGATGTCGAGTTTATAATGTGTTTTCTGTTCGAGTTACAAAATGGATTAAAACTGGGCGAGATATTTCTGTGAAAATCTCCCATAAACGATTTACGCTAATTAAAATTAAATTAGAAATATAGTTTTCACATTTAATCACAATTTAGTAGTATTCGTATGTCGTGTCGTTTGTTAGCCGCGAATTGTTAGTTAATCAATATATAATGCGTCGTAAACTCATTTCGACTCGTTTCAGTCGCATCAACTTCATAACAACGTCGATTTCGTTTTAGTAACATATTTTATCATGTCACAAGTTTTAATTATTTAATTAATTGTTCATTCGATACTTATTAAAAATGACCTTCTAATTAAAATTAGTTTATAGTTTCTAACTCGCGCTTTTATAGATAAATGTTAACTTGATGAATACTAGCTTAAACGCTTTTCATTTAATACTTGTTTAGTATAATCGTGTTATCTGTAAGCGAGTATCACACGTCGTCGCACTGTCTGCGCGTTGTTCTCGTGTGATGTGCTTGTGGTCGCGTGCTGATTCGCGTGTCGTTCGCGCTGGTCGCGCATAGTGTTTCGTGCGTCGTCCACGTGATATGCCGCGCGTGCCCGCGCGTCGTTCGCACGCGGTCGTGCTGTTTTTGCGCGTTGTAAATTCGCGTCGCTTAAAATCTCTCGTGTTAATTAAATTACTTATTTAACTGTAAGCTGTTAGTGTAGCAAATTAATCGAAATTAAATAGTAGATGTAATTTATATTTGATAATGTCGAATTAAATGTTATAGTTGATACTTTTTAGCGTAAACGCGATAACTTCTCGACCGTAGCTCGAACTGTCGCGTTTCTTATTCTCGCATAACCGTAGAAACGCTCTCTATTTTATATTGTCTGTTTTTACAATGTTTTCGTTTATATGGTGTAATGTTCTTATGCATGTAAATGTTTGTTTGCTTGTGCATGTTCGTATTCGCTGCATGTCGCGAATAGAATACGATCCGTTTCTGAGATTTGGTGAACCGACGATCAAGCTTCGACGACCAAGTGATCAAGCTCCTCGAGTTCTACAAGGTTGATGACTCTGGACATCTTTTTGGTGAAGGCAAGTGTCCTCTGACCTACTTATGTTCTATTCACATGATAATTCATTTTCCCGTGTCACATAATTAAACCATTAGGATTGACTAGCTTTCTATTTACCTCGTCCTTGATTACCTTTTTTGGGTTATTATGGTTAGCTTTATGCTATCGCTCTACTCTAATCAATGAACAGGATGGGATACAATTATGATACGATGCTCTACATCTTGATTATGATTATGAGCACTACTACATATCGTGTTATATGAGACGGTTAATTTTCAGTTATTAAGACGCTTATTAAGTGTCCAAATTTGATGGAGTCGCAAAAGATATCCCACATTTAAGATGGTTGTAATCTGTCTTAAAACATATTATATAAGACAATTTTTAATTTGTAACCGTCTAAAAAGGTATTTGTTTAAGTCATTTTATCCAATAAACCGTCTTTAATTAGGTTTTTGTTTAAGACGCTCCTAAACAACTATCGAGAATACGAACAATATAAGTCACAAAGTATTTATCAAACTATCTAGAATATCATATAATAATAAACGCGTGCAGTAGGAAAACCATCTTATTTAGGAGACTGATATTGTACGTTTTAGAAACCGTCTTATTTAGGAGACTGATATTGGACGTTTTGGAAACCGTCTTATTAAGATTTAAACGAAATGACTTACATGGCACGTAATTCTTCAATTTATATATATTTTTGAGATACCACATTATAATAACTTGAAAGAGAAATATACATATACACATATATGTAATAACATTATAATTAATATAATATAGACAAGTATCATTCAATATCTCATAAATAAGCAATTATCAAATAACTTATACATAAGTGTACTCTAAATCCAAACTAAAATACTAATTGAAAATTTTGGTCATCAACTCTTTGCGCTAACGTTGAGCCTAACTAAGTATATATATGAATTCAAGTCTCCACACTTGTGCGGTCACCAAAATTTGAGTTCCATTCCATCTTTTCCTGTACAACAAATAGGAAAAGGCAATAATTAGTAGTTAGACACATTTGAACACCTCACATTGTCACATATCACAAAGGTCATATGGATGTGTAGGAAGGATGGAATAATGCTAGATTTTGCATCTGTCAAAAATAAAATAGAATTCAAAAGTTGGTGGTAAACTACTACTATCTTCAGTGCTAGAACTTCTACTAGACTGAAAAATTATAAATGACAAATGTTAACTGAAATGTATTGTCAGATGGGAAAAATTCATACCAGCAATGCAATTTGAAGCCCATGTTAACCTAGACTGTTGTTTTCCATGTCATTAGTTGTGCCAAGGCATTGACTTCAACCTGAGTTGTTAAAGGTATTTTAAATGACAGGAATTGACATGATTATACAAGATCCAGTTTCACCAGCGGATTCCGAACGAGTCTTGATTTGAAGGAAATGAATACAATCATATATTCATATAGTGTAACCCATATAACTCAGATATTGTGAGTTGTCCCTAAGTAGGTACTGAAAATCCAGTATTTCAGCAATACATGAGATTCCTAAAAACTAATAATTTGTGCTTGAGGGCCATTTCACCTCTTTCTGCTTAAGGAAATAGAGCAAAATGTGACCCCATATAGCTCAGAGATCGTTCTGTTATTCCCAGAATGCTTAAGTAAATAAGGGTCCTATAACGCTTCATGGTATATGATGCACACACTACAGTCTGATTGTAGACAGGTTCATCACATTGTTCAATTACATAGAAGCTGCTAATTTGCCTAAATAAAGTTATCAATAGTTTCAGCAGGTGAGATGAGTTATGAGAAGCTTACGTTGTCGAAATAAAGTTATAGATAACTTCACCATGTAAGTAGGGAAGAAATGTAACCGTACAATGCGTAGAAAGAAACAGTTAAACATGATCGGATTGTTTACCTTCTCATTGGTGTAAGATGACATGCCCACCTAACACATGTATAGTCATTCGTCGTCATCCTTCGATGCGAACGTCGAGACCTTCGCCTAAGGTAGCAACGGAAGGCAAGCAAACCAGAAACCAGAGAAGCTTCATCGCCCAAAGGCTTTAACGAGCTGAAAACGAAATGTACCTAGGAAGAACATCGGCCGGGGACGCACCCCAAGACTCTCTGGTTCAGGGGTTGTACCTGTTGCTAGTGAGGCGTGACTGGGCACCAGCTCCTCCGCTATGCATACACCAACCCATCCACCACCCTTCTGTGATGTGCCACCGCCAACAACGAACGACAAACAACTCCTATACAAGATCCGGCCAGATTTAGAGCTCTAACTCGGTCACCAAATCTGGCGGACCCTAACCTTACAACCCCATCGCCATCACTGGAGCGCTTGATGGCAAGGTAGAGAGGAGGGCGAAGGACTTTATTCCACCATGGCGGCACCGTCTCCACCCTCAGAACATCGCTGGGAATACCAAACCTAAGTCTAAAGGGACCTATACTACACCGTTCGGGAGAGGACAACACGTTCCCCCCCGCATGGTGGCACGAGCGCCATCTGGGAGCACGGCGAACGATGAAACTCTACTTGTCTGAAAGGATCCCATCGCGGTGAGAATCCAAGGTAGCCAGGGTAGTGCACCCGTCGATGAGGCATCCGTTGGATGTGGATCGTGTGATTCAAATTAAAAATAATGACGTGGATGTAGCGAGGGAGCAGCTTAAAGAATCATTTATACGCTAGGTTTCCTATTTTTACTCCGAATCTGTGAACTGATCAGGTTTTTGAGTTTGACAATATAAATATAACAATACTGAAATATTCAGCATAGGGTGGGTATACCTTCGTAAACCCCTTGGTACGTAAATCATAGGGATTAGGAATTAAAGCAAAAAATATGACTTAGGCCTGTTGTGTGACATATTAATGATCAGGTCGCATGTGGGTCCATTTTACCATCTATATCAAGTTGCTGAGATAAGTTTTACATTTTATATCATATATCATCAAATTAAGCCAAATTCACTATTTACTACGCCTTTTCACAGTACATCCTATTAGAAATATCATACGAAGACGGTTTCATATTTATAAGTGTCTATTATACTCACTAACATCTAAGACAGTCCTTATAGTCTAGATGACTCTAATAGTATCTTTATTTGAGTCGGTTTCATATACAGAAGTGTCTAATATACTAACCAAAATCTAAGACAATTCTTGTAATCTTAATGACTCAAAAGGTATATTTATTTAGGACGGTTTTCAATAACAATTCGTCTTTAATCAATATAAGACATTTCTTACAATGTAACTGTCTCAAAACACTTATTTATTAAAGACGGATCTCCATCAAACCGTCTTACCTTACTCATCAACATATGATAAAAGACGCTTCTATAAAATGCATTGATATCCATCTTAAAATGTGTGTTTTAAATAAGCATATCTCTATTAGTGTGAGCTTGTGATACTAAAGGAGGCTCGGGCTGTTTCCCGAGTACTTCTTCGTAAGGACCTGTTCATTGGATGACCACCCAGGAAAACAGTGCAACCATGAGGGTGGTATGGGACGCCCTTGGCCGAGTAATTAGGGAAGTCTTATGTTGGGTGCTGGTTTTGGTCATTGGGGACAGAGGCATCTGTTATGGCTCATATATTCTCGCTCAGGGATCTAGGTACGGGCGTCGTCCCACGACTTTTTCCTAAGGGCAGAGGGTATAGGTTTGGGGTACGCCAGATGGTCTCTATGCAGTGGTCGTTTCCAACATCCACATAGTGAGGACCTAGGGAAAAGCCACGTAGTGATACCCTGCCAGACCACCTAGGAAGTGATCAATGGGGAGTAGCGATCCTCGGGCAGAAATGAAATCATGACTCATGGGTAAAGTGTGCAACCTCTGCAGAGTGTTATGAAACTGATATATCAGTCGTGCTCACGGTTATGAGCAGTCTTGGGAGCTCCTTTGATTAGAGGTACAAATGGTTCGAGATGCTATGGTTCTATTTATGTATGTGGTTACGATGATGATAATGATGTTCCTCGAGGAGGAAATGATTCACGAGTTGGTTATTTCTCAAACTTGGCTTCTATTAATAATAAATACCTCACAAACTAAAAGCAACTGCTTTGATCCTAACCCCACATAAAGCTAGTCCACCTCAACCAAATGGGACATTTGCTGTGTACGTTGATGTGTACCCACCCTTGCTTTGAAAAAACACCAGGTTGCCTTTGGTGCAATCTATGCTCAGGTAAGGAAGAAGACGTTGAGGTGGATCTCTAGTAGTCACAGGACTTCGACGAGTTCGTGGATTAGGCTAGCGACCTCCCCCAGTCAGCTGTCTGTGGTGGGTTTATTCACGTTGGCTTCGTTTCTATTATGTTCTCTTTGATTTATATAATGTAAATGAATCTAGTTAGTAATATTATTACTTACTCTTTATTGTTATTCGAAGCATTGTGCTATGATGAGTCATTTATGTAGTCGTTATGTACGTGAGTTCTGATCCTAGCACGTACATGGTTCGCATTCGGTTTGCGTTATGAAACCGAGTGTGACATAAGTGGTATCAAAACCTTGCTGACTGTAGGACCTCTAGCCTAGAGTAGCATTGGCTGTTTTAAGGACTTATTGACTGTTACTTCACCTCATCCTTGATGACGCTTCAAAATATTAGTCACATCGACTAATTATATGTTGTGCTCCTATATATCACCTTTCCAAAAGTATTTTATTCTAGTATGGTCTATACTTTTCTCAATCTATTAGATCCGATCTCACTCTTGTGCTTGCGACATCTTTGTAAGTGCCCCTTGACAATTACCTTCTAGTCTCTTGGGATTCGTCCCTCTTCCGTCATCAAATCGCTACCAATTGACAATCTATATTCCCTTGGTATTGACATACTCGTATCCCTAGATTCCTCAATTCTCTTGTCTCAAATACTTACCTCTGAAAACTTTGTTGCCTATTTAAACATTCCGGTTTATATGTTCACAACCTTCTTGTCTTTTGAGACCTTTTCCTATTCTGTTGTTAAGTCATTATCTTTCGACAATTTCTATTCCCTTGGTCTTAGGATGCTCGTATCCTTGGAATCTTGTATACTCCTATATCTTTATATATGCTTACCTTCATACCCTAATGTCTGTTTAAGACATTTTAATTAACATTCCCTTGATCACCCTTGTTTCTTAATGATCCATGAGCGATCATTTTATTTCGCACATCCTTAGTGATCTCGTTGTTTCCTTATAACTTCCCTCGGTAATGAATTTTTACCTCAACCATCCTGTTGGAACCTTACCTATCTTACCGTCGATTGTTTTCACCACTTCACCATTTCACGAGTCTTGCCTTAACTCTATCCATAGTTACGCTTTTCATTATTACCATCTTTACCCTAGTCACCTCTATATCTTTCCTTGATGTTTTATCTTATACATGCCCTTTCAAATCTCATCTCTTCCATCTCAATCTTAGAGTTGCATTTTACATATTTTCCCTTGGTCGTACCCCCTTCTTCGTCACTTGCGAGTTTTAAACTCCAGTCTTTGTTGTGCTTTTGTTTGCTATCTCCTTTACTTTTCTCATCTCTCGATTTTACCTTGGTGATTACATTATGTTTGTTATCTAAAATCTCCAATCTCTCATCTCAGTTCGAGAGTGGTGTTTTACTTCTCCCGCCTTTGGTCGTAACCTCATCTTTGCCACGTGCCAGTCTGGCCTTAGCTCCATTCTTTATTGTACTCATGCCCTTGGTTCTCCTGCACATTTATCTCTTACACTGCTGTCTATTATCGCCTTTAACCTTTGTAATATCTATATCTTTACCTTAACGCTTACTTTGAACCTAACTTTTAAAGCCTTCTCTTTTCCATCCTAGTTCAAGAGTGGTGCTTTACCTATCTCTTTCGTTGTGTATGTGAGTTCTAATCCTGGCACGTACATGGTTCGCATTTGGTTTGCGTTCTGAAACCGGGTGTGACATTGTCTTACAGAAAGCACTAACAAAAGCACAAATCTGGTCTATAAGCGATAGGAAGTACACCGTTGGCTTACAAGCTCTTATATGTTTACTAAAAGACATTATGAAGTAGAAATATGTCACTTTGTCAGCACTATAAAGTATGAGTATTTAAGGCTTTTTCTTAATTTGTATGAAACATGAAACATAACTAAATGTCATATACAATAATGTCATGTTTGGTTGGCATGTTCGCGGGTGCCAGGCTCGCGGCGGCCTGGCGGCTAGGGAAGCTCTCTCCCCACATCTCCACGCGCGCAAGCAGACACATGAAAAAACACCCAAGTTGCATCTACACGCGCAGGCTGGCATCCAAGCGTTCAGGTAACCAATCACCGGTTTGCATGCGGTCAACGCACGACATGAGCTTGGACGGGGCGAGCACGACAACCAATCACGCCCTAAGTTTCTCCTAACATCCTGTATTATCTAAGCCAATAGCTTTGTGTTCAAGCTTGTATGCAAAGAAGCGACTATTGTTCTTGGCCTATATAGTTCATTAAGTGTTATTTGAAGTGTGCCTTTGGACTCCATTAAGTTAATTAGATCAACCTAGATAATGTAACATATCACCATTTTTTGTTGTGTTGAATCTGGATGACACATGTCTTCTTGTTTTGCATAGTCGGACATCACATGTTTTTTGTGTGGAAAAAACGGTTAAACATCTCAATTATGTTTTTTCTAGAAAAAGGGTTAAACATCTCAGTTATGATAACATAGAGTACATTGCAACTTAACAATGACATCTTTATGGTTAGTATTGTTTTATTTAAATAAAATTTATTTATGTGATATATAGAAACTATAACAACACATGAGTACTTAACTAATAGTTTTATAATTAGATTATATTTAATATTTTTAACCAGCATCAAATGTTCGATATAACAGGAATTAAAATTTAGTTTGTTAAACTAAACATTGCCTTAGCTTTGGAGGAACGCAAAAAGGTCCAAATAGAAACTCGAAGCCACCACCCGAGTCCCGAAAACTAGGGATGGCAACGGGGAAATCCCCGTCGGGTTTTGGCTCTCTATACTCGTCCCCACGACAATTTTTTTTCCCGTGGGGATCCCACGAACTCTTGCGGGGGGTATTTCTTCCCTATCCCCGTTCCCCGCGGGGATAAATCCCCATCCCCACTTAAATTATAATTATGACATACTTTTTTTATTATTAATACAAAACATTGTCACTTATACATATTGTTAGATGTTAGTACTCATTATGTGCACATCAAAATAAATATATTTGTATAACGAGTTATATCTTAATAATGTGATTATTTATTTTTATCATGATATATTACAGGAAAACATTATCATATATAAGTTTAACGGGTCCCCGCGGGGAACGGGGAATGTTTTTCCATCTCCGTCCCCGTTTACCCATCAGGAGAGGATTTTTTCCCGTTTACATCCCGCGAGGGGAGAACCTTCCCCATACCCATCCCCTAATAGAGAAATTCCTTAGGGCTTGTTCGGTTACACCAATCCATAAGAGATTTGAGAGAATTCCCTCCGAAGATTGAAGAGATTTAAATCCCTTCCTAGTTATTTTTGACTAAGAGAGGATTTAATGTCCTCTAATCTCTTTCTGGATTGGTCACGGGAATGGGGGATCGGCGCCATTGCCGTCTCTACCGAAAATCCAGACAAAGCACGAGCTACGCACGCCCCCGCTGCCTCCTTTCTGCCGTCCCAACGCCGCCGGAGTCTGTCGCCACCGTCGCTGCTCTCCCGCCTTCACCGCGCCCAACTCTCGTCCTTGCCTCCCCTGCGCGCTTCAGCCGCTTCACTCCCCATCGTTTTCGCCTGGCCAGGTAGACCCTCCACCTTTCCTTTCCGTTACCCATTTTCTCGCTCAAGAGCCACGGCTCGATCCAGATCCAGCTTTCCTTTGACCGAGACCGCGCCTGCCTTACGCCTCCAGTAGGATTCTTCGCCGTCCTCGTCCCCACTGGGCGTCGCTGGGTCACGGCCAGTCTAAACTTTTGTTGGATAGCCTCTGCTACCGGCTTTAGGAATCATAACGCTATACCATAGAGGGCTAAGACTGTCTCCAGCAATATTCCTTAAATTTTATCCTCTCAAGGAATATTTATTACACACTCTAAAAGATCTCGTACTCTATATTTTCATAGTCTCCAGCAACATCTTATAAATTCGGTCCTCTACAGTTACAAATTTTACAATTTTCATTGGTCGCTTAAAAGCAGTTCATATGTTAAAATACACTACACAATACATATTGATTTTATGGCGAAAATAATATTATTACATATTTAAGAAAATAATGTACCGGACATTTGTATTATAATTTGTTTCTCAGTCGTATATGCAATAAAAAAATCCTTTCTATGCGTCCAAAAATGAACTAGGGACTAATTAAAATAATTACATTTTATAACCTATATTACTAACCGTGCTTCGATACACAAGAAGCTATCGGACCTTGTTTTCTAAAATAAAATCATATTGGACATAACATCGTTCATGTCTGCTGCTTCGTAGACATTTCGACGAGCACCAACCAGGCGGCCACGCTGCACGTGTTCTACCTGTTGTTCGGTCGCACTAGCCCGTGCTCGGACGGTGGCGGCGAGTACGACTTCGTCTGCTTTGTGGGAGGGAGCACCGGTGGGAACGATGACGAGGTCGTCGAGCTCATCGTCGCCGAGAGCTCCGATGACTTTGACGAGCTGTCAGGAGGTGGGCCGAGGGATGTCGTCTGGCTGTACGCGCTGGTGTGGCGGGAGAGGCTCCCGCCACTGGAGGCAGACGACTCCTCCGTCTTCACGACATCGCAAGTCACGAAAGGCTTCAAAGCTTCTGGGCAAGCGCGGGGGAGAACGGAGCGACGAGTCGTGGGATAGAACAGAGCGGCGAGTGACTTCCAAGCAAGCGCGAGAGTGAACAGGTAGGCGGCGACGCGATAACGAGTCCACCACATTTGGCGGACGACGAAGGCTCGCTACAATTTACCGGACGCTTTACTGGTTCTTGCTGGAGACGTAGCGTACACCTTCGTCCGCTATATTTAGCGTATAGAACATTTTAGCGCACTTTGCTGGAGAAAGCCTAAGAGGCAGGTCGTTGGATGCTAGCTGCCAACTGGCTATGCTCTGACATTGAGTTGAGGTTGATAGACTACACCAGTGATGTTAGGGATGGCAACAGATCATATTCAGACTGGATATTGCAAATATCCACCCACAATCATATCCGCGGTTGTAACCAATATCCGTCCGCGACCATACCCGCGGGTAGAAATTTATATCCATGCCCGTGCCCATCGGATTTCAGACGGGTTTCAGATATCCGCTAGATATGACAGACACAATTATTTTCGACAATTCAGTAGCATAATTAATTAAATTTCTTCCCAGTTCACCATCATACACAATTAAAAACTTAATAAAAGAATTATTATGGGTCTCCGGGCTGCGGCCAGGGGCACTAGAGCTTGGAAGGGACAGCCACCAGCTGTGTTGTGGCCTATGGAACTTGGAAGGGGGTTAAGATTAGAGCAAATGTCCCGGCAAATGTCCCGTTTGGCTAAAATGGACTAGCTGTATGTGTGGTTAAGATTAGAGCAATTGCTTTTAATTGGCCAGGTATTTATTACTAGTAGAGAGCCAAGTTTAGCAATAATCCAAGTTATTAACCCATATAGTACTCCCTTCAAGAGGAAATACCAAATACCATAAATATAATCATCATCATTAAGCATCATCATAAAGGTATCCAGAGTAATTCTAATCAAAGGAGCTTCTAAGGCTGCTCATAACCGTGAGCACGGCTGATATACCAGTTTCTAACCCTCTACAGAGGTTGCACACTTTCCCCACGAGTCGTGATCACTTTTTGCCTCAGGTCGATCAAACCCTCGAACACTAACAAGTTGAGTCGGCAAGGTTTCACTAAGTAGCCTTTACAAAGATTCCTTAGAGGTCATAGCCGCCCATTAGGTTTCTCCAGTTTGATAAACACAGTACCTCTCCCCACAGGAATGGGTGACTAACAAAAGCAACACGAAAGAACCTCGACACCCAGCCTCGGCAGAGCAAGTACTGTGCTCGGACCCTATTGACGACACGACGGCGAAGCCGACTACACCTCAAGTTTCTCTAATTAATCAGCTAAGGGCGTCCCATACCACCCTCATGGTTGTACTGTTTTCTCAGGTGGTCATCCAACGTACAGGTCATTACGGAGAGGTACTCGAGAAACAACCCGAGCCCCTAAAGTATCACAAGTTCATCATCATAATCAAGATATCATCATTGTATCATAAATATTTTCATCATGTTCATTAATTAAAGTAAAACAATAGCATAATACTAATCATAGTAACCAATTCCCAAAGGATAACGAAGGACAGAAAAAACAGAACACTAGTCAATCCTTAGGTTGATCATGGTATGCGAGACAATGAATTATAAAGTTAGTAGGACATAATGGGTCAGAGGACACTTACTCCCCCCCAAGGGAGCAGAGATGCCTTTCCACCATGCCATGAAGTCCTCTTCACCCGGTTGCGGTGCCACACCAGCAAGCCCAACCCATTGGAGAAGGATAAACCAGAATTGTCGAGCGAAAACGCAAGACAACAGCAGATGGTTGATCGTCTCCTCCTCCTGGTCACAGAGGACACAAGCGTCGGGATGGTCGACTCAGGCTGGCCTTAATTCCATAGTGATCTTGGGGGCGTGGTGTCTTTGGAAGCATCGGAATGATTGTGTTTTCAATGGGATGAGTCCAAATCTTTCTGCTGCCTTAGCCATGTTTGGAAATGATATTATGCTTTGGAAGCTGGCTGGTGCCAAAGGTTGGTGCCAAAGGTCTGTAGCTGCCAGATGTTTGCTACCTAAGTGATATTGTGTTTCATGTGTGATTGTGTGTTTGGGGCTGTTATGTTTGTCTATGTTTCTCTCCTCTTGTTATCCCCTGTAATTCTTGTGTGGCCTCTTGGCTATGACTTTTGTGTTTTGCTTCTTCTATTAATATAAAAAATACGCAATTCTCTTGCGTATTCGAGAAAAAGAGGACACTTACTTTCACCAAGTTGCTGCTCATGGAAGTCTCATGCAACACACTCGGGAACCACAGACTGCTCGTTGTCTACGCAAAGTAATCATTCATTCAACACACTTGGAGAATAGCAAAAGAACAGTACACCAAACATATGCAACAGAGTGAGCACATGTTCAAATAAAAGGTAAAAACACACATGTGCATTATAGGTTTTGGGTAGATCACTATGCCTAGTGGTCTATTGTTCTCTAACTAAGTCTATCTCAGTAAATTACTCACTTAAATAAACTTATTCCAGGGATGGGATCATACATTAAATGAGGTTAGGTCTACAAAGTTAGGCACTTGAATATTCATTAGGGTTTTATCTTTATTTTATTTCTAATGAAACTCCCATAGCCTTATTCTAACCTAGAGACCAACCATAAAATTGAAACATGGAAACAGTGGATGAACAAAATTTAAACAGATAGAAAATACTATAATGAACATTTTGCAATTTGAACCGCCCAATTTGGAGTTCATATGACAAAGTTATGAATTTTGAAAGTTTTAGAATTCAAAAACCCTAATTTATACCCATTTCTATCTGACGGGGCGGGTCCACGACACAGAGAGCTGGGGCGCGCGCGCGGACGAGGGAACCAACGCCGACAGGCTGGCTCCACCGGTCAGAGAGAGAGGGGAAGGCGAGCGCGCGGCTGGAGTGGGCCGGGTGGGCCGAAAGGATGGGAGGGGAGGGGCTCTGGGCTTCTTTTGCTTTTCTTTTTTAATATGAATTTCTAAATCCCTTTTCTTTTTATTTTCTCTATTGAATTCAAATCCAACCACACCACAAATTCAAATTTAAATATTTCAAACATGTGCATCAACCAAAAACAAAGTTTAAGCTCAGCATGATGCAACATTTCATGTCTCCCTTAGGGTTTAATCTACTAAAGTATTAATACATTTCCAAATAAATAATCAAAACTCTACTAAAAGGAAGGGAAAATAAATCTATAGAGAGAAGAAAAGAGGTAACACCTGAATTTGGTAGATATTAGAGAAGAAATTTTATACCCCCAAATTCAAGGTGTTACACTTTCATCCCTAGAAAATTGTGTTGTGGAATCAAGGGGGCATTCAGTTCACACCTCTTATATTTCTAGGTTGTATACATATCAAGATTTAATTAGCTCAGAAGAATTCCTTGATGAGTTTGAATTGTGGTGACATTGTTTATATGCCTAGGCTACCAAAACTAGTTAGCAAGTGATGCAGAGACTAGAGACCAGACTAGCAGGAGTCTTTTGACTTTCACTATTTGCTGCATAACCAGTTTTGTCCAAGACTCCAAGCAGCTTCCCCAATTTGTATGGTGGAGCAAATTTAGTATGGAGATTGATATTTCCCACTAGTTTTTTCATATTTCTGTCTGCTTTAGGTTATTGTTCTGCCACCGATTTAATTGTATTGGTGCCTAATTGCTATGCATTACTATTGTTTCAGGATCTACTGGGACCATGGATCAAGAAAAAAAACTAGAAGTATCTAATACCAGCCATACTTACAAGCATCATTGTAGCGTTGGAGTTGACGTCCACGAGATCTTTGTTAAGAGGAGCAGATTGCGGGTTGTTCTGTCATACATTGGCATTATTTTCCTTCTTGTGAATGCCTGCCAACCATTGCTGACAAAGGTACAATTCTCTTGTAATTGTTGGCGCGGAAAATGATCAGAGACTTCCAGAACGATCTTATTATAAGTGCTTCGTTCATGATCTTTGGTTATTTCACTGAATTGTAGACAAACCTGGAACCACCAAATTTCATTTGTATGTAGAACAGTTTCACAGTTTGACATTACCTTCTTGTAACATATTTCTTGATATGGAAATTAACTTATGAGAATCATCAAGTTGTGCTACCCATCTTTTTAATAACATCCTTACGATTCTAGGTTCACATATGATGAAATGATCATAGTTTTGTTTGACTTTGTATTTTATTTTGATGACTGGTATACATAGTGGAAATTGACTTGCTTCAACATCGCAGGAGAGCCTATCTCTTGGGTCTGTTTGGAATATTACCTTTGCTGTTCTGGTCGCCAAATGTTTGCAATACAAACCTGTGAAGAGAGGTAAATCCTTCATTCTAGTTGCATTTGTATAGCCTTTATATATATTGATAGTAATAGGTCATTAGTTAATATGACTGAGATGGTGTATACTTCAAAATTCAAACGTCCGTTGCCTCCGATACTTGTGCATGAATTTGAGATTGTATTTCTTGTTGCCTTTCCGTGTTTGTTTGTCTGCAGAATCAGTAGTGATAATGCCAGCTTTTGGAATTCAGCTAGAAATACATTTTTGGAGGTACACATAATCCTGATCTGAATAATAGATCATGCTCCATTTCATTCCCTTACTGTTTGTCCTATTCTCTATCTTAGGCCCCTTTTGGAATGCGGGAATTTTTCTTGTTTCCTGTTTTTTTCTGTGAAACTGAATTGATTCCTGTGAAATTCCTAAATGATTCCTATGAAATTCCTGCCTTCCAAAGGGGTCTTATTGTGTACGTCCTGTCCTTGATAATCTTAGGTTGTGTTTATTTCTGGGGTGGGAGGGACAGACCCAATGTTTGGTTAGGAGGGATGAAGTTGTTCCTAGAGAGGGATATTTTTCTAGATTCAGGCCCCATCTCTCAAGAATTGAGTTACACACTCATCCTATAGCGACGACGTTTGCTTCTGTCTGCCGCTGCTCCTCTTCCTCTTCGCATCTGCAAGCTTGGCCATGGACGACGGCTGACGGCTGTAGCAGGGGAGCGTGGCAACAGCCAAGCTCCCGCACACACTAAGGGCTGGGACAGAATGGTGAAAGTTCGAGGCAAGGGTCGCGCTCGGGGCGAAAGCAGGCGCGCGCAGGTAAGGGTGCACTCGCTTGGGGTGGAGGTTGTTCTGTGCGCGACCTTGGGGCAGGCGCGTGGCTCGAGCCAGTATAGGTACAACACAGCTCTAGCTCAAGCTTTAGGCAAGCGTCTAGCAGAGCTCGAGCTCTGGGAGAGGTGAGACGACACATGAAACGGGGATGGGAAGATGAGGGAAAGGATGACACGTGGGTCCCACTTAACGGATGTTAATAGATTGTAAATTGTGATGTATTGTCTTCATCCTCATCCCTTCAACCAAACATAGAGAAGGACATTTCTGTCCCTCCAAACCAAACAGAGGCGGAACCATCACATCCCAGAAAACTGGAATGGAACCATCCTATCCCTCATATCCTAGAACCAAATTGTTATGTACGACCAGGCCTATACTAAGCGCAACAGGGCCTTAGGATAGGGTCCAAGGCCCATAGTTCATACTTATCCATACTTATAGCTTAGTTCATACTTATCTAGATAGCTAGCTTCCTTATAAATACTTGTAAGACACCTTGGGATTGTCAAGCAGAAACAAGATTGTTTCCGGCTTCCTTTAGGGAGTCGGGATTCCTCCAGTTCTAGCCCTAGCCACCACCTCTAGCCCTAGCCGGCCGCCCCTGTGGGCTGCGTCGTCCACTACGGTGCCGGCTTGGCGTTCGTCGCGCTTCAAGCCTCGTCCCCCAATCTCCCACCGCTATAACCTACGATCAGTCAGGCTAGAGGATTTAGTACATAACAATCTGGTATCAGAGACCTCGACGATCATGAGCACGTCCGCCCCCTCCAAGCCGCCATCGCCGGTGCAGCAGCCGCTGCTGCCGTCGGGCCAGTCTGCAGCACTGCCCGCTACCCTGGCCGCGACCCCCATATCGTCGGGCGCCATGGTGCTCGTCCCGCCCGGCGCGCCCGCGGCCGCGATCCCACCGACGCTCACCCTAGCCCAGATCGTGGCGTCGCCGACAGACCTCAGCCACGCCATGCGCGACGTGCAGCTCACCCTCAACGCCATGCTGACAGGTCAGCTCGCCTACGCCGCCATCCACCACAGCCGCCGCTACCATCCCTACCTGCGCCGCCACCCCCTGCACCTCTGCCACCCCCCACGCAACTACCTGCGCCGCTGCCCCCAATATCTCGGCAACCAATTTCCTATCCGTACGGCATGCCAATCGACCCAACCTCATCGTCCATCGCACCACCACAAGCCTTCACCCCCATCCAGCAGATCCGATTTCCTCCGTCACCTTCCCCAATCCCATCATGGGCGCAGGGCTCGACGACAGTTCCTGGTCATGCCGTTCGGACTCTCGAATGCACCTGCCACCTTCCAGGCTTTGATGAACGACGTACTCCGCCCATGCCTTCGGAGGTTTGTGCTGGTTTTCTTCGACGATATTCTGATTTACAGCACATCGTGGGCGGAGCACCTCCAGCATGTGAGCATCGTCCTCGAGTCACTGCGAGCGCACCACCTTCATCTGAAGCGCTCCAAGTGCTCCTTCGGCGCCACATCGGTGGCCTACCTTGGCCACGTCATCTTGGAGGGCGGGGTCGCCATGGACGCGGACAAGGTCGCGGCGGTGGCCTTCTGGCCGCTCCCGCAGTCTGCACGAGGACTTCGGGGCTTCTTGGGGCTGGCGGGGTACTACCGCAAGTTCATCAAAGACTTCGGCCTCATCATAGCCCCGCTGACGCGTCTCTTGTGGCGGGACGCGTTCGCCTGGGACGACGACGCGCAAGCAGCCTTCAACGCCCTCAAGCATGCCTTGACGACAGGGCCGGTGCTCTAGATGCCGGACTTCTCCAAGCTCTTCGTCGTCGATTGTGACGCGTCAGGTGCGCGGTTCGGTGCCGTCCTTCATCAGGGCACGAGACCCCTCGCCTACTTCAGCAAGCCATTTGCAGCCCGCCATCTTAAGCTGGCAGCCTACGAGAGGGAGCTCATCGGCCTCGTGCAGGCCGTCCGTCACTGGCGCCCGTACTTGTGGGGGCGTCATTTTTCTGTTCGCACTGACCATTACAGCCTGAAATTCCTGCTTGATCAGCGCCTATCTACAGTTCCTCAGCACCAATGGATCAGCAAGCTTTTCGGCTTCGACTTCTCGGTGGAGTACAGGCCGGGGCGCCTGAACATCGTAGCGGATGCCCTGTCCCGCCGCGACACTGAGGCAGCCGTGGAGGATGCAGCCATTGCGGCCTGGGCCATCTCCGGTCCTACGTTCACCCTGTTGGACAACATCAGGAGGGCGACGGCAGCTGCGCCCGACGGGCAGCACCTCCTCCAGCAGCTGCAGGAGGGCCAGCTGGCTGCTCCGTGCGCTTCGTTGACGGACTGCTCCTGCATGGGACACGCGTCTTCGTGCCGGATTACAACGACCTGCGCCACCAGGTGCTGACTTTGGCGCACTCAGCAGGGCATGAGGGCGTCCAGAAGACCCTCCATCGGGTGCGGGCAGACTTCTACATTTCCCGCGACCGAGCGCTCGTGCAGGATTGGGTGCGAACGTGCACCACATGCCAACGGAACAAGACATTGGCACAACAGTCGGGGGGTCTCCTGCAGCCCCTTGAGGTGCTGTCCCAGGTGTGGGCCGACATCTCCATAGACTTCATCGAGGGGCTGCCCAAGATGGCGGGCAAGTCCGTCATCCTCACGGTAGTGGACCGCTTCTCCAAATACACCCACTTCATCGCCCTCGGCCACCCCTACACCGCGTCTTCAGTCGCACAGGCGTTCTTCGACGACATCGTACGCCTACACAGGTTCCCGCTGTCCATTGTCAGTGACCGGGACCCCGTCTTCACCGGGCACGTATGGCGGGATCTCTTCAAGATGGCGGGGGTGACACTAAAAATGAGCACTGTCTTCCACCTGCAAACGGATGGGCAGTCGGAGGTGGTCAACAAGATTAATGCGATGTATCTTCGGTGTGTCACCGGCGACCGGCCACGGGCCTGGGTGGACTTGTTGTCATGGGCGGATTATTGTTATAATACATCCTACCACAGCCCTACACGCCACTCCACTCGAGTTGGTCTACGGCCGGCCCCCACCGCCTATGCTGGCCTACACACCAGGGACGACGCGCACCGAGGCCGCCGACGCCATGCTCCGTTCCAGAGATGAGATGTTGGCCAAAGTACGCCAGCGCCTCCTACAGGCCCAACAGCTCGCCAAGAAGTACTACGACGCCGAGCATCGGGAGGTATAGTTTCAGGTGGGCGACTGGGTGTGGCTGCGCCTGCTGTATCGCACTACTCAGTCCCTCCACTCAGGCACGAAAGGAAAGTTGGGACCTCGCTACGCCGGGCCTTTCCGTGTCCAAGAATGGATTGGTTCGGTAGCCTACCGCCTACAGCTGCCGGAGAGTGCCCGCATCCATGTCAGCTTGCTGAAGCAGCACCGGGGGGACCCTCCTGCAGTTCCGGGGACGCTGGAGCCTGTGATGGATGGTCGGCTACTTCCTGTGCCGGCCAAGGTGCTTCGCGCCCAGCCTCGGCGCGGCACGTGGCAGGTCCTCGTTCAGTGGCACGGATTTCCTGAAGATGACGCAACTTGGGAGAACCTCGACGACTTCCGTGCTGCCTACCCCAACCTACAGCTCGAGGAAGAGCTGTCTGAGAAGGCGGGGAGAGATGTTATGTACGACCAGGCCTATACTAGGCGCAACAGGGCCTTAGGATAGGGCCCAAGGCCCATAGTTCATACTTATCCATACTTATCTAGATAGCTTAGTTCATACTTATCTAGATAGCTAGCTTTCTTATAAATACTTGTAAGACTCCTAGGGATTGTCAAGCAGAAACAAGATTGTTTCCGGCTTCCTTTAGGTAGTCGGGATTCCTCCAGTTCTAGCCCTAGCCGCCACCTCTAGCCCTAGCCGGCTGCCCCTGTGGGCTGCGCCGTCCACTACGGCGCCGGCTCGGCGTTCGTCGCGCTTCAAGCCTCGTTCCCCAATCTCCCACCGCTATAACCTACGATCAGTCAGGCTAGAGGATTTGGTACATAACACAAACACAGCCTTGTAGTTCTTGGAGTAGGGATTTTAGCATGCCATGCAATAAATAGGACCCCACAGAGAAAAAAAGAGAGAAAGAAGGTAGCAAAAACAAAACGACCAGTTTTTCTGTCGAATATATTCACCACCAGTCATTCAGTCATTCAAGTTGACTGTCGGAGTGCAATCTCTTTTGGAGGTCACTGCTAGTCTGCAACCCAGCAAAGTAGCAGATCAATGGAACGACTCTTCAGTATCATCTTTCATGGGAATGGGTTCGTTTTATTTTGGCCGAAACAAGATAGAGATGGCAACAATCCATTGTCTTTCATACACCGGCACCTCTGGATCCCTTATCATGCATGATAAACGATATGCATCAAGTAGCTATTATATGTTTTATGGGCTGAAGTTTCCTCTTATGAGCCATGTGAATATCGGATGCATAATCTGGACTCTGTATGATTAGCACTAAACGTCAAATTATTTAGTTAAATAGTTTCTGAAGTATGAGTTGGGCTCTGTCTGACAATTGCTAGATATTCCCTATATCTTTAACACGACTGGTGTACTGTGCTGATAGACATCATATAGGCAAGAGTATCAGATTTCCTTAAACATGCACTTTCTCACTCTGCCTATTTGTTTTTGCTTGGAAAGGATATAGGCTGTTTGAAGGTTGTTCCGATTGTCAATTGGTTTATATTAAGAATTTTAAATTGTGGTTCTTAGTGGAAGAGTTGATCATCGTTTTGTGCCCGTTGGCAAGATTCTCAAGCCAATGATAAATGAGTGCGTGACACCGGTGACCTGTTACTGGAGCTTGGCGCTGCTTCTGCGTGATGAAGAGGAACTTCTGCTCGTTTTCCAGGTAAAGCTCGCACCTGTTCTCATATCTTGGTTAATTGAAAGCGAATTCAGCAATCCAATGGTAGCAAAGCTTAATCATGCAGAGATCTCGTCCTCCTGTCAAAATGTTGGTTCCAATATGGAAAGCTCTCTGCACGTTGACAAACTCTCAACACCCAAGCCCTTCTCAAATTCCTAACCATGACCCTTGAGGAACATGAGTTAGCTGGGGCGTTGTGTAGATGTACGTATCATCAGAAGAGGCACCTGCAGTTGAGCCAGATTCAGATAGGAACTGTTGATGCCACCATAGGACGTAACCAGTGCTAGGGGCATTGATTGTTAGGGAGTGATTTCGGCTGGAAGTGTATACGGATAAACACTAGCAATTTGTGACACTGAATACTCTCCTTTACTTGCATGCTTCATTTTGTTGGATATCTGAATGAGGTGCTGAATATAAGCAAATTTAAGTGAAACTTTGGTATGTACGTAAAGATGCAAACTTTTGTTAAACAATATCTTGTCTCGTGTGCCACATAAGTACTTGTTGAGTTATTCACATTCCATATGGATTGGTTGATATTGAAAGGAATCAGAAAGAATTTTGATTTGGTAGGGATTCAAATATAGATTGAGATTAAAACGAGGAGGCCTGAGTGGGAGGCTACAAGAAGTATCAAAGTGAAATGTGCAGGGACAAGCATGTGAGGTGTCATGTTCCATGCAGAGATCCAAATGCAGTCAAACACCGAAGTACGAACTAGTGGAGTACCATATGCACGTGCCCTGTCTCCGATTCGTAACCCAGTAACCCTTGCATATAATAATACTGGTGAGCTTTAACCACAATTAAGAGCTTGGTTGACTTTACAAAAATAAAAAAAAAATCAGAAGAAACACTGTAGAGCCTGTTCAGTTTATTAGCACTTTCAGGATCTGAGAAACAATGTTTGCGCCTGCAGCCCTAGCAATGTAAGACCCTCAGTTGCCTTGGCTGTTTTAAGCTTGAATCCTTTCCTGGACGATGCATAATGAAAAACAGAAATGGACACGACAAAAATTATTTACTCTGCCAGGAAAGCCTTGTATTCCAATATTTTCACGATAGGTCTACAGACAAAAAGAGGGGGGGGGGGGGGGGGGGGGGGGGCAAAAAATACATTCAAGCAGAAACGTGCTGCTACCTCAACCAAAATAAGGAACGTTCTCATTGGTGACGGAGCTATAGTCCGTTGAGCTCGACGCGGCGGCGGCGTACACCGCCGATGACGACGACGAGGAGGCCGCAGGCCCCACGGCAGCGGCCGCCGCCAAAGTTGCCGCTCTTGCCCCTACCGACTTGCTGCTGCCAGCGTGCAGCCCGCGGCTGGCGGCGGCCGAGGCCGCGAGGAGATGGGAGGCGTGCGACGAGGGGAGCACCGTGGCCACCGCCGCGGCCGCCGGACGGCAGCTGTGCCTGACGATCTCGGCCCTGACGGTGGCGAGCTCGGCCTCCAGCGCTTGCACCTGCTGCTGCAGGGTGAGGATGGCGCCCATGCAGCCGTAGACGGGGTCCCGGAGCCGCAGGTTCGCCTCGTACACCAGGCTGTTCGCCGTGTCGGCGCGCTGGCTCTCGTGCACCTCCTGCAGCCGCAGATGTAGGGGTGGCCATTGTCAGTCAGCAGCTCCGCATGCAGCAGTGCACTGTGTGCTTGTCACTAACAAGGAGTCCAGTAGTGGTCGAGTTCCTGACGTAGTAGTATTATTCATATGCCATGAACCAAGTGCTTGGTTTCCCATATGAACATGACGCGCGCCAAAAACATGGCAGCTTTGATGCAACAAATCGAGTTTGATATATATAGCTTGATTGATTTTCTTTTGTCTAGAAACGTCGCATTTTTTTTTTGACTTGCATATAACACTGCAGATTGATCTCTGTGTATATGTATGGCAAAAATCCAGAATTTTGTGATGCCCGATGAAAATAAGATCAACACTTAGATCTTGTTTGGTTGTATCTAAATCGAAGGGAATTGAGGTGGATTAAATTCCTTTCTATTTAATTTTGAATAAGGAGGAATTTAATCCACTCCGATCCAGACATATCCGAACAAACCTTTAGGAAAAATATTCAAAATCAGTTCTCTATGTTCTAACGTAAAATACAACGAGTCGATTATAACAACAGAAAGAAAACTTTATGGTTAGTTTGAAAACTTAACGGAGTGTTCGGTTTAGAAATAAAGTGGTCCATCTTCTTACCCACTTTTTTATTTAGTTTGTGAATAGAATAAGTTGATACATCACCACACCATTCCTCACAAACTAATAATTTATAATATATATGAGGAATAATTTGATTTCGTCAAAATTTATAGGATGAATTCATGATGCATCAACTAATTAAACATAGGGTGACTCTACAACCAAACACACTATAAATCTCCTCTAGGATTTATAGGGACAGAGGTCTGTGATTAAAGCGTCAAAATTTTATTATCAAAGTTAAACTTTTTTCAAGAACTGTGTTTTAAATAGTGGTATATAAGGTGTTTGCAGGCATGCATATCTCAAAAACACTAGCTCTAAATTGGACATGAACACAAATAACAGCACCCTGCAGCAACTATAGTTGGAGATTCAAAACAATGAGAATTCATCAATTTGAATAGCGACGATACTGCCCAAAAAAAAAGCAGTGTACCTCTCAGAGTAATTAAGTTTTAGATCCAATCTCCTCAAAATAAAAAAGGTGGTACTAAATTTTATAATTTAACCCCAAGAAGTTGAGTATAGGTGACAGCCAAAACGCATGGATTTGATGGATTTACCAGGAGCATCTTGGAGACGTTGCTGGCGCCGAAGACCCTGTGGACGGCGGCGAACTTGTGCGGCTCCAGCGGCGAGAAGTAGGGCGAGAAGGGGCACTCCTGCGCGCACCGTCGCCGGAGCAGCTTACACGCGGCGCACGGCGTGATTATGTTCATCGCGGCCCCTGCAACAGCACCAGCCCCCGCCGGCGAGCTGCAGCTCCTCCGTGCCGCCGCCGCCATGCGCTCCGCCGGTGACTACTCCCTCTTGATCTTCTTCCCTAGCTCATCATGGTCAGGCCGTTCGCTGAAAACAGCATGAGAATCGTAATAAGGGTAGGAGTGGAGGGTTCTAGTAACTTGATGGTTTTGACGCTGGATGCTTCGTGCCTGAAAATGGAAATGGATTCAGATTGAGGTGATAAAATTAATTCTATCTAGATCGACGCACACAGTAGCTTTTATATTTGTCTTGACTAGATGGAGTAGATGTTTTTGCTCAGAAATTGGTGTTCCTTGGACGGATCATACCCTACCTTGCACTTGCAGTGGACATGAACAAGCTAGGCCGGGGTGACAAGAATGGGGCTGGGGTGCTCTTGGAAAAGGTGCCTTCTAGGTTTTCTGTGCCTGTGCCGCTTGACAGTGTGCGCCTGATAGAGAGAGAGAGGGCGTCGGTGTTGACGAGAGATTGTACTGCAAGATGAGTAGGTGTTCTTGCACCATTTGGAAGCTAGCCTGAGCTGTGTTGACTTTCCAGTTATAGTTTATCATGCGGCTAAACTGTGTAGATGGAATCTTCTGAATGTTTATTAACTGATCTCATATGTGTTTGTTTGTTTTGTTTTTCCCAAACCTTGGTCTTACTGTTCGTTTTAATTTTTGATCATCTCATGTCCTAAAAACACTATTATACATACATATTCTTATTTAGCGTTAGCAAGAAAAAAAATGTTAAGCTTATACAACACCCAACATAATCAATCAACTTCTAAATTTCCCCAAAGTTAAAAAGTTTTACTAAATCTATAGAAATGGAGACACATATTTATAAAACAAAACTAGAGTACCATTAAATACTCCAAAAAAATATTTTATAGTGTATATGCTTTGATGTCATAGATGTTGGTCCATAAACTTTCAAACTTAAATAGTTCGACTTAAAGACCGTTCTAAAAGTTGATATATATCACATGTTGGCACAATGAGGCCGACCTAGTTTTATTTTCACTACTGAGATATAATTCAGAACATGTAACAACTCTCTATAGGCATTGTTAACTATTTTCGTATGAACAAAGGCCCTAAATACTCTGCCCAACATCGGGCGCATCTTTAGGGTGTTGAAGTTATTGTGGTCCATTATATTAATTATATATATAAGCAAGAATAAGAAATTAGAGTATCTTCGATTCCACTTCCTCGGAACTAGGTCTACATGTGTTTTTATTCTGTTTTCCACGTTTAATTGTTTGACATCAGCTGTAGTTAGTAGATCCCATCAAGAAGAAAACAATATATAAACCTGAACTAGCTAGAGTAATCATTTTGGTATAAGCTCACCATGTCAGTGATGTGCTTATTTATAGGTAGGCTGTCACCAAGTTATGAAATTGACAATTCCATTTCCAATGGCCAGCAACATTACCATTAAAATAGATACCTGCTGAGGATGTTTTTAAATTTTTTGATAAACATTTGCATGGAAATTATTACAAAAAAATATATCCTATTACTAGCAATTTTCAAAAACAGTTTGATGCCATCAGTAAATGAAACGACTTTCAATAATTGGTCTACCGGGAAAATAACTTTTCTCAAAGTTGTCCACCAAAAAATGGTTTTAATAAAAGTATTTTTTATGGGAAAAAACCAAATTACGTACTTCTCTCACCTACGGATTTTAAGTTCTCTCCTTAACAGATTTATAAAATCGTCCTATGGATGAACAGAACTCAGGTGTCTCTTCCATAATGTGAATTCTCAGAATGATGGGAAACATGATACTTTGCAATACTTGTGTGGGGATTCTTTTTCAATTGCTATTGCAAATTCTTGTGAAGTAATTGAACGTATCATAATGATCAGAACTGATGTTTATGGAGTAGGAAGAATATTCGAATGGGAACACAGATCCGGATTGGACTCCAAGACTTTGGATAGGTGGGGCAGATGACAAAAAAGAAAGAAAGAAAGAAGAAATAGTCGACAATCAAGTTTTATCTCTTTTAAACTAAAAGGCAGGCAAATCTTTTGAACTTTATGAAAAGGAAAACAGCATACGAGATTTGAGTGATTCTAAATGCGCATATATTATTGTAGTTAAGTTATGGAGTAAGTTATTTTATTGATTAGCTTACTATTATGCACCAATATCGAAGCTAGGAACAACCCTAAATAAAAGCAGTCGGTCACTATGTATGATGACCTACCAGCAATACCTAGCATACAATACAAGCACATGGGCCATTAATGCATCAAATTTATTTAGGAGGTTTTTATTTTTAGGGACTAATTTTTAGTCCTCTATTTTATTATATTTTATTCTCTAAATTCTTAAATACGGAAACTAAAACTCTATTTTAGTTTCCGTATTTAAAAATTTAGAGACGAAAATAGAATAAAATAGAGAGACTAAAAATTACTCCCTAGAAACTAAACACTCTCTTATAATATTAAGGATGCGATTTGTAGAGTTGACTTTTTCTATAAATGTTTTGGATACGAATTGTTTTAAGAAACATTTCGTGAGATGAATTATAACTACATAAAATCATTGTTAGATTAGATTCTGGCTCATAAGGGAAAAAATTCTTTGTAAAAACATTTTTCGCCTTTCATCAACCGAAGCCATTGAGGTGGATGCTCTTGACCTTTAACCAAGCCTTGTTTATGTGGAGCTTGAGAAGGGCGAGAAGAATGTTAAAGGAAAGAAGGTGAAGCTTGTAAAAAGGCTGTTGATCAAAAGACATACCAGTCTATGATAGGTTCATTATTTTATCTTTGTGCTACTAGACCGGATATAATGCTTAGCGTGTACATGTGTGCTAGATTTCAATCCGACCCCAAGGAATATCATCTTGTGGTCGTGAAGCGAATTCTTAGATATTTAGTTCATACGCCTTGCTTCAGGATCTGATATCCAAATGGGTTTACCTTTGACTTTATCAGATATTTAGATTCCGACTATGCTGGGTGCAAGGTTGATAGGAAGAGTACATCAGGGTCTTGTAAGTTTCTAGAAAGGTCCCTGGTGTCTTGGAGCTCTAAGAAACAAACATGCGTTGCCATATCCACCACTGAGGGCGAGTATGTTGCCGCAGGCCAGTGTTGCGCGCAACTACTTTGGATGAGGCAAACCCTCCGGGACTTTTGCTACAATCTGAGCAAAGTTCCACTCCTATGTGATAATGAGAGTGCAATCCGCTTGGCAGATAATCCTGTTGAACATAGCCACAATAGGCACATAGACCTCCGACATCACTTTTTGAGAGACCACCAGCAAAGGGCAGATATCGATGTTTGCCATATTAGCACCGAGAACCAGCTAGCTGATATCTTCACCAAGCCTTTAGATGAGAAAAGGTTTTGCAGGCTGCATAGTGAGCTGAATGTCTTAGATTTGTGGAACTTAGATTGATTTATAGCATATATGTGTTTTTATGCCTTTGATCATGTTCTTTTCAGCATCATAGTCTTTACTTGCTTATTTTGGTGCTCAACTTGTACAAGTCATCCCCGGACCTCACAAGTCCTTGTGCAAATGATGCATATGTTTAGGGGGAGGATACACTACAACTTGACCATTTGACACTAATTTGTTTGCTTGAGTGCTTAGGCTATAGTCTCAAAGATGAATTGAAAGGGAAAAGGTGGACTTGGACAAAGAAGAGGCTTTCCACTGCATTACGGTAACAATGTGCTTGTTCCAAGTCATTATTGTGTTTTCTCATTGCCCTTGGTTTTTCGTTCCAATTTTTGTAAGTCAATGGGATTAAAAGGCCACTAATTCTTCTGTTTTGGTGCTTAATGCCAAAGGGGGAGAAATTAAGGCCAAAGCAACTGGATCAGCTATCACTTGTGAATTTTTCAAAATTTTAGTGTAAGTATACTTGGTTTTTATCAAAACCCTCTTATTGCAAAATCTACTCTCTTTTGGGTGAGAAATTTGATTATGAGAAAAAGGGGGAGTTTCTGGCTTTTGATCAAAACTAGTCTTGAAAGATATTTTGATTTGCCAAAAACAATGTGTTTTTGAAATATAGATAGGAAAAGGAATTTGGTTTGCGAAAACAAACAAAGTGATGGCAAAATGATCCAAATATGCCAAATTCTGTGACAAATCAATTGGATTTTAGTTTGACATCAATTTGCACTTTTAGCTCGCATTTGAGTATGTTAGTAAATTTTAAGTTGCTTTTGATGTGTTGGCATAAATCACCAAAATGGAGGAGATTGAAAGGGAAATATGCCATTGGTCCATTTCTAAGTGTTTTGGTGATTAAGTGCCCAACCCATCACTTTGAACTAACATACAATTGTGAGTATGAGCTCAGAGTCAAAGAGAAGCAAATTGAGAGTTGTAAGAACAAAATGCAAACTCTACAATTCTAGAGGAACAAAGGTACGATTCTAGCACTTAGTAAATTATTTTTGGTACTAACTATGTTCTACTAAGTGCTAGGGAACTTCTCAAACTAGAAGAAATTCAAATAGAGAACATGCACCAGCCTCGGTGCACTGGACTGTCCGGTGCTCAGGCTGGCGCACCCAGCGAATAGGCCGCTCTCGGGAAAATTGAGGGCGCCATAGCTATAATTCACCAGACTGTCTGGTGTGCCAGCCGCACGCTCAGCCAACGGTCGGTCGCGCGATCAGTGGCACCACATGTGCTCAGCCAACGGTCACCAGGCGACACCGGACTGTCCGGTGCGCCACCGGACTATCCATTGTGCCATGGGACCAGAGGCTGGCAATGGTCGGCTTCGCCAAACAAGGAAGGAAATCGTGCACTGTTCACTATCTGTCGGTGTTTGGAGACTGACCGCGCACCCGGGGTTACCCCTCGGGGTGCTTCTGGGTAGGACGGTGTTGTTGACTGTAACTCAATGGTTCGTGCAGGACGCACGAGAGACGGTAGACAGTTTGCTACAGGTTCGGGCCGCTTTGAGATGCGTAACACCCTACTTCCTGGTGTGGATCTTTATGTGGTGGGTTACAAGGGAGTTCTCCAGTATGGAGAAAGCTAATGAACTGAGTAGATGGCTGATGAATGACCTGGAAATGATGGGGGACCCCCTAGGCCTTATATATTTGACCGTGGGGCATTACATGCATGCATGATAACGATGTACTCCTAAGTAATAGTGAACCGATTGAACTTATCTTCCTATAATCCTGCCGACTTATCTTTATTCGGTTCCGACGTCCAAGGGTGTTCGCGCGGGAAAATCGGATCAGAGTTTTGGATAACGCTTAAATCTCACTAGCCGCCTAGGCCCGCGTCCGCTCATTCCCCGCGTCAGCCCATTCTGCCAGCAGTTCTCCACTGGCCCACGAAGGGACGGCCTTGCGAGACAATAGGCCCAAAGCCTTTTGCGAGGCCTTCTAGCCTTCTAGTGGACCCAGGGGATATCTGTCCCCCACAAGCCCCCAATCTTTGAGTTGATTTTGAAATAATCGGCCCAAAGATTCTAGGTCTAGCTTGCGATTTTGATTTTCATTTTGGTGATGGGGGCTTCGAAGGTGCACCTATTGAACGTTGCTTCTAAACTCTGAGTGACTCAGTAAAAAAAATCTTCTGTTGTCCTCCTTTGGTACATTCAACGATCTTCATCTCATGCCTCAGAAATCGGCGCTCTGTCATCGGCTTATGCTTTAAAGATCAACATTCTGTCTTTTGGAGTTAAGGATTTATTGGGCGCACCAGAGGTGCACCCAATGGGTGTAGCCCCCGAGCTTTGAGTGGATTGTTGAAAATAATCCACTCAAAGATCTTCATCTTATGCTTTAGGGATCAGCATTTTATCTTCATCTCATGCTTTAGAAACTAGCATTTTATGTTCGTCTCATGCTTCAGAAATCAGCATTTTATCTTCATCTCATGCTTTAGAAATCAGCATTTTATCTTCATCACATGCTTTAGAAATCAGTATTTTATCTTCATCTCCTGCTTTTGCGAATTCAAACACCATGGTCTGCCCATGCCTTGTTAGGTTTGAAATTTATTTGATCGGCGACATATTGGACGTCTGGTAGATGGCTCTTGGTTGGTCTTCACTTCGCTTTGTGCTTTAATGCTTCTGCTGACTAGACTTACAGTTCAGTCGCTATATTTGGCTTTCCTTTGATCTCTATCGATATCTTCCTTCTGTCTCAATACATTCATTGCGTATACTGTATGGATATGACTTGTTCATAAAATCTATTGAAAATTCCTGGCCGTCCCCCCCAATGGGTGTGACCAAGGGACGTCTTGGTATGCAGAGCGTTTAGCACATTGTCCTGGAGTAGTAACTTGACGTGACCACAGGGCGTAATCATATCGACCAGGCAGTTGACCTTAGTCCAAATGGTGTCATGTTACGCGAAGCGGCGTCTGCTGCCTGACTTGCTTTTAGGCGGTTTGAATTGCTTATTGAATACTTGTGACTGTTCGGTGAGCGTGGTAGGAGATGAACAGTTGCCTCTGGCCCCTATAAACAGCCTGCTTGCACCGTTGTTTTCTTCACACATCCTCTGATCATTTGTTGCTTCTTTTCTAACTCCCTCTTCTCTTTCATCTGGCCATGGGCAAGGACAAGAAAGGTCGGGGTTCGCCGCGTTGCTCCGGCGACAAACGGAAGCGTGAGCCAAGCCCTCCCTCGGAGGACTTTGGTGACTCCGAGTACTCGGAGGAGGAGTTTTCCTCCGAGTCCGAGGGATCGCCGGTCTATGCTTCCCCCCCGGTGTTGTCCGACGACTCGGACGATTCTTAGGGGATAACCGCCGAGGTGTGGACGTACATCTGGTCCGTCGAGCGCGCTGGGCTCGAGGGCTCGAATGAGTCGGAGGTGTCCTCGGACGAGGATAACTCTTCCGGCTCGTCCGAAGAAGGGAGCGACGGCGACGACAAAGGTGACGACAGCAAGGGCGACAGTGGAGGCAGCGGCGGCGGCAGGAGCGACGACGACGGCAAGGGCGGCAGCAGCAAGGCCAGTGGCAAAGCGCCACTGGCTTAAATATTAATATAGATAATTAGTAGTAGCAGTAGTAGTGGTGGAATGATTTAGTAGTAGTTAGTAGTATATTATGGTGTGAGTAATGTAGTAATGTAATGTAGTAAAAAGGGGAAAAGGCTGATTCATAACGGGTCAGTCTTTGAGTTTGTGGAGACCCCTTCCACTATTTAATGAAGAAACTTCAGTTGTTCCGAGCGAACTATTGCTTTTTCGCCGCTCCTTCTTTATAATCGCTTGATAGTTCGTCTTGCGCCTAACGCTACTGTTGGGGGTATGCTTCGTAGCCGAAGATCCTAAAGAAAGAGAACACCTTCGGCAGACCCTCTCAGAAGCAGCGCCGAAGCTATCACCTACAGAGCTTCGGCACAGTGGCAGATCTCAAGACGAAGGGGTGAACCGACTTAAAGATGAAATGACTTAAAGACCCATGATGTTTTGTGTCATTAATGTAATCGATTGTAAAGGGCATAAATGTAATCTTACACAGGCTGCGCCCTGTGCCTATAAATAGGTGAACAGTACCCCTGTACTGTTCACGTAATCTTGTAATCACCAACGCATTACGCTGGAATTATTGTTTTCTGCCAAGGCGAAGGTATAAATGTACCTAAATATTATGTTTCAATATTTAGGTTCATAATATAAAATATGTGAATAATATTACCTATTCTTGGTATATCTTTCTCTAATGTTTTATATTTTATATTTCATTTCGCATTCTTTTATGTCTGATCACGAAGGTGTGACCTTCGTGATATATTGCCTGTGACCTTCGTCCGAAGCTCATTAAATCCTTGGGGAAATAATGCTTCAGCGGACGAAGGGCATTAACATTTAACATTTTATGTTGGGGACTTGTTCTCAATATTGAACACTCGCTCAATGTTGATCCATCCTTCAGACCCAGAAAGCAGAGGCTTCGGAAAATGTCTGATGACAAAGCCGAAGGTGCTCAGAATGAAGTGAAAAGACTTCTTAGCGCTGGAGTCATCAGAGAAGTAAATTACCCAGAATGGCTAGCTAACACTGTTATGGTGAAGAAGGCCAATGGTAAATGGAGAATGTGCATTGATTTTACTGATCTCAACAAGGCTTGTCCGAAGGATGAGTTTCCATTACCAAGGATAGATTCTCTAGTAGATGCAACAGCTTCGTCAGAGCTCATGAGTCTATTAGATTGTTATTCAGGCTATCATCAAATTTGGATGAAGAAAGAAGATGAGCCAAAAACCAGCTTCATCACCCCCAATGGTATATATTGTTACCTTCGGATGCCTAAGGGGCTCAAGAATGCTGGAGGAAGCTTCAGTAGAATGACAGCGAAAGTCCTTCATTCTCAAATAGGCAGAAATGTGCTAACATATGTTGATGATATCATAGTAAAAAGCACGAAGCAAGAAAATCACATTGCTGATCTGCAGGAAACATTTGCTAACTTCAGGCAAGCTGGCCTGAAGTTGAATCCAGAAAAATGTGTCTTCGGAGTAAAAAAGGGAAAATTCCTTGGTTGTTTAGTTTCAACAAAAGGGATCGAAGCTAATCCAAATAAAATCGAAGCTATCCTTCGGATGGAACCGCCAAGCACAAAGAAGTGAGCTCAGCGGCTGACAGGAAGACTGGCATCTTTGAACCGATTCATATCTAGATCAGCAGAGAGAAATTTACCATTCTTTGAAGTGCTGAAGTCAGCCGAAGTCTTTCAATGGGGATCAGCTCAGCAGAAAGCCTTCGAAGAGCTGAAGCAGTACCTGATAGACCTAACGACGCTAACTCCACCCGCGCCAGGGGCTCCTCTGCTGTTGTATGTGGCAGCTTCACACTCTGCAGTGAGTGTGGCACTTGTCCAGGAGAAGCTTGAAGGACAAAATAAAAAGCAAGTCCCGGTATATTTTGTCTCCGAAGTATTGAGCTTGTCAAAGAAAAATTACACAGAGTTGGAGAAAGTGTTGTATGCTGTATTAATGGCTTCCAGAAAGCTTCGGCATTATTTCCAGGCCTATCACATAATTGTTCCCTCATCACAGCCTCTGAAGGATATTATGAGGATAGAGAAGCTACTGGAAGGGTTGGAAAGTGGGCCGCGGAGCTCAATGAATTCACCATTGACTACGTCCATAGATCTTCAATTCAATCTCAGGCGCTAGCAGACTTCATAGCTGACTGGACGCCAGGGGCTCACGAAGAAGGGACAAGCACAGATGCCGAAGCTTGGACTGTATTCTGCGATGGTTCTTGGGGAACCTTCGGTGCAGGAGCAGCTGCAATTCTAGTCGCACCTTCAAATGTCAAAACGTGTTTCGCAGTCAAATTGGATTTCAGCTGCACAAATAATATTGCTGAATACGAAACACTATTGTTAGGGCTTCGGAAGCTAAGGGCAATTGGAATAAGAAGGGCCATCTTAAAAACTGATTCTCAAGTTATCGCTGGTCATGTGGATAAAAGTAGCAAGGCACGAGACCCGAAGCTTGAAAAATATCTAGATGCAGTCCGAAGGTTGGAAGCTTCCTTCGAAGGTTTTTCCGTCAAAAATATTCCAAGAGGTGAAAATAAGCATGCAGATTTGCTAGCCAAATCAGCGGCCCAGGGGCTCCCTTTACCCTCCGAAGTATTTTTTGAAACAATAAAAGCACCTTTGGTTGAGCTCATGGAAAGAGCAGTACTCACTATTTCTCTAGTGCACAGTGAAGATTGGAGAACTGAAATAATATCTTTCCTTCAAGGAAATTGTCTTTCAAGTGACGAAGCTTATAATAAAAGAATGGAGGCAAGAACAAGACCATATGTCATGATAGAAGGGGAATTGTATAAACATGGAGTTTGTTCACCACTCCTCAAGTGTTTATCAAGAGCCGAAGGTATCGAATTGATGAAGGAGATACATGCAGGTCTGTGTGGATCTCACATTGGATCTAGGCCCTTGCTGGGAAAAAAATTTCGTTAAGGATTTTACTGGCCGAAGGCAGCTTCGGATGCAGCGGAGTTAGTTCAAAAGTGTGAAGGTTGTCAAAAATGTGCAAGAGATCAAAAGCAACCTTAATCTCTCACTCAATTAATACAACCCACTTGGTCGTTGCAAAGGTGGGGTCTTGATTTGCTAGGCCCACTTCCACCAGCACAAGGAAATTTAAAATATGTTGTGGTGGCAGTAGAGTATTTTTCTAAGTGGATTGAGGCGAAGCCTTTAGCCACAATAACTTCGGTCACAGTTCAAAAATTTTTCTGGCAAAATATTGTTTGTCGCTTCGGAGTGCCGAAGGCTATTACTGTGGACAACGAAACATAGTTTGATGCCGAAGCTTTCAAAGAGTTTTGTGAACAAATTGGCACGAAGATTCATTTTGCATCGGTTAGACATCCGGAGTCAAATGGACTTGTAGAAAGAGCTAATGTCATTATAATGACAGGAATAATGAAGTTAATCTTCAATCTGCCCAGGGGAAAATGGCCAGATGAATTAATCAAAGTGGTGTGGAGCCATAACACAACAATGTCAAGGTCAACAGGCTTTACGCCATTCAAATTACTGTTTGGTGACGAAGCAATACCCAGAAGAAGCTAAAGCGGAATCAATAAGAACAGTGGCCTCGGCGGAGGACGAACCTGATTATTCTGTGGCAAAAGATGCTATAGAAGGGATCAGGCTTCAGGCTGTGGAGAATATCAATAAATATCAAGCCGAAACAATAAAATGGCGTGACAGAAAAGTTCGATTAAAAAATATCAAGCCAGGGCACTTGGTACTTCGGAGAGTTGCTAACCCAGATACAGTAGGCAAGCTACAGTTAAAGTGGGAAGGACCTTTTCTGGTAGTATCTTCGTGAAGACCCTGTTCTTACAGATTGAAGGATATGGACGACAACGACATTCCTAGATTTTGGAATGCGGATGAGCTTCGGCGATATTATGTGTAGCTTGATGTAATCTTTTTTATTTTTTCCTATGGCACCCTTTTCCTTTCCAAAGGGGGAGAAAGGTTTTTAATGGGGCCATAGCATGTAATTTTTCTTTTTCTTATTTCAGCTCTACAAGAGCAATATCCCCCAAAAATGTAAATGTAAAAGCTGAGCATGCACCATCGAGTGCAAAGAGAAAAAGAAAAAAACAGGGAGAAGCTCGAAAGACGTCCCTAAGGGGATGCAGAGCACGACGAAGCTACAAAAAGCCGTTCCTAAGGGAGCGCAGCGTAAGTTTTCTGCTCAAAAGTCGTTCCCAAGGGAATGCAGAGCTTACAGCGAAAAGTCAACGCTGATACCGCCGAAATAGAAGGCGAAGAAGCTCCTAAGGGAGGCTTACAACGAAAAGTCAACGCTGATACCGCCGAAATAGAAGGCGAAGAAGCTCCTAAGGGAGGCTTACAGCGAAAAGTCAACACTGATACCGCCGAAATAAAAGGTGAAGAAGTTCCTAAGGGAAGCTTGTATCAAAAAGAGATTTCAGTCATTCCTTAGGGAATGAAGATTGTGAATGAAGCTTCGTATGTGTGTTTGGACATTCATTTGCACGATACATTACAGCATACATTTGCATTCATAAACATTCATTTAGACATACATATGATCATCATCATCATAACATAGACAATTGCTTCGGCTCTAAAGAGAAGGCTTCGGAAAAAGGAAAAGAAGCAGTTTAATGCTTCGCTGTGTACGAAAAGAAGGAAAGGTGTTTTTTGCCTTCGGCTCAAAAATGCTAATTTCGTTCACACCAAAGCACATTATACATTGATGGAAAGGTAAGAATATATTACAAGGTATGGTCAAAGTCCACGAAGTAAAATTTAATTACATCATTCTTTACATAAGTTATTACAAAAGTTTTTAGAGCTTTTTCTACAGACTATTCAAGCTTCGTCAGTATCCAGGGAGCTTCGTCTTTTTACTCTTCAGCTTCGGCCTCGGCTTCGTCATCTTGTATGTATTAAAGTATTATGAGCAAAATTCAAGTGTGAAGGAAAAGGTAAGCACAAGGTATAATTTTGTTACCAGCTTAAGATGACTCCGAGCTTCATCACCAGCTTTGCTTCGTCCACCCTTTGTCCATACCAGTTTTACAAATCTATTTGCTATGCTTCGGGCAAGGTTGGGGATATCATCCAAATCTGCTGGTGATAGGCTGAAGTTGGGTCTATTGACAACTTTTCCACGGTCACAGCCAGATTTCAGGAAGGCAACAACTGTGCCCCGAGAAGCTACCAGGGCACAAAAGTCACCATGTCCAGCAATAACTTCATCAAGGTCATCAATTTCGCCTTCGATATGTTCGAAGGCACCTGGCAGGTCTTCAGCCGAAGGAGTAAATTTTTCGCTGCTGGCTCCAACTGAATAGAAGATCTGCTTCAGCCGTTGAACGCATCGATTACTAAACTCCAGACATTTATCCTGAAGACTTGTCAATGACTTTTTCAAATCTGAAATTTTTTGGACTTCGACCTCAAGTTTTGCATTAAGCTTCTGCTTTTCTTCTTCGAAGTTTTCTGATTGAGAGAGAAGCTTCGTATTTAATTCTGTTATTTTAGCTTCAGCTGTCGCCAGCAAGCCCTCGGTTGTCTGAAGTTTGAAGTCTTTCTTTTCAATAGCAGCTGATTGCTCTTTTATTTTGCTGTCTAAATTTTCAATTATAACCTCGTGTTTTTTATCTTCCAAGTCCTGCTGCATTTTCAAAGCTTTGCTCAGCAACATACTCTGCACACAAACAACCTTCGTTAGAAAACATCTTCGTTATCAAAAACAATAAAAGTCAGAGAAAAGTTGTTTACCTTGAAATTGGAATAAAATAAACTACCGACGATATGCTGTCGTCGGTAGCGGCTGATATCTGTTTCGAGCTTCGAGAAACCAATACTCTTTGATAGAGTACCGATAACCTTCGCACCGGTCTGATCCCGGATGCAGCCCAACCTTTTCGTCATCAATACCACCGAAGAGAAGTGCTCCTGGCCGATATCCGCAAGATATAGCATATTCTTTTAGCTCTTCTTTTTCAGCCTTTGTCAACTCTTGACCAACTAAGTTTTCAAAGTTAAAAGCTTCATCTTCCGAAGGGTCTTCGACTATTTCTTTCTCTCTCTCGGGCTCTGAGGCCGTAATTTCTTCGGTGGCTGCGGCAGCCTCTTCTGCGGCAGCTTCTTCCGCGGCCATGTTTAATAGTATTTTATCTATATCAGCAACCATGCTTTCTAAATTAATATCTTCGGTTCTAGCAGCTTCGGTATTTTTTGGCTTCCGAAGGTGCAGCTTCAGTAGCTGTCGTGCTTTCAACAGCCGGCGCCTTCGGGGCTGAAGCTCCTGGTGGTGTTCCTTCGATGACTTCTGTTACTGTGATGATTCTTTGCTTTTTTGGCCTAGCCGCCTTCGCTTTTGCGGGCTCCTTTTCCTTCTGAAAAAGCTTCGTCAGATGTGGCCCCAGTGGACTTAGTTTGACAGGCAAAGATTCACTCATTACCTTTAAGATTTCCTCTACTTCGGTAGCAGAGGGTGTTGCAGGAGTTCCTTCTTCTTCATCAATTGCTTTTTGCTTCGGAGTCAAAGCTTTTCTCTTCTTTGAAACATCTATTTTTGGCTCAGGCTTCAGCTTTTTCTTTTTTAATTGTTCTTCATCGTCTTTATTCAGAGCACTAGCCACTTTCTTTCTCTTTTGCCCTTCGGCATCCTTGTTTAGCCGCTCGTAGTCGGGATACTTAAAGCCCAGAGCATCAAATACTCGATTTAACCTCCGCTTCGGACGGGTGCCGAAGGCCACAGTCATCAATTGATCTTCTTTTTTAGAATAATTGCCGAGTATTTCATTGCACATTACTTCGATTGTGTCCAGCCACTCTTGGCAAGGCACTTTGAAATGTTTTTTGAATTTGTAATGGTAAGGCAAACGAACAAGTTCTCCCTCCTTCTTTTCCCCCTTCAGCTTCGGCATTTCCCACTCCTTCAAAGTGGGGAACACTCTGAAGGCCAGAAATTCTTGCACTAAGTCCCTAGTGCCAATATGATTTGTGATAATTCGAAATTCGCTTATTGCAATTTGGCTTGGACTCTATGGTGTCATGTTGCACTGGGGCCTGGTTTCTCCGAAGGTCAATTCCAGAGGACTTTGGACCAGCTTCTCCATTTCTTCCTCAACTTTAACGTAAAACCATTCGGTTTTCCAGCCAGCTGGCCACTTGGTTCGATAGCTGATAACTGGAAACTTTGTATTCTTGCGATACGCAAAGTTGTAGCAACCGAAGTTTTCATGTAACCCATCTTTTCTAGCTTTTGTCTGATAATGAAGCTCGTGTATTCGGCAGAAACCTTCGGCAAATGCTTCTACCCCCTGGCTTCGGAGGGCCCAGATGTAGACACTAAGCCTAACGATGGCGTTAGGCGTTAGTTGATGAAGATAAATTCCAAATTTCTTCAGAACGTCAGCAATCATCCTATTCAAAGGAAATCTTAGTCCTGCTTTGAAGAAACTTTTGAACACCACTACTTCATCCTTCCCTGGCGTCGGAGTAGTCTCTTCCCCACCGAAACGAACTAGCTCTTTCTTCGCTTCACTGAAATATCCCAAATTCATCATCTTTGGCATGTCACCTTCGGAAATGGTGGATTTCCCAAAATCTAAGTGGCTAGGTTTAGTTGGCGCAGCGCCGTAATCATCTTCAGACTCAGTCTCTTCAACATCAGCTTGCTCTGTTTCAGTGGCAGGTGCTTCCTTTGATGCTACCAGCCCTGAGCGCTTCATCACTTCGGAGATTGGGGCAGTTTCTGCACCTTCGGCTTCTTCTCCGTCGTGTGTAACCCTAGCTGTGGAACGTACTCTGGCCATCTGATGATTGAATTTCTTGTTTTTTGAATGAAGTTGAAAAGTTTTTTCTTTACTTTGCTGAAGCTCTTTCTTGAATACGAAGCTTGAGCAAAGAAAATAGCTTCGGTTGAGGATGCAGAAAACAAGCTTCGGCTTTGATCAATATTTTGGCAGCGAAACAGTGCAATAGCAATGAATGCTGTGGTAACTTCACATCTACCCGTCTGTTTATATAGTGCCGCAGGTGGGAAGGTGAATCGTCAAGGTCTCCCGTACCGAACAAACAGTCACCCGCACTCACTGAACGGGGGGCCACGGGGTCAGAGAAGGTAAATCGCCAGGGCACGCGTAACTACTGCAAGATGGGGCCACCTCGTGCACGGATTATTTTAATCGTTTCTCGCCAACGAGCTCAGAGAAGGTGTTTTTCGGATCTTCAGCATCACGAAGCCTAGAAGACTTTTTTCACGGATCAAGCTCGTTACGAAAAACGATCTAGCGCCGCGAAGGGGCTACTGTTGGGGGTATGCTTCGTAGCCGAAGATCCTAAAGAAAGAGAACACCTTCGGCAGACCCTCTCAGAAGCAGCGCCGAAGCTATCACCTACAGAGCTTCGGCACAGTGGCAGATCTCAAGACGAAGGGGTGAACCGACTTAAAGATAAAATGACTTAAAGACCCATGATGTTTTGTGTCATTAATGTAATCGATTGTAAAGGGCATAAATGTAATCTTACACAGGCTGCGCCCCGCCTATAAATAGGTGAACAGTACCCCTGTACTGTTCACGCAATCTTGTAATCACCAACGCATTACGCTGGAATTATTGTTTTCTGTCAAGGCGAAGGTATAAATGTACCTAAATATTATGTTTCAATATTTAGGTTCATAATATAAAATATGTGAATAATGTTACCTATTCTTGGTATATCTTTCTCTAATGTTTTATATTTTATATTTCATTTCGCATTGTTTTATGTCTGATCACGAAGGTGTGACCTTCGTGATATATTGCCTGTGACCTTCGTCCGAAGCTCATTAAATCCTTGGGGAAATAATGCTTCAGCGGACGAAGGGCATTAACATTTAATATTTTATGTTGCCTTGTTCTTAATTCATAGCATTTGAGAACAAGTCCCCAACAGCTACCAGCGTTTTTAGAAATAATCGCCGAGCGATAGCTGATGACACTGGCGTTTTAGATGTAACCGTCGAGTTGTGCTTGACACTGTCGGCGTTTTAGAGGTAACCGCCGAGTGGTGCTTGACATTGTCAGCGTTTTAGAGGTAATCGTCGAGTTATGTCCGAAGTTTCGCTTTTTTGAGTGATGACTTGGCACTTTTTAGAAATGGCGCCCAACCCGGGAAAACCCCATTTATACTCGTGTCGACGTGCACTTTTGATTTCTGAGCCCTAACTTCACATTTCCGCCTCGAACCACTCCTCTGTTTCCCTGAGATTCCGCTCCTGTTCGTTCCGCCGGCGAGATTGCGATGGCGCCAAAACGGAAGAGGCAGAGCTCCGCCGTGGCAATCATTCCGCCCGTACAACAGTCAGTTGCCATTCGCGGGTAACCATATGTCTGTTATTCCAGAGTCTGATCTTCTTCACCTTGTCGACGTTGGGGTTTTACCCCCAAAAGAACTATGGTGCCATTTGGTTCACATATTGGTAACGGAATAGGTAACCGATAACATTAGATCATGTTTGTTTAAGTCTAACCGTAATCGATACCACACTACAAATAGATACCGCCTTATTCAAATTTGTTGCTACCGGTATTCGAGTGTGAATCGTTACCATTACCATTTACGTTACATTTCGCGAACCAAACACTACCTATGCTCTTGGCGGATTTGCCATGGAGTCACTGTTCCAATGGAGGACACCCATGAGTCTGTCGTCTATGTTCCTTTTCTTATCCGCGGCCTTGCTCTCCCTGTTTCTCCCTTCTTCCGTGGCCTCCTTGATTTCTACGATCTGAACTTGACCCACTTGAACCCTAATTCTATCTTGCAAGTTTCCATTTTTATTCATCTGTGTGAGGCCTATCTTGGGATTTTCCCCCATTTTGGCCTCTGGAAGTATCTGTATCATTGTCGGCCCGGGATGGCTGGGGGACAGCACCAGCTCATTGGCGGCGCAAGTCTAGAGCTGCGTCGCGGGAGGAAAACAGAGTACCTCGACATCCCCCTCAAGGATAGCATCAAGGGGTGGCGCCTCGAGTTGTTCATTGTGGAGAACCACTACAAGTCCCTTCCCCCTCGATCGGGGAGGCAGCCAGATGTCCGTACTCCAAGCTGGGTCGAATCTTCGACCCCTTCGGAGATAACAGAGGCAAAAGTGCTTCTTGCTGAGGTCTTCTTGTTGAAAGACAGAGGTTTGACTACTGAAGCTATGGTTGCTGATTTCGTCTTCAAGAATATTCAGCCTTTGAAGGATAGGGTGTATCCAGCTTATCTGTACAGTGGCATCAATGACTCTACCTGAGTCACAAACAAGAGAATCTCCACTGAAGATCTAGTGAGTCGACTGGATATGGTTCTGAGGGGTAGAGTGTCAAATGTTGGTGCTCCTGTTGCCTATTCTGCCTGTAATCTGCCACCTCATAGATCAATTTCTGAATTTGCGTCTAACCCTCCTGTTAGTGATGGTAGCCTGGGTCTTAGAGTACGACCCTCTTCCGAGGATATTGAGGCTCTGATTGCCCCTCTCCGGAGTCCTCCAGATGACGAGAGGCAAACTCATTTTGAGATGTCAGCTAGTACAGACGATGCAGATATAGATGCTGTGCTTAGTATGCTGGCTAGAGAATCATCTAACTCGACCCATGCTGAGCCGATGGCTATCACGGCTGGTCAAGAACTTGGCAAGGCGGTGGAGACTCAGAAGCCTGAAGGTTCTCGCCCAAAGCGTCCACACCGAGTTAGCCGCCCGACTGCACCTGTTGAGGAAAAGAAGAAGAAGAGGCGGCTTCAGCGATTGTCATGCTTGGACCAGGGTGCAGGTCCTTTTGCTCCGGTTCGTGATGGAGTGCCAGCAGAGGTCCTTCCTGAGGTTGATGTCAAGGGCTGTGATCGTGCACAAGCTGCTGTCTGTATATTTGATGAAGGTGAAGAAGAAGTCTCGCTGATCCGTAAGAACAGCCAGCATTACAGAGGTAGTGAGGGGGGCAGTGACATTCCTTCTCCAGCTCTATCGGCTCTTGTCAGTCTTCAGGGACTGTCAATATCGGATTTTGATCAAACCCTTGAGGAGGTCGTCCCTGAGGATATGCTGTCAGAGCCAACTGCCGATGACGTGATGGTTGTTTGTTCAAAAATTCTAGACGTTGGATTGGAGGTATCCTGTTGGAGACTTGTTCTCAAATGCTTTGAATTAAAAACAAGGCAACACAAAAAGAGGTTAATGGTTAATATCCTTCGTCCTTCGAAGCATTATTTCCCTTAGGATATAACGATCTTCGGACGAAGGTCATGAAAGACATACCTTCACCATAACAGTATATGTTAATAAAAGAAGAAGCATATGAAACATGAGAAATAACATGGTTAATCATATGATATCATTGATATAACTTTATTAAATCATCATTGATGAATAAGAACAATATTAAATTACATTTGTACCTTCGGCTTGACATAAGGTAAAAGTCCAAGCGTGACACACGAGTGAATACAAGACAGCGTGAACAGTGCAGGGGTACTGTTCACCTATTTATAGGCACGGGACGCAGCCCGGTCAAAATTACATTTATGTCCTTTACAACTAGTTATAATCATGACACAAATTACTATGGGCCGATTGGTCTTTTCCTCTTTAAGTCGGTGTAGCCCTTCGTTTCAAGGCATGTCGCTATGCCGAAGCTCCCTAGATGGTAGCTTCGGCGTGTACCTTCGCGCTATATTTGCTTATGTGCTGATTCTTCCGAAGGTGTTTCTTCTTAAAGGACCTTCAGCGACGAAGCAGACCCCCAACAGTATCCCCTTCGCGGTGCTAGATCGTTTTTCGTAGCGAGCTTGATCTGTGAAAAATCTCCAAGGCTTCGGAATGCCAAAGGTCCGAAAAACACCTTCCCTGAGCTCGTTGTCGAGAAACGATTAAAATATTCTGATCGTGAGGTGGCCCACCATGCGGTGGGTATGCATGGTCTGGCGATTCTCCTCCCAAGCGGCGAGTGGTCCACCGTTCAGCGGGTGCGGGTAACTGTTCAGCGGGTGCGAGCAACTTGGCGATTCACCTTCCCACCTGCAGCACTATATAAACAGACGGGTAGGTGTGAAGTTACCACAGCATTCATTGCCATTGCATTGTTGTGATGTTGAAAAATTTAACCATAGCCAAATCTTTTTCACTGCATTCTTGAGCAAAGCATCATCTTGATTTAGCTTCGGCAAAAGAAAGAGCTTCGTCAAAAACTGTAAAAATCATTAGCTTCGTAAGAACTGCAAAATATTCATCATCAGATGGCCAGAGTACGCTCGACTGCAAGGGTGACCCGTGAAGGAGAGGAGGCCGAAGCCACCGAGAAAGCCCCGATCTCCGAAGTCATGAGACAATCGGGATTGGTTGTGACGGAGGAAGTTATTGACGAAGGTGCACCTACTGCCGAAGCGGAACAAGCTGACATCGAAGAAGAGAATGTTGATGAAGAAGAGGAAGACTATAACACTCTGATCCCATCAAAGCCCAGCCACTTAGATTTTGAAAAATCTACTGTGTCTGAGGCTGATGTGCCCATGATGATGAAGTTGGGTTATTTCGGAGAAGCTGAAAAGAAGCTTATTCGTTTTGCCGGAGAAGAAACCACTCCAAAGCCGAAAGATGACGAAGTATTGGTTTACAAAAGTTTTTTCAGAGCAGGATTGCAGTTTCCCTTAAACGAGATGATTGCGGAAGTTTTGGATAATTATGAAATCTTTCTTCATCAGCTGACCCATAATGCCATCGTTAGGCTCAACATTTTTATCTGGGCCCTTCGAAGCCAAGGGATGGACCCAAATGCCGAAGCTTTTTGCCGAGTGCATGAGCTACATTACCAAACGAAGGCCAGAGAAGACGGGCTACATGAAAATTTTGGCTGTTATAACTTCGCGTATCGCAAGGATACAAAGGCTCCGGTGCTCAGCTATCGCACCAAGTGGCCAACCGGCTGGAAAAGTGAGTGGTTCTACATCAAGGCCTATTAGAAGAAGAGGGAGAAGTTGAAGACGATGGTCATGAATCATGATCCCACTAAGTTTAAGCTTCGGACTGACTAGGCCCCTGTGCCGCATGACGTCAGGGTCACCATGCCAACAAGCTGTAGCAGAATTCAGGGTTGTGGCTGAACAGATCAGCACTAGAGATCTAGTGCAAGAATACCTAGCCAACGGGGTATTTCCAACGTTGAGTGAATGGAGTATGCCGAAGCTGAAGGGAACAAAGAAAAAGAATGAACTTGTTCGATTGCCCTATCGCTTCAAGTTTGAGAAACAATTCAAAGAGCCTTGCCAAGAGTGGCTAGAAATGATTGAGGCTATGTGCAACGAAATTTTAGGCAATTATACTAAAAAAGAAGATCAACTGATGACTGCAGCCTTCGGCACCCGACCAAAATGAAGGTTGAATTGGGTAATGGATGCCTTAAACTTTGAATACCCTGACTATGAACGACTAAGCAAGGGTGCCGAAGGGCCAAAGAGAAAAAGGGTTGTCAGTGTTATGAGCAGACATGCTGCTAGGATGGTAAAAGAAGATGAAAAAACTTTGAAAAAGAGAAAATCCAGTCCTGAGCCGAAGGTGGCGACCTCGAAGAAGAGAAAAACTGCAACTCCAGAGCCGAAGATGGCTGAGATAGAAGAGGGAGCTCCTTCGACACCTTCTGCTACCGAAGTAGAAGAAATTTTAAAGGTAATGACCGAATCCTTACCTATCAAGCTGCTAAGTCCACTGGGGCCGCAACTGACGAAGCTTTTACAGAAGAAGGACGAGCTTTCGGCAGCGAAGAAGGCGGTTGGGCCAAAAAAGTGAAGGATTGTTACAATTATGCAAGCTATTGAGGAAACGCCACCGCCGGCCTCAGTGTAAAAAATAACACCAGCTGCCGAAGTTGTTGCTTTTGCTGAAGCTGCGACTGCCGAAGCTACCAACCTGGAGAGTACATTGTCTGCTATCGATAAAGTGCTCTTGGATTTGGCTGCAGAGGATACTGCTGCTTCTATAGAAGAAGTCCTGGCCACAGTGCCTGAAAAAGGGAAGGAAATTGCCGAAGATATTTCGGAAGAAAAAGGCTTCAATTTTCAAAATATAATTGGTCAAGAATTATCCAAGGCTGAGAAAGAGGAGCTGCAGGAGTATGCTATATCCTATGGCTACCAGCCAGGAGCGATGCTCTTCGGTGGAATTAACGAAGAAGCCTTAAGATGTATTCGAGATCGAACTGGAGCAAAGATTATCAACACTCTGTCGAAGAGTGTTGGTTTTCTAAAACTTGAAGCTGACATCAGCAGCTACCGACTACAGCATATCGTCGGCAGCTTATTCTATTCTAATTTTAAGGTAAAGTTTTTCCCTCAACTTTTTATTGTTTTGCGATGAAGGTGATTTCTGATGAAGGTTATTTTGCACAGAGTATGCTACTAAGTAAAGCCTTGAGGATGCAACAGGACCTCGAAGATAAGAAAAATGAGGTTATAATTGAAGGCTTGGAAAGTAAAATCAAAGATCATGAAGCTGCTCTTGAAAAGAAAGATTTTGTTCTTCAAACAATGGAGGGTTCATTGGTAGAAGCCCAAGCCGAAATTGCCAGATTAAACAGTGAACTCCTCCTAAAGTCAGAAAGCTTCGAGCAAGAAAAGAAGAATTTTGATGTGAAGCTTGCAACCGAAGTTGAAAAAAGTTTGGATTTGCAAAAATCCTTGAAGGAGCTTCAGGACAAATGCCTAAACTTCGGCAACCAGTGCGTGCAACGGCTGAAATAGGTCTTCAACTCAGTGGGAGCCAGTTCTGAAAAATTTGAACCTTCGGTTGAAGACTGAGAGCACCTAGAGAGGGGGGGGTGAATAGGTGATCCTGTAAAAATCAAACACTAATAGCCACAAAACTTAGTTATGAGTGTTAGTACGACTAAGTAGCTTAAAGCGAGTTCTTGTGAACGCAAACAATCACAGAGAGATCAACACAAGACACACGATTTTTATCCCTTGGTTCGGCCAAGTAACACTTGCCTACTTCCACGTTGTGGCGTCCCAATGGACGAGGGTTGCACTCAACCCCTTTCAAGTGATCCGATGATCAACTTGAATACCACGGTATTTTCCTTAGAGTATTTTCCCGTTTGCGAGGAATCTCCACAACTTGGAGTCCCTCGCCCTTACAATTGAGATCACAAGGAAAGCACATAGTAAGGTTGGGAAGAGCAACACACATAAGACCCAAATACGCAGCACAACCACGCACGCAAGTGAAGACTTGAGCTCAAATGACAACTCAGGGAGTGCACAACTCGAATGGAGCCCAAATCACTAACACAATGAAGCAAATGCGTGAGAGTGGAGTCTGGATGCTTGAGAATACTTAGAGAATGCTTGGGTGACTCCTCCATGCGCCTAGGGGGTCCCTTTTATAGCCCCAAGGCAGCTAGGAGCCGTTGGAGGCCAACTTGAAAGGCCAAACTTGTGGCAGAACCGCCCGAATTATTCCAACTTAAGTGCCTAAGTCCCACCTTAGAGGCTAGACCACACTTAAATAGGAATAACACGTCAGTCCCTCGGATCTAGTCCGACGAGGCCACTAACAGGATCAAGTACCACGTACTCACTCGATGGTGAGGCACAGAGCAAATACAATAAAGCATAAAACCATACATTCAGGAGTATTAAATTTATTACAACATCATCAGAGTTTTACCAAAAGTAGTGATCATTGTTCGGAATGCAGCGGAATAAAACTAAAGATAAATAAATGGAAGGATGGGGAAGCCTGTCCCATCACTCCTCATGCTCCTCCACAGCCGAGGTAGGATCCCACTCGACTGTCCAACCCGGTGGCAAGATGGACGGCCAAGTCACTCCAGCAACCATGTCCTCCAGAGAACCTGTAAAATTATGCCACAAGCAAGGCTGAGTATACCAATACTCAGCTAGACTTACCCGGTGTGAGGAGTCTACTCCTCTACCTCTAGACATGCAACTGTTTGGCTGAGGGTTTGCTTGCCAAAAGCACTAGCTGAGTCTAAAAATCAAGTTTTAGCTTTTTTAAGTTTTAGTGTGACTCTCTTAAGACTAAATGTGTACCTATCTAATCATTCATGGTATCAAGCATTTAGCAATAAACAACTTTTTCCAATTCATCACATTTCCACTTGTTACTCAATGTAGCAGCATGGATCAAGCAGTCTCATTAGCTGCGAGAAGCAGATGATTCGAATCGAGTTTTTATCCTTGCAAGGTAAACCTAAACACACGACGTGGCGAGGCGCTCCGTCCCCACACATATCAACCGTCCCCATCGATTCCCCACTAGCAGATCAGGGCTCACCGCCTTGGCGTACAATGCCTCACTGACCCTGACTGCCGTCGTGCAGTGACCGCACTGGTACCCACGATAACCGGAATGGGAGACCACGTCTCAGGTCGCGTGAGGGGCAAAGTCTACTGCCAGGTTCAATCAGGTACTAGGCTTACCGATTTACCATATTTCTCGGCATGTGTTTAGTACGTTCAAACGCTTGACACATGGTACCACACCTTAATCCTTATTCTAATTTCTGTCTCGTAGACAACCAATCCCCATGGATTGTTGTCCACAGACCATCATTATTATGATATGAAAATGGATACAACCAATTCCTGACCTCGCGCGAGTGCTAGAAAAATCACTCGACTTCTACCGAGATCCCTAATTAGTAAAGTAGCTACTCGACCTAGCATACTAGTATCCATATCAAAAGGTATCCTGAGTCATGCAACTAAGGTTTCAAACAACTCCTACACTTAAGTGCGCATTACAAACCTACAAACAATAAGTGTCGTAAAATAGCATAATATGTATGTTATGCATAAAACCGGGGCTTGCCTTCCAAAGCTGGGGCAGGCAGATCCTCGATAGCAGGCTCTGGTGCTGGATCCTGTGCTACCTCCTAAGCCACTCCTTGCTCCGGCACGAGGATGTATTCCCCGTCGGCGAGATTACAGTCTATTGAATGCAAGGTATGAGATATATGCATAAAAATGATATGAACATTTTGTAAAGGTTATGCATAGTAAAACAGTATTAAGTTTAGTGTTTCTCTAGGGTTTCTTTTTGGATATACTAAAGGGCTTGGTATTTTCATCTATTTCTCCCAAAGTTCCCCTTTCTCTTTCTATTGCTTTTTATTAAGCAGTTTTGAACTATCTGGTTTAGTCAACATTTTCCAAAAATGTTATAAAAATTACAGTGGGTAAATATTAACATTTGTGGGTTCTCCTAAAAATTTGAGGTGGATATTAATTCAGATACTACTTGTGGAAAATTTACAAAAACAAGTGTAAAAGGGCATTTTACACTATAGCTATGATTTAAGTGAGGTCTCTGTACCAAATTTTATTTTTGTCCAGATTCATAGGTGATATTAGGCCTCTGTGTTAAAAATCACAGAAAAATACCTACTGGATATTTAGTTGTGATTTTTAAAGTTTAATACCAAAAAGGTACTTATAGCTAACTTGTTATTTGAAAAATATCAAACAACAGAACTCATATTTTTCCTATGTTCATAATAACAAAATATTAGTTATCCCAAGGCTGGAGGTGGTTTCTCCTCAGGATTATTTTTCTAAGATTTTCCTATGTTTTCATTGTTTTCCTAAAATAAAAGGAAAGACATTTCTTTTGCACTAACAGAGGGTCTAATAAAATTTTCCAGTAAATTATATTAAATAAATGAGCTAACAAAAATGTGGTTAATCCCTGGTTCTTATTTTAAACTCTCTGTTCTATTTTCTTTAACTTTGAGCTAAAATGATTTTAAATGGTAAAACCTACCTTAATTTGGTGTACTGAGGGGTTTACTATTTTTCAACAGATTAGGGAGTGATTAAGTACTTCTCTGATTTTTCTTAACCCCAGTCTAACAGTGTAACTATTTTTTCCTCTTTTATTTAGCTTTTGGCCAGAACACTATTTAATTCCAAACTTTAAATTCTTCTGCAATACTAAGGGGGTTTTGTATTTTTCCTAAGTAGTTCACATTATTTAGAATCTGGAAAAATTGGTTTGACTAAATTTGGTTGAATAAAATTGAAGTTATGAATTTTACAAGCTCTGTTTGTATTTAAATTAGAAATGTTAAAAAGGTTTCCTGGAAAACCAGTTTACACCAAGGACCCTGGGCTTTTCCTAAACCAATCCTTCAACTTATACCTGAGAGCACCTAGAGGGGGAGGGGGTGAATAGGTGATCCTGTGAAACTTAAACTTATAGCCACAAAAACTTGTTAAGGGTTAGCACAATAATCGCCAAGTGGCTAGAGAGGAGTCTCAACAAAACACAATACCACAAGAGATCAAACACAGAGATGACACAGTGGTTTATCCCGTGGTTCGGCCAAGACCAACGCTTGCCTACTCCACGTTGTGGCGTCCCAACGGACGAGGGTTGCAATCAACCCCTCTCAAGTGGTCCAAAGACCAACTTGAATACCACGGTGTTTTGCTTTGCCTTTCAATATCCCGTTTGCGAGGAATCTCCACAACTTGGAGCCTCTCGCCCTTACACTTGAGATTCACAAAGAAATGCGGAGTAAGGGAGGAACTAGCAACGCACACAAGACTCAAAATCAGAGCAACAGCACGCACACAAGTCGCAACAAGAGCTCGCAACACAACTCAATGAGTTCACAACTCAACAAGAACTCTAGATGCTATCACAATGAACCAAATGCGCGGAATCGATGTCTTGGTGCTTAGGAATGTTGTAGGAATGCTTGGTGTCCTCCTCCATGCGCCTAGGGGTCCCTTTTATAGCCCCAAGGCAGCTAGGAGCCGTTGAGAGCAAATCTGGAAGGCCATTCTTGCCTTCTGTCATCGGGCGCACCGGACAGTCCGGTGCACACCGGACAGTGTCCGGTGCCCGATTTCCTTCCTTAAATGGCGAAGCCGACCGTTGGCGGCCTTGGAGCCGTTGGCGCACCGGACATGTCCGGTGCACACCGGACAGTTCGGTGCCCCCTTCCGACCGTTGGCCCGGCCACGTGTCGCGCGCAGATTCCGCGGCCGACCGTTGGCCCGGCCGACCGTTGGCTCACCGGACAGTCCGGTGCACACCGGACAGTCCGGTGAATTATAGCCGTACGTCGCCGGTAAATTCCCGAGAGCGGCCACTTCACGCCGAGTCAGCCTGGCGCACCGGACACTGTCCGGTGCACCACCGGACAGTCCGGTGTGCCAGACTGAGCTGAGTCTTGGCTGTACACAACCAAGCCTTTTTCACCTCTTTTCTTTTCTTCTTCTTTCTGTTTCTAACACTTAGACAAGTATATTAGTACACAAAACCAATGTACTAAGGCTTAGAAACATACCTTTACTCTTGATTTGCACTTTGTCCATCCATGAGCATAAATTCACATTTAAGCACTTGTGTTGGCACTCAATCACCAAAATACTTAGAAATGGCCCAAGGGCACATTTCCCTTTCAATCTCCCCCTTTTTGGTGATTTATGCCAACACAACATAAAGCAACTAGAACAAGTGCAATATCACTTCAAATAAAACTCAAATTTATTTTGATTCAATTTTGGCATATATGGATCATCCTTTGCCACCACTTGGTTTGTTTTTGCAAATCAAACTCAAATCTCTATCTCTAAGTCAAACACACATGTTGAAGCATAAAGAGAGTCATTCCAAAAGAGATTGATCAAGGATTTCAAAAACTCCCCCTATTTCCCATAATCAACACTTCTCCCCACAAGAGGCCAACTTTTGAAAAAAGAGACAATGCAAGAGTTTTGACAAAACAAAAAGCTCTATTTTACTATTTTCAAAATTTCTCAAGTGGTAGCTGATCCATTTATTGCTTTGGCCTTTATTTTCTCCCCCTTTGGCATCAAGCACCAAAACGGGATCAACCTTGGCCCGATAACCCCATTGCCTCACCAAAATCTTCAATTAAGAGCAAATAGGCAATAAGAGTTAAAAAGATGAACTTGGAAAAGTTACTCTTTTCATCGGAGTGCAGTGGAAGTCTTGCATGGTCCAAGTCCACCTTTTCCCTTTTAATTCTCCTTCGAGACTAAAACAAGCAAGCTCAAGCATATGGTTAGTCTCAAAGGGTCAAGTTGTAACACATCTCCCCCTAAAACTGTGCATCACTTTGCAACGGACTTGTGAGGTCCAGGGAGTGCTTGTACAACTTGAGCACCATACTAAACAATGAAATGCAAATGGAACATGATCAAAGGCATAAACACATGTATGCTACAATTCAATCCAAGTTCCGCGAATCTAAGACATTTAGCTCACTACGCAGCCTGCAAAAGGTCTTCTCATCTAGAGGCTTGGTAAAGATATCGGCTAGCTGGTTCTCGGTGCTAACATGAAACACTTCGATATCTCCCTTTTGCTGGTGGTCTCTCAAAAAGTGATGCCGGATGTCTATGTGCTTTGTGCGGCTGTGTTCAACAGGATTTTCCGCCATGCGGATAGCACTCTCATTATCACATAGGAGTGGGACTTTGCTTAGATTGTAGCCAAAGTCCCGGAGGGTTTGCCTCATCCACAGTAGTTGCGCGCAACACTGTCCTGCGGTAACGTACTCGGCCTCAGCGGTGGATAGGGCAACGAAGGTTTGTTTCTTAGAGTTCCACGACACCAGGGACCTTCCTAAGAATTGGCACGTCCCTGATGTACTCTTCCTATCGACCTTACATCCAGCATAGTCGGAATCTGAGTATCCAACCAAGTCAAAGGTAGACCCCTTTGGATACCAGAGCCCGAAGCAAGGCGTAGCAACCAAATATCTAAGAATTCGCTTCACCGCCACTAAGTGACACTCCTTAGGATCGGATTGAAATCTAGCACACATGCATACGCTAAGCATAATATCCGGTCTACTAGCACATAAATAAAGTAAAGACCCTATCATTGACCGGTATGCTTTTTGATCAACGGACTTACCTCCTTTGTTGAGGTCGGTGTGTCCGTCGGTTCCCATCGGCGTTTTTGCGGGCTTGGCGTCCTTCATCCCAAAGCACTTTAGCAGATCTTGCGTGTACTTCGTTTGGGAGATGAAGGTGCCGTCCTTGAGTTGCTTCACTTGGAACCCAAGGAAGTAGTTCAACTCGCCCATCATCGACATCTCGAATTTCTGCGTCATTACCCTGCTAAACTCTTCACAAGACTTTTGGTTAGTAGAACCAAATATTATGTCATCGACATAAATTTGGCACACAAACAAATCACCATCACATGTCTTAGTAAAGAGAGTTGGATCGGCTTTCCCAACCTTGAAAGCATTAACAATTAGAAAGTCTCTAAGGCATTCATACCATGCTCTTGGGGCTTGCTTAAGTCCATAGAGCGCCTTAGAGAGCTTACACACGTGGTCGGGGTACCGTTCATCCTCGAAGCCAGGGGGTTGCTCCACGTACACCTCCTCCTTGATCGGCCCGTTGAGGAAAGCGCTCTTCACATCCATTTGGTACAACCTGAAAGAATGGTGAGCGGCATATGCTAGCATGATACGAATTGATTCTAGCCTAGCCACAGGAGCAAAAGTCTCCTCAAAGTCCAAACCTGCGACTTGGGCATAACCTTTTGCCACAAGTCGAGCCTTGTTCCTCGTCACCACCTCGTGCTCGTCCTGTTTGTTGCGGAACACCCACTTGGTTCCCACAACATTTTGCTTGGGACGAGGCACCAGTGTCCAAACTTCATTGCGCTTGAAGTTGTTGAGTTCCTCCTGCATGGCCAATACCCAATCCGGATCTAGCAAGGCCTCCTCTACCCTGAAAGGCTCAATAGAAGAGACAAAGGAGTAATGCTCACAAAAATTAACTAATCGAGATCGAGTAGTTACTCCCTTACTAATGTCACCCAAAATTTGGTCGACGGGATGATCCCTTTGAATCACCGCTCGAACTTGGGTTGGAGGTGCCGATTGCGCTTCTTCCTCCATCACGTGATCATCTTGTGCTCCCCCTTGATCACACGCCTCCTTTTGATGAACCTGTTCATCGTCTTGAGTTGGGGGATGCACCGTTGTTGAGGAAGAAGGTTGATCTTGTTCATCTTGTTCCTGTGGCCGCACTTCTCCAATCGCCATGGTTCGTATAGCGGCCGTTGGAACATCTTCTTCATCTACATCATCACAATTAACAACTTGCTCTCTTGGAGAGCCATTAGTCTCATCAAATACAACGTCGCTAGAGACTTCAACCAAACCCGATGATTTGTTGAAGACTCTATACGCCTTTGTATTTGAGTCATAACCTAACAAAAACCCTTCTACAGCTTTGGGAGCAAATTTAGAATTTCTACCCTTCTTCACTAGAATGTAGCACCTGCTCCCAAATACACGAAAGTAAGATACATTGGGTTTGTTACCGGTTAGTAGCTCATACGAGGTCTTCTTGAGGAGGCGATGAAGGTAGACCCTGTTGATGGCGTGGCAAGCCGTGTTCACGGCTTCCGACCAAAAACGCTCGGGGGTCTTGAATTCTCCAAGCATCGTCCTCGCCATATCGATTAGCGTCCTGTTCTTCCTCTCTACCATACCATTTTGCTGTGGTGTGTAGGGAGCGGAGAACTCGTGCTTGATCCCTTCCTCCTCAAGGAACTCCTCCACTTGAAGGTTCTTGAACTCGGACCCGTTGTCGCTCCTTATCTTCTTCACCTTGAGCTCAAACTCATTTTGAGCTCTCCTTAGGAAGCGCTTGAGGGTCCCTTGGGTTTCAGACTTATCCTGCAAAAAGAACACCCAAGTGAAGCGGGAAAAGTCATCAACAATGACTAGACCATACTTACTTCCTCCTATGCTCAGATAGGCGACGGGTCCGAAGAGGTCCATATGCAGCAGCTCCAGAGGTCTTGACGTGGTCATCACATTCTTGCTGTGATGTGCTCCTCCCACTTGTTTACCTGCTTGACAAGCTGCACAAGGTCTATCTTTTTTAAAATGGACATTGGTTAGACCTATCACGTGTTCTCCCTTTAGAAGCTTGTGGAGGTTCTTCATCCCCACATGTGCTAAGCGGCGATGCCACAACCAGCCCATGCAAGTCTTAGCCATTAAGCATGCATCTAGACCGGCCTCTTCTTTTGCAAAATCAACTAAGTACAGTTTGCCGTCTAGTACACCCTTAAAATCTAGTGAACCATCACATCTTCTAAAGACAGACACATCTATGTTTGTGAATAAACAGTTATATCCCATATTGCACAATTGACTAACAGATAGTAAATTATATCCAAGAGACTCTACTAAAAACACATTAGAGATAGAGTGCTCATTGGAGATTGCAATTTTACCTAGCCCTTTTACCTTGCCTTGATTCCCATCACCGAATATTATTGAATCTTGGGAATCCTTATTCTTGATGTAGGAGGTGAACATCTTCTTCTCCCCCGTCATATGGTTTGTGCATCCGCTGTCGATAATCCAGCTTGAACCCCCGGATGCATAAACCTGCAAGGCAAATTTAGGCTTGGGTCTTAGGTACCCAACTCATGTTGGGTCCTACAAGGTTAGTGCAAATATCCTTAGGGACCCAAATGCAAGTTTTGTCTCCCTTGCATTTTGCCCCTAACTTCCTAGCAACTATTTTCCTATCCTTTCTACAAATAGCAAAGGAAGCATTTAAAGCACAATAAATTGTAGAAGGTTCATTCACTACTTTCCTAGGAGCATGAATAATATTCTTTCTAGGCATATTATGAATGACATTTCTCCTACCAACATTTCTATCATGCACATAAGAAGAACTAGAAGCAAACATGGCATGAGAATCAAAGACATTATATGCATTACAACTCCTATACACATTTCTAGGTTGTCTTCTATCATGGTACATAAAGGCATGGTTCTTTTGCACACTACTAGCCATAGGGGCCTTCCCTTTTTCCTTGGCGGAGATGGGAGCCTTATGGCTTGTCAAGTTCTTGGCTTCCCTCTTGTAGCCAAGTCCATCCTTAATTGAGGGGTGTCTACCAATCGTGTAGGCATCCCTTGCAAATTTTAGCTTGTCAAATTCATTCTTGCTAGTCTTAAGTTGGGCATTAAGACTGGCTAATTCATCATTTAATTTGGAAATTGAAACTAAATGATCACTACAAGCATCAATGTCCAAATCTTTACACCTATTACAAGTTTCAACAATTTCTACACAAGAATTAGATTTACTAGCTACTTCTAGTTTAGCATTTAAATCATCATTAGAACTTTTTAACTTAGCAATAGTTTCATGACAAGAAGATAATTCACTAGATAGCATTTCATTCCTCTTAATTTCTAGAGCAAGAGATTTCTGAGCTTCTACAAATTTATCATGCTCTTCATACAACAAATCCTCTTGCTTTTCTAAAAGTATATTCCTATCATTCAAGGCATCAATTAATTCATTAATTTTGTCTACCTTGGTTCTATCTAATCCCTTGAATAAGCATGAGTAATCTATCTCATCATCATCACTAGACTCATCCTCACTTGAAGAAGCATAAGTACTAGTATTATGCGTGCTTACTTTCTTCTCCCTTGCCATGAGGCAAGTGTGACGCTCGTTTGGGAAGAGGGATGACTTGTTGAAGGCAGTGGCGGCGAGTCCTTCATTGTCGGAGTCGGACGAAGAGCAGTTCGAATCCCACTCCTTGCCAAGATGAGCCTCGCCCTTTGCCTTCTTATAATTCTTCTTCTTCTCCCTCTTGTTCCCTTGGTCCTGATCACTATCATTGTCGGGACAGTTAGCAATAAAATGACCAAGCTTACCGGATTTGAAGCATGAGCGCTTCCCCTTGGCTTTGGTCTTGCTTGGCTGTCCCTTGTGACCCTTAAGCGCCGTCTTGAATCTTTTGATGATGAGGGCCATCTCTTCATCATTTAGTCCGACCGCTTCAATTTGTGCCACCTTGCTAGGTAGCGCCTCCTTGCTTCTTGTGGCTTTGAGAGCAAGAGGTTGCGGCTCGTTGATCGGTCCATTCAAGGCGTCGTCCACGTACCTCGCCTCCTTGATCATCATTCGCCCGCTGACGAATTTTCCTAGGACTTCTTCGGGCGACATTTTGGTGTACCTGGGATTCTCACGAATATTATTCACCAAATGAGGATCAAGAACGGTAAAGGACCTTAGCATTAGTCGGACGACGTCGTGGTCCGTCCATCGCGTGCTTCCGTAGCTCCTTATTTTGTTGATAAGGGTCTTGAGCCGGTTATATGTTTGAGTTGGCTCCTCGCCCCTTATCATCGCGAACCGTCCAAGCTCGCCCTCCATCAACTCCATTTTGGTGAGCAAGGTAACGTCATTTCCCTCATGAGAAATCTTTAGGGTGTCCCAGATCTGCTTGGCGTTAACCAACCCGCTCACTTTGTTATATTCATCCCTGCACAATGAAGCTAGAAGAACAGTAGTAGCTTGTGCATTCTTATGGATTTTCTCATTAATGAATATATGACTATCCGAACTATCAAAGTGCATTCCACTATCTACAATCTCCCATATACTAGGATGGAGAGAGAATAGGTGACTACACATTTTGTGGCTCCAAAATCCGTAGTCCTCCCCATCAAAGTGTGGGGGCTTGCCGAGTGGAATGGAGAGCAAATGTGAATTTGAACTTTGCGGAATACGAGAGTAGTCAAAGGAAAAGTTCGAATTAACCGGTTTCCTTCTCTCGTAGTTGTTGTGGTCGTCGTCCTTTTGGGAAGAAGTAGACTCATCGCTGTCGTCGTAGTAGACGATCTCCTTGATGCGCCTTGTCTTCTTCTTCTTCCCTTCCTTTCGTCTATGACCCGAGCCAGAGTCGGTAGGCTTGTCATCTTTGGGCTCATTGACGAAGGACTCCTTCTCCTTATCGTTGATCACTATCCCCTTGCCCTTAGGATCCATCTCTTCGGGCGGTTAGTCCCTCTTCTTGAAGAGAACGGCTCTGATACCAATTGAGAGCACCTAGAGGGGGGGTGAATAGGTGATCCTGTGAAACTTAAACTTATAGCCACAAAAACTTGTTAAGGGTTAGCACAATAATCGCCAAGTGGCTAGAGAGGAGTCTCAACAAAACACAATACCACAAGAGATCAAACACAGAGATGACACAGTGGTTTATCCCGTGGTTCGGCCAAGACCAACGCTTGCCTACTCCACGTTGTGGCGTCCCAACGGACGAGGGTTGCAATCAACCCCTCTCAAGTGGTCCAAAGACCAACTTGAATACCACGGTGTTTTGCTTTGCCTTTCAATATCCCGTTTGCGAGGAATCTCCACAACTTGGAGCCTCTCGCCCTTACACTTGAGATTCACAAAGAAATGCGGAGTAAGGGAGGAACTAGCAACGCACACAAGACTCAAAATCAGAGCAACAACACGCACACAAGTCGCAACAAGAGCTCGCAACACAACTCAATGAGTTCACAACTCAACAAGAGCTCTAGATGCTATCACAATGAACCAAATGCGCGGAATCGATGTCTTGGTGCTTAGGAATGTTGTAGGAATGCTTGGTGTCCTCCTCCATGCGCCTAGGGGTCCCTTTTATAGCCCCAAGGCAGCTAGGAGTCGTTGAGAGCAAATATGGAAGGCCGTTCTTGCCTTCTGTCATCGGGCGCACCGGACAGTCCGGTGCACACCGGACAGTGTCCGGTGCCCGATTTCCTTCCTTAAATGGCGAAGCCGACCGTTGGCGGCCTTGGAGCCGTTGGCGCACCGGACATGTCCGGTGCACACCGGACAGTCCGGTGCCCCCTTCCGACCGTTGGCCCGGCCACGTGTCGCGCGCAGATTCCGCGGCCGACCGTTGGCTCACCGGACAGTCCGGTGCACACCGGACAGTCCAGTGAATTATAGCCGTACGTCGCCGGTAAATTCTCGAGAGCGGCCACTTCACGCCGAGTCAGCCTGGCGCACCGGACACTGTCCGGTGCACCACCGGACAGTCCGATGTGCCAGACTGAGCTGAGTCTTGGCTGTACACAGCCAAGCCTTTTTCACCTCTTTTCTTTTCTTCTTCTTTCTGTTTCTAACACTTAGACAAGTATATTAGTACACAAAACCAATGTACTAAGGCTTAGAAACATACCTTTACTCTTGATTTGCACTTTGTCCATCCATGAGCATAAATTCACATTTAAGCACTTGTGTTGGCACTCAATCACCAAAATACTTAGAAATGGCCCAAGGGCACATTTCCCTTTCAATACCCCTGCGCAACTATTCATCTGAGTCTCTGACAATTCAAAACCCCCCCGACTTCTATTCCTTCTTCCCCGAGGTCCCTCCCCTTTTGAACAGTACCCGCGAAAGGAAAAATGGCGGCGCGGCTTACCGGCAGCGAGGGAGGTCCGGCGAAGGACGGGGTTGGCTTCGGGAGGTCCTTGCGGTCACAACGAGGTACGGCTCGACGATGGTGATGGCCAGAATCTGCCAGTCCACATGCGCAGGCGGGCGAGCTCGTCGACGGCGAGTGCTGCGGCCTATCCACGGCGACATAGGTCAATCCAAGGGAACGGGGAGCTTCACGGGGTGCCAATGAGTCGACCCGTGCAAGGAATCAAAGAATAACTCACCGTGGAGCTCAGTCTATGTTCGCCGGTGGTCGGGTGAAGTTCGGTGACCTTGATCCGGCGTCTCCGGCGAGGCAGAGCTCGATTCCTCACTCTCGGAGCTTCACCGAGGCACGTAGAGTCTCTCTCGAGGGTTGGACAGGGCTAGGAATGGCTCTGCTGGCCGGTCTACGGTGGCGGGTGCTCGGGCAGCCGCTGGCACGCCGTTTGCAAGGCAAACTCCAGCGATCTCGTGCTTCGGTGAGGTCGAGAGCGCGCGGGGGCATACGGCTGAAGCCTTGGCTGGCTTTATAGGCGCGAGCGTGGGCAGGGGACACGGGCGTGGCTTGGCGCGGCGCGGGGCGCGCGGGTTCGGGCACTGGGCGTGCTCTGTCATGTTCAGGGCGCGTCGAACACGTGGAGGTGTTCTTCTGCCCATGTTCAAAAGCTTGCTGAGATCGCGAACGTGCGAATCTTGGCAAAAATCCGGCGCAGACCTCTTCCTGGCACCTATGGCTATCTATTGTATGTGAGTTCCAAGGGGATATAAGCCCTAGCTCAGAAGATTTGCGGATGCCAAATCTGGCTTGTCCCACTATCCACCTCGCGACAAAAGTGATGCCAAATCATGTCAAACGAATTTGACTCGGGTTCAAACTTTTCCAATGGGTGCCTTAGGTGGTTTGGCACCTTTTTGGTATTCAGACCAAGTGGTTTTGGCGCCTTTTACTAAGTGAACATGTCTGATCTTTAGATTAGGGTTAAATTTTGACTTAGAAAAGATTAGATAGCTCTAGTGTGCTCTCTACTTAAGGGGTGGTTTTGGGGTCTTTGAGGGGCCTTTTTGCAATGTTTCCCCTATGCATTTTGTAGATTATAATGTTACTTAAACTTTGGTTAAGGGTTAACTCATGATTTGCACATTTGTTTAACCTTTCCCTTAAACCAGGGTTTTGGGAGTTAAGGCTCAAGAAGGGTCTAGGGTTTAATTCTCTCTTGCCCAAGGTGATAATTGCATAAGTGCTTGGGTAATGCTTTTGTCATTAACATTCTTAGTTAATCCAAGGGTTTCCACGGTTTTGGGGCTCCCTCTCCTCCACTTAACACATGTGATAACAAGTCAGGGGTACAAGTAGGGCCTTGGTAACACCTGGGGTGTTACAACCCTCCCCCTTAAAGGAATCTCGTCCTGAGATTTTGGGTAGGGATCCTTCTGTGGGGTACCAAGAAGGTGTGCTTGGGTGTTGTAGATCCTTTTGTCCAAGTCGTTTTAGTTAACTGCTCTTCGAATGTCATTCTCTTAGCAACTTCAGAAGGAAGTCCTTTTAAAGTTATTTTCAAAGCTTACTATACCTTTAACATCTAAGTTTTTCTTATATTTAGATTCAAAGGGCAGGTGGGGTGGGGTTTTTGGATTACGTACCGACTCCTTTGGGCAGAAAGTCGGGGAAGCGAGAACGTAGAAAATCCTCAGTCTCCCACGTAGCCTCTTCTACTCAATGGTGACTCCACTGAAACTTATACATCCTGATCGACCTAGCCCACGTTGATCTCTCCTTTTGATCCAATACCTTGACGGGGTGCTCTTGATAGGACAAGTCTGGTTCTATCTCCAATTCTGGTTCAGGTAGCACTTCTGCGGGTAAGCGAACACACTTTCGCAGCTGAGATACGTGGAACACATCATGAACTGCTGACATATGGGGTGGCAACTTCAATTGATATGCTACAGGTCCACAAGTCTCCTTGATCTCATAGGGCCCAATGTAGTGAGGAGCTAACTTGCCCTTGATTCCAAACCTCTGAACACCTTTGGTGGGTGACACCTTAAGATAAACATGATCTCCCACTTCAAACTGTAGAGGCTTCCTCCTCTTGTCATGATAGCTCTTTTGCCTGGCCTGAGCAGCCTCTAAGTTCCTCTTAATGATTCTGACTTTCTCCTCTGCTTCTAGTACCAAGTCAGGTCCAAATATTTCCCTCTCTCCAGCTTGTGACCAATTTACCGGTGTCCTACACCTTCTCCCATACAAGGCTTCGAAAGGTGCCATCTTTAAACTGGACTGGTAGCTGTTATTATAAGAGAACTCTGCCAATGAAAGACACTTGTCCCAATCCTTCCCATAGTGTAGCACACATGCCCTCAACATGTCTTCCAAAATCTGATTCACCCTTTTTGTCTGGCCATCTGTTTGAGGGTGGTATGCTGAGCTTCTTATTAAATGGGTCCCAAGTGATTCTTGCAATTGCTCCCAGAAACGTGCTACAAATGGTGCTCCTCTGTCAGACACAATAGTCCTTGGTATTCCATGCAGACGAACTATCTGGTCAATATAAATTTCTGCATACTTTTCTGTCCGGTGGGTGGTATGTACTGGCAAGAAATGCGCTGTTTTGGTCAATCTATCCACAATGACCCAAATAGAATCGTGGTGCCGGGAGGTATTGGGCAATCCTACAATAAAATCGATGCAAATATCCTCCCATTTCCAAGATGGTATGGGAAGGGGCTGTAAGGTGCCTGCCACCTTCAAATGACTGGCCTTGACTCTTTGGCAAGTGTCGCGCTCCGATATATACTTAGCAATTTCCCTTTTCATTCTAGTCCACCAGTACAAAGATCTAAGATCATGATACATCTTGTTACTGCCGGGGTGCATGGAGAATTTGGAAAGGTGGGCTTCATCCAATATTTTCTTTCTAAGCTCGGGGTTCTTGGGAACAACCAATCGGTCTCCAAACCATAGAATTCCTTTGCTGTCCTGACGGAAGCATTTGTATTTGTCCACACTTTGTTCGATCATTTCCTTAATGACTTGAACACCCTTGTCACCAATCTGTGCCATGACTATTTGCTCATGTAAGGTGGGCTCCACTGAAATATAACTCAAAGCACCGGAGGGAACAACTTCTATGTTCAGCTTGCACAACTCATCACACAGGGTGGTGATTTTTGCATCCATACTCACACAGTTACACTGGGCCTTCCGACTTAAGGCATCTGCCACAACATTGGCCTTGCCAGGATGGTAATGCACCTCCAAATCGTAGTCCTTGATTAATTCCAACCATCTTATCTGTCTCATATTAAGATCAGCCTGAGTGAAAATATATTTGAGACTCTTGTGATCACTATAGATATTACAATGAGCTCCCATCAAGTAATGTCTCCATATCTTTAGAGCATGAACTACGGCTGCTAACTCCAGATCATGAGTGGGGTAGTTCTGCTCGTGAGGCCTGAGTGCTTGGGAGGCATAAACAATGACTCTGTTGTCTTGCATCAGGACACATCCCAATCCAGTACCTGAAGCATCGCCATAAACCTCAAAAGATTTGGTGTTGTCAGGCTGAGCTAGCACGGGTGCTGTTGTCAAATGTTGCCTAAGTGTATGAAAGGCATCCTCACATTTCCTGCTCCATTCATACTTGACTCCTTTCTTCAACAATTCAGTCATTGGCTTGGCAATCCTAGAGAAATCCAGAATAAATCGTCGATAATACCCTACCAATCCTAGAAAACTACGGATCTGCCGTACTGTGGTAGGAGGTTTCCAATCCATCACTTCTTGTACTTTTTCAGGATCAACTGATACCATCCTGAGAGATGGTGTGACCCAAAAATTTTATCTCCTTCAACCAGAAATCACATTTGGACAGCTTAGCATATAGACGATGATCGAGTAGTCGGTGAAGTACGATGTGTAGATGCTCAGCATGCTCAGCTTCATTTTTGGAATAAACCAGAATGTCATCAATAAAGACCACCACAAACTTGTCTAGCTCTGGCATAAATACTGAGTTCATCAAATACATGAAATATGCCTGGGCATTGGTCAGCCCTAAAGACATCACCAAGTACTCATAAAGCCCATATCTAGTAGAGAAGGCCGTCTCTGGAATATGACTGGCCCGGATCTTGATCTGATGGTAGCCGGAACGAAGGTCTATCTTTGAAAATACCTGGGCTCCCACCAACTGATCAAACAATACATGAATGCGGGGAAATGGATACTTATTCTTGATGGTCACCGCATTGAGAGGGCGGTAGTCAACACACAACCTAAAACTCTCATCTTTCTTCTTCACAAATAAGGCGGGACATCCCCATGGAGAAGTACTTGGGCGAATAAACCCCTTGTCCAACAATTCTTGCAACTGTTTTTTCAACTCCACCAATTCTGCTGGAGGCATCCTATAAGGTCTCTTGGATAAAGGGGCAGTTCCGGGTTGTAATTCAATCGCGAACTCTATGTCTCTGTCGAGTGGCATCCCTGGCAATTCATCCGGAAAAACATCTGGGTAGTCACAGACAACTGGGATCCTCTCGACAGGTGACTCCATCGTAGCGAAGGCACAGGAACGGGTACATCCCTGGTCGGGTAGGTACAGAGTGATCTCTCCATCCAGTGGGGAGTGGATCTCTATGGCCCTGGCTGCGACATGGATTACCGCATGGTGTCGCGATAACCAATCAGTCCCCAGGATGATATCCACACTATCCAATCCCATGATCAGGAGAGTGGTTTTAAATATGAAGCTACCCAACCTGATTGGTACGTGTCTATTGATCTGATAGGTGGCAACCCTGCCTCCGGGTGTAGAAATTGTAATACCTCCATTTGTGTGGTGAAAAGGTAACTGGCACTTGGCACTAAATTTGGTACTGATAAAACTGTGTGATGCACCAGAATCAAAAAGAATGATTGCAGGATAATTCAAAACTAAAAAGATACCTGTCAAGACGGGTGCTCCCTCTGGAATATCAACCATGGTGGTGAAGTTCAGCCTGCCTTGCCTCACTTGCACCTTCTGCCTCTTGCCTTGGTTCTGATTGGAATTCTGTCCCTGCCTCTGCTGATTTCTGGGGCAATTTTTGGCATAGTGTCCAGTGTTACCACAAGTGAAACACCTGTTGTCATTGGCCTGATGGTACTGCTGCTGTGGCTGATTGTTTTTCCTCTGCACTGGGAGCTGAGAGCGGTTGGGTGCCTGCTGCTGTGGTCGGATCACCCAACGTCCTTGCTGCTGCTGAGGTCCCCTGTTCTGAGTGTCAGATACAATCCTGAAGCGCTGAGGCTGAGCTAAAGGTCCTACCACAGGGGTCTTCCTCTTCTTTTCTGCCTGACGGGTTGTGATGCAGTCCTCCTGGGAAATGGCCATGTTGACTAACTCATTGTAACTGTTGGCCCTGACGGTGTTGAGACGGTCGCGGAGCTTAGTGCTGAGCCCCCTTCTGAACCTGTCCCTCTTCTTCTCATAAGTGTCTGCATGATATCCGGCATACTGACACAGGTCATTGAAGGCCTGAGCGTACTGCAACACAGTGCAATTTCCCTGAGTAAGTGCCAGAAACGCATTAAGTTTGCGATCCATAATGCCTGCCGGTATGTGATGCCTTCTGAATGCTGCCTTGAACTCTCTCCATTCCACCACATGGTCAACTGGCTGCATAGCGAGAAAGTGGTCCCACCATGTCCGCGCGGGTCCGCGAAGCTGCTGGGTGGCGAACCTAACCTTAGCCACATCTGAACAAACTCCATTTAGTAGTGGAAATTTGGATTCCACTACCCTGAGCCATACATCAGCATCAAGCGGATCATCTGCCCGAGTGAACAACGGCAGCTGCGTGCTCAGGAACTCCTGATAAGTGGCTGCTGCTCGGGGACGCTGATGGTGATCACCACCACCATAAGGCTTGGGTGGCGGCTGATGCTGAGCCAACTGTCGCAGAATCTCATTCTGCTGGGCCATCAACTCTTGCATGGTAGGAGGCGGTGGCGGTGGTGGAGGAATGCGTTCATTCTGTCCACGACGCGCTCTTCCTGCCATCTGAAAAATTAAGGATGCTCTCAATATCATACTTCTGATGTCAGGTTTCATATGCGGTGAAAGATTTGAAAGGGGTAAAACCAATATTTTCTTGCATAATTCATAAAAGATTCTACATGGCATAAAACTTTTTCTTCATAAATTAAAGCTGACATCATTCATCATCCATAACCCCAAAAGAGTTTGTTACGATTACATCAGTGAGCAAAAGACTCAACTTTGTCTAGCCTAGTACCCCAAGGGTGCAAAAGCTAAGCTAGCTTCGAGGAGTTCTACCGCCACACACTTCTAACTCTATCCCTGCAACCTCAATGGACAAACGAGGCAACGCTTGACTCGGGGGAAGGTGGTCTCCCTGAGCCAGCAGTGTCCAAGCTGGATGCAGGCTCCGGCTCCTCTCCTCCCTCGATGTCGACATCCTCGTTGGCCTCCATGTCCTAGATCTCCTGGTGGTGCATATCCAAAAGTTGGTTAGCTTCCGCAAGTTGCTGCTGAGTGTTGATTAGCTGATCCTCGAGAACCTCAATGGAGTTCTCCCTAGTTCCCACTAGCTCCTCAAGCTCCTGGATCTCGTTGGACATCTGTTCCACCTGCAGGTCCTTTTCCACCATCTCAGTGGATAGGTCTACCACCAGTTCCTCTCTATTATCTAAGGTGATCTTGGTAGCCTCCAACAATGCCATTAGCTGAGACATTGCCTCTCCTCGCATCACTTGCAGACGATACAGGGCATCCATGCATCGCACCGTCAAGTGAGCAGTCTGCCCTAGGTAAAGAGCCCATATATCCTTGGCGTGCTCCACTCGGTCTTTCCACATTGGGTCGTCCTCCTTTTCAGCGGGGAACAAGCCAATGGGATGAGTAGACAGCTCCAAGGGGTGAAAACCACAGAAGGTGGTCAGCCCGTGGAGAGCAATGGCCTCGATAGTATCCTCAGCCCGGTATCCGAAAGACTCAGAGTCCAACGAACGTCAGCCTGGATGTAAGGGATGAGGCTCCAGGGTCATCCTCACCCTACAGCGGGGCACCCAGTGCTTCTTGAATAGCTGCACCGTGTACTGGGGAGGCGTCGTGTAATCTGCTCCCTGAAGTACCTCCCACAAGATACGGGGAAAATCCTGTCGTGCAAGTCCGTCCGTGTGGGAATGTGCGTTCCCTTCGTCCGAGGATCCGTGAGAAGTCATCTGTGTACGGTTAAGCGTAAGTGAAAAAGAAAAAGAATTATAAAAGTAAAAAGGGGATCAAGGCTTGGCCTATTGAAGGTTACGATAAGGTCACTGAGTGTACTTAATCTTTTGTTATCATGTCTCATAGAATTTTAAAGCTCTTAACTAATTACCAAGTAGTTTGATTAAATGATGCATGCATGCTCATCCTAAACGACCTCACATCAACTTATAGGGAATAGGGAAAATTTTCCATTCCTTATAGTAGCCTATAGGGCTTACTCACTTAGCCACCTAGCTAGCCCTCCATTATCCTAAGGCTTCACGTCCTAGGTCTATCCTTATCGTCCTGGCGATCTATCCAACATTTGTTTCTAACAAGTTTTACTTTTGAAAAGGATGATATTTACAGTTTATTGATTCCTCTGTGGTGGTACGGGCTTCGATACCAGCTATAGCGGAACCGCCCGAATTATTCCAACTTAAGTGCCTAAGTCCCACCTTAGAGGCTAGACCACACTTAAATAGGAATAACACGTCAGTCCCTCGGATCTAGTCCGACGAGGCCACTAACAGGATCAAGTACCACGTACTCACTCGATGGTGAGGCACAGAGCAAATACAATAAAGCATAAAACCATACATTAAGGAGTATTAAATTTATTACATCATCATCGGAGTTTTACCAAAAGTAGTGATCATTGTTCGGAATGCAGCAGAATAAAACTAACGATAAATAAATGGAAGGATGGGGAAGCCTGTCCCATCACTCCTCATCCTCCTCCTCAGCCGAGGTAGGATCCCACTCGACTGTCCAACCTGGTGGCAAGATGGACGGCCAAGTCACTCCAGCAACCATGTACTCTAGAGAACCTGTAAAATTATGCCACAAGCAAGGCTGAGTATACTAATACTCAGCTAGACTTACCCGGTGTGAGGAGTCTACTCCTCTACCTCTAGACATGCAGCTGTTTGGCTGAGGGTTTGCTTGCCAAAAGCACTAGCTGAGTCTAAAAATCAAGTTTTAGCTTTTTTAAGTTTTAGTGTGACTCTCTTAAGACTAAATGTGTACCTATCTAATCATTCATGGTATCAAGCATTTAGCAATCAACAACTTTTGCCAAGTCATCACATTTCCACTTGTTACTTAAGGTAGCAGCATGCATCAAGCAGTCTCATTAGCTGCGAGAAGCAGACGATTCGAATCGAGTTTTTATCCATGTAAGGTAAACCTAAACAAACGACGTGGCGAGGCGCTCTGTCCCCACACATATCAACCGTCCCCATCGATTCCCCACCAGCAGATCAGGGCTCACCGCCTTGGCGTAGAATGCCTCACGGACCCCGTCTGCTGTCGTGTAGTGACCGCACTTGTACCCACCATAACCGGAATGGGAGACCACGTCTCAGGTCGCGTGAGGGGCAAAGTCTACTACCAGGTTCAATCAGGTACTAGGCTTACCGATTTACCATGTTTCTCGGCATGTGTTTAGTACGTTCAAACGCTTGACACACGATACCACACCTTAATCCTTATTCCAATTTCTGTCTCGTGGACAACCAATCCCCATGGATTGTTGTCCACAGACCATCATCATTATGATATGAAAATGGATACAACCAATTCCTGACCTCGCACGAGTGCTAGAAAAATCACTCGACTTCTACCGAGATCCCTAATTAGTAAAGCAGCTACTCGACCTAGCATACTAGTATCCATATCAAAAGGTATCCTGAGTCATGCAACTAAGGTTTCAAACAACTCCTACACTTAAGTGCACATCACAAACCTACAAACAATAAGTGTCGTAAAATAGCATAATAAGTAGGTTATGCATAAAACCGGGGCTTGCCTTCCAAAGCTGGGGCAGGCAGATCCTCGATAGCAGGCTCTGGTGCTAGATCCTGGGCTACCTCCTGAGCCACTCCTTGCTCCGGCACGAGGATGTATTCCCCATCGGTGAGATTACAGTCTATTGAATGCAAGGTATGAGATATATGCATAAAAATGATATGAACATTTTGTAAAGGTTATGCATAGTAAAACAATATTAAGTTTAGTGTTTCTCTAGGGTTTCTTTTTGGATATACTAAAGGGCTTGGTATTTTCATCTATTTCTCCCAAAGTTCCCCTTTCTCTATCTATTGCTTTTTATTAAGCAGTTTTGAACTATCAGGTTTAGTCAACATTTTCCAAAAATGTTATAAAAATTACAGTGGGTAAATATTAACATTTGTGGGTTCTCCTAAAAATTTGAGGTCGATATTAATTCAGATACTACAAGTGCAAAATTTACAAAAACAAGTGTAAAAGGGGATTTTACACTATAGCTATGATTTAAGTGAGGCCTCTGTACCAAATTTTATTTTTGTCCAGATTCATAGGTGATATTAGGCCTCTGTGTTAAAAATCACAGAAAAAGACCTACTGGATATTTAGTTGTGATTTTCTAAAGTTTAATGCCAAAAAGGTACTTATAGCTAACTTGTTATTTGAAAAATATCAAACAACAGAACTCATATTTTTCCTATGTTCATAATAACAAAATATTAGTTATCCCAAGGCTGGGGGTGGTTTCTCCTTAAAATTATTTTTCTATGATTTTCCTAAGTTTTCATTGATTTCCTAAAATAAAAGGAAAGGCATTTCTTTTGCACTAACATAGGGTCTAATAAAATTTTCCACTGAACTATATTAAATAAGTGAGCTAACAAAAATGTGTCTGCTCCCTGGTTCTTATTTTAAACTCCATGTTCTATTTTCTTTAACTTTGAGCTAAAATGATTTTAAATGGTAAAACCTACCTTAATTTGGTGTACTGAGGGGTTTACTATTTTTTAACAGATTAGGGAGTGATTAAGTACTTCTCTGATTTTTCTTAACCTCAGTCTAACAGTGTAACTATTTTTTCCTCTTTTATTTAGCTTTTGGCCACAACACTATTTAATTCCAAACTTTAAATTCTTCTGCAATACTAAGGGGTTTTTTTTATTTTTCCTAAGTAGTTCACATTATTTAGAATCTGGCAAAATTGCTTTGACTAAATTTGGTTGAATAAAACTGAAGTTATGAATTTTACAAGCTCTGTTTGTATTTAAATTAGAAATGTTAAAAAGGTTTTCTGTAAAACCAATTTACACCGAGGACCCTGGGCTTTTCCTAAACTAATCCTTCAACTTATACCCCTGCACAACTATTCATCTGAATCTTTGACAATTCAAAACCCGCTGACTTCTATTCCTTCTTCCCTGAGATCCCTCCCCCTTTTGAACAGTACCCGATAAAGAAAAAAGGGCAGCGCGGCTTATTGGCGGCGAGGGAGGTCTGGCGAAGAACGGGGTTGGCTTCGGGAGGTCCTTGCGGTCACTACGAGGTACGACTCGACGACGGTGATGGCCGGAATCGGCCGGTCCACGTGCGCAGGCGGGCGAGCTCGTCGGCGGTGAGTGCTCCGGCCTATCCATGGCAACATAGGTCAATCCAAGGGCACGGGGAGCTTCACGGGGTGCCAATGAGTCGATCCGTGCAAGGAATCGAAGAATAACTCACCGTGGAGCTCGGTCTACGTTCGCCGGCGGTCGGGTGAAGTCTGGTGACCTTGATCCGGCGTCTTCGGCGAGGCAGAGCTTGATTCCTCGCTCTGGGAGCTTCACCGAGGCACGTAGAGTCTCTCTCGAGGGTTGGCAGGGCTGGGAATGGCTCTGCTGGCCGGTCTACGGTGGTGGGTGCTCGGGCGGCCGCTGGCACGCCGTTTGCAGGGCAAACTCCGGCGATCTCGTGCTCCGGTGAGGTCGAGAGCGCGCGGGGGCGTACGGCTGAAGCCTTGGCTGGCTTTATAGGCGCGGGCGCGGGTAGGGGACATGGGCGTGGCTTGGCGCGGCGCGGGGCGTGCGGGTTCGGGCGCTCGGCGTGCTCTGGCGTGTTCAGGGCGCGTCGAACACGTGGAGGTGTTCTTCTACCCATGTTCAAAAGCTTGCTGAGATCGCAAACGTGCGAATCTTGGCAAAAATCCGGCGTAGACCTCTTCCTGGCACCTATGGCTATCTCTTGTATGTGAGTTCCAAGGGGAGATAAGCCCTAGCTCAGAAGATTTGTGGATGCCAAATCTGGCTTGTCCCACTGTCCACCTCGCGACAAAAGTGATGCCAAATCATGTCAAACGAATTTGACTCAGGTTCAAACTTTTCCAGTGGGTGCCTTAGGTGGTTTGGCACCTTTTTGGTATTCAGACCAAGTGGTTTTGGCGCCATTTACTAAGTGAACACGTCTGATCTTTAGATTAGGGTTAAATTTTGACTTAGAAAAGATTAGAGAGCTCTAGTGCGCTCTCTACTTAAGGGGTGGTTTTGGGGTCTTTGAGGGGCCTTTTTGCAATGTTTCCCCTCTGCGTTTTGTAGATTATAATGTTACTTAAACTTTGGTTAAGGGTAAACTCATGATTTGCACATTTGTTTAACCTTTCCCTTAAACCAGGGTTTTGGGAGTTAAGGCTCAAGAGGGGTCTAGGGTTTAATTCTCTCTTGCCCAAGGTGATAATTGCATAAGTGCTTGGGTAATGCTTTTCTCATTAACATTCTTAGTTAATCCAAGGGTTTCCAAGGTTTTGGGGCTCCCTCTCCTCCACTTAACACATGTGATAACAAGTCAGGGGTACAAGTAGGGCCTTGGTAACACCTGGGGTGTTACAACCCTCCCCCTTAAAGGAATCTTGTCCTGAGATTTTGGGTAGGGATCCTTCTGTGGGGTACCAAGAATGTGTGCTTGGGTGTTGTAGATCCTTTTGTCCAAGTCGTTTTAGTTAACTGGTCTTCGAATGTCATTCTCTTTGCAACTTCAGAAGGAAGTCCTTTTAAAGTTATTTTCAAAGCTTACTATACCTTTAACATCTAAGTTTTTCTTATATTTAGATTCAAAGGGCAGGTGGGGGTGGGGTTTTTGGATTACGTACCGACTCCTTTGGGCAGAAAGTCGGGGAAGCGAGAACGTAGAAAATCCTCAGTCTCCCACGTAGCCTCTTCTACTGAATGGTGACTCCACTGAAACTTATACATCCTGATCGACCTTGCCCGCGTTGATCTCTCCTTTTGATCCAATACCTTGACGGGGTGCTCTTGATAGGACAAGTCTGGTTCTATCTCCAATTCTGGTTCAGGTAGCACTTCTGCGGGTAAGCGAACACACTTTCGCAGCTGAGATACGTGGAACACATCATGAACTGCTGACATATGGGGTGGCAACTTCAATTGATATGCTACAGGTCCACAAGTCTCCTTGATCTCATAGGGCCCAATGTAGCGAGGAGCTAACTTGCCCTTGATTCCAAACCTCTGAACACCTTTGGTGGGTGACACCTTAAGATAAACATGATCTCCCACTTCAAACTGTAGAGGCTTCCTCCTCTTGTCATGATAGCTCTTTTGCCTGGCCTGAGCAGCCTCTAAGTTCCTCTTAATGATTCTGACTTTCTCCTCTGCTTCTAGTACCAAGTCAGGTCCAAATATTTCCCTCTCTCCAGCTTGTGCCTAATTTACCGGTGTCCTACACCTTCTCCCATACAAGGCTTCAAAAGGTGCCATCTTTAAACTGGACTGGTAGCTGTTATTATAAGAGAACTCTGCCAATGAAAGACACTTGTCCCAATCCTTCCCATAGTGTAGCACACATGGCCTCAACATGTCTTCCAAAATCTGATTCACCCTTTTTGTCTGACCATCTGTTTGAGGGTGGTATGCTGAGCTTCTTATTAAATGGGTCCCAAGTGATTCTTGCAATTGCTCCCAGAAACGTGCTACAAATGGTGCTCCTCTGTCAGACACAATAGTCCTTGGTATTCCATGCAGACGAACTATCTGGTCAATATAAATTTCTGCATACTTTTCTGTCCGGTGGGTGGTATGTACTGGCAAGAAATGCGCTGTTTTGGTCAATCTATCCACAATGACCCAAATAGAATCGTGGTGCCGGGAGGTATTGGGCAGTCCTACAATAAAATCGATGCAAATATCCTCCCATTTCCAAGATGGTATGGGAAGGGGCTGTAAGGTGCCTGCCACCTTCAAATGACTGGCCTTGACTCTTTGGCAAGTGTCGCGCTCCGATATATACTTAGCAATTTCCCTTTTCATTCTGGTCCACCAGTACAAAGATCTAAGATCATGATACATCTTGTTACTGCCGGGGTGCATAGAGAATTTGGAAAGGTGGGCTTCATCCAATATTTTCTTTTTAAGCTCGGGGTTCTTGGGAACAACCAATCAGTCTCCAAACCATAGAATTCCTTTGCTGTCCTGACGGAAGCATTTGTATTTGTCCACACTTTGTTCGATCATTTCCTTAATGACTTGAACACCCTTGTCACCAATCTGTGCCATGACTATTTGCTCATGTAAGGTGGGCTCCACTGAAATATAACTCAAAGCACCGGAGGGAACAACTTCTATGTTCAGCTTGCACAACTCATCACACAGGGTGGTGATTTTTGCATCCATACTCACACAGTTACACTGTGCCTTCCGACTTAAGGCATCTGCCACAACATTGGCCTTGCCATGATGGTAATGCACCTCCAAATCGTAGTCCTTGATTAATTCCAACCATCTTATCTGCCTCATATTAAGATCAGCCTGAGTGAAAATATATTTGAGACTCTTGTGATCAGTATAGATATTACAATGAGCTCCCATCAAGTAATGTCTCCATACTTTAGAGCATGAACTACGACTGCTAACTCCAGATCATGAGTGGGGTAGTTCTGCTCGTGAGGCCTGAGTGCTCGGGAGGCATAAGCAATGACTCTGTTGTCTTGCATCAGGACACATCCCAATCCAGTACCTGAAGCATCGCAATAAACCTCAAAATATTTGGTGTTGTTAGGCTAAGCTAGCACGAGTGCTGTTGTCAAATGTTGCCTAAGTGTATGAAAGGCATCCTCACATTTCTGGCACCATTCATACTTGACTCCTTTCTTGAACAATTCAGTCATTGGCTTGGCAATCCTGGAGAAATCCGGAATAAATCGTCGATAATACCCTGCCAATCCCAGTAAACTACGGATCTGCCATACTGTGGTAGGAGGTTTCCAATCCATCACTTCTTGTACTTTTTCAGGATCAACTGATACCCCATCCTGAGAGATGGTGTGACCCAAAAATTTTATCTCCTTCAACCAGAAATCACATTTGGACAGCTTAGCATATAGACGATGATCGCGCAGTAGCTGAAGTACGATGTGTAGATGCTCAGCATGTTCAGCTTCATTTTTGGAATAAACCAGAATGTCATCAATAAAGACCACCACAAACTTGTCTAGCTCTGGCATAAATACTGAGTTCAACAAATACATGAAATATGCCTGGGCATTGGTCAGCCCGAAAGACATCACCAAGTACTCATAAAGCCCATATCGGGTAGAGAAGGCCGTCTTTGGAATATCACTGGTCCGGACCTTGATCTGATGGTAGCCAGAACGAAGGTCTATCTTTGAAAATACCTGGGATCCCACCAACTGATCAAACAATACATCAATGCGGGGCAATGGATACTTATTCTTGATGGTCACCACATTGAGAGGGCGGTAGTCAACACACAACCTCAAACTCTCATCTTTCTTCTTCACAAATAAGCGGGACATCCCCATGGAGAAGTACTTGGGAGAATAAACCCCTTGTCCAACAATTCTTGCAACTGTTTTTTCAACTCCGCCAATTCTGCTGGAGGCATCCTATAAGGTCTCTTGGATATAGGGGCAGTTCCGGGTTGTAATTCAATCGCGAACTCTATGTCTCTGTCGAGTGGCATCCCTGGCAATTCATCCGGAAAAACATCTGGGTAGTCACAGACCACTGGGATCCTCTCAACAGGTGACTCCATCATAGCGAAGGCACAGGAACGGGTACATCCCTGGTCGGGTAGGTACAGAGTGATCTCTCCATCCAGTGGGGAGTGGATCTCTATGGCCCTGGTTGCGACATCGATTACCGCATGGTGTCGCGATAACCAATTAGTCCCCAGGATGATATCCACACTATCCAATCCCATGATCAGGAGAGTGGTTTTAAATATGAAGCTACTCAACCTGATTGGTACGTGTCTATTGATCTGATAGGTGGCAACCCTGCCTCCGGGTGTAGAAATTGTAATACCCCCATTTGTGTGGTGAAAAGGTAACTGGCACTTGGCACTAAATTTGGTACTGATAAAACTGTGTGATGCACCAGAATAAAAAAGAATGATTGTAGGATAATTCAAAACTGAAAAGATACTAGTCAAGACGGGTGCTCCCTCTGGAATATCAACCATGGTGGTGAAGTTCAGCCTGCCTTGCCTCACTTGCACCTTCTGCCTCTTGCCTAGGTTCTGATTGGAATTTTGTCCCTGCCTCTGCTGATTTCTGGGGCAATTTTTGGCATAGTGTCCAGTGTTACCACAAGTGGAACACCTGTTGTCATTGGCCTGATGGTACTGCTGCTGTGGCTGATTGTTGTTCCTCTGCACTGGGAGCTGAGAGCGGTTGGGTGCCTGCTGCTGTGGTCGGATCACCCAACGTCCTTGCTGCTGCTGAGGTCCCCTGTTCTGAGTGTCAGATACAATCCTGAAGCGCTGAGGCTGAGCTAAAGGTCCTACCACAGGGGTCTTCCTCTTCTTTTCTGCCTGACGGGTTGTGATGCAGTCCTCCTGGGAAATGGCCATGTTGACTAACTCATTGTAACTGTTGGCCCTGACGGTGTTGAGACGGTCACGGAGCTTAGTGCTGAGCCCCCTTCTGAACCTGTCCCTCTTCTTCTCATAAGTGTATGCATGATATCCGGCATACTGACACAGGTCATTGAAGGCCTGAGCGTACTGCAACACAGTGCAATTTCCCTGAGTAAGTGCTAGAAACTCATTAAGCTTGCGATCCATAATGCCTGCCGGTATGTGATGCCTTCTGAATGCTGCCTTGAACTCTCTCCATTCCACCACATGGTCAATTGGCTGCATAGCGAGAAAGTGGTCCCACCATGTCCGCGCGGGTCCGCGAAGCTGCTAGGTGGCGAACCTAACCTTAGCCACATCTGAACAAACTCCATTTAGTAGTGGAAATTTGGATTCCACTACCCTGAGCCATACATCAGCATCAAGCGGATCATCTGCCCGAGTGAACAACGGCAGCTGCGTGCTGAGGAACTCCTGATAAGTGGCTGCGTGCTGAGGAACTCCTGGGACGCTGATGGTGATCACCACCACCATAAGGCTTGGGTGGCGGCTGATGCTGAGCCAGCTGTCGCAGAATCTCATTCTGCTGGGCCATCAACTCTTGCATGGTAGGAGGCGGTGGCGGTGGTGGAGGAATGCGTTCATTCTGTCCACGACGCGCTCTTCCTGCCATCTGAAAAATTAAGGATGCTCTCAATATCATACTTCTGATGTCAGGTTTCATATGCGGTGAAAGATTTGAAAGGGGTAAAACCAATATTTTCTTGCATAATTCATAAAAGATTCTACATGGCATAAAACGTTTTCTTCATAAATTAAAGCTGACATCATTCATCATCCATAACCCCAAAAGAGTTTGTTACGATTACATCAGTGAGCAAAAGACTCAACTTTGTCTAGCCTAGTACCCCAAGGGTGCAAAAGCTAAGCTAGCTTCGAGGAGTTCTACCGCCACACACTTCTAACTCTATCCCTGCAACCTCAATGGACAAACGAGGCAACACTTGACTCGGGGGAAGGTGGTCTCCCTGAGCCAGTAGTGTCCAAGCTGGATGCAGGCTCCGGCTCCTCTCCTCCCTCGATGTCGACATCCTCGTTGGCCTCCATGTCCTGGATCTCCTGGTGGTGCATATCCAAAAGTTGGTTAGCTTCCGCAAGTTGCTGCTGAGTGTTGATTAGCTGATCCTCGAGAACCTCAATGGAGTTCTCCCTAGTTCCCACTAGCTCCTCAAGCTCCTGGATCTCGTTGGACATCTGTTCCACCTGCAGGTCCTTTTCCACCATCTCAGTGGATAGGTCTACCACCAGTTCCTCTCTATTATCTAAGGTGATCTTGGTAGCCTCCAACAATGCCATTTGCTGAGACATTGTCTCTCCTCGCATCACTTGCAGACGATACAGGGCATCCATGCATAGCACCGTCAAGTGAGCAGTCTGCCCTAGGTAAAGAGCCCATATATCCTTGGCATGCTCCACTCGGTCTTTCCACATTGGGTCGTCCTCCTTTTCAGCGGGGAACAAGCCAATGGGATGAGTAGACAGCTCCAAGGGGTGAAAACCACAGAAGGTGGTCAGCCCATGGAGAGCAATGGCCTCGATAGTATCCTCAGCCCGGTATCCGAAAGACTCGGAGTCCAACGAACGCCAGCCTGGATGTAAGGGATGAGGCTCCAGGGTCATCCTCACCCTACAGCGGGGCACCCAGTGCTTCTTGAACAGCTGCACCGTGTACTGGGGAGGCGTCGTGTAATCTGCTCCCTAAAGTACCTCCCACAAGATACGGGGAAAATCCTCTCGTGCAAGTCCGTCCGTGTGGGAATGTGCGTTCCCTTCGTCCGAGGATCCGTGAGAAGTCATCTGTGTACGGTTAAGAGTAAGTGAAAAAGAAAAAGAATTATAAAAGTAAAAAGGGGATCAAGGCTTGGCCTATTGAAGGTTACGATAAGGTCACTGAGTGTACTTAATCTTTTGTTGTCATGTCTCATAGCATTTTAAAGCTCTTAACTAATTACCAAGTAGTTTGATTAAATGATGCATGCATGCTCGTCCTAAACGACCTCACATCAACTTATAGGGAATAGGGAAAAATTTCCATTCCTTATAGTAACCTATAGGGCTTACTCACTTAGCCACCTAGCTAGCCCTCCATTATCCTAAGGCTTCACGTCCTAGGTCTATCCTTATCGTCCTGGCGATCTATCCAACATTTTTTTCTAACAAGTTTTACTTTTGAAAAGGATGGTATTTACAGTTTATTGATTCCTCTGTGGTGGTACGAGCTCCGATACCAGCTATGGCGGAACCGCCCGAATTATTCCAACTTAAGTGCCTAAGTCCCACCTTAGAGGCTAGACCACACTTAAATAGGAATAACACGTCAGTCCCTCAGATCTAGTCCGACGAGGCCACTAACAGGATCAAGTACCACATACTCACTCGATGGTGAGGCACAGAGCAAATACAATAAAGCATAAAACCATACATTAAGGAGTATTAAATTTATTACAACATCATCGGAGTTTTACCAAAAGTAGTGATCATTGTTCGGAATGCAGCGGAATAAAACTAACGATAAATAAATGGAAGGATGGGGAAGCCTGTCCCATCACTCCTCATGCTCCTCCTCAGCCGAGGTAGGATCCCACTGGACTGTCCAACCTGGTGGCAAGATGGACGGCCAAGTCACTCCAGCAACCATGTCCTCTAGAGAACCTGTAAAATTATGCCACAAGCAAGGCTGAGTATACTAATACTCAGCTAGACTTACCCGATGTGAAGAGTCTACTCCTCTACCTCTAGACATGCAGCTGTTTGGTTGAGGGTTTGCTTGCCAAAAGCACTAGCTGAGTCTAAAAATCAAGTTTTAGCTTTTTTAAGTTTTAGTGTGACTCTCTTAAGACTAAATGTGTACCTATCTAATCATTCATGGTATCAAGCATTTAGCAATCAACAACTTTTGCCAAGTCATCACATTTCCACTTGTTACTCAATGTAGCAGCATGGATCAAGCAGTCTCATTAGCTGCGAGAAGCAGACGATTCGAATCGAGTTTTTATCGTTGCAAGGTAAATCTAAACACACGACGTGGCGAGGCGCTCCGTCCCCACACATATCAACCGTCCCCATCGATTCCCCGCCAGCAGATTAGTGCTCACCGCCTTGGTGTAGAATGCCTCACTGACCCCGACTACCGTCGTGTAGTGACCGCACTTGTACCCACCATAACCAGAATGGGAGACCACGTCTCAGGTCACGTGAGGGGCAAAGTCTACTGCCAGGTTCAATCAGGTACTAGGCTTACCGATTTACCATATTGCTCGGCATGTGTTTAGTACGTTCAAACGCTTGACACACGGTCCCACACCTTAATCCTTATTCCAATTTCCGTCTCGTAGACAACCAATCCCCATGGATTGTTGTCCACAGACCATCATCATTATGATATGAAAATGGATACAACCAATTCCTGACCTCGCACGAGTGCTAGAAAAATCACTCGACTTCTACCGAGATCACTAATTAGTAAAGCAGCTACTCGACCTAGCATACTAGTATCCATATCAAAAGTTATCCTGAGTCATGCAACTAAGGTTTCAAACAACTCCTACACTTAAGTGCACATTACAAACCTACAAACAATAAGTGTCGTAAAATAGCATAATAAGTAGGTTATGCATAAAACCAGGGCTTGCCTTCCAAAGCTGGGGCAGGCAGATCCTCGATAGCAGGCTCTGGTGCTGGATCCTGGGCTACCTCCTGAGCCACTCCTTGCTCCGGCACGAGGATGTATTCCCCGTCAGCGAGATTACAGTCTATTGAATGCAAGGTATGAGATATATGCATAAAAATGATATGAACATTTTGTAAAGGTTATGCATAGTAAAACAGTATTAAGTTTAGTGTTTCTCTAGGGTGTCTTTTTGGATATACTAAAGGGCTTGGTATTTTCATCTATTTCTCCAAAGTTCCCCTTTCTCTTTCTATTGCTTCTTATTAAGCAGTTTTGAACTATCATGTTTAGTCAACATTTTCCAAAAATGTTATAAAAATTACAGTGGGTAAATATTAACATTTGTGGGTTCTCCTAAAAATTTGAGGTGGATATTAATTCAGATACTACTTGTGAAAAATTTACAAAAACAAGTGTAAAAGGGCATTTTACACTATAGCTATGATTTAAGTGAGGTCTATGTACCAAATTTTATTTTTGTCCAGATTCATAGGTGATATTAGACATCTGTGTTAAAATCACAGAAAAAGACCTACTGGATATTTAGTTGTGATTTTCTAAAGTTTAATGCCAAAAAGGTACTTATAGCTAACTTGTTATTTGAAAAATATCAAACAACAGAACTCATATTTTTCCTATGTTCATAATAACAAAATATTAGTTATCCCAAGGCTGGGGGTGGTTTCTCCTCAGGATTATTTTTCTATGATTTTCCTAAAATAAATGGAAAAGCATTACTTTTGCACTAACAGAGGGTCTAATAAAATTTTCCAGTGAACTATATTAAATAAGTGAGCTAACAAAAATGTGGTTGCTCCCTGGTTCTTATTTTAAACTCCCTGTTCTATTTTCTTTAACTTTGAGCTAAAATGATTTTAAATGGTAAAACCTACCTTAATTTGGTGTACTGAGGGGTTTACTATTTTTAAACAGATTAGGGAGTGATTAAGTACTTCTCTGATTTTTCTTAACCCCAGTCTAACAGTGTAACTATTTTTTCCTCTTTTACAATTACGAGACCATGCTTACTTCCCCCGATGCTAAGGTAGGCAACGGGTCCGAAGAGGTCCATGTGAAGAAGCTCCAGTGGTCTTGATGTTGTCATCCACATTCTTGCTGTGATGAGTGATTCCCACCTGTTTCCCTGCCTGACAAGCTACACAAGGTCCATCTTTCTCGAAACAAACACTGGTTAGTCCTAACACATGTTCTCCCTTTAGAAGTTTATGAAGGTTCTTCATTCCAACATGTGCTAGACGGTGATGCCACAGCCAGCCCATACTAGTCTTAGCTATTAAGCATGCATCTAGATCGGCCTCCTTGTAGCATCCCAAAAATTCAAATCCTGAAATTTTCTCAAACTCCCTCTAAATTCAAAATGAATTTCAAATTTCATTTCAAAATGTTTGTTTGCGAGTTGATATCAGCAAATAAAATATAGTGGTCTATATATTCTCTCTAAAATCCTCCTCAAATATCCTACAAATATTTCCCCAGTGATCACCCTCAATTTGTTTCCAGAAATATCGCCCAGATATTTCCCGAGTAATCCCCTTCAAGTTCTTTCCAGAAATACTGTCCAAATATTCCACCGATATATCTCCAGGTATTTTCCTCTTGAGAAATACCTTCAGAATCATTTTCAAGTCCCAACAAATATTTTCTTCATAACTTTCCTCATGCTCATACGTATACGTATGCCTCCAGTGTCATACGGTGAGCTCTACAAGCTAATTACACTTATATAAGACAAATACATGCTAATCTCCCACTAATCCTCTCATCCTCCCACTAATCCTCTCATCCCTCCCCCTAATCCCCCTACCATGGCTATAAATAGAGGGGCAAGGGCCTCCTCTCATCCCACCCCAAGCCATTTCATGGCAACTCTCTCCCCCCCCACACACACCCACTCCATGTTCCACACAAGCACACACTAGCACAAGGATCGTTCGATCGTTCTTCGATCGTTCGTCCCCTGTTCTTAGTTTGTTCGTTCGTTCGTCCGATCGTTCGATCGTTCGTCCGATCGTTCATGGTTCGTTCGTCCGTTCGTCCGATCGTTCGATCGATCGTTCGTCCGTTCGTTCGTCCAAATAATCTTTTTCCTACCGTTATGCTGCCGAAATTCCGATCATTCGTTCATTCGTTCATTCGATCGTTCATCGTTCGTTCATAGTCTCTATTCATCGTTCATCGTTCGTTCATAGTCCCTATTCATCGTTCTTCCTGATAATTGTTGTCCTGCCGTTATGCTGCCGAAATTCCGATCGTTCGTTCGTCCGATCATTCGATCGTTCGTCCGTCCGTTCATCCAAATAATCTTTTTCCTGCCGTTATGCTGCCGAAATTCCGATCGTTCGTTCGTTCGATCATTCGATCGTTCATCGTTCATTCATAGTTCCTATTCATCGTTCATCGTTCGTTCATAGTCCCTATTCATCGTTCTTCCAGATAATCTTTGTCCTGCCGTTATGCTGCCGAAATTCCGATCGTTCGTTCGTCCGATCATTTGATCGTTCGTTCGTTCGTTCATAGTTCCTATTCATCGTTCATCGTTCGTTCATAGTTCCTATTCATCGTTCATCGTTCGTTCATACGACTATTCACTATCACTATTCACCATTACTATTCACCGTACTATTCACATACACTATTCATCATCGTTACTATTTACCATTACTATTCATCATCGTTACTATTCATCGATGATATCTATAATTACTTTTCCGTCGCCACTATTCATCGTTACTAATCATCGTTACTATTCATCGGTCATCTAGTTATCCCAAATTTCAACTACTCATCCATCATGTTGTCCAGTCCACCTAAGACCAGCCAGACCCATGTTCCAGTCATACGAACTCCGGTGACTGTGATTTTCCTTCCAGTAGGAACTTCCCATCTGGTCACCCATCCCAGGTTTCTCCAAGTTGAGCATGCTTGACTTTGAGATTCCTTCGAACCAGGCTTCCAAACTTAGATTCCAATAATTCTTGTTTCTAAATTCTTATCAAACTACTCCCTATCCAACCATGTCATCCCTTAAGCCTGGTCCATATTCCAGAAAACTCCCAAAATACTCTTGTCCCATATTCTGCCTATAACTCTCCTGTTCATACTAAGTCAGACGATTCATTCGTCACTATTCTCACCAACAGTGAACTTCACTGTGCTACACCACATACACCCAGCTATAAATACACCAGCTACCCTCTCCCTCTCCACACACACTCAACACCCTCAGCCAAGGCAAACACCCCACCCACTCAGTTACTCCGCTCTACCGGCTACACGCATAGTGTCACTTCGTCTCCAGTCCACCCTCCTGGTAAGCACCTCCGCTCCACCACCAATAATATCACAACACCACATGACACAGATTCTGCTCAAGACTCTACCCATCCATATATCGCCATTTTGACCACTATACTAAATATTTGTTGGTATACTTGCTGGTTTGTATGATTGCTTGTTCATGTTGCATAGTTATCGGAGCGTTCCTGCCGTCTCGTGGAGGCCAGATCTGCAAGTCTACGCCAGGCGGTGGAGCTAGAAGCCAGTTCCGCGAGCTCCCCTTCCCCCTTCGCCGAATAAGCACGACAAGCTCACTGGATCCCTTTGATGCATATATTACCTATGTTTTGCAACCACAACCCTCAGCCTATTATTTTATGCATGATATGATTTTAAGACAAGTTATTATGGCCACCCAGCCGCTTGCCGCAATCAATCCCTGATATATTTGTTACAAATGATTTGAGGAAAGGTGTGAGTTTTCAGAAGAAAATGCTTTTCAAAATGTGTATGATGAAGGGTTTTCACCCTTATCACCTTTGAGTAGGGATGATCAGGGACTCCCTGGTTTAGGGGAGGGCCTAAGGTGATGGCTCAGCTGGTTTAGGCGTGAGCAGAAGGATTGTCCCCTCATATAAGGACCGGTTTGTTATCCTTCACTACCTGTACTCATGATAAGTACAACCACTCGAGACTGTGTGGGCAGTCACTCAATCTGAACTCGTACAGTCCAACCCCAGGGTTATGAAGGCTGGGGAGCACCGGGAGGACAAGGAGGGGGAATGTTTTGTCCAGTTTGGACATGGCGGTGGCCTGACTCCTTCCGGTATAACCGTTAAGGTTGGGACGTGCGAGGAAAGAAAGAGATTTGGATTCGGGTCTCACTAGCTATGAGATCGCAGAGCCGGACTAGTGGGTAAAGTGTACACCTCTGCGCAGAGTTGAAAACCTATTCGAATAGTCTGTGTCCACAGGAATGGACGAGTCTGGTATGGTATGGCAATTAATGTTTTGTTTTCCAAATAAAGAGATGCTTTTGAAAAGTGGTTTTTAAAAGGTCTGGCTGTTGAACCATGAGCTATGGTGGACGGGAAGTCCAGTAGCTGTTTTTGGAAATGAAAACCAGCGGGAAACTGCTGAGATACCTGGATGGTTTAGTCCAGGGGATTTTGTTATAATACTGAAAAACTTCCTGCTCCTTTTGGAGAGGATGCGCTTTGCAAAAATACAAAATGTTTTTCAAAACAACTCTGCATAAAATATTGCTGTTTCTGCAAAATATCCTGAGCTCCACATATTCCATGAATTATATCTGATTTCCCCATTTCGCGGGTGAAGGTGGGCTGCTGAGTACGTTTGTACTCACCCTTGCTTATTTGTTGTTTTTCAGAAAAAGGAGATCGGGTAAGAGTTACGACTGTTCCCAACCTTGCCTGTGGCTGTTGGACCGCTAATTTGCTTCGCTGCGTATATCGGGCTGCTTCAGCCCCACTCTGATGATATGTCCTGAGTTGTGGACCAACTCTTAAAGTTGATCGCCACCTTTATAGGTTTGTCTCGTTTAAGCAGATCTGGAATCATCTGATGTATAAATGTGTTTACTAGCCTCCTAGGACTAGTAATTGTATCACATTTGAGTCCCAGAGGATTGGGACGCTTCAGGTGGTATCAGAGCTGTTAGGTTGGCCGCAGGACGTAACACTTAGCCTGATCAAAAGTTTTTGAGTCAAAACTATTTTCTTAAAAAAATTCTTGCTCTCATCCCTTCATTTCAAAAATGTTTTCCCCTTTCCTTCTCTCAGAAGTCACATGGAGGTTCGTTGCCAAACCAACTTTTGCCAGAATGAAGATGGTTTCCCCAAGTTGCTGAGAGCATGCACAGTTTGCCTCGGAATCAGGAGCCAGCCAGAGTATGATGGTCGTGAATTCGTCGAGCATGTCACAGAGAAGTGTGTCATGATTGTATACATTGGATCCAGTCCACACCATGTGGAATGGAGTGTCACTGCTGCTGGGCACAGATTCAGAGACACCTACCAAGTCGTCGCTCGCAAGGCATTGAGGGCCCTGTGTCAGATCTATGAAGAAGAAGTGGCCGACACCCCGCTCAGATTCTTTCCGCCCTTTCAGAGAGACCGTCCCGCTTGGATGGCCAGGATGCGTGCATTGGAAGAGCAGCAGCTACTTGAGGACGACCCCATAGTCGTGTACCTCACTGCATACCTGCTCACCCTGGATGCGCAGTATGATTTCTTGGCTCGGCACCACCGTCAGATGATTGCCCGAGCAGAAGATGCAGAGAAGCGCAACCGTCAACTCCATGTGGATCTCACCACAGCTCAAGCCCGTGTAGCTGCCTTGGAAAGTCGTGAAGTCATTGCTGTGGAAGCCCTGAAGCAAGCCAAGGATGAGCACGTCCAGAAGTTGATGGAGGCCTACTTGGTAACCCATAACCAACATAGAGCCCTGCGGATCCAAGAGCCCGCTTCATCCAACCCTGTTCAACCCATCAGAGCTGAAGACCCCCATATTCTTGAAGGTCACCCGGTCTCTACCAGAGGAGAAAAGAAGGCTTGGGAACTCCCGAAAGGAGTCATAGTCTTGGAAGGAATTCCAGTCTTCCCTCAGGCTATGGATAAGCAAGAGCACCCTGAATCCTCCCAAGATCCCCCACCGGAGTTGTTTGAGCCCCTCACCATGAACAAGATTCTAGCACCGTCCCGTGAGGTCAAGGAAGAAGCTGCAAGCACCCCGCCAGCACCGCCGCCCTCAGAGGAGCTACAAGAGCCAGTCCCGCTTGAGAAGAGTTCGACCCTGTCCTGCCATCTCAGTCGCCGCCAGAAGAAGTCATCAACATCAGCTCCCTGTTGACCCATCCAGGAGATGTCTCAGATTGAAGTTGTGTGCAAGCCTTGCCACAAGAGAAGCTGTCTGGTCTGAAGTTAGTATGCCCAGTCCTCTGCATGCATTGGGTAGTGAAGTTTTTCTTCACTTTGGCTAGAGCCTTGCATGTATGAGAGGTAATCGTGTAGACTCGTGTTTTGAAAAACTCTATTTGTGTGGCCCCCTAGGGCATTTCAAAATGAATTTCGCTTGATGTTTTCCCCCTTTTGAGTGCATATGTGATGCTTTAACGTTAGTGCTCATAAGTTGCATTTAGCATAGTTCTCAATTCAGGAGCCAAGCAATAGTAGTTATGCTTAGCCCCCGAATCTGAGTAGTTCGTGCTTTGGAAAAACTCTATTCTTCCCCTATTCAAAATATTTGATTTGTTTGTGCTTATCATTGCTGAACTTATGTGTTTTCTTTCTTTTTAAGAAAGGTTTTCTCTAAAAACATACATCACAAATTAGATCCAATCCCCACCTTATGCTTCCATTCTCATCTTAACCCATCTCAAGAGAAAAGCACCTTACCCAAGAAGATACCGAGAAGCTTACCCTTGAGGCCTGGAATAAGCTACAGAAGGAACCTGTCCAGCTGCTCAGTCAAAAGGACCGACCGTGAGAATCAAAGCACTGCCCCTGAGTCAAAGCAAACAGGAAAAGAGGACAGAAGGAGTTATTACCATACAGAGAGGCAAAGATTCTTGGAACCAGAGACCACAAACATCATGGTCATTGACCCCACCACTCACCTGTGCCCCTCGCATGCGTGCCCGCCTCCATGCGCACTACCACCGCCCCACGCCCCCTTTGCAGCGCACTACCACCGCCCCACGCCCCCTTTACAGCGCACTACCGCCGCCCACCCCCCCTTTGCAGCGCACCCACCGCCATCGTCGCCGGCAACAGACCCCCCTTCCCCTTGTCGCACCTGCTGCCTCGTGTCACCTGCTCCATCACTACCACTCCACACCCCCCGAGCACCCCCGCTCGCCTATAAACCCCCCTCACCAGCTCTCTCAACTCCCATCTCGCTCAAAGCAAAGCACACTCCAGATAAATCCCCTCTGCCAAATCGCAAGCAACTCCATTTTTCCACTCCCTCGCCCCTAAGATCACAATGCTTGGTGATTCTTGGGTTGAAGACTGTTGTACATGGTTCATAGTCTTCGGTTTCATCCTCTGTATGATGGTAATACTCTTTGATAGAATCCTCCAGTGGGAAGAGCAAAGAGAAAGAAAGGGTCAGTGAAAAGAAGATAGCGAAGAGAAGATGAGAAGAAGGTGCTCCCAAAATCAACCCTGTGTCAGTCATCACTCCGCAGCCTGGTCAAGCAGCAACAACAGCAGAAGGACCCATGACACCCTTGTTATGTGGTACTTCAAGGAGTTCAAATCCCCAAGATTCAAAAGTCCTACCCTCATTCTTTTTAAGTGGGGTAGTGTTCCAGTAAAGGTTCCTGCCATGGAGAAAAAGAAGAAGGCCTGAAGCAAGCTTGTCGAGGACCAGATCATCAAAGCATATAAGTTTCTGGATGAGAAGTGGTCACCCAAGTTCCATTGATGAAGCATCAAAAGACCAATCAAGGAAGGAATCCATGTGGGAGTTTGCAAGAGAAAGGTTTGCGTGTTGGCATCAATGCTTCCTCAATACGCTAGCTGCCAAGCGAAAGCTAGAAGCCTGAAGATGATCTTTGAGTAGCCAGAATCAGCGTTTGCAATCAGTAGCCGGACGCTCCGCAAGGGCCAGATTTTGTTGAAGTTCCATCTCCTCGAAGAGTTGCAAAGTGAAGATATGTAGTTGAAGTAAAGCTATACCCATAACCCTTCTAAGCCGAATCTCGAGGACGAGATTCCTTTTAAGTGGGGTATATTTGTAGCATCCCAAAAATTCAAATCCTGAAATTTTCTCAAACTCCCTCTAAATTCAAAATGAATTTCAAATTTCATTTCAAAATGTTTGTTTGCGAGTTGATATCAGCAAATAAAATATAGTGGTCTATATTCTCTCTAAAATCCTCCTCAAATATCCTACAAATATTTCCCCAGTGATCACCCTCAATTTGTTTCCAGAAATACCGCCCAGATATTTCCCGAGTAATCCCCTTCAAGTTCTTTCCAGAAATACTGTCCAAATATTCCACCGATATATCTCCAGGTATTTTCCTCTTGAGAAATACCTTCAGAATCATTTTTCAAGTCCCTACAAATATTTTCTTCATAACTTTCCTCATGCTCATACGTATACGTATGCCTCCAGTATCATACGGTGAGCTCTACAAGCTAATTACACTTATATAAGACAAATACATGCTAATCTCCCACTAATCCTCTCATCCTCCCACTAATCCTCTCATCCCTCCCCCTAATCCCCCTACCATGGCTATAAATAGAGGGGCAAGGGCCTCCTCTCATCCCACCCCAAGCCATTTCATGGCAACTCTCTCCCCCCCCACACACACCCACTCCATGTTCCACACAAGCACACACTAGCACAAGGATCGTTCGATCGTTCTTCGATCGTTCGTCCCCTGTTCTTAGTTTGTTCGTTCGTTCGTCCGATCGTTCGATCGTTCGTCCGATCGTTCATGGTTCGTTCGTCCGTTCGTCCGATCGTTCGATCGTTCGTCCGTTCGTTCGTCCAAATAATCTTTTTCCTACCGTTATGCTGCCGAAATTCCGATCGTTCGTTCATTCGTTCATTCGATCGTTCATCGTTCGTTCATAGTCCCTATTCATCGTTCATCGTTCGTTCATAGTCCCTATTCATCGTTCTTCCAGATAATCGTTGTCCTACCGTTATGCTGTCGAAATTCCGATCGTTCGTTCGTCCGATCATTCGATCGTTCATCCGTTCGTTCATCCAAATAATCTTTTTCCTGCCGTTATGCTGCCGAAATTCCGATCGTTCGTTCGTTCGATCATTCGATCGTTCATCGTTCATTCATAGTTCCTATTCATCGTTCATCGTTCGTTCATAGTCCCTATTCATCGTTCTTCCAGATAATCTTTGTCCTGCCGTTATGCTGCCGAAATTCCGATCGTTCGTTCGTCCGATCATTTGATCGTTCGTTCGTTCGTTCATAGTTCCTATTCATCGTTCATCGTTCGTTCATAGTTCCTATTCATCGTTCATCGTTCGTTCATACGACTATTCACTATCACTATTCACCATTACTATTCACCGTACTATTCACATACACTATTCATCATCGTTACTATTTAACATTACTATTCATCATCGTTACTATTCATCGATGATATCTATAATTACTTTTCCGTTGCCACTATTCATCGTTACTAATCATCGTTACTATTCATCGGTCATCTAGTTATCCCAAATTTCAACTACTCATCCATCATGTTGTCCAGTCCACCTAAGACCAGCCAGACCCATGTTCCAGTCATACGAACTCCGGTGACTGTGATTTTCCTTCCAGTAGGAACTTCCCATCTGGTCACCCATCCCAGGTTTCTCCAAGTTGAGCATGCTTGACTTTGAAATTCCTTCGAACCAGGCTTCCAAACTTAGATTCCAATAATTCTTGTTTCTAAATTCTTATCAAACTACTCCCTATCCAACCATGTCATCCCTTAAGCCTGGTCCATATTCCAGAAAACTCCCAAAATACTCTTGTCCCATATTCTGCCTATAACTCTCCTGTTCATACTAAGTCAGACGATTCATTCGTCACTATTCTCACCAACAGTGAACTTCACTGTGCTACACCACATACACCCAGTTATAAATACACCAGCTACCCTCTCCCTCTCCACACACACTCAACACCCTCAGCCAAGGCAAACACCCCACCCACTCAGTTACTCCGCTCTACCGGCTACACGCATAGTGTCGCTTCGTCTCCAGTCCACCCTCCTGGTAAGCACCTCCGCTCCACCACCAATAATATCACAACACCACATGACACAGATTCTGCTCAAGACTCTACCCATCCATATATCGCCATTTTGACCACTATACTAAATATTTGTTGGTATACTTGCTGGTTTGTATGATTGCTTGTTCATGTTGCATAGTTATCGGAGCGTTCCTGCCGTCTCGTGGAGGCCAGATCTGCAAGTCTACGCCAGGCGGTGGAGCTAGAAGCCAGTTCCGCGAGCTCCCCTTCCCCCTTCGCCGAATAAGCACGGCAAGCTCACTAGATCCCTTTGATGCATAAATTACCTATGTTTTGCAACCACAACCCTCAGCCTATTATTTTATGCATGATATGATTTTAAGACAAGTTATTATGGCCACCCAGCCGCTTGCCGCAATCAATCCCTGATATATTTGTTACAAATGATTTAAGGAAAGGTGTGAGTTTTCAGAAGAAAATGCTTTTCAAAATGTGTATGATGAAGGGTTTTCACCCTTATCACCTTTGAGTAGGGATGATCAGGGACTCCCTGTTTTAGGGGAGGGCCTAAGGTGATGGCTCAGCTGGTTTAGGCGTGAGCAGAAGGATTGTCCCCTCATATAAGGACCGGTTTGTTATCTTTCACTACCTGTACTCATGATAAGTACAACCACTCGAGACTGTGTGGGCAGTCACTCAATCTGAACTCGTACAGTCCAACCCCAGGGTTATGAAGGCTGGGGAGCACCGGGAGGACAAGGAGGGGGAATGTTTTGTCCGGTTTGGACATGGCGGTGGCCTGACTCCTTCCGGTATAACCGTTAAGGTTGGGACGTGCGAGGAAAGAAAGAGATTTGGATTCGGGTCTCACTAGCTATGAGATCGCAGAGCCGGACTAGTGGGTAAAGTGTACACCTCTGCGCAGAGTTGAAAACCTATTCGAATAGTCTGTGTCCACAGGAATGGACGAGTCTGGTATGGTATGGCAATTAATGTTTTGTTTTCCAAATAAAGAGATGCTTTTGAAAAGTGGTTTTTAAAAGGTCTGGCTGTTGAACCATGAGCTATGGTGGACGGGAAGTCCAGTAGCTGTTTTTGGAAATGAAAACCAGCGGGAAACTGCTGAGATACCTAGATGGTTTAGTCCAGGGGATTTTGTTATAATACTGAAAACTTCCTGCTCCTTTTGGAGAGGATGCGCTTTGCAAAAATACAAAATGTTTTTCAAAACAACTCTGCATAAAATATTGCTGTTTCTGCAAAATATCCTGAGCTCCACATATTCCATGAATTATATCTGATTTCCCCATTTCGCGGGTGAAGGTGGGCTGCTGAGTACGTTTGTACTCACCCTTGCTTATTTGTTGTTTTTCAGAAAAAGGAGATCGGGTAAGAGTTACGACTGTTCCCAACCTTGCCTGTGGCTGTTGGATCGCTAATTTGCTTCGCTGCGTATATCGGGCTGCTTCAGCCCCACTCTGATGATGTCCTGAGTTGTGAACCAACTCTTAAAGTTGATCGCCACCTTTATAGGTTTGTCTCGTTTAAGCAGATCTGGAATCATCTGATGTATAAATGTGTTTACTAGCCTCCTGGGACTAGTAATTGTATCACATTTGAGTCCCAGAGGATTGGGACGCTTCACTCCTCTTTCAAAAAATCAACAAAGTAGAGTTTGTCGTCTAATACACCCTTAAAAGCTAATGAACCATCACTCCTTCTAAAAACAGATACATCAACATTTGTAAAAAGACAATTGTAACCCATGTGACACAATTGACTTACAGACAGAAGGTTGTAACCAAGCGACTCTACTAGAAATACATTTGATATGGAGTGCTCGTTGGTGATGGCTATCTTTCCCAAACCCTTGACCTTGCCTTGATTCCCGTCTCCAAAGATAATCGTATCCTGGGAATCCTTGTTCTTGACGTAGGAGGTGAACATTGAGAGCACCTAGAGGGGGGGGGGGTGAATAGGTGATCCTGTAAAAACTTGAAACTTAATGCCACAAAACTTGATTAGGAGTTAGCACAATAAAGCCAAGTGGCTAGAGAGGAGTTCTTGCAAGACACGATAACCACAAGAGGATCAACACAGATAGGCACAGTGGTTTATCCCGTGGTTCGGCCAAGTCCAACACTTGCCTACTCCACGTTGTGGCGTCCCAACGGACGAGGGTTGCAATCAACCCCTCTCAAGCGATCCAAAGACCCACTTGAATACCACGGTGTTTTGCTTTGTTTTATTATATCCCGCTTGCGAGGAATCTCCACAACTTGGAGCCTCTCGCCCTTACAATTTGATGTTCACTAAGAAGCACGGAAGTAAGGCTGGGATGAGCAACGCACACAAGACACAAAATCAGAGCACAACCACGCACACAAGTCACAACTCGAGCTCACAACACAACCCGGAGAGTTCTCTACTCAAATGGAGCTCTAGTTGCTATCACAAAGAATCAAATGCGCGGAATTGGAGTCTTGGTGCTTAGGAATGCTTAGAGAATGCTTGGTGTTGTCCTCCATGCGCCTAGGGGTCCCTTTTATAGCCCCAAGGCAGCTAGGAGCCGTTGAGAGCAGTCCAGGAAGGCAATTCTTGCCTTCTGTCGCCTGGCGCACCGGACAGTCCGGTGCACCACCGGACACTGTCCGGTGCGGATTTCTTTCCTACTTTGGCGCAGCCGACCGTTGGAGATTCAGAGTCGTTGGCGCACCGGACACTGTCTGGTGCACACCGGATAGTCCGGTGCCCCCTTCTGACCGTTGGCTCTGCCACACGTCGCGCGCGGATTACGCAGCCGACCGTTGGCCCGGCCGACTGTTGGGTCACCGGACAGTCCGGTGCACCACCGGACAGTCCGGTGATTTATAGCCGTACGCCGCCGACGAAACCCGAGAGCAGCCAGTTCGCTAGAGCCAGCCTGGCGCACCGGACACTGTCCGGTGCACCACCGGACACTGTCCGGTGCACCCAGACTGCGTAGAGTCTTGGCTGCTCAGCCAAGTCTTTTCCAAATTTGTCTTTTCCTGTTTCTAGCACTTAGACATAATACATTAGTCTCCAAAACAATGTACTAAGTCTTAGAAACATACCTTTACTCTTGATTTGCACTTCTTAAGTCTTTGGCACAAATATTACTCAAAGCATTTGTGTGGAGCACTTAGTCACCAAAATCTTATAGAAATGTCCCAAGGGTGCATTTCCCTTTCAATCTCCCCCTTTTTGGTGATTAATGCCAACACAACAAAAAGCAACTAAAAGAAGTGCAACATCAATGCAAATGAGAACACAAATTTGTTTTGATTCAATTTTGGCATATTTGGATCATTCTTTGCCACCACTTGGTTTGTTTTTGCAAATTAAACTCAATTTCCTATCTCTAAGTCAAATACACTTGTTGAAGCATAGAGAAAGATATTCCAAGAGAAATTGATCACTGATTCAAAAACTCCCCCTATTTCCCATAATCAACCATTCTCCCCACAAGAGACCAACTTTTGACAAAAGGACATTTGGAATTTTGACAAATAAAAAAGTCCTAACTCTACTATTTTCAAAATTCTCAAGTGGTGGCTGATCCATTTGTTGCTTTGGCCTTATTTTCTCTCCCTTTGGCATGAAGCACAAAAACAGGATCAATCTTGGCCCTTGAACCCCATTGGCTCACCAAAATCTTCAATTAAGAGTAAAAAGGCAATAAGAGCATGGAGATGAACTTGGAATAAGTTACCCTCTCATCGGAGTGCAGTGGAAGTCTTGCATAGTCCAAGTCCACCTTTTCCCTTTCAATTCACCTTTGAGACTAAATCAAGCAAACTCAAGCACACGGTTAGTCTCAAGGGGTCAAGTTGTAGCATGCCTCCCCCTAAATAAGTGCATCACTTGCAAATGGACTTGTGAGGTCCGGGGATCATGAGTACAACTTGAGCACCATTAATAAACAACAATATGCATAAAGAACATGATCAAGGCATAAAACACATGTATGCTATAAATCAATCCAGGTTCCACGAATCTAAGACATTTAGCTCACTACGCAGCCTGCAAAAGGTCGACTCATCTAGAGGCTTGGTAAAGATATCGGCTAGCTGGTTCTCGGTGCTAACATAAAACACTTCGATATCTCCCTTTTGCTGGTGGTCTCTCAAAAAGTGATGCCGGATGTCTATGTGCTTAGTGCGGCTATGTTCAACACGATTATCCGCCATGCGGATAGCACTCTCATTATCACATAGGAGTGGGACTTTGCTCAGATTGTAGCCAAAGTCCCTGAGGGTTTACCTCATCCAAAGTAGTTGCGCGCAACATTGTCCTGCGGCAACATACTCGGCCTCAGCGGTGGATAGGGCAACGGAAGTTTGTTTCTTAGAACTCCACGACACCAGGGACCTTCCTAAGAATTGGCACGTCCCCGATGTACTCTTCCTATCGACCTTACATCCAGCATAATCGGAGTCTAAATATCCAATTAAGTTAAAGGTAGACCCCTTTGGATACCAGATCCCGAAGCACGGCATAGCGACTAAATATCTAAGAATTCGCTTAACGACCACTAGGTGGCACTCCCTTGTATCGGATTGAAATCTAGCACACATGCATACACTAAGCATAATATCCGATCTACTAGCACATAAATAAAGTAAAGACCCTATCATAGACCGGTATGCCTTTTGATCAACGGACTTACCTCCTTTGTTGAGGTCGACGTGTCCGTCCGTTCCCATTGGAGTCTTTGCGGGGTTGGCGTCCTTCATCCCAAACCGTTTGATCAAGTCTTGCATGTACTTTGTTTGGGACATGAAGGTGCCATCCTTGAGTTGCTTCACTTGGAACCCAAGGAAGTAGTTCAACTCGCCCATCATCGACATCTCGAATTTCTGAGTCATCACCCTGCTAAACTCTTCACAAGACTTTTGGTTAGTAGAACCAAATATTATGTCATCGACACAAATTTGGCACACAAATAAGTCACCATCACAAGTCTTAGTGAATAAAGTCGGATCGGCTTTCCCAACCTTGAAAGCATTAGCAATTAAAAAGTCTCTAAGGCATTTATACCATGCTCTTGGGGTTTGCTTAAGTCCATAGAGCGCCTTAGAGAGCTTACACACGTGGTCGGGGTACCGTTCATCCTCAAAGCCAGGGGGTTGCTCCACGTACACCTCCTCCTTGATTGGTCCGTTGAGGAAAGCGCTCTTTACATCCAGTTGGAACAACCTGAAAGAATGGTGAGCAGCATAGGCTAACAATATGCGAATTAACTCTAGCCTAGCCACAGGAACGAAAGTCTCCTCAAAGTCCAAACCTGCGACTTGGGCATAACCTTTTGCCACAAGTCTAGCCTTGTTCCTTGTCACCACCCTGTGCTCGTCTTGTTTGTTGCGGAACACCCACTTGGTTCCCACAACGTTTTGCTTGGGACGAGGCACCAGTGTCCAAACTTCATTTCTCTTGATGTTGTTGAGCTCTTCCTGCTTGGCCAACACCCAGTCCGGATCTAGCAAGGCCTCTTCTACCCTGAAAGGCTCAATAGAAGAGACAAAAGAGTAGTGCTCACAAAAATTTACTAATCTAGAGCGAGTAGTTACCCCCTTGCTAATATCACCCAAAATCTGGTCGACGGGATGACCCCTTTGAATCGTCGCTCGAACTTGGGTTGGAGGGGCCTGTGGTGCTTCTTCCTCCATAACTTGATCAACTTGTGCTCCCCTTGATCACATGCCTCTTCTTGATGAACCTGTTCATTGTCTTGAGTTTGGGGATGCACCATTGTTGAGGAAGAAGGTTGATCTAGCTCCTTTTGTTCCTATGGCCGCACATCTCCAATCGCCATGGTGCGTATTGCGGTCGTTGGAACGTCTTCTTCATCTACATCATCAAGATCAACAACTTGCTCTCTTGGAGAGCCATTAGTCTCATCAGATACAATGTCGCTAGAGACTTCAACCAAACCCGATGATTTGTTGAAGACCCTATACGCCTTTGTATTTGAGTCATAACCTAACAAAAACCCTTCTACAGCTTTGGGAGCAAACTTGGAATTTCTACCTTTCTTCACTAGAATATAACATTTGCTCCCAAATACACGAAAGTAAGACACATTGGGTTTGTTACCGGTTAGAAGCTCATACGAAGTCTTCTTGAGGAGGCGATGATGGTACACCCGGTTTATGGCGTGGCAAGCCGTGTTCACGGCTTCCGACCAAAACCACTCGGGCATCTTGAACTCTCCAAGCATCGTCATTGCCATGTCAATGAGCGTCCTGTTCTTCCTCTCTACCACACCATTTTGCTGTGGTGTGTAGGGAGCCGAGAACTCGTGCTTGATTCCTTCCTCCTCAAGGTACTCCTCCACTTGAAGGTTCTTGAACTCGGACCCATTGTCGCTCCTTATCTTCTTCACCTTGAGCTCAAACTCATTTTGAGCTCTCCTTAGGAAGCTCTTGAGGGTCCTGTTGGGGACTTGTTCTCAAATGCTATGAATTAAGAACAAGGCAACATAAAATGTTAAATATCGATGCCCTTCGTCCACCGAAGCATTATCTCCACAAGGATTTAATGAACGTCGGACGAAGGTCACGAGCATAATATTACGAAGGTTTCACCTTCGTAATTAAACTTATAAAGATAATACAAAGTAATGTAAAATGTTAAAGATAAATATATTGGAAATAAATGACATCATTCACACGTATAATTATATGGATCTAAGATGTTTGAATATAACATTTAGGTACACTTATACCTTTGCCTTGACAAACAATAATTCCCGAGTGATGCGTTTGCAATTACAGGAATGCGTGAACAGTAAAGGAATACTATTCACTATTTATAGGCACAGGACACAGCCTGTGAGGAATTACAATCATGCCCCTCATAAAAGTTTACAACAATGACTCAGACCCTTATGGACTAAAAGGTCATTCTATCTTTAAGTCGGTTCGACCCTTCATCTTCGGATATGCTGTAATACCGAAGCTTGATGAATGGTGCCTTCGGCGTCACGTACGAGCAGCTTCAGCCGAAGCTGTTTCTTTCTGCAGGACCTTCGGCGACGAAGTATGGTCCCAACAGTAGCCCCTTCGCGGTGCTAGATCGTTTTTCGTAACGAGCTTGATCCATGAAAAAAGATTTATCCTGCAAAAAGAATACCCAAGTGAAGCGGGAAAAATCATCAACTATAACAAGACCATACTTACTTCCTCCTATGCTTAGATAGGCGACGGGTCCGAAGAGGTCCATATGAAGCAACTCCAAAGGTCTTGATGTGGTCATCACATTTTTGGTATGATGAGATCCTCCCACCTATTTACCTGCTTGACAAGCTGCACAAGGTCTATCTTTTTCGAAGATTACGTTTGTTAGACCTATCACGTGTTCTCCCTTTAGAAGCTTGTGAAGGTTCTTCATCCCCACATGTGCTAAGCAGCGATGCCACAGCCAGCCCATGCTAGTCTTAGCAATTAAGCATGCATCTAGACCGGCCTCCTCTTTTGCAAAATCAACTAAGTAGAGTTTGCCGTCTAATACACCCTTAAAAGCTAATGAACCATCACTCCTTCTAAAGACGGACACATCTACATTTGTGAATAAGCAATTATATCCCATATTACAAAGCTGACTCACAGACAATAAGTTATATCCAAGCGACTCAACTAAAAACACATTAGAAATAGAGTGCTCGGATGAAATGGCAATCTTTCCTAGTCCTTTGACCTTGCCTTGATTCCCGTCACTGAATATGATTGAGTCTTGGGAATCCTTGTTCTTGACGTAGGAGGTGAACATCTTATTCTCCCCAGTCATGTGGTTTGTGCATCCGCTGTCGATAATCCAGCTTGATCCCCCGGATGCATAAACCTGTAAGGCAATTTAGGCTTGGGTCTTAGGTACCCAACTCTTGTTGGGTCCTACAAGGTTAGTAACAATGGTCTTAGGAACCCAAATGCAAGTTTTATCTCCCTTGCATTTTGCCCCTAATTTCCTAGCAATCACCTTCTTATCCTTTCTACAAATTGCAAAGGAAGCATTGCAAGCATGATAAATTGTAGAAGGTTCATTATATTTCCTAGGAACATTAGCAACATTTCTCCTAGGCATATGATGAATGACATTTCTCCTAGGCATATCTCTACCATGCACATAGGAAGAACTTGAAGCAAACATGGCATTTGAATCATTACAACTCCTATGAACATTTCTAGAATATCTCCTATCACCATAAATGAAAGCATGATTCTTTTGACTACTATTAGTCATAGGAGCCTTCCCTTTCTCCTTGGCGGGAATGGGAGCCTTATGACTTGTTAAGTTCTTGGCTTCCCTCTTGAAGCCAAGCCCATCCTTAATTGAGGGGTGTCTACCAATAGTGTAGGCATCCCTTGCAAATTTTAGTTTGTCAAATTCATTCTTGCTAGTCTTAAGTTGGGCATTAAGACTAGCCACTTCTTCATTTAACTTTGTAATAGAGACTAGGTGTTCACTACAAGCATCAACATTAAAATCTTTACACCTATTGCAAATTACAACATGTTCTACACAAGAGTTAGATCTATTTGCTACTTCTAGTTTAGCATTTAAATCATTATTAACACTCTTTAAACTAGACATGGTCTCATGGCAAGTAGATAGTTCACAAGAAATCATTTCATTCCTTTTAAGTTCTAAAGCAAGAGACTTTTGTGCCTCTACAAATTTATCATGTTCTTCATACAAAAGATCCTCTTGCTTTTCTAACAATCTATTCTTATCATTTAAAGCATTAATCAATTCATTGATCTTATCGATTTTAGTTCTATCTAGGCCCTTGAATAAACATGCATAGTCTATTTCATCATCACTAGATTCATCATCACTAGAAGCATAGGTAGACTTTTGAGTGTTTACCTTCTTCTCCTTTGCCATTAGGCATGTGTGATGCTCGTTGGGGATGAGGGACGACTTGTTGAAGGCTGAGGCGGCGAGTCCTTCATTGTCGGAGTCGGATGATGAACAATCCGAGTCCCACTCCTTGCCAAGGTGTGCCTCGCCCTTAGCCTTCTTGTAGGTCTTTTTCTTTTCCCACTTTCCGATCTTCCCTTGTTCTTGGTCACTATCGTTATCAGGATAGTTAGCAATAAAGTGACCAATCTTACCACACTTGAAACAGGAGCGCTTTCCCTTCATCTTGCTTTTGTTGGGATACTCCATGCGACCTTTGAGTGTCGTCTTGAATCGCTTGATGATGAGGGCCATTTCATCCTCATTTAGCCCAGCCGCCTCAATTTGCGCCACCTTGCTAGGTAGCGCCTTCCTGCTACTTGTTGCCTTGATAGCGATGGCTTGAGGCTCATGAATTGGACCATTCAACACATCATCAACGTATCTTGCCTCCTTGATCATCATCCGCCCGCTTACAAACTTTCCAAGTATTTCTTCGGGCGACATCTTGGTGTACCTAGGATTCTCACGAATATTGTTTACAAGATGTGGATCAAGGACAGTGAAAGACCTTAGCATTAGGCGGACGACGTCGTGGTCCGTCCATCATGTGCTTCCATAGCTCCTTATTTTGTTGACGAGGGTCTTGAGCCTGTTGTACGTTTGGGTTGGCTCCTCTCCCCTGATCATTGCGAACCTTCCTAGTTCGCCTTCCACCAACTCCATTTTGGTGAGCATGGTGACGTCGTTCCCCTCATGTGAGATCTTGAGGGTGTCCCAAATTTGCTTGGCATTATCCAAGCCGCTCACTTTATGATATTCATCCCTGCACAATGAGGCTAACAACACAATAGTAGCTTGTGCATTTTTATGAATTTGTTCATTAATAAACAAGGGACTATCCGTACTATCAAATTGCATTCCATTCTCAACTATCTCCCATATACTTGGATGGAGAGAGAACAAGTGGCTACGCATTTTGTGACTCCAAAATTTGTAGTCCCCTCCATCAAAGTGAGGAGGTTTACCAAGGGGAATGGAAAGCAAATGAGCATTTGAACTTTGCGGAATACGAGAATAATCAAAAGAAAAGTTTGAATTGACCGTTTTCTTTTTCTCGTAGTCGTTGTCGTCCTTTTGGGAAGAAGAGGACTCGTCGCTGTCGTCGTAGTAGACGATCTTCTTGATGCGCCTCTTCTTCTTCCCGTCCTTCTTCTTATGACTTGAGCCCGAGTCAGTAGGCTTGTCGTCTTTCGGCTCATTAATGAAGGACTCCTTCTCCTTATCGTTGATCACCATCCCCTTGCCCTTAGGATCCATCTCTTCGGGCGATTATTCCCTTACGTGAAGAGAACGGCTCCGATACCAATTGAGAGCACCTAGAGGGGAGTGAATAGGTGATCCTGTAAAAACTTGAAACTTAATGCCACAAAACTTGATTAGGAGTTAGCACAATAAAGCCAAGTGGCTAGAGAGGAGTTCTTGCAAGACACGATAACCACAAGAGGATCAACACAGATAGGCACAGTGGTTTATCCCGTGGTTCGGCCAAGTCCAACACTTGCCTACTCCACGTTGTGGCGTCCCAACGGACGAGGGTTGCAATCAACCCCTCTCAAGCGGTCCAAAGACCCACTTGAATACCACGATGTTTTGCTTTGTTTTACTATATCCCGCTTGCGAGGAATCTCCACAACTTGGAGCCTCTCGCCCTTACAATTTGATGTTCACCAAGAAGCACGGAAGTAAGGCTGGGATGAGCAACGCACACAAGACACAAAATCAGAGCACAACCACGCACACAAGTCACAACTCGAGCTCACAACACAACCCAGAGAGTTCTCTACTCAAATGGAGCTCTAGTTGCTATCACAAAGAATCAAATGCGCGGAATTAGAGTCTTGATGCTTAGGAATGCTTGGTGTTGTCCTCCATGCGCCTAGGGGTCCCTTTTATAGCCCCAAGGCAGCTAGGAGCCGTTGAGAGCAGTCCAGGAAGGCAATTCTTGCCTTCTGTCGCCTGGCGCACCGGACAGTCCGGTGCACCACCGGACACTGTCCAGTGCGGATTTCTTTCCTACTTTGGCGCAGCCGACCGTTGGAGATTCAGAGCCGTTGGCGCACCGGACACTGTCCGATGCACACCGGACAGTCCGATGTCCCCTTCTGACCGTTGGCTCTGCCACACGTCGCGCGTGGATTACGCGGCCGACCGTTGGCCCAGCCGACTGTTGGCTCACCGGACAGTCCGGTGCATGTAACACCTCATGTGTTACCATGGCTAGAGCACACCTTGGTACTAAGGACTGTGATCACATGTGGTAAAAACTTAAGGTGAACATAAGAACCTTGGAGACCATGTGTTAACCAAGATTTCAAATGACCTAAGAGCATCACTCAAGCTTTTGTGCACTTACTACCTTGGGCAAGAGGAGGGAAAACCCTAGACCTCTCTGGAACCCTATCTTCCAAAACCATGGTTAAGAGGGGGGGGGAGAGAATAAGCAATTGTGCAAACCATGAGTTAATCTTTAACCAAACCTTAAGAAACTTTATAACCAGCAATTGTGGGAAGGAAATATTGCAAAAAGACCCCTGGAGAAACCCCAAATTCATTCCCTAAGTAGAGAGAGAGCTAGAGCTCTCTATTTCTCTCTAAGTCAAAAACTACACCTACACTAAAGATCAACCGTGTTCACCTTGAAGATGGCACCAAAACCACCTATGTTCTATACCAAAAATGTGGCATACCACCTAGGGCACCCACTGGAAAAAGCTGAGCCCGAGACCTTGACGTTTGACATGCCTTGGCATGGTTTTTGTCGCGAGGTGGGCAGAATGACATACCTGATTTGGCGACCGAAGATCTCCCTACCTAGGCCATATCTGCCATGGCAACTCACGGATGAGAGACAACCCTAGGTGCCAGGAAAAGACTCGCGCCGGATTTTTGCCAAGATTCGCACGTTTGCGACTTGGGTGAGCTGTGGAACATGGGCAGAAGAAAAGCTCCACGTGTTCGACGCGCTCTGTGTGCGCCAGAGCACGCCCGCGCGTGCCCCGCGTCGCGCCAACGGCCAGCCGACGCCATGGCCCGCGCTCGCGCCTATAAAGCCCACTCAGGCGTCGACCACACTCTTCCGCGCACGCTCAAACCTCACTGGAGCTCAGCTCACCGCCGTTTGCCCGTACGCAGCGTGTCCGCGGCCACCCGAGCCCCTGCCGCCGTAGACCGGCCAGCCTAGCCTTTCCCAACCCCGTCCGACCCTCGAAGACGAGTGAGCACACCTCGGTGAAGCTCCCCGAGCGAGGAATCGAAGCCTGCTTCGCCGGAGAGGCCAGTCCACGGTCGCCGGAGTTCACAACCCCGCCGGAGTGCGTGGACCGGGTAATCCATTGAACCATTTTCCAATTCCTTGTGCACACGGTCTCTACGTCACCCCGTGAAGCTCACCGTGCCCTTGGATTGAACCAGATCGCCGTGATTTGGCCGGCACACCCGCCGCCGACGAGGACACCCGCCTGCGCTCGTGGACCGAGCGATTCCAGCCATCCCCGCCGTCGAGCCGTACATCGCTGTGACCGCCAGAGCCTCCCCGAGCCAACCCCGCCCCTCGCCGGACCTATCTCGCCGCTGGTAAGCCGCGCCACCCTTTTCTTTCTTGCGGGCACTGTTTAAACCTAGGGAAGGACCGCGGGGGAGAAGGAAAGAAGTCTGGGGGGTTTTGTAAAATGTCAGTGACTCAAATGAATAGTAGCGCGGGGGTATAACTGAGAGAGTTAGTTTGGAAATAACCCAGGGTCCTCGGTGTAAACTGCTTTTCCAGAAAACCTTTATTAAATCTGATTTTAAATTTGAACAGAACTTTACTATTTCATAACTTCTGTTTTATTCATCCAAATTTAGTCAAACCAATTTTGTCAGGCTCTAAATAATGTAAACTACTTAGGAAAAATATAAAACCCCTATGTACTATAGAAAACTTTAGGGTTCTGAATTAATTATTGTTTTGACCAAAAGCTAAATAATAGGGATAAAAATAGTTGCACTATTTGACTAGGGTTAGAAAAATTTGGAGAAGTTTATATCCACCTACTGACCTGTTTAAAAATGCTAAACTTTTCTGTCCAACCCATTAAGTTAATTTTTGCTAATTATTTTACAATATGCTTAAGGTTAAGAAAAATAGAAAAGGTGATTAAAATAATGAACCAGAGGGCACCCCTATTTTTGTTAGAGTACTTATTCAATGTAGTTTACTAGAAAAATCTATTATACCCTGGTTTAGTATGAAATAAGTAGGATCCCTTTTATTTTAAGGAAACAAGGAAAACTTAGAAAAACCCTACAAAAATAACCCCAAGGTGAAAACACCCCAACCCTTGGGATACCTGATGTTTGGTTATTAGGAACTTAGGAAAAATATGAAATCTGTTGTTTGACATTTTTCAAATAACAATGTAGTAGAAAGTGCCTCTTTGGCATTTAACTTTAGAAAATCATAACTAAATGACCATCCCTTAGCTTTCTGTGATTTTTGGTACAGAAGCCTATTATTACTGTTAGATGCCAACAAAAATAACCCTTAGGGCAGAACTCACCCCTAATTAAGAGATGTAGTGCAAAGTGGCCCATTTTACACAACTCTTGTTATTTTTGTCTAAAGCATAGCCTTTGTATTTTAAACCTCAAATTCCTAGAACAGGCTAGAATGGCCAATGGCAACCCACTGTAATTTTTACAGAATTTTTGGAAAAAGTTAAACCACTGTTGTAGTTCAAACCTACACTAGAAACCATAAATAGAAAATAAAGAAAGGGAAAAATGAATAAGAGGAATTAGTGTCATCCTAAAACCCTTTATAACTTGTCCACTGAAATATAAAAAGGCAATACCAATTCACTATGCCTATCCCTAGCAAAACCTAAACCTAGAGTGATAAGCATAAACCACTAAAGGCCCCGTATGACCAAGAAAACCCTAAGTTACTCCTTAACTTAGTTTTTCTTCTCTTAGCATAATGTTATTAAATCCTGCATATTCATGACATACATGTTCATTGCATTTCGATAGACTGTAACCTTGTCGACGGAGAGTATGTCCTCGTGCCGGAGCAAGGAGCTGCTCAGGAGGTAGCCCCAGATCTAGCACCTGAGCCTGCACCAGAGGACCTGCCTGCCACTGCTTTGGAAGGCAAGCCCCGGTTTATGCATAACCTGTTATTTATGCTATTTTACTATACTTAATGGTTGTAGGATTGAATGTGCACTTAGGTGTAGGAGTTGTTTGGAACCCTAGTTGCATGATCTCTGGAATCCTTTTGAAATGGATACTAGTATGCTAGGTCGAGTAGTTGCTTTATTTAATTAGGATCTCGGTAGAAGACGAGTGATTTTTCTAGCACTCGCGCGAGATCAGGAAATTGGTTGTACCCACTTTCATACTATCATGATGCTAGTTGTGGACAACAATCCATGGGGATTGGTTGTTTACGAGATGGGAAAATGGAATAAGGATTAACGTGCGGATACCTGTGTCAAGCGTTTGAACGTACTAAACACATGCCGAGAAATATGGTAAATCGGTAAGCCTAGTACCTGATTGAACCTGGCAGTGGACTTTACCCCTCACGCAACTTGAGACGTGGTCTCCCATTCCGGTTATGGTGGGTACAAGTGCGGTCACTGCACGACGGCAGTCGGGGTCAGTGAGGCATTGTACGCCAAGGCGGTGAGCCCTGATCTGCTGACGGGGAATCGATGGGGACGGTTGAGGTGTGTGGGGATGCAGTGCCTCGCCACATCGTGTGTTTAGGTTTACCTTGCAAGGATAAAAACTCGATTCGAATCGTCTGCTTCTCGCAGCTAATGAGACTGCTTGATCCATTGTACTGCATTGAGTAACAAGTGGAAATATGATGAGTTGATATAAGATGTTGATTGCTAATAATGTTTGCTACTATGAATGAGTAGATAGTACACATTTAGCCTTAAGAGAGTCACACTTAAATTGACAAAGTTAAAACTTGACTTAGAAACTCAGCTAGTGCTTTTGGCAACCAAACCCCACAACCAAACAACTGCATGTCTAGAGGTAGAGGAGTAGACTCCTCACACTGGGTAAGTCTAGCTGAGTATTAGTATACTCAGCCTTGCTTGTGGCATAATTTTACAGGTTCTTTGGAGGACATGGTTGCTGGAGTGACTTGGCCGTCCATCTTGGCATCGGGTTGAACTGTCGAGTGGGACCCTACCTCGGCTGAGGAGGAGCATGAGGAGTGATAGGATAGGCTTCCCCATCTCTCTGTTTATTTACCGTTAGTTTTATTCCGCTGCACTTCGAACAATGATGACTACTTTTGCAAAACTCCGATGGTGATGTAATAATTTTAATACTCTTACATGCATGGTTTTATGCTTTATTGTATTTGCTCTGTGACTCACCATCGAGTGAGATTGTGGTACTTGATCCTGTCAGTGGCCGTGTCAGACTAGATCCGAGGGATTGACGGGTTATTCCCATTTAAGTGTGGTCTAGCCTCTAGGGCGGGGCTTAGGCACTTATGTTGGAATAATTCGGGCAGTTCCGCCACAGCTGGTATCGGAGCTTGTACCACCATAGAGGAATCAATAAAATATAAATACCATCCTTTTCCAAAGTAAAACTTGATAGAAACAATGTTGGATAGACAGTGGGACGAGCAGGATAGACCTAGGACATGAAGCCTTAGGATGATAGAAGGGTAGCTAGGTGGCTAAGTGATTAGGCCCTACAGGCCACCTTAAAGGATGGGAGTTCTTCCCTATCCCCATTACATTGGTGGGGTCGTTCAGGACGAGCATGCATGCATTTTTAATTAAACAAATAGAAAATTTAGTAAGGACTTAAATTATGACCAACTAAGTTCCCCAGTACCATTTTATTTAATTAGAGAAAAGCTGAGTCTTATTTTTTTCTTGTTCTTTTTATAATTCTTTTCTTTTACTTACGCTTAACCGTACACAGATGGCTTCCCACGAATCCTCAGACGACGGAAATGCACTGTCCCACACTGACGGGCTTGCATGAGAGGGCTTTCCCCACATTTTGTGGGAGGTACTTCAGGGGGCCGGATACACGACACCCCCTCAGTACGCGGTGCAGCAGTTCGAGAAGCACCGAGTGCCCCGCTGTAGGGTGAGGATGACCCTGGAGCCTCATCCCCTACAGCCAGGCTGGCGTTCACTGGACTCTGAGTCCTTTGGATACCGAGCTGAGGACACGATCGAGGCGATTGCTCTGCACGGGTTGACCACTTTCTGCGGATTCCATCCCTTGGAGTTGTCTACCCACCCCATTGGCTTGTTCCCCGCGGAAAGGGAGGACGACCCAATGTGGAAGGATCGGGTGGAGCATGCCAAGGACATCTGGGCCATCTACCCAGGTCAGACTGCGCATTTGACTGTCCGGTGCATGAATGCTCTGTACCGTCTACAAGTGATGCGCGGTGAGGCGATGTCCCATCTGATGGCATTGTTGGAGGCGACAAAGATCACCCTGGACAACAGAGAGGAGCTCGTGGTTGATTTGTCCACTGAGATGGTGGAAAAGGATTTGCAGGTGGAGCAGCTATCCAATGAGATCCAAGAGCTGGAGGAATTAGTGGGCACCAGGGAGAACACCATCGAGGTTCTCGAGGATCAGCTCCTTAACACCCAGCAGCAGCTGGCTGAGGCTAATGAGCACCTGGATATGCATCACCAGGAGATCCAGGATATGGAGGCCAACGAGGACGTCGACATCGAGGGAGGAGAGGAGCCTGCCTCCAGCGTGGACACTGCTGGCTCTGGGAGACCACCTTCCACCGAGTCGAGTGTTGCCTCGTTCGCTCACTAGATATCAGGGATAGAGCTAGAAGTTGGTGATGGTAGGACTCCTCGCCGCTAGCTTAGCTTTTGCACCCATAGGGTACTAGGCTAGGTAGAGTTGAGTCTTTTTGGGACCCTTGATGTAACCGTGATAAACTCTTTTGGAAGTTTGGTTGATGGATGATGTCAGTTTTAAATTTGGACGGAAAGTTTATGCTTTTTGGTTTATGTCGGGATCTATCAATTTGCTTTTGACTCTTTCGCCGCAATTAAACCTTGAACTTGGAGATATGGTGTTAAGTATATATGTGATTTTTCAGATGGCCGGGAGACAGCGTCGTGGCCAGAATGAGCGCGTTCCTCCACCGCTGCCACCGCCTCCCACTCTGCAGGAGCTAATGGCTCAGCAGAATGAGATCTTGAGGCAGCTAGCTCACCGTCAGCCACCACCTCAGCATTATGGTGGTGGAGACCATCAGCGTCACCCCGCGGCAGCTACCTACCAGGAGTTCCTCAGTACCCAGCCTCCATTGTTCACCAGGGCAGAGGACCCACTTGATGCAGATGTGTGGTTAAGAGTAGTGGAATCCAAATTCCCGCTACTCCATGGAGCTTGTTCAGAGGTCACTAAAGTCAGGTTTGCCACCCAGCAGCTTCGCGGACCCGCAAGGACTTGGTGGGACCATTTCCTTGCCATGCAGCCAGAGGATCGAGAGGTGGAGTGGAGAGAGTTCAAGGCAGCTTTCCGGGGACACCACATACCAGCCGGGATTATGGACCGAAAGCTCAACGAGTTTCTGGCACTCACTCAGGGCAACAGGACAGTGTTGCAGTATGCTCAGGCTTTTAATGACCTGTGCCAGTATGCTGGGTATCATGCAGATACGGACGAGAAGAAGAGAGACAGGTTCAGGAGGGGGCTCAGCACTAAGCTCCGTGACCGTCTCAACACCGTCAGGGCCAACAGTTACAATGAGTTGGTCAACATGGCTATCTCCCAGGAGGACTGCATTACAGCTCGACAGGCAGAAAAGAAGAGGAAGACCCCTGTGGCAGGACCCTCAGCTCAGCCACAGCGCTTCAGGATTGTGTCCGACACTCAGAACAGGGGACCCCAGCAGTAGCAATGGAGATGGGTGATCCGACCACAGCAGCAGCAGCAGCAGGCACCCAACCGCACCCAGTTTCTAGCTCAGAGGAACAATCAGCAGCAGCAGTATCGCCAGGCAAATGATAACAGGTGTTTCACATGCGGCAACACCGGACACTATGCCAAGAATTGCCCCAGGAACCAGCAGAGGCAGGGGCAGAATGTTAATCAGAATCAAGGCAAGAGGCAGAAGGTGCAAGTGAGGCAGGGCAGGCTGAACTTCACCACCATGACTGATATCCCAGAGGGAGCACCCGTCATGACTGGTATCTTTACAGTTTTGAATTATCCTGCTATTATTCTTTTTGATTCTGGTGCTTCGCATAGTTTTATCAGTGCCAAATTTAGTGCCAAGTGCCAGTTGCCTTTCCACCACACCAATGGGGGTATCACAATTTCAACACCAGGGGGCAGGGTTGCCACCTATCAAGTCAACAGGCATGTGCCCATAAAATTTGGTAGTCTTGTAATTAAAACCACCCTCCTCATTTTGGGTTTGGATAGCGTGGATATTATATTGGGAACTGACTGGTTAACCAGGCACCAAGCAGTTATTGATATTGCAGCCAGGGCCATTGAGGTACACTCACCAACTTGTGGTGAAACTACACTATATCTGCCCGACCAGGGATGCACCCGTTCTTGTGCCTTCATTATGATAGAATCCCCAGTGGAAAAGATCCCAGTGGTCTGTGCCTACCCGGATGTGTTTCCGGATGAATTGCCAGGGATGCCACCTGACCGAGACATTGAGTTCGCAATCGAGTTGCAACCCGGGACTGCTCCTATCTCCAAGAGACCCTATAGGATGCCTCCCGCGAAATTGGCAGAACTGAAAAAGCAATTGCAAGAGTTGCTGGACAAGGGGTTCATTCGCCCAAGTACTTCACCATGGGGATGCCCAGCCTTATTCGTGAAGAAAAAGGATGAGAGTTTGAGAATGTGTGTTGACTACCGCCCTCTCAATGCGGTGACTATCAAGAACAAATACCCACTGCCCCGCATTGATGTTCTGTTCGATCAGTTGGTAGGAGCCAAGGTATTCTCCAAGATAGACCTTCGCTCAGGGTACCACCAGATCAAGATCCGAACCAGTGATATTCCCAAGACGGCCTTCTCGACCAGATATGGGCTTTATGAGTTTTTGGTGATGTCTTTTGGGCTGACCAAATGCCCCGGCTTATTTCATGTATCTGATGAACTCAGTGTTTATGCCAGAGTTGGACAAGTTCGTGGTCGTTTTCATTGATGATATTTTGGTCTATTCAAAGAATGAAGACGAACATGCTGAGCATCTTCACATCGTGCTTCAGCGACTGCACGATCATCGTCTTTATGCTAAGTTGTCTAAATGTGAATTCTGGCTGAAGGAGATAAAATTCTTGGGTCACACAATTTCTTAGGATGGGATATCCGTTGATCTTGAGAAGGTACAAGAGGTAATGGATTGGAAACCCCCGACTACAGTAAGGCAGATTCAGAGTTTTCTGGGATTGGCAGGGTATTATCGACGATTTATTCCGGATTTCTCCAGGATTGCCAAACCAATGACTGAACTGTTGAAAAAGGGAGTCAAGTATGATTGGAGCCAAAAGTGCGCAGATGCCTTTCATACTTTGAGGCAGCATTTGACAACAGCCCTAGTGCTGGCTCAACCTGATAACACCAAGCCATTTGAAGTTTATTGTGATGCTTCTGGTACGGGATTGGGATGTGTCTTAATGCAAGATAACAGAGTCATTGCTTATGCTTCTCGAGCACTCAGACCCCATGAGCAGAACTACCCTACACATGATCTGGAATTGGCCGCTGTGGTTCATGCTCTTAAGATATGGAGACACTACTTGATGGGAGCTCACTGTAACATCTACACTGATCACAAGAGTCTCAAATACATCTTCACTCAGGCAGATCTGAACATGAGGCAGAGGAGATGGTTGGAGTTAATCAAGGACTATGATTTGGAAGTGCATTACCATCCTGGCAAGGCCAATGTTGTGGTAGATGCCTTGAGCAGAAAAGCTCAGTGCAATTATATGAGCATGGATACAAGAGTTACCACCCTGTGCGTTGAGTTGTGCAAGCTGAGCCTGGAAGTTGTTTCTTCAGGTGACTTAGGCTACATTTCGGTGGAACCCACATTACAAGAGCAAATAGTCAGGGCACAGATTGAAGATAAGGGTGTTCAGGTTATCAAGGAAATGGTCAAGCAGAAGGCAGAGAAATACAAGTGCTTCCGTCAGGACAGCAAGGGAATTTTATGGTTTGGAGATCGATTGGTTGTTCCCAAGGACCCTGAGCTCAGAAAGAAGATACTGGATGAAGCTCATCTTTCAAAATTCTCCATGCACCCAGGTAGCAACAAGATGTACCATGATCTCAGATTCTTATACTGGTGGACCAGGATGAAGAGGGAAATTGCCAAATATATATCCGAGTGTGACACCTGCCAGAGAATCAAAGCCAGTCATTTGAAGGCAGCAGGCCCTTTGCAACCCCTTCCCATACCATCTTGGAAATGGGAGGACATTTGCATGGACTTCATAGTGGGATTGCCCAATACCTCCAGGCACCATGATTCCATTTGGGTTATTGTGGACAGATTGACCAAGACTGCTCATTTGTTACGAGTGCATACCACCCACAAGATAGAGAAGTATGCAGAAATGTATGTTGATCAAATAGTGTGATTGCATGGTATTCCAAAGACCATTGTATCTGACAGAGGAGCACTGTTTGTGGCACGCTTTTGGGAGCAGCTGCAAGAATTACTTGGGACCCAGGTAATATGAAGCTCAGCATACCATCCCCAAACAGATGGCCAGACGGAAAGGGTAAACCAGATTTTGGAAGACATGTTGCGGGCATGTGCACTACACTACGGAAAGGATTGGGACAAGTGTCTTTCTTTGGCAGAGTTTTCTTATAATAACAGCTATCAGTCCAGTCTAAAGATGGCACCTTTTGAAGCCTTATATGGGAGAAGGTGTAGAACCCCGCTGAATTGGTCTCAAGCAGGAGAAAGGGAAATATTTGGGCCAGATTTGGTACTTGAGGCAGAGGAAAAGGTCAGAATTATTACAAAGAACTTAGAAGCTGCTCAGGCCAGGCAAAAGAGCTATCATGACAAGAGGCGGAAGCCTCTACAGTTTGAAGTGGGAGATCATGTTTATCTTAAGGTATCACCCACCAAGGGTGTCCAGAGATTTGGGATCAAGGGCAAGTTAGCTCCTCGCTACATTGGACCCTATGAGATCAAAGCAAGTTGTGGACCAGTAGCCTATCAATTGGAATTGCCACCTCACATGTCAGCAGTTCACAATGTATTTCATGTATCTCAGCTGCGAAAATGTGTCCGCCTACCTAACGAAGTGCTACCTGAACCAGACCTTGAGATAGAACCAGACTTGTCCTATCAAGAGTACCCCGTCAAGGTATTGGATCAGAAAGAAAGGTCAACGCAAGCAAAGTCAATCAGAATGTATAAGGTTCAGTGGAGTCACCATTCAGCAGAAAAAGCTACATGGGAGACTGAGGATTTCCTACGCTCTCGCTTCCCCGACTTTCTGCCCAAAGGAGTCGGTACGTAACCCCAAAACCCCCACCTGCCCTTTGAATACAATTATAAGAAAAACTTATATAACAAGGATAGTCTAAGTTGTGGATTTAGCTTAAAAAGGGCTTCCTTCTGAAGTTGCAAAGAGAATGACATTCGAAGAGCATTTAACAAGAGAAACTTGAGTATAAGAAAGAGTAGCACACCAGCGTGCCTCGTAGCACCCTCTAGAGGACTCTGCCTAAAAATCTCGGGACGAGATTCCTTTAAGGGGGGAGGGCTGTAACACCTCAGGTGTTACCATGGCTAGAGCACACCTTGGTACTAAGGACTGTGATCACATGTGGTAAAAACTTAAGGTGAACATAAGAACCTTGGAGACCATGTGTTAACCAAGATTTCAAATGACCTAAGAGCATCACTCAAGCTTTTGTGCACTTACTACCTTGGGCAAGAGGAGGGAAAACCCTAGACCTCTCTTGAACCCTACCTTCCAAAACCATGGTTAAGAGGGGGGGGGAGAATAAGCAATTGTGCAAACCATGAGTTAATCTTTAACCAAACCTTAAGCAACCTTATAACCAGCAATTGTGGGAAGGAGATTGTTGGGGACCTTCGGCATCCGAAGGTCCTCAAAAACAGGATTTAACAGTATTTCTGGAGTATAATGTGTGAATAGGTATCTTCGGACTCAAGTCGGCATCACAGTAGACCAGAATAATACGAAGGTTGGTACAGCGCCGAAGGTGTGAGCAGGAAAGCTTCGGCGTGACAGCAGAAAGTGAAACCGACTTAAAGATGAAAAGGCCATTTAGACCTCGACAGATTACTATAGAGTTATTATCAACTGTAAAGGGCATGAATGTAATTTTGTATGGGTTGTGTCCCGCGCCTATAAATAGGTGAACAGTACTCCCGTACTGTTCACGCTGACTTGGCATTCGCTTTTTGCGTCACGCTTGTACTATCATCTCCTTCCAGTTGAAGGTACACTTGTAATTCAATGATATTCCTATTTATGCTTAATAATAATAGATAATTGTTTATGCTGTCTTTTATATTCCTTACATTTCATCCTTCGTCACTGTATGATGAATTTATGGAAATACGTCCTTCATAACCTTCGTCCAGAAACCATTATATCCTAAAGGAAATAATGCTTCGAAGGACGAAGGGCTTTAACGATTAACATTTTCTATGTTGCCTTGTTCTTAACTCATAGCATTTGAGAACAAGTCCCCAACATTGGCGCCCACCTCCGGTGAACCCACTTCCACTCTTCGAGTTTTTTGAACACCTTCGGCGATCATAAACCTTCGTTATGGCGCCGAAGAAAGCTTCAGCGACTGGGGCTGCAGCTCTGCAACCACTGGATCACAATCAGGAGACAATCTCCCTTCGGGAGGCCCGAAGCCAGAAAAGGAAGGCTGTCAGCCCGACACCACCAGAGGACGAGATAGATCAAGAAATCAGAGATATGGAAATGCTTCATCAACAAGTACAGAGGAAGAAAGAAAAGATGGCCAGGCTAGCTGAACTGCAGAGGCAGATAGACGAAGCCTCTGAAGAAGTTCGTCATCTTGCTCAGGATGAACAACACCGAAGGCCTCAGCACCAAGACCTTCATCAGGAGGGTTTTCCCAATGAAGATGACTGGTATGACAATTTCTATCATGGGAATTTTGTTTTTGATGATGCCTCTCCTCTGTCCGCTGAGCTGCAGGCTACACCTTGGCCTCCGTCCTACAAGCCGCCTCAGCTTCCCGTATTTGATGGCCACTCAGACCCGAAGCAGTTTTTGATGAGCTATGAAGCAACAGTATCTTCGTATGGTGGCAATGCTGTAGTCATGGCCAAATCTTTCGTTATGGCTGTCAGGAGTGTTGCTCAAACCTGGTATTCCTCCCTTCGACCAGGAACGATCACTTCATGGCAGAAGCTGAAGGACTTGTTGTTAACTAGCTTTCAAGGGTTTCAGACGAAGCCGGTCACTGCTCAAGCTCTGTTCCAGTGCACCCAGGATCACGAAGAATACCTTCAGGCATATGTCCGAAGGTTCTTGCGTTTGAGGGCACAAGCACCAACGGTGCCCAACGAAATTGTCATTGAGGCCATGATCAAGGGGCTTCGGCCAGGACCATCAGCTCAGTACTTCGCTAGGAAGCCCCCTCAAACTTTGGAGAAGCTGCTCCAGAAGATGGACGAGTACATTCGGGCCGATAATGATTTTCGCCAAAGGAGGGAGGAGGCTTTCAGGTTTTCTGAAATGACCAGGGGCTTCGGAGGGAGGTTCTACCCGAGGCACGTTAGATCAATTCATAACTCTACACAAAATGATGATAGAGGGAGCCAACAGCAAAGGCCACAATGTTCCTCACAGGCTTCGGGGCAACAGCAAGGCTCCTTCCGACCACCAGCTCCAAGAGGCAGAGGCGCCAGGGGCTTCGGAGGAAGATTTGGCGATCAACCGAGAAGAATCTTCTGCTTATTCTGTGGTGAGAACAAAGGTCATACCACCAGGATGTGCCATGTTACCATCCAGAAGCAAAAAGAAATAGCCGAAGCGACAGCACAACAGGTTCAGCCGAAGCAGGTCATGCACACTGCTTCGTATCATTCGCCTTACATCCCAGAGTATGTAGGCAATCACCCTGCAGTTTCTGTTGCTTCGGCGAGTCAACCTCAGGCTTCCTGGCAACAACCTCCGCCTCTACCACCGCTACAACAAGGCCAGCAGCCAGAAGGGAGCCAATATGCTCCACACCAAAGGGATTTCAGAGAGCAGTCCGAAGCTCGCACAGTCAACAGCACTGTGCCAGAGTCAAAGCATATCTATTGACAAATATCCTACCTTAATAGCAATCTTTTTCATTCAGTTTTATTTTCTGTAATAAAGGACATTGTTCAGGTTTCATGAAAATAGTTTCGTTGATTCACACAAGGAAAATATATCTTCTTCACAGGCTTAAATTGTTGAAAGACATGTGACAACAAAAAGGACCTTCGAACTATTGAAAATTCTTCGGAGTAACAAAAAGTCGTTCTAAGGAACGCAGAGTAAGTTTGCCGAAGTCACAAAAAGCCGCTCCAGAGGGAGCGCAGTGTAAGTTTTCTGCTCCAAAGTCGTTCCAAAGGGAATGCAGAGCATACAGCGAAAAGTCAACGCTGATACCGCCTAAGTAAAAGGCGAAGCGCGAAAAGTCAACGCGAATACCGCTGAAAGTAAAAGGCGAAGAAGCTCCTAAGGGAGGCTTACAGCGAAAAATAAACGCTGATTCCGCTGAAGTAAAAGGTGAAGAAGCTCCTAAGGGAGGCTTGTAAAAGATTTTGTGTTTTATTGCAGGGATGCGTGTGCATCTTCGGAATAAGCATCGCCTCACATAACATAACATCATCGCATCATGTCGCATAGCATAAGCATCATACATCATGTTGCATATGGCACAAGAGGTGGACACAATATTAATCTACAGAAGAACGTTTTGAAAAAAGGGAAAAATCACTGTCACAAGGAGATACATTATTGATCTTCGGAGGTGTAGCTTCGGAAAATAATTTCATGAAGCCTGGATATTATTCATCAGAACACTGGATATTGTTGAAAAATTCTTCTTCACGAAGCATGAAAAGAAGGGAAGGTGTTTTTTCGTCAAAGACTCAAAAGCGGTACGTGTAAAGTTTCATGCATCGTAAAGAATTAAGCAAGAAAAAACAGGTATATTACATTCAGGGTTACAAAATGTTACAATATATTACATCTCAAAAGTTTTTACAATAACACTTAATCCTCTCTCAAAACGACTTCTGCAGCTTCGTTTAGGAGCCGATTGACGACTTCGTCCATAATAGCTTCAGCCATCTTTTTTATTTCGTCGTCTCCTTTCGGCTGAGGGTCCGAAGGGGCTTTAGCAGAATCTGAAGTAGAACAGGATACGGCTACATTGCTATGATAAATTGCAAACGAATCTTAAAACCTAAAATTACAGCACAATAAAAACTATTAGATAATACCTAATTGACCTTCGGGCTCTGCGCTCTTCTCAGCAGCCTCAGCTACTTCTCTAGCATCGTGAATGCCCTTTTCGCTTCTTTGAATAATCTCTCGGGCCATTTCTCGGCCACCATTATCCCAGATATCGGTGAAAAATTTTCCACCAACCATGCTAGCTTCGGCCGATGGATCCCTTGCATCTTCGAAGGGCAAAGCACCTTCGGATTGCGCTAGAATCTTTACATGTTCGCAACCTTTTTTCTCTAAAATAGTGGCAATTCCTCTGGCACCCGAGAAGGCACATATATCTCCACGGCTATTTAAAATTTCTTCGAAGGCTTCAGCTTCGTGGTCGATCCATTCGATGGGACCTTCGGGATTGCCTCTCGTAAAGTTTTCCTCACTTGAGAATGCGCCGACCTTAGCGAAGCTAGCCCTTAACTTCTTGACACATTCTATAGATTTGTTATAGCATCTCTTCTTGGACGACCGAAGCTCTTCAACAGTTCCTTCTAAGTGATCTGCCCATTGGTCGCTGAGTTCTCGCTTTGTTTCTTCAAGTATACGTTCTTCCTTGGCTCTGGCCAGTTGTTTCCGAAGATCTTCAAGTTCGCGTTTATGAGCTTCAGCTTGACCTTTAAAAGCAGCTTCGTCTTCCTTTATTTTATTTATCAATGAGTGTAATATTTTATCTTTCTCGAGACCTTCGTTCCTCAGTTCAAGTACTTCGGAACGAAGGTTGCTCAGGGCTATAGTACACCCTTCGTCTTTAGCATCTTTCTGTGCCCTGAGGGCATTGCTAAGTATCAGGCCCTGCAAAGAGAAATATGTGTGTGTCAATAGGTTTAAACAAACGAAAAATTTTGGTCTCAACAAAAAATGCAAAGATTCCATTTGTTGCACCTTCAAGCTATTATACGCCAGGCTGTCGGCCAAATCATTTTTCGACAGCACTGAGAGCCCGTCTTCCAGTGTTGGGAATCCGAAGCTCTTGCTCATCTCCCGACAGACAGAAATCTCTTTGCTGTCAGGGAGACAATACAAAAAGTCTTCTTCTCCACTGCCATTGAATATTAATGCCCCCTTTGGATACTTCAGTTTTTGGGCGTAAAGTTGGGCCTCTTGTTTTTCTTTTTCTGATAGTTGTTTCCCCGAAGCATGGCGAATAATATAATCAAGGACTTTGGGAGATGCTTCGGGGACAGCAGCACTGATTTCTTCAACAAAAGTTGGCTCTGCAATTTTTTCTTCTTCGAATTCCAGGGATTTTATTTTTGTGGGTTCTGAGGACCCAGCTTCGGCTTCAGTTTCTTGTTCTGGAGCCTTAGTATCAGAGATTTCAGTTTTTCCTTCGGGGATGACAGCAGTCTCCTTCGGAGGTGTGCTTGAAGATTTAATTGTCTCCAGAACATCTAGCACGTTGACCATTCTCTTCCTTTTCGGAGTCACTGCTGGCACCTTTTGGTTTTTTACTGCCTCAATATTTGCTGCAGGACTCAAAACTTCTGATGTTTTTGATCCCTCCGTTGCTTCTTTTACTTCTTCCATTTTTTCTGTGGACGGCGCTTCGGCCTTCTCTTTCGTTTCTGATAACAAAGTCTTTGATTGTTCCAATTCTATTTTTGTTGGCATTTCGGCCGTTTCTGTGACTTCTGGTAGCAAGGTTGGCTCGGTTGGTTTTTCAGCTTCGGTGGCCGAAGAGGTTTCTCCGGTAAACTCAGGCACCGAAGCCGGTTCAATATAGCGCGGCCGATGTGTGAGGACCTTTATCTTCTTTCTTTTCGGTTCTGGCTCGCTAGGAGCAGTTGCAGCTTCTTCTTTTGCAGAGGTTGTGTTTTTTCTCTTCTGCCTTCGAATGGGATAGCAATAGTCAGGGTAGACAAACCCGATTGCATCAAATACCCGATTTAGCCTCTTCTTTTTTCGGCCTCCGAAGGCTGCTGACATTGCAGTGTCTTCGGCCTTCGAATAAGCCCCAAGCAGTTCATCACTTAAATTTTCAATGCTTTTTAACCAGTCATCATCTGGCTCAACGAATTTATCTCCAAATTTAAAAGTGTATTTCAACCTGATAAGTCCACCTTCGTCGGCCTCTTTTATGGTTTCTTGTGGCATTTCCCATTTCTCCGCGAGCGGCCATACCCTGAAGGCGATATGCTCTTGTACTAAGTCCCTCGTTCCAATAAAAGAACAGATAACGCCGAAGGCCCTCTGGCATTCTTCGGCAGCTTCATTCATTTCAACCTTCGGCCTCTGAAGGCCGAAGCTTTGCCAAATAGGGCGCATAATTATACCTTTGATATCTTCTTGTACTGTCAGATCATTCTTCACATAAAACCATTCTGTCATCGAGTCGCCGGGCCATCTCTTCCGAAAGGTTGGCACGGGGCAGCTTGACCCGGACCGAGAAACGAAACTGTAGCAGCCAAAATTATTGTGATACTGTTCCTTACCCCAAGGTTTTGTTTCGTATGATAATTCGTGTATATTGCAGAAGCTTTTTGCATCAGGCTTCAGACCTTGGCTTCTCACGGCCCACACGAAGATATTCAGCCTTATGATTGCTTCGGGGGTAAGTTGGTGAAGATAGACTTCGAAGATTTTCAACACCTCCACGACGAAGCTGCTCAAGGGAAATCGCAGTCCAGCTTTCAAAAAGCTTCGGAACACTACGACTTCATTCTCTTCAGGGTGTGGGCACGTTTTTACCCCTTCGTCGGCCCTCACAATGGATAAATCCCGGAAATACCTTCCTCTCATGTTGACAAGATGATTCTCTTTGATAGTTGATTTACCATAAACTGAATGGCTTGGTCGCCAGGGACGATCTTCGGAGTCTTCACCACCACTGTCCACATCATAGCTGTCACTGTCACCAGTATCTTCAGACAAACCTTCCAGAATCTCCTTGGTGATTTTTTCTGTATTGGTCTTTGACATCGCTATAAGAAACCCCAAGTTTTTCTCTTCGTCCAGGCTCAGCTTCATCTCAGCAGCAGTCTTCTTATCCTCAGACATCTTCGGAGACACTAAAAACTATTTTCAAAGCCGAAGCTTCAAAACTAAAGGCTTAACAAATCTTAGTGCACAAGAGCTAAAAATTGAGTGAGCGGGAGCAGTTGGCCAGAGAGCGTGTCAAATGAGTTTGCGGTATGACCGTATTTATACGCCAAGTGCGTTGAAAATTGAAAGACCCCGCTTGTCAGTGAATGTTGCTATTCTAGCAAAGGGAAGGTGTTTTTTCGGACCTTCGGCGTAAAGCCTTCGTCCATGTCGCAATCTAAATTTATTATTTTAAACAAATTAATATTGCGAGGGGCTACTGTTGGGGACCTTCGGCATCCGAAGGTCCTCAAAAACAGGATTTAACAGTATTTCTGGAGTATAATGTGTGAACAGGTATCTTCGGACTCAAGTCGGCATCACAGTAGACCAGAATAATACGAAGGTTGGTACAGCGCCGAAGGTGTGAGCAGGAAAGCTTCGGCGTGACAGCAGAAAGTGAAACCGACTTAAAGATGAAAAGGCCATTTAGACCTCGACAGATTACTATAGAGTTATTATCAACTGTAAAGGGCATGAATGTAATTTTGTATGGGTTGTGTCCCGCGCCTATAAATAGGTGAACAGTACTCCCGTACTGTTCACGCTGACTTGGCATTCGCTTTTTGCGTCACGCTTGTACTATCATCTCCTTCCAGTTGAAGGTACACTTGTAATTCAATGATATTCCTGTTTATGCTTAATAATAATAGATAATTGTTTATGCTGTCTTTTATATTCCTTACATTTCATCCTTCGTCACTGTATGATGAATTTATGGAAATACGTCCTTCATAACCTTCGTCCAGAAACCATTATATCCTAAAGGAAATAATGCTTCGAAGGACGAAGGGCTTTAACGATTAACATTTTCTATGTTGCCTTGTTCTTAACTCATAGCATTTGAGAACAAGTCCCCAACAGAGATATTGCAAAAAGACCCCTAGAGAAACCCCAAATCCATTCCCTAAGTAGAGAGAGAGCTATAGCTCTCTATTTCTCTCTAAGTCAAAAACTACACCTACACTAAAGATCAACCGTGTTCACCTTGAAGATGGCACCAAAACCACCTATGTTCTATACCAAAAATGTGGCATACCACCTAGGGCACCCACTGGAAAAAGCTGAGCCCGAGACCTTGACGTTTGACATGCCTTGGCATGGTTTTTGTCGCGAGGTGGGCAGAATGACATACCTGATTTGGCGACCGAAGATCTCCCTACCTAGGCCATATCTTCCATGGCAACTCACGGATGAGAGACAGCCCTAAGTGCCAGGAAAAGACTCGCGCCGGATTTTTGCCAAGATTCGCACGTTTGCGACTTGTGTGAGCTGTGGAACACGGGCAGACGAAAAGCTCCACGTGTTTGACGCGCTCTGTGTGCGCCCGAGCACGCCTGCGCGCGCCCCGCGTCGCGCCAACGGCCAGCCGACGCCATGGCCCGCGCCCGCGCCTATAAAGCCCACTCAGGCGTCGACCACACTCTTCCGTGCACGCTCAAACCTCACCGGAGCTCAGCTCACCGCCGTTTGCCCGTATGCGGCGTGTCCGCGGCCACCCGAGCCCGAGCCCCTGCCGCCGTAGACAGGCCAGCCCAGCCTTTCCCAACCCCGTCCGACCCTCGGAGACGAGTGAGCACACCTCGGTGAAGCTCCCCGAGCGAGGAATCGAAGCCTGCTTTGCCGGAGAGGCCAGTCCACGGTCGCCGGAGTTCACAACCCCACCGGAGTGCGTGGACCGGGTAATCCATTGAACCATTTTCCGATTCCTTGTGCACACGGTCTCTACGTCACCCCATGAAGCTCACCGTGCCCTTGGATTGAACCAGATCACCGTGATTTGGCCGGCACACCCACCGCTGACGAGGACACCCGCCTGCGCTCGTGGACCGAGCGATTCCAGCCATCCCCGCCGTCGAGCCGTACATCGCTGTGACCGCCAGAGCCTCCCCGAGCCAATCCCGCCCCTCGCCGGACCTATCCCGCCGCAGGTAAGCCGCGCCACCCTTTTCTTTCTTGCGGGCACTGTTTAAACCTAGGGAAGGACCGCGGGGGAGAAGGAAAGAAGTCTGGGGGATTTTGTAAAATGTCAGTGACTCAAATGAATAGTAGCGCGGGGGTATAACTGAGAGAGTTAGTTTGGAAATAACCCAGGGTCCTCGGTGTAAACTGCTTTTCCAGAAAACCTTTATTAAATCTGATTTTAAATTTGAACAGAACTTTATTAATTCATAATTTCTGTTTTATTCATCCAAATTTAGTCAAACCAATTTTGTCAGGCTCTAAATAATGTAAACTACTTAGGAAAAATATAAAACCCCTATGTACTACAGAAAACTTTAGGGTTCTGAATTAATTATTGTTTTGACCAAAAGCTAAATAATAGGGATAAAAATAGTTGCACTATTTGACTAGGGTTAGAAAAATTTGGAGAAGTTTATACCCACTGTAACACCCCAGGTGTTACACAGGGTGTCCATACCAGAGTTTCCCCTTTTACCCATTATCACATGAAGGCTGATTTGGGCAAAGTTTACCACACTTGGAATTCTAGGTCGTAAGCAAGTGCAATTCACTTTGGATGTCATGCCCTAGCTTATCATGCACATCTAAGTGGGGATCTCCCAAAACCCTAGAACAAAACCCCCATAGGCAATTATAACCCTAATTGAAGCCATGATCAAAAGATCATGTAAACATCATGATCATGGTTTGGGCCAAATATAAAAGTTGTAATATACTTAATAAACTACAATTAATAGTAAGAAAGTACCCCCAAAAAGTTTTCAGAAAGGTCCTAAAAAGATCACCAAAGGTTGAACACAAGGGAGAAATTCAGATTTTTGCCTAAGTCAAAAATCAACCCTTAAGCAAAGATCCCTCATGTTCACCTTGATCCCCTTTTCAAAACCAGTCGACCCAATTAACAAAGTGGCGCCAAATAAACCCTAGAATGCCCTGGAAAAGTTTGAACCCCAGCCAAAACCTTTTGACACGAGTTGGCACTGGTTTTGTCTCGGTTTGCACAGGGCAGACAGACAAGACTTGGCGCTACCATATCTCTTCAACCAGACCACATCTACTCTTGGAACTTACATGAACTAGGTAGCCCTAGGTGCAGGGAAGAAATCTCCCACAGGCGGTAGGGCAAGATTCGTACGCCTGGCCGCTCAGCAGAGCGAAGAACACGGGCAGAAGCAACGCGCCACGTGTTCGACACGCTCTGAGCTCGCCAGAGCACGCCCGCGCGCGCGCCCCGCGTGCCCGCGTCGCGCCAAACGGTTGAGCCGGCGCCCCGGCCGCGTCCGCGCCTATAAAACCCGCCCCAGCGCTCGGTTGCCTTCCCCGTTACCTCCTCCGTACCTCGCCGGACTCGCCCGAGCCAGCCATTGCCTCCGGCGACCTCCCCGCAGCCCGCCAGTGTCGCCCGAGAGCCACCGCCGTGGCCAACCCCTCTCCAGTCCCCCTCCGTTCGATTCAAGCACCTAGATAGCTTCCTGGTGAGACCGTGAGCCTTGCTCAAGCTTGAACCAAGAGCCCGCGTCACCGGAGAAGCCAAATCGCGCTCACCGGAGTTCAAGAACTCGCCGGCGCACGTGGACCGGGTAAACCCCTTCACCATTTCCCGATTCGTTGCGCGCACGGCCTCTGTGTTCCCCCGTGAAGCTCCTCGTGCACCCTAATTGACCTATGCCGCCGTGGTTTGGCCGGAGCAGGCGTCGCCGTCGATCCCCGCCGCCTGTGTTCGTGGCCAGGGGAGCTCCGACCACCTCTGACGCCGACCCGCACATCGACGTGACCGTAGCGACCTCCTGAACATCACCGACCACCTCGCCGGACCTCCCTCGCCGCCGGTAAGCCGCGCCACCCTTTCCTTTCCCGCGGCTACTGTTTCAGTTAAGGGAGGGACTGCGGGTGTGAGGGAGAGAAAGTCAGGGGGTTAAGTGAAAAGTCAGAGACTCACGTGAATAGTGGCGTAAGGGTAGATCTGCGAGGTTTGATTCAGTTTAAACCCAGGGACCTCGGCGCAAACTGTTTTTCCAGAAAAACTTAATTAAAACCTGATTTAAATTCAAACAGAAACTTTAAAAACCCATAACTTCTGTTTGGTTTACCCAAATTTGGTCAAACTAATTTTGCCAGACTCTAAATAATGTATCCTGTCTAAGAAAAATATAAAACCCCATAAGTACTATAGAAAAATGTAAGGTCCTGATTTAATTACAGTTTGAACCAAAAGCTTAATAATAGCAAGAAAAATGGTTGTATTATTTAACTAAGGTTAGAAAAATTTAGAGAAGTTATTATCTACCTTCTGACCTAGTTAAAAATATTAAACACCTCTGTCCACTCCATTTAAGTTAGTTTTACCCTTTATTCTATAATATGCTTAAAGATAAGGAAAATAGAAAATGCAACTTAATTAATGAACCAGAGAGTACTTCTATTTTTGTTAGGTTACTTATTCAATATAGTTCACTGGAAAAATATATCATACCCTGGTTTAGTACAAATTAAGTAGGATATCTTTTATTTTAATAAAACAAGGATAACTTAGAAAAACCCTACCAAAATGACCCCAAGGTAAAAACACCCCCACCCTTGGGATAACTATTGTTTTATTAGAAAGAACTTAGGAAAAATAAGAAATCTGCTGTTTGACATTTTTCAAATAATAATGTAGTAGAAAGTGCCTTTTTGGCATTAAACTTGAGAAAATCATAACTAAATAACCACCCCTTAGTTTCCTGTGATTCTTAGCACAAAAACCTATTATTACCAGAGGATGCCAACAAAAATAACCTTTAGGACAGAACCTACCCCTAACTAGGAGGTGTAGTGTAAAGTGGCCCTTTTTGCCTAACTTTTGTTATTTTTGTTTAAGGCCTAACTTTTATACTTTAAGCCTCAAATTCTTAAAACAAGCTAAAATAGCCAGTGACAACCCACTGTAATTTTTACAGAATTTTTGGAAATTCTTAAAACACTGTCGTAGTTCAAACCTGCACTAGAAACCCTAAATGGAAATTAAAGAAAGGAAAATGAATAATGAAAATTGATGTCATCCTAAGACCTTTGTAAATTTGTCCCCTGAAATCTATGAAGGCAATGCAAATCCACTATGTTATCCCTAATGAAAACCTAAGCCTAAAGGGTAGTAAGTATAAACCACTTGGAGCCTCACATGACTAAGAAAACCCCAAGTTACTTCTGGACTTAGTCTCTTTTTACATAATGTTATTAAATCATGCATAATCATGACATACATGTTCATTGCATTCGATAGACTGTAATCTTGCTGACGGAGAGTACATCCTCGTGCCGGAGCAAGGAGCTGCTCAGGAGGTAGCCCCAGATCCAGCACCCGAGCCTGCACCAGAGGACCTGCCTGCCACTGCTTTGGAAGGCAAGCCCCGGTTTTATGCATAACCTGTTATTTATGCTATTTTACTTCACTAAATGATTGTAGGATTGATTGTGCACTTAGGTGTAGGAATTGTTTGGAACCCTAGTTGCATGATCTCAGGAATCCTATTGAGATGAATACTAGTATGCTAGGTCGAGTAGTTGCTTTATTAAGTAGGATCTCGGTAGAAGACGAGTGATTTTTCTAGCACTCGCGCGAGGTCAGGACATTGATTGTACCCACTTTCATATCATACTGATGCTGGTTTGTGACAACAATCCATGGGGATTGGTTGTTCACGGGATGAAAATTTGAATAAGGATTAAGGTGTGGTACCGTGAGTCAAGCGTTTGAACGTACTAAGCACATGCCGAGAAATATGGTAAATCGGTAAGCCTAGTACCTGAGTGAACCTGCCCGCAGATTGCCCTCCTCACGCGACCTGAGACGAGGTCTCCCATTCCGGTTATGGTGGGTACAAGTGCGGTCACTGCACGACGGCCAGTCGGGGTCAGTGAGGCATTGTACGCCAAGGCGGTGAGCCCCTTTCTGTTGCCAGGGAATCGATGGGGACGGTTGATATGTGTGGGGCCGGAGTGCCCCTACATGTCGTGTGTTTAGGTTTACCTTGCAAGGATAAAAACTCGATTCGAATCGTCTGCTTCTCGCAGCTAATGAGACTGCTTGATCCATGCTGCTACATTGAGTAACAAGTGGAATGATGCGGAGGTGATATAAGATGTTGATTGCTAAAATGTTTGCTACTTTGTATGAATAGATAGTACATCTTTAGCCTTAAGAGAGTCACACTTAACTTTGACTAAGTTAAAATCTTGATTTAGAAACTCAGCTAGTGCTTTTGGCAACCAAACCCCACAGCCAAACAGATGCATGTCTAGAGGTAGAGGAGTAGACTCCTCACACCGGGTAAGTCTAGCTGAGTATTAGTATACTCAGCCTTGCTTGTGGCATAAATTTTTACAGGTTCTCTGGAGGAGATGGTTGCTGGGATAACTTGGCCGTCCACTTTGCCACCGGGTTGGACTGTTGAGTGGGACCCTGCCTCGGCTGAGGAGGAGCATGAGGAGTGATGGGACAGGCTTCCCCATCTCTCTGTTTACTTATCGTTAGTTTTATTCCGCTGCACTTCGAACAATGATGGTTACTTTTGCAAAACTCCGATGATGACACTGGTGATGTAATAATTTAACATTATGGCATGTATGGTTTTATGCTTTATTGTATTTGCTCTGTGACTCACCATCGAGTGAGATTGTGGTACTTGATCCTGTCAGTGGCCATGTCGGACTAGATCCGAGGGATTGACGGGTTATTCCCATTTAAGTGTGGTCTAGCCTCTAAGGCAGGGCTTAGGCACTTAAGTCGGAATAATTCGGGCAGTTCCGCCACAGCTGGTATCGGAGCTTGTACCACCACAGAGGAATCGATAAAATGTAAATACCATCAATTTTTCTAAATAAAATTGGATAGAAACTAGGTTGGATAGATAGTAGGACGAGCAGGATAGACCTAGGACGTGAAGCCTTAAGGTAATAGGAGGGTAGCTAGGTGGCTAAGTAACTAGGCCCTACAGGCCACTTTTACAGGATGGGAGTTCCTCCCTATTCCTTTTATCTTGTTGTGAGGTCGTTCAGGACGAGCATGCATGCATTCATAATTAAGCAATGGATAACTGAGTAAAAGACTTAAAAACAAGATAACAACCAACTAGGTCCCTAGTGCCTTTCTACTTAACTAGAGAAAGGCTGAGTTTTACTTTTCCTTGTTCTTTTTATAATTCTTTTTCTTTTACTTACGCTTAACCGTACACAGATGACTTCCCACGGATCCTCCGATGAAGGAAATGCACTGACCCACACTGACGGACTTGCACAAGAGGGCTTTCCCCGCATTTTGTGGGAGGTGCTTCAGGGGGCTGGATACAAGACACCCCCTCAGTACGCGGTGCAGCAGTTCGAGAAGCACCGGGTGCCCCGCTGTAGGGTGAGGATGACTTTGGAGCCTCATCCCCTGCAGCCAGGCTGGCGCTCATTGGACTCAGAGTCTTTCGGGTAGCGGGCAGAGGACACGATCGAGGCGATCGCTCTGCATGGATTAACTACCTTCTGCGGATTCCATCCCTTGGAGCTGGCTACCCATCCCATTGGCTTGTTCCCCGCTGAGAAGGAGGACGACCCAATGTGGAAGGATCGGGTGGAACATGCCAAGGATATCTGGGCCATCTACCCAGGTCAGACTGCGCACTTGACAGTACGGTGCATGAATGCTCTGTACCGTCTGCAGGTGATGCGCGGCGAGGCAATGTCCCACCTGATGGCACTGCTGGAGGCAACAAAGATCACGCTGGATAACAGAGAGGAGCTCGTGGTTGACCTATCTCAGGAAATGGTGGAGAAGGACTTGCAGGTGGAGCAGCTATCCACTGACATTCAGGAGTTGGAGGAGCTGGTGGGCACCAGGGAGAACACCATCGAGGTTCTCGAGGATCAGCTCCTTAACACTCAGCAGCAGCTTGCTGAGGCTAACGAGCACCTGGACATGCACCACCAGGAGATCCAGGACCAGGAGGCCAACGAGGACGTCGACATTGAGGGAGGAGATGAGCCTGCCTCCAGTGTGGACACTGCTGGCTCGGGAAGACCACCTTCCCCCGAGTCAAGTGTTGCCTCGTTCGCTCACTAGATGTCCAGGATAGGCTTAGAAGTCGGACAGTCGGACTCCTCGCAGCTAGCTTAGCTTTTGCACCCTTGGGGTACTAGGCTAGATAGAGTTGAGTCATTGTGGAACAATCTGATGTAACCATGTTAAACTCTTTTGGGGGCTTGTTTGATGGATGCTTTTATCAGTTTAAATTTGGAAGGGAAAATTTATGCCTCTTTAAACTCCCTTTTGTTGAAATTAGAGCCTATCATGCGGTTTTAACTTTTTCCCGTGATGAAATCTTGAAATTGGAACTGTGGTGTTAAGTAAGTATGTGGTTTTTCAGATGGCAGGAAGGCAGCGTCGTGGCCAGAACGAGCACGTTCCACCACCACCCCCACCTCCCACTCTGCAGGAACTCATGGCTCAGCAGAATGAGATCCTGAGGCAGCTGGCTCAACGTCAGCCACCACCCCAGCATTATGGTGGTGGAGACCACCAACGTCACCCCGCGGCAGCCACCTATCAGGAATTCCTCAGCACCCAGCCTCCACTGTTCACAAGGGCGGAGGACCCACTTGACGCAGATGTATGGCTGCGAGTGGTGGAATCCAAATTCCCACTACTCCATGGAGTTTGCTCAGAGGTCACCAAAGTCAGGTTCGCTACCCAGCAGCTTCGCGGACCTGCAAGGACTTGGTGGGATCACTTTCTTGCTATGCAGCCAGAGGACCGAGAGGTGGAGTGGAGGGAGTTTAAGGCAGCTTTTAGAGGACACCATATACCAGCCGGGATCATGGACAGGAAACTCAATGAGTTCTTGGCACTCACTCAGGGCAACAGGATAGTGTTGCAGTATGCCCAGGCCTTTAATGACTTGTGCCAGTATGCGGGATATCATGCGGATACAGATGAGAAGAAGAGGGACAGATTCAGAAGGGGGCTCAGCACTAAGCTCCGGGATCGCCTCAACACCGTCAGGGCCAACAGCTACAATGAGTTGGTCAACATGGCTATCTCCCAAGAGGACTGCATTACCGCTAGGCAGGCAGAGAAAAAGAGGAAGACCCCCGTGGCAGGACCCTCAGCTCAGCCACACCGTTTCCGGATTGTGTCCGACACCCAGGGCAGGGGACCCCAGCAGCAGCAAGGGCGATGGGTAATCTGACCTCAGCAGCAGCAGCAGCAGCAACAGGCACCCAACCGCAACCAGTTTCCAGCACAGCGGAATAATCAGCAGCAGCAGTACCGCCAGGCCAATGACAACAGGTGTTTCACTTGTGGCAACACTGGGCATTATGCCAAGAATTGCCCCAGGAACCAGCAGAGGCAGGGGCAGAATGTCAATCAGAACCAAGGCAAGAGACAGAAGGTGCAAGTGAGGCAGGGCAGGCTGAACTTCACCACCATGGCTGACATTCCAGAGGGAGCACCCGTCATGACTGGTATCTTTACAGTATTAAATTATCCTGCTATTGTTTTATTTGATTCGGGTGCATCGCATAGTTTTATCAGTGCCAAGTTTTGTGCCAAATGCCAGTTGCCCTTTCACCATACCGATGGGGGCATTACAATTTCAACACCAGGAGGCAGAGTTGCCACTTATCAAATCAACCGGCAGGTGCCTATAAAATTTGGTAGTCTGGTGATTAGAACCACCCTTCTCATCTTAGGATTGGATAGCGTGGATATTATTTTGGGAGCTGACTGGTTGACCAGACATCAGGCAGTATTGGACATTGCAGCCAGAGCCATTGAAATCCATTCCCCTGCTTATGGCGAGACTGTTTTGTATTTACCCAATCAGGGTTGTACCTGATCTTGTGCCTTTGTTATGTTAGAGTCCCCAGTGAAAGAGATCCCAGTAGTCTGTGACTACCCGGATGTGTTCCCGGAAGAATTACCAGGGATGCCACCTGACCGAGACATTGAGTTCGCAATTGAGTTGCAACCCGTGACTGCTCCGATCTCCAAGAGACCCTATCGGATGCCTCCCGCGGAATTGGCAGAATTGAAGAAGCAATTGCAAGAATTGTTGGACAAGGGGTTTATTCGTCCCAGCACTTCACCATGGGGATGTCCAGCATTATTTGTGAAGAAAAAGGATGAGAGTTTGAGGATGTGTGTTGACTACCGTCCTCTCAATGCGGTGACTATAAAGAACAAATACCCGCTGCCCCGCATTGATGTTCTGTTTGATCAATTGGTTGGAGCCAAGGTATTCTCCAAGATAGACCTTCGCTCAGGATACCATCAAATAAAGATCCGTGCTAGTGATATTCCCAAGACAGCTTTCTCTACCAGATATGGACTGTATGAGTTTCTGGTGATGTCTTTTGGGCTGACTAATGCCCTGGCTTATTTTATGTATTTGATGAATTCAGTATTCATGCCAGAATTAGACAAGTTTGTGGTCGTTTTCATTGATGATATACTGATCTATTCCAAGAACGAAGCCGAGCACACTAAACACTTGCATACTGTACTTCAGAGACTGCGTGATCATCAGTTGTATGCTAAGCTGAGTAAGTGTGAGTTCTGGCTGAAGGAAATCAAATTCTTGGGTCATACAATTTCTCAGGATGGGGTATCAGTTGATCCTGAGAAGGTGCAGGAGGTGATGGATTGGAAACCCCCAGCTACAGTGAAGCAGATTCGGAGTTTTCTGGGATTGGCAGGGTATTATCGACGATTTATTCCGGATTTCTCCAGAATTGCCAAACCAATGACTGAACTGTTGAAGAAGGGAGTCAAATTTGAGTGGAGCCAAAAGTGTGAAGATGCCTTCCATACCTTGAGGCAGCATTTGACAACCGCCCCAGTGCTAGCTCAACCTGACAACACCAAGCCATTTGAAGTTTATTGTGATGCTTCTGGTACTGGTTTGGGATGTGTCTTAATGCAAGAGAACAGAGTGATTGCTTATGCTTCCCGGGCACTCAGGCCCCATGAGCAGAACTACCCTACACATGATCTAGAGTTGGCAGCTGTAGTTCATGCTCTGAAGATTTGGAGACACTACCTGATGGGAGCTCACTGTAACATCTACACTGATCACAAGAGTCTCAAGTACATCTTCACTCAGGCAGATCTGAACATGAGGCAAAGGAGATGGTTAGAGTTGATCAAGGACTATGATCTGGAGGTGCATTACCACCCTGGTAAGGCCAATGTTGTGGCAGATGCCTTGAGCAGAAAGGCCCAGTGTAATTGTATGAGCATGGATGTGGGAGTGACCACCCTGTGTGATGAGTTGTGCAAATTGAACCTGGAGGTTGTTTCTTCGGGTAAACTAAGCTATATCTCGGTAGAGCCCACATTGCAAGAACAAATAGTCAGGGCACAGGTTGAGGATAAGGGAGTTCAGGTTATCAAGGATATGATCAAGCAAAAGGCAGAGAAATACAAGTGTTTCCGGCAGGACAGCAAGGGCATACTATGGTTTGGAGATCGATTGGTTGTTCCCAAGGACCCTGAGCTTAGAAAGAAGATACTGGACGAAGCTCACCTTTCCAAATTCTCCATGCACCCTGGCAGCAACAAGATGTACCATGATCTCAGATCTCTATATTGGTGGACAAGAATGAAAAGGGAAATTGCCAAGTACATATCCGAATGTGACACCTGCCAGAGAATCAAAGCTAGTCACTTGAAGGCAGCAGGCCCTTTGCAACCCCTTCCCATACCATCTTGGAAATGGGAGGATATTTGCATGGACTTTATAGTGGGATTACCCAATACCTCCAGGCACCATGATTCTATTTGGGTTATCGTGGACAGATTGACCAAGACTGCCCATTTCTTGCCAGTGCATACCACTCACAGGGCAGAAAAGTACGCTGAAATTTATATTGATCAGATAGTAAGGTTGCATGGTATTCCCAAGACCATTGTATCTGACAGAGGAGCACCATTTGTGGCACGATTTTGGGAACAATTGCAAGAGTCACTTGGGACCCATGTCATCCGAAGCTCAGCATACCACCCCCAAACAGATGGCCAAACAGAAAGGGTGAATCAGATTTTGGAAGACATGTTGCGAGCATGTGCACTACATTATGGGAAGGATTGGGACAAGTGTCTGTCTTTGGCAGAGTTTTCGTACAATAACAGCTACCAGTCCAGTCTGAAGATGGCACCTTTTGAGGCTTTGTATGGGAGAAGGTGCAGGACCCCACTAAATTGGTCTCAAGCAGGAGAAAGGGAAATTTTTGGGCCAGACTTGGTACTCGAGGCAGAGGCAAAGGTCAGGGTCATTACCAAGAACTTGGAAGCTGCTCAGGCCAGGCAAAGGAGCTATCATGATAAGAGGCGGAAGCCTCTACAGTTTGAGGTGGGAGATCATGTCTATCTTAAGGTATCACCCACCAAGGGTGTTCAGAGATTCGGGATCAAGGGCAAGTTAGCTCCTCGCTACATTGGACCCTATGAGATCAAGGAAGCTTGTGGACCCGTAGCCTATCAAGTGGAATTGCCACCTCACATGTCAGCAGTTCATAATGTGTTCCATGTATCTCAGCTGCGGAAATGCGTTCGTCTACCCACTGAAGTACTCCCGGAACCAGACATTGAGATAGAACCAGACTTATCCTACCAAGAGTACCCCGTCAAGGTATTAGATCAAAAGGAGAGATCAACTCGGGCAAGGTCGGTCAGAATGTATAAGGTTCAATGGAGTCACCATTCAGTAGAAGAAGCTACATGGGAGACTGAGGATTTTCTACGCTCTCGCTTCCCCGACTTTCTACCCAAAGGAGTCGGTATGTAACCCCAAAACCCCACCCCCACCTGCCCTTTGAATCCAATTATAAGAAAAACTTAGATAACAAGGATAGTCTAAGTTGTGGATTTAACTTAAGAAGGGCTTCCTTCTGAAGTTGCAAAGAGAATGACATTCGAAGAGCAGTTAGCAAGAGAAACTTAAGTGTAAAGGAAAAGCAGCACCAGTACACCTTCAAGCACCCTCCAAGGAACTCTACCTAAATCTCGGGGCGAGATTCCTTTAAGGGGGGAGGGCTGTAACACCCCAGGTGTTACACAGGGTGTCCATACCAGAGTTTCCCCTTTTACCCATTATCACATGAAGGCTGATTTGGGCAAAGTTTACCACACTTGGAATTCTAGGTCGTAAGCAAGTGCAATTCACTTTGGATGTCATGCCCTAGCTTATCATGCACATCTAAGTGGGGATCTCCCAAAACCCTAGAACAAAACCCCCATAGGCAATTATAACCCTAATTGAAGCCATGATCAAAAGATCATGTAAACATCATGATCATGGTTTGGGCCAAATATAAAAGTTGTAATATACTTAATAAACTACAATTAATAGTAAGGAAGTACCCCCAAAAAGTTTTCAGAAAGGTCCTAAAAAGATCACCAAAGGTTGAACACAAGGGAGAAATTCAGATTTTTGCCTAAGTCAAAAATCAACCCTTAAGCAAAGATCCCTCATGTTCACCTTGATCCCCTTTTCAAAACCAGTCGACCCAATTAACAAAGTGGCGCCAAATAAACCCTAGAATGCCCTGGAAAAGTTTGAACCCCAGCCAAAACCTTTTGACACGAGTTGGCACTGGTTTTGTCTCGGTTTGCACAGGGCAGACAGACAAGACTTGGCGCTACCATATCTCTTCAACCAGACCACATCTACTCTTGGAACTTACATGAACTAGGTAGCCCTAGGTGCAGGGAAGAAATCTCCCACAGGCGGTAGGGCAAGATTCGTACGCCTGGCCGCTCAGCAGAGCGAAGAACACGGGCAGAAGCAACGCGCCACGTGTTCGACGCGCTCTGAGCTCGCCAGAGCACGCCCGCGCGCGCGCCCCGCGTGCCCGCGTCGCGCCAAACGGTTGAGCCGGCGCCCCGGCCGCGTCCGCGCCTATAAAACCCGCCCCAGCGCTCGGTTGCCTTCCCCGTTACCTCCTCCGTACCAGCCATTGCCTCCGGCGACCTCCCCGCAGCCCGCCAGTGCCGCCCGAGAGCCACCGCCGTGGCCAACCCCTCTCCAGTCCCCCTCCGTTCGATTCAAGCACCCAGATAGCTTCCTGGTGAGACCGTGAGCCTTGCTCAAGCTTGAACCAAGAGCCCGCGTCACCGGAGAAGCCAAATCGCGCTCACCGGAGTTCAAGAACTCGCCGGCGCACGTGGACCGGGTAAACCCCTTCACCATTTCCCGATTCGTTGCGCGCACGGCCTCTGTGTTCCCCCGTGAAGCTCCTCGTGCACCCTAATTGACCTATGCCGCCGTGGTTTGGCCGGAGCAGGCGTCGCCGTCGATCCCCGCCGCCTGTGTTCGTGGCCAGGGGAGCTCCGACCACCTCTGACGCCGACCCGCACATCGACGTGACCGTAGCGACCTCCTGAACATCACCGACCACCTCGCCGGACCTCCCTCGCCGCCGGTAAGCCGCGCCACCCTTTCCTTTCCCGCGGCTACTGTTTCAGTTAAGGGAGGGACTGCGGGTGTGAGGGAGAGAAAGTCAGGGGGTTAAGTGAAAAGTCAGAGACTCACGTGAATAGTGGCGTAAGGGTAGATCTGCGAGGTTTGATTCAGTTTAAACCCAGGGACCTCGGCGCAAACTGTTTTTCCAGAAAAACTTAATTAAAACCTGATTTAAATTCAAACAGAAACTTTAAAAACCCATAACTTCTGTTTGGTTTACCCAAATTTGGTCAAACTAATTTTGCCAGACTCTAAATAATGTAACCTGTCTAAGAAAAATATAAAACCCCATAAGTACTATAGAAAAATGTAAGGTCCTGATTTAATTACAGTTTGAACCAAAAGCTTAATAATAGCAAGAAAAATGGTTGTATTATTTAACTAAGGTTAGAAAAATTTAGAGAAGTTATTATCTACCTTCTGACCTAGTTAAAAATATTAAACACCTCTGTCCACTCCATTTAAGTTAGTTTTACCCTTTATTCTATAATATGCTTAAAGATAAGGAAAATAGAAAATGCAACTTAATTAATGAACCAGAGAGTACTTCTATTTTTGTTAGGTTACTTATTCAATATAGTTCACTGGAAAAATATATCATACCCTGGTTTAGTACAAATTAAGTAGGATATCTTTTATTTTAATAAAACAAGGATAACTTAGAAAAACCCTACCAAAATGACCCCAAGGTAAAAACACCCCCACCCTTGGGATAACTATTGTTTTATTAGAAAGAACATAGGAAAAATAAGAAATCTGCTGTTTGACATTTTTCAAATAATAATGTAGTAGAAAGTGCCTTTTTGGCATTAAACTTGAGAAAATCATAACTAAATAACCACCCCTTAGTTTCCTGTGATTCTTAGCACAAAAACCTATTATTACCAGAGGATGCCAACAAAAATAACCTTTAGGACAGAACCTACCCCTAACTAGGAGGTGTAGTGTAAAGTGGCCCTTTTTGCCTAACTTTTGTTATTTTTGTTTAAGGCCTAACTTTTATACTTTAAGCCTCAAATTCTTAAAACAAGCTAAAATAGCCAGTGACAACCCACTGTAATTTTTACAGAATTTTTGGAAATTCTTAAAACACTGTCGTAGTTCAAACCTGCACTAGAAACCCTAAATGGAAATTAAAGAAAGGAAAATGAATAATGAAAATTGATGTCATCCTAAGACCTTTGTAAATTTGTCCCCTGAAATCTATGAAGGCAATGCAAATCCACTATGTTATCCCTAATGAAAACCTAAGCCTAAAGGGTAGTAAGTATAAACCACTTGGAGCCTCACATGACTAAGAAAACCCCAAGTTACTTCTGGACTTAGTCTCTTTTTACATAATGTTATTAAATCATGCATAATCATGACATACATGTTCATTGCATTCGATAGACTGTAATCTTGCTGACGGAGAGTACATCCTCGTGCCGGAGCAAGGAGCTGCTCAGGAGGTAGCCCCAGATCCAGCACCCGAGCCTGCACCAGAGGACCTGCCTGCCACTGCTTTGGAAGGCAAGCCCCGGTTTTATGCATAACCTGTTATTTATGCTATTTTACTTCACTAAATGATTGTAGGATTGATTGTGCACTTAGGTGTAGGAATTGTTTGGAACCCTAGTTGCATGATCTCAGGAATCCTATTGAGATGAATACTAGTATGCTAGGTCGAGTAGTTGCTTTATTAAGTAGGATCTCGGTAGAAGACGAGTGATTTTTCTAGCACTCGCGCGAGGTCAGGACATTGATTGCACCCACTTTCATATCATACTGATGCTGGTTTGTGACAACAATCCATGGGGATTGGTTGTTCACGGGATGAAAATTTGAATAAGGATTAAGGTGTGGTACCGTGAGTCAAGCGTTTGAACGTACTAAGCACATGCCGAGAAATATGGTAAATCGGTAAGCCTAGTACCTGAGTGAACCTGCCCGCAGATTGCCCTCCTCACGCGACCTGAGACGAGGTCTCCCATTCCGGTTATGGTGGGTACAAGTGCGGTCACTGCACGACGGCCAGTCGGGGTCAGTGAGGCATTGTACGCCAAGGCGGTGAGCCCCTTTCTGTTGCCAGGGAATCGATGGGGACGATTGATATGTGTGGGGCCGGAGTGCCCCTACATGTCGTGTGTTTAGGTTTACCTTGCAAGGATAAAAACTCGATTCGAATCGTCTGCTTCTCGCAGCTAATGAGACTGCTTGATCCATGCTGCTACATTGAGTAACAAGTGGAATGATGCGGAGGTGATATAAGATGTTGATTGCTAAAATGTTTGCTACTTTGTATGAATAGATAGTACATCTTTAGCCTTAAGAGAGTCACACTTAACTTTGACTAAGTTAAAATCTTGATTTAGAAACTCAGCTAGTGCTTTTGGCAACCAAACCCCACAGCCAAACAGATGCATGTCTAGAGGTAGAGGAGTAGACTCCTCACACCGGGTAAGTCTAGCTGAGTATTAGTATACTCAGCCTTGCTTGTGGCATAAATTTTTACAGGTTCTCTGGAGGAGATGGTTGCTGGGATAACTTGGCCGTCCACTTTGCCACCGGGTTGGACTGTTGAGTGGGACCCTGCCTCGGCTGAGGAGGAGCATGAGGAGTGATGGGACAGGCTTCCCCATCTCTCTGTTTACTTATCGTTAGTTTTATTCCGCTGCACTTCGAACAATGATGGTTACTTTTGCAAAACTCCGATGATGACACTGGTGATGTAATAATTTAACATTATGGCATGTATGGTTTTATGCTTTATTGTATTTGCTCTGTGACTCACCATCGAGTGAGATTGTGGTACTTGATCCTGTCAGTGGCCATGTCGGACTAGATCCGAGGGATTGACGGGTTATTCCCATTTAAGTGTGGTCTAGCCTCTAAGGCAGGGCTTAGGCACTTAAGTCGGAATAATTCGGGCAGTTCCGCCACACCCACCTACTGACCTATTTAAAAATGCTAAACTTCTCTGTCCAACCCATTAAGTTAATTTTTGCCAATTATTTTACAATATGCTTAAGGTTAAGAAAATTAGAAAAGGTGATTAAAATAATGAACCGGAGGGCACCTCTATTTTTGTTAGAGTACTTATTCAATGTAGTTTACTAGAAAAATCTATTATACCCTGGTTTAGTATGAAATAAGTAGGATCCCTTTTATTTTAAGAAAACAAGGAAAACTTAGAAAAACCCTACAAAATAACCCCAAGGTGAAAACACCCCAACCCTTGGGATACCTGATGTTTGGTTATTAGGAACTTAGGAAAAATATGAAATCTGTTGTTTGACATTTTTCAAATAACAATGTAGTAGAAAGTGCCTCTTTGGCATTTAACTTTAGAAAATCATAACTAAATGACCATCCCTTAGCTTTCTGTGATTTTTGGTACAGAAGCCTATTATTACTGTTAGATGCCAACAAAAATAACCCTTAGGGCAGAACTCACCCCTAATTAAGAGATGTAGTGCAAAGTGGCCCATTTTACACAACTCTTGTTATTTTTGTCTAAAGCATAGCCTTTGTATTTTAAACCTCAAATTCCTAGAACAGGCTATAATGCCCAATGGCAACCCACTGTAATTTTTACAGAATTTTTGGAAAAAGGTAAACCACTGTTGTAGTTCAAACCTACACTAGAAACCATAAATAGAAAATAAAGAAAGGGAAAAATGAATAAGAGGAATTAGTGTCATCCTAAAACCCTTTATAACTTGTCCACTGAAATATATAAAGGCAATACCAATTCATTATGCCTATCCCTAGCAAAACCTAAACCTAGAGTGATAAGCATAAACCACTAAAGGCCCCGTATGACCAAGAAAACCCTAAGTTTCTCCTTAACTTAGTTTTTCTTCTCTTAGCATAATGTTATTAAATCCTGCATATTCATGACATACATGTTCATTGCATTTCGATAGACTGTAACCTTGCTGACGGAGAGTACGTCCTCGTGCCGGAGCAAGGAGCTGCTCAGGAGGTAGCCCCAGATCCAGCACCAGAGCCTGCACCAGAGGACCTGCCTGCCACTGCTTTGGAAGGCAAGCCCCGGTTTATGCATAACCTGTTATTTATGCTATTTTACTATACTTAATGGTTGTAGGATTGAATGTGCACTTAGGTGTAGGAGTTGTTTGGAACCCTAGTTGCATGATCTCAGGAATCCTTTTGAAATGGATACTAGTATGCTAGGTCGAGTAGTTGCTTTATTTAATTAGGATCTCGGTAGAAGACGAGTGATTTTTCTAGCACTCGCGCGAGATCAGGAAATTGGTTGTACCCACTTTCATACTATCATGATGCTAGTTGTGGACAACAATCCATGGGGATTGGTTGTTTACGAGATGGGAAAATGGAATAAGGATTAACGTGCAGATACCTGTGTCAAGCGTTTGAACGTACTAAACACATGCCGAGAAATATGGTAAATCGGTAAGCCTAGTACCTGATTGAACCTGTCAGTGGACTTTACCCCTCACACGACCTGAGACGTGGTCTCCCATTCCGGTTATGGTTGGTACAAGTGCGGTCACTGCACGACGACAGTTGGGGTCAGTGAGGCATTGTACGCCAAGGCGGTGAGCCCTGATCTGCTGACGGGGAATCGATGGGAACGGTTGAGGTGTGTGGGGACGGAGTGCCTCGCCACATCGTGTGTTTAGGTTTACCTTGCAAGGATAAAAACTCGATTTGAATCGTCTGCTTCTCGCAGCTAATGAGACTGCTTGATCCATTGTACTGCATTGAGTAACAAGTGGAAATATGATGAGTTGATATAAGATGTTGATTGCTAATAATGTTTGCTACTATGAATGAGTAGATAGTACACATTTAGCCTTAAGAGAGTCACACTTAAATTGACAAAGTTAAAACTTGACTTAGAAACTCAGCTAGTGCTTTTGGCAACCAAACCCCACAGCCAAACAGCTGCATGTCTAGAGGTAGAGGAGTAGACTCCTCACACCGGGTAAGTCTAGCTGAGTATTAGTATACTCAGCCTTGCTTGTGGCATAATTTTACAGGTTCTTTGGAGGACATGGTTGCTGGAGTGACTTGGCCGTCCATCTTGCCACCGGGTTGGACTGTCGAGTGGGACCCTACCTCAGCTGAGGAGGAGCATGAGGAGTGATGGGACAGGCTTCCCCATCTCTCTGTTTATTTACCGTTAGTTTTATTCCGCTGCACTTCGAACAATGATGACTACTTTTACAAAACTCCGATGGTGATGTAATAATTTTAATACTCTTACATGCATGGTTTTATGCTTTATTGTATTTGCTCTGTGACTCACCATCGAGTGAGATTGTGGTACTTGATCTGTCAGTGGCCGTGTCGGACTAGATCCGTGGGATTGACGGGTTATTCCCATTTAAGTGTGGTCTAGCCTCTAGGGCGGGGCTTAGGCACTTAAGTTGGAATAATTCGGGCAGTTCCGCCACAGTGCACCACCGGAAAGTCCGGTGATTTATAGCCGTACGCCGCCGACGAAACCCGAGAGCAGCCAGTTCGCCAGAGCCAGCCTGGCGCACCGGACACTGTCCGGTGCACCACCGGACACTGTCTGATGCACCACCGGACAGTCCGGTGCACCCAGACTGCGCAGAGTCTTGGCTGCTCAGCCAAGTCTTTTCCAAATTTGTCTTTTCCTGTTTCTAGCACTTAGACACAATACATTAGTCTCCAAAACAATGTACTAAGTCTTAGAAACATACCTTTACTCTTGATTTGCACTTCTTAAGTCTTTGGCACAAATATTACTCAAAACATTTGTGTGGAGCACTTAGTCACCAAAATCTTATAGAAATGTCCCAAGGGTACATTTCCCTTTCAAACATCTTCTTCTTCCCCGTCATGTGGTTTGTGCATCCGCTGTCGATAATCCAGCTTGAGCCCTCGGATGCATAAACCTGCAAGGAATTTAAGCTTGGGTTTTAGGTACCCAACTCTTGTTGGGTCCTACAAGGTTAGTCACAATAGTTTTTGGAACCCAAATACAAGTCTTGTCTCCCTTGCATTTGGCTCCCAACTTCCTAGCAACCACTTTTTCATTCTTACATGAAAGTACAAAAGAAGTGTTGCAAGCATGGAAAACAGTAGTAGGTATATTACACATTTTTTCTAGGCACATGATGCACAACATGATTTCTCCTAGGCCTACTTCTACCATGAACAAAAGTAGAACTAGAGGCAAACATAGCATGTGAATTAAAAGCATCATGATCATAACTCCTATTATAATGAGCACGATTAGCAATTTTCGTATCATAAATAAAAGTATGGTTCCTTTGAGGACTACTTGCCATAGGGGCCTTCCCTTTCTCCTTGCTAAGAATGGGAGCCTTATGGCTTGTTAAGTTCTTGGTTTCCCTTCAAAAACCAAGTCCATCCTTAATTGAGGGGTGTCTACCAACAGTGTAGGCATCCCTAGCAATCTTTAATTTATCAAAATCATTTTTGCAAGTCTTAAGTTGAGCATTAAGACTTGCCACTTCATCATTCAACTCAGTAATAGAAATAAGATGTTCATTACATGCATCAACATCAAAGTCCTTACATCTATTACAAATACTGACATGCTCTACACATGAATTTATTTTACTAACTTCCTCTAGCTTAGCAGTTAATTCATCATTTAAACTCTTTAAACTAGATATAGTTTCATGGCAAGCAGATAACTCAGAAGATAGCATTTCATTCCTCTTAGTTTCTGAAGCAAGAGATTTTTGAACACTAATAAATTTGTCATGCTCTTCATTCAAAATACCTTCTTACTTTTCTAGCAATCTATCTTTTTCATTTAGAGCATCAATTAATTCATTAATTTTCTCTACTTTAGCTCTATCTAAACCTTTAAATAAGCTAGAGTAATCTACTTCATCATCTGAAGAATCATCATCGCTAGAAGTAGTGTACTTAGGGGTATCTCGAACATGTACCTTCTTTTCCTTGGCCATAAGACATGTATGGTGTTCGTTGGGGAAGAGAGAAGACTTGTTGAAGGCCGAGGCAGCGAGTCCTTCATCGTCGGTGTCTGAAGAAGAGCAGTCTGAGTCCCATTCCTTTCCAAGGTGCGCCTCGCCCTTTGCCTTCCTGTAGCTCTTCTTTGTCTCCTTCTTCCCGCTCTTTTCTTGTCCCTAGTCACTATCATTATCGGGACAATTTGCAATAAAGTGACCAGTCTTACCGCATTTGAAGCAGGAGCGCTCCCCTTGTTTTACTCTTGGAGGGATATTCTTTGCGTCCTTTGAGTGCGGTCTTGAAGCGCTTGATGATAAGCGCCATTTCATTCTCGTTGAGCTCGGCAGCCTCTACTTGTGCTACCTTGCTTGGTAGCGCCGCCTTGCTGCTTGTTGCCTTGAGCGCAACGAGCTGCGGCTCGTAGACGGGTAGTGGACCGTTCAAGGCGTCATCCACATATCGTGCCTCCTTTACCATCATGCGCCCGCTCACGAATTTTCCGAGTATCTCCTCGGGCGTCAACTTTGTGTACCTGGGGTTTTCACGGATAAGATTCACAAGATGGGGGTCAATAACTGTAAATGATCTGAGCATGAGTCGGACGACGTCATGATCTGTCCATCTTGTGCTTCCATAGCTTCTAATCTTGTTGACCAGGGTCTTGAGCCTGTTGTAGGTTTGTGTTGGCTCTTCTCCCATGATCATGGCAAATCTCCCTAGCTCGCCTTCCACCAGTTCCACTTTGGTGATCATTGTAGCATCATTTCGCTCATGTGAGATCTTGAGGGTGTTCTAGATTTGCTTGGCGTTGTCCAAGCCACTTACTTTATTATGCTCGTCCCTACAAAGAGATGCTAATAACACAGTAGTAGCTTGGGCATTCTTATGGATTTGCTCATTAATAATCACAGGGTTATCCATACTATCGAAATGCATTCCATTTTCCACTATTTCCCAAATGCTAGGATGGAGAGAAAATAGATGACTACGCATTTTATGACTCCAAAATGAGTAGTCCTCTCCATCAAAGTGTGGAGGTTTTCCTAGAGGAATAGAGAGTAAATGTGCATTCGAATTATACGGCATGCGAGAATAGTCAAAAGAGTAGTTTTGATTAACCGTTCTCTTTTTCGATGAAGAGTCGTCGTCATCGTCTCTTGGTGAAGAAGAAGATGCATTGTTGTTGTGGTAGATGATCTTCTTGATGCGTCTCTTCTTCTTCCTGTCCTTCTTGTGACTCGAGCCTAAGTCAGTGTGCTTGTCGTCCCTTGGCTCGTTGAAGAGGGACTCCTCCTTGTCGTTGACCACCATCCCCTTTCCCTTAGGATCCATCTCTTCGGGCGGTTAGTCCCTTAGATGAAGAGTACGGCTCCGATACCAATTGAGAGCACCTAGAGGGGGTGAATAGGTGATCCTGTAAAAATCAAACACTAATAGCCACAAAACTTAGTTATGAGTGTTAGTACAGCTAAGTAGCTTAAAGCGAGTTCTTGTGAACACAAACAATCACAGAGAGATCAACACAAGACACGCGATTTTTATCCCATGGTTCGGCCAAGTAACACTTGCCTACTTCCACGTTGTGGCGTCCAAATGGACGAGGGTTGCACTCAACCCCTTTCAAGTGATCCGATGATCAAGTTGAATACCACGATATTTTCCTTAGAGTATTTTCCCGTTTGCGAGGAATCTCCACAACTTGGAGTCTCTCGCCCTTACAATTGAGATCACAAAGAAAGCATAGAGTAAGGTTGGGAAGAGCAACACACAAAAGACCCAAATATGTAGCACAACCACGCACGCAAGTGAAGACTTGAGCTCAAATGACAACTCAGGGAGTGCACAACTCGAATGGAGCCCAAATCACTAACACAATGAAGCGAATGCGCGAGAGTGGAGTCTGGATGCTTGAGAATACTTAGAGAATGCTTGGGTGACTCCTCCACGCGCCTAGGGGTCCCTTTTATAGCCCCACAAGGAAGCTAGGAGCCATTGGAGGCCAACTTGGAAGGCCAAACTTGCCTTCTGTCGGGTGGTGCACCGGACAGTCCGGTGCACCACCGAATAGCTACTGTTCATGTCCGGTGCTCGATTTCTTTCCATATGAAGAGCAACCGACCGTTGGTCCTCGGGATTGGTTGGCGCACCGGACACTGTCCGGTGTGCCCAACCGACCGTTGGCGTGACCACGTGTCGCGCGAAGATTGCGCGGCCGACCGTTGGCGCTGGCAGCCGTTAGCTCACCGGACAGTCCGGTGCACCTGACCAGAGCTGCTGTTTGGCTACACACAGCCAAGTCTTTTCCAATTTGTTTCTTTTCTTCTCTGCTCTGTTTCTAACACTTAGACAAATACATTAGTATACAAAAACAAATTACCAAGTCTAGAAACATACCTTGTTATATGATTTGCACTTCTTGCTTGTTTAGCACATAGCAACTCACTCACTATGTGTTGGACACTTAATCACCAAAACATTATAGAAATGGCCCAAGGGCACATTTCCATTTCAAAGACCTGCCGAGCACCTTCAAACATATTGAGGGCGAAGTTGAGGCGCTTGACGAAGTTATAGCTGGGCATGGTGACTTCTGTGCCCTGCTAGCTTCTCGCGGCACAACTGTAGCTTTTATGAAGGCTGGTTGCACGCATGGAAAAATTGTAAACAGGCCGAACTTCAGGCTATCACCAGCAGATTTAACTGACATCCCCAGCTTGGCCTGAAGCATTGGAAATAGATTCATAACTCAAATTTGGATGAAGGGTGGGCGAAACTTAGCTGGTGACGAAGCTCGAAGTCATCTTAAGCCGGTATTAAACTTGTACATGTTGCTTACCTTCTCCTGAGATTTCTATTTACCTTATACCGCTTTGTTATGCACAGGATGACGAAGCCGAAGGTCAATGATCCGAAGCTTGACGGATACTGATGAAGCTGCTGAAAAAAGCTCTAGAGAAATTTGAATTATCTTTGTAAAAGATATTGTAATTTAGGAATCAAACATTGCTCTGTAAATTTGTTCATACCTTGTAATATATTTTTACCTTTTCATCCGTGTATGAATTGCTTTGATGTGAACGAAACTTGTATTTTTTGAGCCGAAGGCGAAAAACACCTTCCCTTCTTTTCGTACATAATGAAGCATATCTTTGCTTCTTTATGCGCATCAAAGCCTTGTCATTAGAGCCGAAGCATTTGTTTGCACTCTTATGTTATGATGATGATGATCCTACGAATGTCTAAATGAATGTGTATGAATGCAATGAATGATGTGATGTAATGTGCAAATGAATGTTCAAACACACGCATACGAAGCCACACCCAGACTCTGCATCCCCTCAGGAACGTCTTTTGAGTCTTAAGCTCTGCATCCCCTTAGGAACGTCTTTTGAGCTTCTTCACCTTCTATTTTGGTGGTATAAGTTTTGCATCCCCTTAGGAACGTCTTTTGAACTTTTTCACCTTCTATTTCGGCGGTATAAGTTCTACATCCCCTTAGGAACGACTTTTGAACTTCTCCGCCTTATATTTCGGCGGTATTTTGGCTCTGCATTCCCTTAGGAACGACTTTTGAGCAGAAAACTTACACTTCGCTCCCTTAGGAACGACTTTTTGTAGCTTCGTCGTGCTCTGCATCCCCTTGGGGATGACTTTTGAGTTTCTCCTTGCTTTTCCTCTTTTTTTCTTCTGCACTCGACGGTGCATACTTAGATTTTACATTTTACATTCTTTTGGGGGATTTGGCTCTCGTGGAGCTAAATAAGAAAGGAAAAATTACAAGCTATGGTCCCATTAAAAACCTTTCTCCCCCTTTGGAAAGGAAAATGGTGCCATTGAAAAAATGAAAAAATATTACATCAAATTACACATAATATCGCCGAAGCTCATCCGCATTCCAAGATCTAGGTATGTCGTTGCTGTTTATATCCTTCAATCTGTAAGAACCGGTCCTCGACGAAGATACCACCAAAAAAGGTCCTTCCAACTTCAGCTGCAACTTGCCAACTGTGTCCGGATTGGCCACCCTCCGAAGCACCAAATGCCCTGGCTTAATATTTTTCAACTGAACTTTTCTGTCACGCCATTTTATTGTTTCGGCTTGAAATTTATTGATGTTCTCCACAGCCTGAAGTCTGGTCCCTTCTATAGTATCTTTTGCTACGTGATAATCAGCTTCATCATCTGCCGAAGCTACTGTTCTTATTGACCCTGCTTTAGCTTCTTCTAGAGTTATAGCTTTGTCACCAAATAATAGTTTGAAAGGTGTGAATCCTGTTGATCTTGATATGGTTGTATTGTGGCTCCACACCACTTTAATCAACTCATCTGGCCACTTTCTCTGAGCTGATTGAAGATTAGCTTCATTATTCCGGTCATTATAATGTCATTTGCTCTTTCTACCAGTCTGTTTGACTCCGGATGCCTTACTGATGCAAAATGAATCTTCGTGCCAATTTGGTCACATAAATCCTTGAACGTTTCGGCATCAAACTGTGTTCCATTGTCCACAGTATAGCCTTCGGCACGCCGAAACGACAAACAATATTTTGCTAGAAGAATTTTTGGACTGCAACCGAAGTTATTGTAGCCAAAGGCTTCGCTTCAATCCACTTTGAAAAATATTCTACATCCACCACAACATATTTTAAATTACCTTGCGCTGGTGGAAGTGGGCCTAACAAATCCAGGCCCCATCTTTGCAATGGCCAAGTAGGCTGTATTAGTTGGGTGAGAGATGAAGGTTGTTTCTGGTCTTTTGCACATTTTTGACAATTATCACATTTCTGAACTAGCTCTGCTGCATCCGAAGCTGCCTTCGGCCAGTAAAATCCTTGTCTAAACACTTTTCCCAGCAAGGGCCTAGACCCAATATGAGATCCACACAGACCTGCATGTATCTCCTTTATTAATTCAATACCTTCAGCTCTGGATAAACACTTGAGGAGTAGAGAATAGACTCCATGTTTATATAATTCCCCTTCTATTATCACATACGGTCTTGTCCTTGCTTCCATTCTCTTATTATAAGCTTCGTCATCCGAAAGTCAATTACCTTAGAGGAAAGATATAATTTCAGTCCTCCAATCTTCACTATGTACTGGGGAAATTGTAAGCACTGCTCTCTCCATGAGTTCAACCGAAGGTGCTTTTATTGTTTCAAAAAATACTTCCGAAGGTAGAGGGAGCCCCTGTGCTGCTGATTTGGCTAGCAGATCTGCATGCTCATTTTCTCCTCTTGGAATATTCTTGATAAAAAACCTTCGAAAGAAGCGTCCAACCTTCGAACTGTATCTAGATATTTTTCAAGCTTCGGGTCTCTTGCCTTGCTACTTTTGTCTATATGGCCAGAAATGACTTGAGAATCAGTTTTCAGGATGGCCCTTCTTATTCCCATTGCCCTTAACTTCCGAAGCCCCAACAAAAGTGCTTCGTAGTCAGCAATATTATTTGTGCAACTAAAGTCAAGCCTTGCTGTATAACATGTTTTGACTTTTGAAGGCGCCACTAGGACAGCAACCGCTCCTGCAACGAAGGTCCCCCCGGAACCATCGTAGAGCACTGTCCAAGCTTTGGCGTCTTTGTTTATTTGTTCTTCCTGAGCCCCTGGTGTCCAATCAACAATGAAGTCTGCTAACGCCTGTGATTGAATTGAGGATCTATGCGCATAGTCAATAGTGAATTCGTTAAGCTCCGCAGCCCATTTTCCAATCCTTCCAGTAGCTTCTCCGTTCCGCATTATGTCCTTCAGAGGCTGTGACGAAGGAACAATTATGTGATATGCTTGAAAATAATGTCGAAGCTTCTTGGAGGCCATTAACACAGCATACAACACCTTCTCCAATTCTGTATAATTTTTCTTTGATAAACTTAAAACTTCGGAGACAAAGTACACTGGAGCCTGCTTTTTGACTTGGCCATCTAGCTTCTCCTGTACAAGCACCGCACTCACTGCAGAATGCGAAGCTGCCACATATTAGAGCAATGGAGCCCCTAGCGAAGGTGGAGTTAGTGTTGTTAAATCAATCAAGTATTGCTTCAACTCTTCGAAGGCTTTTTGTTGAGCCGGACCCCATTGAAAAACTTCGGCTGACTTTAGTATTTCAAAGAATGGCATATTTCTTTCTGCTGATCTAGATATGAATCTATTTAATGATGCCAGTCTTCCTGCCAGCCGTTGGGCCCCCTTCTTTATGCTTGGCGGCTCCATCCGAAGGATAGCTTCAATCTTGCTTGGGTTGGCTTCAATTCCCTTCGTTGATACCAAACAACCAAGGAACTTTCCTTTCTTCACCCCAAAAACACACTTTTCTGGATTTAATTTCAGGCCAGCTTGTCTGAAATTGGCAAATGTTTCTTGCAAATCAGCAATGTGATTTTCTTGCTTCGTGCTTTCCACTATGATATCATCAACATAGGTCAGTACATTCCTGCCTATTTGAGAATGAAGGACCTTAGCTGTCATTCTACTGAACCTTCCTCCAGCATTTTTGAGCCCCTCAGGCATCCAAAGATAGCACTAGGTTCCACAGGGAGTTATGAAGCTAGTCTTCGGCTCATCTTCCTTCTTCATCCATATTTGATGATAGCCTGAGTAACAATCCAGTAGACTCATGAGCTCTGAAGAAGCTGCTGCATCTACTAGAGAGTCTATTCTTGGCAATGTGAACTCGTCCTTTGGACAAGCCTTGTTGAGATCTGTAAAATCAATGCACATTCTCCATTTACCGTTAGCCTTCTTCACCATAACTATGTTGTTTAGCCATCCTGTATTTCACCTCTCTGATAACACCAGCACTAAGAAGTCTCTTCACTTCGTTCCGAGCACCTTCAGCTTTGTCTTCAGACATTTTCTGAAGCCTTTGTTTTCTTGGCCTGAAGGATGGATCCACATTGAGTGAATGTTCAATGACATCTCTGTTGACACCACAGAGATCATTGGCTGACCAAGCAAAGACATCTTTGTTGTTGAATAAAAATCTTAGCAAAGTCTTCTCTTGCTCTTCAGATAGCTGAGACCCCAGCAGTACCCTTTGTTTTGTTATGTCTTCACATAGGAGCATAGGCTTCGGCTGATCCGCCGAAGCAGCCTTCTCTCTTTTGTATTTATACTGCTGACAGGCTTCGACTTCATCTATATTATGAATTGCCTTTGAATCTATCCAGTTTGCTTCGGCTCTTCTGGCAGCTTCTTGACTCCCATGGACAGCAATGGGCCCTTGTTCCGATGGTATCTTCATGCATAAATATGTTGGATGAAGAATCACTTCGAAAGCATTAAGTGTCCCTCGACCAATGATTGCATTATAGGGGTACTCCATGTCAACAATGTCAAAGACAACCTGTTCAGTCCTTGTGTTATGGACGAAGCCGAAGGTCACTAGCATTGTGATTTTGCCGAGTGCTACAATCTGCCTTCCTCCGAAGCCACAAAGAGGGTGTGTAGCATCATGAATCTTATCTTCTGGCTCTTGCATCTGTATGAAGGCCTTAGAAAATATGATATCCGCTGCACTGCCTGTATCAACCAGAACATTATGGACCAGAAATCCCTTGATGACACAAGATATGACCATATCATTATTATGAGGGTAATCTTTGAGCTGAAGGTCCTCCTGGGAGAAGGTGATTGGGATGTGGGACCATTTTGACTTGATGAAGGGTCCCTGCACCCCAACATGCTGCACCATTCTCTGCGCTTCTTTCTTCTAGCTGCTTCTTGTTAGCCAGCTCTGAGCTTGAACCGCCTGTTATCGGGAGCACCAGCTTCGTAGCCGAAGGTGCTTCGGCTTGGTTGTTAAATGAAGCCATCAGCTCAAAACTGGAAGTGAGTTCACCGGAGGTGGGCACCAATGTTGGAGACTTGTTCTCAAATGCTTCGAAATAAGAACAAGGCAACACAAAAAGAGGTTAATGGTTAATGTCCTTCGTCCTTCGAAGCATTATTTCCCTTAGGATATAACGATCTTCGGACGAAGGTCATGAAGGACATACCTTCATCATAACAATATATGTTAATAGAAGAAGAAGCATATGAAACATGAGAAATAACATGGTTAATCATATGATATCATTGATATAACTTTATTAAATCATCATTGATGAATAAGAATAATACTAAATTACATTTGTACCTTCGGCTTGACAGAAGGTAAAAGTCCAAGCGTGACACACGAGTGAATACAAGCCAGCGTGAACAGTGCAGGGGTATTGTTCACCTATTTATAGGCACGGGACGCAGCCCGGTCAAAATTACATTTATGTCCTTTACAACTAGTTATAATCATGACACAAATTACTATGGGCCGATTGGTCTTTTCCTCTTTAAGTCGGTGCAGCCCTTCGTTTCAAGGCATGTCGCTATGCCGAAGCTCCCTGGATGGTAGCTTCGGCGTGTACCTTCGCGCTATATTTGCTTATGTGCTGATTCTTCCGAAGGTGTTTCTTCTTAAAGGACCTTCGGCGACGAAGCAGACCCCAACATATCCCGAGCAATGTCTCGTGCATCGTCGACTTTGGAGGGCAGTCTTCCATGCCAAGACGTTGGTCTGAGTCGCTCGACTCCCATGGAGGTGACAGAGGAGCCCTCAGCCTTAGAGGTGGCTACTGCAGAAGACCCAGCCCCCGAGGGTGGTGTTAGTAGTTACCCAGCCCTCAAGGGTGTTGCCGGTAGTGATCTGGCTCTGGTGGGTAGCGCAAGCTGCAACCTAGCCCCCGAGGGTGTTCAGGTGAGCTCTCCTTCCCACACCTCCATGGACGTCCATGTTGGGTCGTATCCACCTCGGTCCGATGGGGCGACGGCAGTGCATGCTTCCACAACTTTGAACAAATAAGTCGCCTTAGAGGTCGGCGAGTTAGATACGAGAAGTCTGTTATCTGCTGGTGGGGCTGAGTTTACCCCTGACAATGCCCTTCAAATTGTTCCTGCTGATCTTCTCCCGTCAAGCCATGACATAGCTCCCCCTGCCTTGGGTCTACCATCATTCCTTTCCAATATTCAGGTGAGTCAACTACTTGCCTTTTATTGTTCCTATTGGTAAATTATCTTTCTTATGCTTATTTGTCTTTGACCATAGGCTTTGGTTGATGGAATGTCTGCCCAGCTGAGGTCGTGTGGTGCCACTGTCCCAGAAGGAGCTCTGTCGCTAATGTAGTGGAACCCATTGCTGCTTCAGAAACAAATCGCTGACTTGAAGGCATCGAACGCTGGTTAGTGACCTCACTTCTTCCTTAGTTGTTTTTATTGATCAACTTGTTTTTAATTATGCATCCTCTTTCAGCTGCATTGTCGGATATGGCCCGGCGGTGCTCTAAACTTGAGGAGAAATATCTTCGAAGTCAAGCTGACTTAACCCAGCGGTGCTCTGATCTCAAGGAGAAGTATTCTCAAGGTCAAGCTGACCTGGCCCGAGTTTCTGCTTCTCTGGATGACGCGCGCTCTTTGAACTCTTCCTTCAATGCTCAACTTGACTCGAAACGGATGGCACATGAGGTAAACTCCCTTGGTTGACTTTGCCATGCTTATTGTTGACTGGGTGCTGAATGTTGATTCTTGTTCGTACGAGGAAAAACGAGCACTTGTGGCCTCTCGTGATAATCTGGACAGGTTATATCGTGACGCTAGCAACTCCTTGACTATTTTGGAAAGGAGCCACCGCTTCACTATGTCGGACCTGGACCATCATCGTCACGAGCTGCAAGTATCCTAGGATGAAGTTCAGCGGCTTGGATAGCTGTTATCGGCTAAGGATTTGACCATTAAAGATCTTCGTGCTTCAAAGAAACTCGTCGCACAGGAGCCAGAAACTGCTCGACTGGCTGTCAAAGCTTCAGAGGACAACTGCACTGTTCTGAAGGCTCAACGCGACAAGGCTATGGACAAAGCCATTCGCGCGGGGCGGATCTTGATGAGGAGGCCTGGCGTAGTGGTTCCTGATGACATTGTCGCCGACGTCAAGGCTGCGCCTGATGCTTCGAGTCGCCCTTCTTCCTTGATTGCTCCTGCAAAAAATTACCAGCAGAGATGTTTCGATGCAGTGATATCCTGCGAAACACGGGATGTACTATGAATTCTATGTGCGTGTGATGGTTGTGTTCGAATATTTTGTGGACAGGCACCAGAACGTGTCCTTGGTGCCGACAAGTACAATGTTCTTTTTTTCCTGGAGTACTAATTGTTTTGCTGTTAGGGTTTAACAGTCACCCTGAACAATTGTGAAAGTAAATGTGGCGTGCTGGTTTTGAAATTTTTTCTAACTTAAGCCGATCGCCTGGCTGGTAAGGCATAGTGGTCGCCCTAAGATAAGTAGATGTGATCGTATCATGCTGACTTAAGTCATCGCCGACTTGAGTCGATTGTCCCGTTAGTAGGGTATAGTGGTCCCCCTAAGCCGAGTTAGCGCGAGCATGTTGCACCGATTTAAGTCATCATCGACTTAAACCGATCACTCTGTTAGTAGGGTATAGTGGCCACCCTAAGTCGAGTAAGCGTGAGCATGTCGCCCCATCTTGAGTCGTCGCTGACTTAAGACGATTTCTCTGTAGTAGGGTATAGTGGTCACCCTAAGTCGACTAAGCGTGAGCATGTTGCACCGTCTTAAGTCATCGCCGACTTAAGCCGATCGCTCCATTAGTACGGTATAGTGGTCGCCCTAAGTCGAGTGTTGGGGGCCTTCGTCTTTTGAAGGTCCTCAAAAACATGATTAACAATGTTTTCCAAGTGAAATTAATGTACAGGAACCTTCGAACTTGGAACGAAGTTGTCCACAATATGGAAAGCATGAACGGGACGAAGGTTGAATCAATTCTGAAGCTATGCGCAAGGAAGCTTTGGCTCAGTAGCAGAAAAAGGAACCGACTTAAAGAGGAAAAGGCTATTTAGTCCCCGATAGATTGTCCTTAAGTCAATTGTAAACATGAAGGGCATGAATGTAATTTTATACAGGCTGTGCCATGTGCCTATAAATAGATGAACAGTACCCCCGTACTATTCACGCTGACTTGTATTCATTCGTGCATCACGCTTGGACCTTTGCCTTCTGTCAAGCCGAAGGTACAAATGTAATTCAATATTGTTCATATTTGTTCATGTTCATTTATGATGATACATAACAAAAATATATTAATGATGTCATATGATTATTCATGTTATCTCTCATGTTTCATATGCTTCTTCTTTCATTAAGATATACATATATTGTGATGATGAAGGTACGTCCTTCATGACCTTCGTCTGAAGATCATTATATCCTAAGGGGGATAATGCTTCGAAGGACAAAGGGCTTTAGCCATTAACATTTTGTGTTGCCTTGTTCTTAACTCATAGCATTTTAGAACAAGTCCCCAACATTGGCGCCCACCTCCAGTGTACTCACTTCCACAATCTTCGGCAAAGCATCAACCTTCGTCATGCCGCCGAAGAAGATAACAGCGCCAAGGGCTACATTGCAGCCACTGGACACAAACCAGAAGATTCTCTCTCCGAGAGGCCAGAAGACAAAAGAGAAAGGCCATCAGTCCAACACTTCAGGAGGAGGAGTTGGAGCAAGAGATCAGAGACCTAGAAATCATTCACCAGTAGGTGCAAAGGGAAAAGGAGAAGATGGCTAGGCTGGCCGACCTTCAGAAGAAGATCGACGATGCTACTAAGGAAGTGTGTCATCTTAGTCAAGATTATCATGACCGAAGGCCCCAACACAGGGAGCTTCATCAAGAGGGCTCATTCAATGAAGAATGGTACGATGATTTTAATCATGGTACCTTTACTTTTGATGATGCTTCTCCTCTGGCAGCAGAATTGCAGGCTATCCCATGGCCACAATCCTACAAGCCACCTCAGCTACCCATGTACGATGGGCACTCGGACCCAAAACAATTCTTGATGAGCTATGAGGCAACAATATCCTCATATGGAGGCAACACATCTGTCATGGCAAAGTCCTTCGTCATGGCAGTCCGAAATGTGGCCCAGACATGGTACTCTTCTCTTCGGCTAGGGACAATCACGTCATGGCAGAAGCTCAAGGACATGCAAGTTACCAGTTTTCAAGGCTTTCAGACGAAGCCAGTCACAACTCAGGCCTTGTTCCAGTGCACACAAGACCATGAGGAATACCTTCAGGCGTATGTCCGAAGGTTCTTGCGACTGAGAGCACAAGCGCCTACAGTGCCTAATGAAATCATCATTGAGGCCATGATCAAGGGTCTTCAGCCAGGACCTATGGCCCAATACTTCGCCAGGAAACCCCCCAGACTCTGGAGAAGCTGCTTCAGAAAATGGACAAGTACATCCGCGTTGATAATGACTTCCGGCAAAGAAGGGAGGAAGCTTATAGATTTTCTGAGATGACTAGGGGCTTCGGAGGGAGAATCCACCCTAGGCATGTCAGATCAATCCACAACTCTAGTCAGAATGATGACAAAGGAAGCCAGCTTCAGAGGCCACAACACACCTCACAATCTTTAGGACAGCAGCAAAGCTTCTTCAGGCCACCAACTCCAAGGGGCAGAGGCGGCAGGGGCTTCAGAGGAAGATATGGGGATCAGCCCAGAAAAATCTATTGCTTATTCTGTGGTGAGGACAAGGGCCACACTACAAGAACGTGCTAGATCACTATTCTAAAGCAAAAAAAAGATTGCCGAAGCAGAAGCTCGGCAAAATTAGCCGAAGCAGGTCCTACACACTGCTTCGTGCCACTCTCCCTACATACCAGAATATGTGGGCAACCAACGTGCAGCTTCTGTTGCTTTGGCAAGCCATTCACAGGCTTCTTGGCCTCAGCTCCCACTGCCACCATTACTGCAACCTACTTATTCTCGAAGCCAGCAGCCAGAAGGGCGCGTGCATTCCCAACAACAACGTGAATTCAGGGAGGAATCCGAAGCTCGTACAGTCAATAGTACTGTACCAGAATTGAAGCACATATACTGAGCGATATCCTGCTTCTGAAATACTTTTATGTTCTATGTCATTTTGCTTTTTGAATAAGGAACAAGTAATGTAAATTTAGTTTTAATTTCTTGTAATGATTTTGCTTCTATCAGAATGAAATATATCTTCTTTACAGATTTACGAAGCTCAAAAGTCGTTCCTAAGGGAATGCAGAGCCAAAATTGCCGAAGTTACAAAAAAGTTGTTCCTAAGGGAGCATAGTGTAAGTTTTGTGCTCAAAAGTCGTTCCTAAGGGAATGCAGAGGCCGAATTGCTGAAGCTACAAAAAGTCGTTCCTAAGGGAGCGCAGCGTAAGTTTTCTGCTCAAAAGTCGTTCCAAAGGGAATGCAGAGCCAAATACCGCCGAAATATAAGGCGAAGAAGTTCAAAAGTCGTTCATAAGGGGATGCATAACTTATACCACCGAAATAGAAGGCGAAGAAGTTCAAAAGACGTTCCTAAGGGGATGCACAACTTATATCACCGAAATATAAGGTGAAGAAGCTCAAAAGTCATTCCTAAGGGGATGCAGAGCATGTGTGTTCCAGTGTGGGCGTGTGGGTGTGTGTTTTCGGCATCCTCATCATTTTGCATCATACCATCACATCATTCTGCATAACATTACATCATACATCATATTGCATCAATGGCACAAGAATCAAATACGAAGCCAACCTTCGGCAAATGCTTCGTCAAAATGAAAATATGCTAAGGCATGAAGTAAGCTTCGGGAAATACAGTTTTATCAGCCTTGTCACAAGAAGGGATCTCTTTCTTTACAAAGCATGAAAAGAAGGGAAGGTGTTCTTTTCACCAAAGGCTCAAAAATGGTATGTATGTAAATTTCATGCATCGCAATGAAATAAACTGCAATAACTAACATATTCAGTTTAACATTACACACTTCAAATATTACATAGCTTTGTTACAATAGAAGCCTAATCTTCCTTCACTTGTTATATACATCAAGCTTTTCAAAATGTTTATTACAATAAAACTTATTCCTCTTTAAGGACTTTCTCTGCAACTTCGTTCAATAATTTGTTGACGACCTCATCGATAATGGATCCAGCCATGCTTATGATATCCAATGATTCCTGTTGGAGACTTGTTCTCTAATGCTTCGTCTTAAAACAAGGCAACATAAAATGTTAAATGTTGATGCCCTTCATCCATTGAAGCATTATCTCCCCAAGGGCATAATGAACTTTGGATGAAGGTCATGAGCAGAAATCACGAAGGTCATACCTTCGTGGATAAAGTTGTGAAATAATGATATAATAAAATATGAAGTATAAAATATAAAACATGAAGGAATAATATATCAAAACACATAAACTTATTCATATATTTCATTATGCAAGCTTAAATATTAAAACATAACACCTAATCGTATTTATACCTTCGTCTTGAGAGAAGGCAATAATCCAAGTGTCGTGTGAGCGATTACAAGAGTCCGTAAACAGTACGGGGTACTGTTCATCTATTTATAGACACAGGGCGCAGCCTGTGTGAAATTACATTTAAGCCCTTTACAATCGATTACAATCATGACACAAACTATCATGGGTTTATTGGTCATTTTGTCTTTAGGTCGGTTCACTCCTTCGTCTTGAGACATGTCGCTATGCCGAAGCTTTATAGGTGATAGCTTCGACACTGCTTTTGAGAGGATCCGCTGAAGGTGTTTCTTTCTTTTAGGATCTTCAGCTACGAAGCATGCCCCCAAAAGTAGCCCCTTCGCGGTGCTAGATCGTTTTTCGTAACGAGCTTGATCCGTCAAAAAGTCTCTTAGGCTTCGGGATGCCGAAGATCCAAAAACACCTTCCCTGAGCTCGTTGCCGAGAAACGATTAAAATAATCCTAGTGCGAGGTGGCCCCGCCATGCAGCAGTTACGCGTGTCTTGGCGATTCACCTTCTTGGGCTTTGTGGCCCACCGTTCAGTGGATGCGGGCGGCTGTCTGTCCGGTGCGGAAGACTTGACGATTTACCTTCCCACCTGCGGCACTATATAAACAGACGGGTAGGTGTGAAGTTACCACATCATTCATTGCATTTGCACTATTTTGCTGCCAAAAATTTGACCATAGCTGAAGTTTGCTTACTGCGTCCTCAACCGAAGCTATTCATTTTGCTCAAGCTTCGTAACAAGAAAGAGCTTCGGCAAAATTAAAAATTTTCAACTTCGTCAAAAATCAAGAAATTCAATCTCAGATGGCTAGGATACGCTCAACAGCTAGGGTTACTCACGACGGAGAGGAAGCCGAAGGTGGCGAAACCGCTCCAATCTCTGAAGTGATGCAACAGTCAGGGATTGTAGTACCGGAGGATGCACCTGCCGTTGAAGCTGAGCAGGTTGATGCTGAGGAAATTGAATCTGAAGATGATTACATCGCCGTGCCATCTAAACCCAGCCACCTGGAGTTTGGGAAATCCACCATTACCGAAGGTGATATGTCTAAGCTGATCAAGTTAGGCTATTTCAGTGAAGCAAAGAAGGAGCTGGTTCGTTTTGGCGGAGAGGAAATTACTCTGAAGTCGGAGAAGGATGAAGTGGTAGTCTTCAAAAGCTTATTTAAAGCAGGATTAAGATTTCCTTTGAATGGGATGATTGCTGATGTTTTGAAGAAGTTTGGGATTTATCTTCATTAGCTAACTCCTAACGCCATTGTTAGGCTTAGTGTCTATATCTAGGCCCTCCGAAGCCAGGGGTGGAACCATTTGCCGAAGGCTTCTACCGAGTACATGAGCTTCATTATCAAACAAAAGCTAGAGAAGATGGGCTGCGTGAAAACTTCGGCTGCTACAATTTTGCTTATTGCAAAAATACAAAGTTACCAGTTATCAGTTATCGTACCAAGTGGCCAACTGGCTGGAAGACTGAATGGTTTTACGTCAAAGTTGATGAAGAAAAGGAGAAGCTGGTCCAAAGTCCACTGGAATTAATCTTCGGAGAAACCATGCCCCAGTGCAACATGACACCGAAGAGTCCAAGCCAAATTGCACTAGGCGAATTTCGAGTTATTGCGGAGCATATTGGCACTAGGGATCTGGTGCAAGAATTCTTGGCTTTTAGAGTGTTCCCAACTTTGAAAGAGTGGGACATGCCGAAGCTCAAGGGAGAAAAGAAAAAGGGGGAACTTGTTCGGTTGCCCTACTATTATAAATTCAAGAAACATTTCAAAGTACCTTGCCAAGAATGGTTAGATACAATTGAGGTTATGTGCAACGACATTCTTGGCAATTATTCTAAAAAAGAAGATCAACTAATGACTGCAGCCTTCGGCACTCGTCCGAAGCGAAGGTTAAACCGGGTAATGGATGCTCTGAACTTTGAGTATCCTGACTATGAGCGATTGGACCGAGGCGCCGAAGGACAGAAGAGAAAGAGAGTTGCCAGCGTCCTGAATAAAGAAGATGCTAAATTGCCGAAAGATGATGAAGAAAAACTAAAAAAGCGAAAGATGGGGCCTGAGCCGAAGACAGATGCTTCGAAGAAAAGAAAGGTTATGGCTCCGAAGCAGAAGGCAACTGACATAGAAGAAGAAACTGCTGCAACACCTTGTGCCACCGACGTGGAGGAAATCTTAAAGGTAATGACTGAATCTTTGTCTATCAAGCTAAGTCCACTGGGGACACATCTGACGAAGCTTTTTCAGAAGGAAAAGGAGCCCTCGATAACGAAGAAAGCAGCTGGGCCGAAAAAACGAAGAATTGTTACAGTGACAGAAGTTATTGAAGGGACACCACCAGCAGCTTCGGCTTCGAAGGCACCAGCTGTTGAGAGCGCAACAGCTACCGAAGCTGCACCTACTGAAGCTGCAGCTGCCGAAGCTGCCACAGCCAAAGATGTACATTTAGAAAGCACACTTTCTAACATTGATAAGATACTTCTGGACATGGCCACAGAAGAAGCTGTCGTAGCCGCTGAAGAAGCCATGGCTACAGTACCTGAGAAGGAGAAGGAAATAACTGAAGAAGCTTCGGAAGAAGAAAACTTTAACTTTCAAAACTTAATTGGGCAAGAATTGTCGGAGGTTGAGAAAGAAGAGTTGAGAGAATACGCCATATCCTGCGGGTATCAACCAGGGGCACTACTCTTCGACGGTGTTGACGATGAAAAATTGGGCTGCGTCCAAGATCAAATCGGAGCGAAGGTTATCGGTACTCTGTCAAAGAGTATTGGTTTCCCGAAGCTTGAGACTGACATAAGCCGCTACCGACGACAACATCTTGTCGGTAGTTTATTCTATTCTAATTTCAAGGTAAAAAAAATTTCTTCGACTTTTTATTGTTTTAAACAACGAAAGAGTTTTCTAACGAAGGTTGCTTGTGCATAGAGTATGCTGTTGAGTAAAGCTTTGAGAATGCAACAAGATTTTGAAGATAAAAAACATGAAGTTATAATTAAAGGTTTAGAAAGCAAAATAAAAGATCAAGCAGCTGCTCTTGAAAAGAAGGATTTCGAGCTTCAGACAACAGGAGGTTTATTGGCAGAAGCTGAAGCTAAAATTGCAAAGTTAAATATGGAGCTTCTCTCAAAGTCAGAAAGCTTCGAGCAGGAAAAGCAGAAGTTAAATGCCAAATTTAAGACAAAGGTCGAGAAAAGTTCAAATTTGCAAAAATCATTGACGGAGCTTCAAAATAAATGTCTAGAGTTCAGTAGCCGATGTGTACAACGGCTAAAGCAGGTCTTCAATTCGGTTGGAGCCAGCTATGAAAAATTTAGTCCTTCGACTGAAGACTTGCCAGGGGCCTTCGAGCATATCGAGGGTGAAATCGATGACCTTGATGAAATTATAGCCGGACATGGTGATTTCTATGCCCTGGTAGCTTCTCGGGGCACAGCTGTCGCCTTCCTGAAATCTGGTTGTACACATGGAAAAGTTGTCAATAGACCCAACTTTAGTTTATCACCAGCAGATCTGGTTGATATTCCCAGTCTTGCCCGAAGCATAGGAAACAGATTTATAAAACTAGTATGGACGAAGGGTGGACGAAGCATAGCTGGTGACGAAGCTCGAAGTCATCTCAAGCCGGTAACAAAATCATACCTTGTGCTTACCTTTTCCTTTAAACTTGAATTTTCCTTATAGTACTTTAATATGTATAGGATGATGAAGCTGAGGAACAAGTTGACGAAGCTGAAGAGCACAAAGCCGAAGCTTAATAGATAATGATGAAGCTTGACTAGATAGCTGCGGAAAAAACTCTAAGAACTCTTGTAATAACCTTTGTAAAGAATATTGTAATTTAAGAATTAGATCTTACTTTGTAAATTTTGTCCATACCTTGTAATATATTCTTACCTTTCCATCAATGTATGAAGTGCTTCGATGTGAACGAAATTAGCATTTTTTGAGCCGAAGGCGAAAAACACCTTCCCTTCTTTTCGTACACAATGAAGCATAAAACTACTTCCTTTTTTTTGTCGAAGCCTTATCTTTAGAGCCGAAGCATCCGCCTGTGTTATGATGATGATGATCCTATGTATGTCTAAATGAATGTTTATGAATGCAAATGTATGATGTAATGTGTCGTGCAAATGAATGTCCAAACACACGCATACGAAGCCACAACCATAGCCTTCATTCCCTTGGGAATGACCGAAGTCAATTTGCCGTTTATTTTTCGGCTTCACCGCTTATTTTTCGGTGTATCAGCGCTGACTTTTCGCTGTAAGTTCTGCATCCCCTTAGGAACGTCTTTTGAACTTCTTTGCCTTCTATTTCGGCAGTATCGCGTTGACTTTTCGCGCTTCTCCTTATACTTCGGTGGGATCAGCGTTGACTTTTCGCTGTAGGCTCTGCATTCCCTTGGGAACAACTTTTGAACAGAAAACTTACGCTGCGCTCCCTTAGGAACGACTTTTTGTAGCTTCGTCGTGATCTGCATCCCCTTAGGGACGACTTTCGAGCTTCTCCCTGTTTTTTTTCTTTTTCCCTGCACTCGATGGTGCATGCTCAGTTTTTACATTTACATTCTTGGGGGATTTTGCTCTCGTAGAGCTGAATAAGAAAAAGAGAAATTACATGCTATGGCCCCATTAAAAACCTTTCTCCCTCTTCGGAAAGGAAAAGGGTGCCATAGGAAAAATAAAAAGATTACATCAAGCTAAACATAATATCGCCGAAGCTCATCCACATTCCAAGATCTGGGAATGTCGTTGCCGTCCATATCCTTTAGTCTGTAAGAGCCAGGTCTTGACGAAGATACTACCAAAAAAGGTCCCTCCCACTTCAGCTGTAGCTTGCCTACTGTATCTGGGTTGGCCACTCTCCGAAGTACCAAGTGCCCTGGCTTAATGTTCTTTAGCCGAACTTTTCTGTCACGCCATTTTATTTTTTTTGGCTTGGTATTTATTGATATTCTCCACAGCCTAAAGCCTGATCCCTTCTATAGCATCTTTTGCCACAGAATAATCAGCTTCGTCTTCTGCCGAAGCCACTGTTCTTGTTGATCCCGCCTTAGCTTCTTCTGGGGTTATTGCTTCGTCACCAAACAGTAATTTGAATGGTGTAAAGCCTGTTGACCTCGATATTGTTGTGTTGTGGCTCCACACCACTTTGATCAATTCATCTGGCCACTTTCCTCTGGGCTGATTGAAGATTAACTTCATTATTCCCGTCATTATAATGCCATTAGCTCTTTCAACAAGTCCATTTGACTCTGGATGTCTGATCGATGCAAAATGAATCTTCGTGCCAATTTGTTCACAGAATTCTTTGAAAGCTTCGGCATCGAATTGTGTCCCGTTGTCCACAGTAATAGCCTTCGGCACTCCGAAGCAACAAACACTATTTTGCCAGAAAAATTTCTGGACAGTGACCGAAGTTATTGTGGCTAAAGGCTTCGCCTCAATCCACTTGGAAAAATACTCTACCGCCACCACAACATATTTTAGATTTTCTTGTGCTAGTGGAAGTGGGCCTAGTAAATCGAGGCCCCACCTTTGCAACGGCCAAGTGGGCTGTATTAACTGAGTGAGAGATGAAGGTTGCTTCTGGTCTCTTGCACATTTTTTGATAGCCTTCACATTTTTGGACTAATTCTGCTGCGTCCGAAGCTACCTTTGGACAATAAAATCCTTGTCGAAAAACTTCTCCCAACAAGTGCCTAGATCCAATGTGAGATCCACACAGACCTGCGTGTATCTCTTTCATTAATTCCATACCTTCGGTTCTTGATAAACATTTGAGGAGTGGTGAACAAACTCCATATTTATACAATTCCCCTACTATTATCACATATGGTCTTGTTCTTGTCTCCATTCTTTTGTTGTAAGCTTCGCCACTTGAAAGACAATTGTCTTGAAGGAAAGATATTATCTCAGTTCTCCAGTCTTCACTGTGTACTGGAGAAATAGTAAGCACTGCTCTCTCCATGAGATCAATCGAAGGTGCTTTTATTGCTTCAAAAAATACTTCGGAGGGTAGGGGGAGCCCCTGAGCCGCTGATTTGGCTAGCAAATCTGCATGCTCATTTTCACCTCTTGGAATATTCTTGACGGAAAAACCTTCGAAGGAAGCTTCCAACCTTCAGACTGCATCCAGATATTTTTCAAGCTTCGGATCTCGTGCCTTGCTGCTCTTATCCACATGGCCAGCAATGACTTGAGAATCGGTCTTTAGGATGGCCCTTTTTATTCCCATTGCCCTTAGTTTCCGAAGCGCCAATAGAAGTGCTTTGTACTCAACAATATTATTTGTGCAACTGAAATCCAATTTGACTACAAAACATGTTTTGACTTTTGAGGGTGCCACTAGGACCGCAACTGCTCCTGCACCGAAGGTTCCCCAAGAACCATCGCAGAACACCGTCCAAGCTTCGGTATCTTTGCTTGTCCCTTCTTCGTAAGCCCCTGGCGTCCAGTCAGCGATGAAGTCTGCTAGCGCCTGGGATTGAATTGAAGATCTGCGCACGTAGTCAATGGTGAATTCATTGAGCTCCACGGCCCACTTTCCAACCCTTCCAGTAGCTTCTCTGTTCCTCATAATGTCCTTCAGAGGCTGTGACGAGGGAACAATTATATGGTAAGCTTGAACATAATGTCGAAGCTTCCTGGAGGCCATTAATACATCATACAATACTTTCTCCAATTCTGTGTAATTTTTCTTTGATAAGCTTAATACTTCGAAGACAAAATATACTGCAGGGACTTGCTTTTTAGTTTGTCCTTCAAGCTTCTCCTGTACAAGCGCCGCACTTACTGCCGAGTGCGAAGCTGCCACATATAATAGCAGAGGAGCCCCTGGCATGGGTGGAGTTAGCGTTGTTAGATCTATCAAGTATTGCTTCAGCTCTTCGAAGGCTTTCTGCTGAGCTGATCCCCATTGAAAGACTTCGGCCGACTTCAGCACTTCAAAGAATGGTAAATTTCTCTCTGCTGATCTAGATATGAATCGATTCAAAGATGCCAATCTTCCTGTCAGCCGTTGAGCCCCCTTCTTTGTGTTTGGCGGCTCCATTCGAAGAATAGCTTCGATTTTGTTCGGATTAGCTTCGTTCCCTTTCGTTGAAACTAGACAACCAAGGAATTTTTCCTTCTTTACTCCGAAGACAGATTTTTCTGGATTTAATTTCAGGCCAGCTTGCCTAAAATTAGCAAATGTTTCCTGCAGATCAGCAATGTGATTTTCCTGCTTCGTGCTCTTTATTATGATATCATCAACATATGTTAGCACATTTCTGCCTATCTGAGAATGAAGGACTTTGGCTGTCATTCTACTGAAGCTTCCTTCAGCATTCTTGAGCCCCTCAGGCATCCGAAGATAGCAATATGTACCACTGGGGGTTATAAAGCTGATTTTTGGCTCATCTTCCTTCTTCATCCAGATTTGATGGTAGCCTGAATAACAATCTAGTAGACTCATGAGCTTTGACGAAGCTGCTGCATCTACTAGAGAATCTATTCTTGGTAATGGGAACTCATCCTTTGGACATGCCTTGTTAAGATCAGTAAAATCAATGCACATTCTCCATTTACAATTGGCCTTCTTCACCATAACAGTGTTGGCTAGCCATTCTGGGTATTTTACTTCTCTGATGACTCCAGCACTAAGAAGTCTTTTCACTTCATTCCGAGCACCTTCGGCCTTGTCATCAGACATTTTCCGAAGCCTCTATTTTCTGGGTTTGAAGGATGGATCGACATTGAGCGAATGTTCAATGACGTCCCTGCTGACACCACAGAGATCGTTGGCTGACCATGCGAAGACATCTTTGTTGTTGAACAAAAACCTTATTAGAGTTTTCTCCTGTTCCTCAGATAATTGAGGTCCCAGCAATACCTTCTGCTCTGCTATATCTTCACATAGAAGCATGGGCTTCGGCTGATCGATCGAAGCAGCCTTCTCCCTTCTGTACTTATACTGCTCACAAGCTTCGGCTCCATCTATATTATAGATTGGTTTTGAATCTGTCCAGTTTCCTTCAGCCTTTCTGGCAGCTTCCTGGCTTCCATGAATAGCAATAGGCCCTTGATCCGAAGGTATCTTCATGCATAGATATGCTGGATGAATAATTGTTTCAAAAGCATTGAGTGTTCCACGACCAATGATTGCATTGTAGGGGTATTCCATGTCGACAATATCAAACAAAACTTGCTCAGTGCTTGTATTGTTGACAAATTCGAAGGTCACTGGCATCGTGATCTTGTCGAGTGCTACGATCTGCCTTCCTCCGAAGCCACAAAGAGGGTGTGTAGCATCATGAATCCTATCCTCTAGCTCTTGCATCTGTCTGAAGGCCTTGACAAATATAATATCCGCTGCACTGCCCGTATCAACCAGAACATTGTGGACCAGAAATCCCTTGATGACACAAGAAATGACCATAGCATCATTGTGAGGGTAATCCTTGAGCTGAAGGTCCTCCTGGGAGAAGGTAATTGGGATGTGGGATCATTTCGACTTGATGAAGGGTCCTTGCACCCCAACATGTTGTACCCTTCTCTGAGCCTCCTTCTGCTTCTTGTTTGGCCGGCTCTGAGCATGAACCGCCTATTATCGGGAGCACCAGCTTCGTAGCCGAAGTAGCTTCAGCTTGGTTGTTGAACGAAGCCATTAGCTCAAAAAGTGGAAATGAGTTCACCGGAGGTGGGCGCCAATGTTGGGGACTTGTTCTCAAACGCTTCATCTTAAGAACAAGGCAACATAAAATGTTAAATGTTGATGCCCTTCATCCATTGAAGCATTATCTCCCCAAGGGCATAATGAACTTCGGATGAAGGTCATGAGCAGAAATCACGAAGGTCATACCTTCGTGGATAAAGTTGTGAAATAATGATATAATGAATTATGAAGTATAAAATATAAAACATGAAGGAATAATATATCAAAACACATAAACTTATTCATATATTTCATTATGCAAGCTTAAATATTAAAACATAACACCTAATCTTATTTATACCTTCGTCTTGAGAGAAGGCAATAATCCAAGTGTCGCGTGTGAGCGATTACAAGATTCCGTGAACAGTACAGGGGTACTGTTCATCTATTTATAGGCACAGGGCGCAGCCTGTGTGAAATTACATTTAAGCCCTTTACAATCGATTACAATCATGACACAAACTATAATGGGTTTATTGGTCATTTCATCTTTAGGTCGGTTCACTCCTTCGTCTTGAGACATGTCGCTATGCCAAAGCTTTATAGGTGATAGCTTCGGCACTGCTTTTGAGAGGATCCGCTGAAGGTGTTTCTTTCTTTTTAGTATCTTCGGCTACGAAGCATGCCCCCAACAATTCCTTCATTTCAGGATTGACTAGGGGATCGTACGGTTCCGACGGCAGAGATAGTTCAGCTGAAATAGGTAAAATTGATTAGTTCGAAGTCACAAAACAAGTATAGAAGCTAAGAACCAAAAAATAATACCTATAAGTCTTTCGCGTTCTGCAGCTTCTTCAGCTCGTCTTGCTTCTGCTCGGGTGTCATGGGTGTCTTTTTCACTCTTTTTTATAATCTCATGGGCCATTTCTCGGCCACCGTTCACCCAGACATCATTGTAGAATTTCCCGCCCATTAAGGTTGCTTCGGCTGAAGGATCCTTCATATCATCTACGGAGAAGGCAGCTTTGGCCTGGGCTATGGCTTTAATGTGATCACATCTCGCCTTCTCCAAGATGGCTGAAATTCCCCGCGCACCAAGAAACACACAAACATCCCCGTGAACACTCAAAATTTCTTCGAAGGCTTCAGCTTCTCCACTTATCCATTCAATAATGCCTTCGGGGTCGCCTCGTATGAAGTTTTCTTCAACAGAGTAGGCACCCACTTTGGCGAAGCTAGTTTTTAATTTTCTCACGCAATCCAAGGATTTCTCGAAGCACCTTTCCAAGGATTCGCGAAGTTCTTTAACATTTTTCTCTAGATAATTTTTCCAATATTCGCTGATTTCTTGATTAGCCTGCACGAGTGCGCAGTTTTCCTTAGCTTCGGCCAGTTGTCTTCGAAGGTCTTCAATTTCAGTTTTCTGGGCTTCGGCCTGAGCTTTGAAATTAGCATCGTCTTCCTTTACTTTGTTCACCAATGAAATTAAGATTTTGTCCTTTTCTAGACCTTCGTTTCTCAATTCAATCACCTCTGAACGAAGGTTATTAAGAGCCATTGTATAGCTTTGATCTTCAATATTCTTCTGCGCCCTAAGGACATTACTAAGAATTTAGCCATGCAAAGAGGAGGAAAGAATTGAGCATGACAAATAAAATACTTCATTCTCAAATTCAAAGTTAACTTCTATACCTTCATACTGTTGTATGCTAGGCTGTCAGCAAGATCATCCTTCGACAAAATCGAAAGGCCATCTTCCAGCTTTGGGAATCCCATGCTCTTACACATCTCCCGACAAACGGATATTTCTTTGTTGTCTGGGAGACAGTATAAGAAGTCGTCATCATTAGTGCTGTTAAACACTAAAGCTCCCTTCAGATATTTCAACTTTTGCGAATAGTGTCTGCCTTCCAGAATTTCTTCTTCGGACAATTTCTTCCCCGAAGCGTGTCGAATGATGTAGTCAACATTTTCGATCGGAGCTTCGGGAGCAGGAGTCTCGATCTTTTTAGGTGCAATCTGCCCTACCATTTTTTCCTCAGGCTCGTCAGCCTTCGCCGCGACGGTCGCTGTAGGCCCAGCTTCGGCTTCAGCCTGAGTTTTCGTAGCTTCGGCTTCTGCTTGCCAGTTTCGGCTTTGGCTTGCGCTTTGGCAGCTTCAGCAATTTTCTTTGTAGGAGCATGGCTCAAGGCCTTTGTAGTCTCCAGCGCAGCATCCAGCACGTTGGCCATCCTCCTCCTCTTGGGAGTCGCGTCAGAAGCCTTTTGCACCTTCGGCAGTTTTGCCTCTGTTGGAGGGCTCAGAATTTTTGGCATTTTAGTTATTTCTTCAATCTATGGCTCTTCGGCCTTATCATCTTTAGCTTTGGTTGGCCCAACTGTGGGCATATTCGACATTACAGTTTGTTCTTCAACACTCTGTGCAATTGGAGCAGCCTGTCTTGCTTCCACAGTTGAAGAGGCTCCTTCGCCAAATTTAGGCACCACGGCCGGTTCAATGTAACACGGTCGGTGGGTAAGAACCTTCATCTTTTTGCCCTTCAGCTCAGATGCAATGGTCGAAGCGGTAGTCTTCCTCTTTTTCTTTTGCCCTCATAACGGATAATTGTAATCAGGGTATATGAAGCCAATAGCATCGAATACCCTGTTTAATCTTTTCTTGCCCCGACCTCCAAAGGCTGCGGACAGAGCATTATCTTCCGCCTTGGAGTATGCTCCAAGTAGCTCATCATTGGTAGCTTCGACACACTTCAGCCAATCGTCGTTTGGCTCATCAAACTTCTCCCTAAATCTGAAGGTATACTTCAGTCGGACCAGACCACCCTCACTAGAATCGGCGGTGGTCTCCTTCAGCATTTCCCAGCTCTCCACAAGTGGCCATACCCTGAAGGATATATGCTCTTGAATCAAATCCCTTGTGCCAATGAAGGCACATAGAGTGCTAAAAGCCCTCTGACATGATTCGACATTGCCATCAATTTCTACCTTCGGCCTTCGGAGGCCAAAGCGAGACCAGATGGGGCGCTGGATGATTTCTTTGATGTCTTCCCTTGCCTTTAAATCACTTTTAACGTAAAACCACTCCTCCATCCAGGCCCCGGGCCATCTTTTTCGGAATGTTGGCACTGGGTGGCTTGCATTGGGGCGAGCAATAAACCCATAACAACCGAAGTTGTTGTGATACTATTCTTTGCCAGTAGCCTTCGTCTCATATAAAAGTCGTGCATACTACAGAAGCACTTCACGCTTGGCTCTAGCCCCTGACTCCTTACAGCCCAAACAAATATCTCCATCCTCATTATAGCTTCGGGGGTGATCTGATGAAGGAAGATCTGGTATATCTTCAGCACTTCAACCACAAACTTGCTCAAATGGAACCGAAGACCAACCTTAAAAAACTTCGGTAGATAACAACTTCATTTTCCTCAGGGACAGGGACGATGTTGTCTCCGCTAGCTCTCACGATAGACATATCACGAAAGTACCTTCCTCTCATGTTGTCAAGATGACTCTGTTTAATAGTCGATTTTCTAAAGACAGCATGGCTTGGTCGCCAGGGCCGATCTTCGGAATCTTCATCCCCACTTTCCACATCATAACTATCACTGTCATCAGTATCTTCAGACAAACCTTCCAGTATCTCTTTAGTAATCTTCTCTGTGTTTGTTATTGACATAGACTCAATAAACCCGGCGATAAAAGGATCCGCAACTTTCTTTTCTTCAAACAACTTCGTTTCCTCAGTTAGCTCCGTCTCCACAGTCACCTTCTTTTCCTCAGTCATCTTTTCCCCAGACATGGTGAAAACACGTCTTTAAACCGAAGCTCGAAAGGCTTGAGAATCAAGCAAGACCTATTGAGCAAGAGCTAAAAATTTGACACAATAACACAAATGGCAGAAATGGCGTGCCAAATACTACCAGTGTGGGTTCATATTTATACGCCCAGTGTGTTGCAACTTGAAGGGCCCCGTCTGTCATTGACTGTTGCTATTCTAGCAAAGGGAAGGTGTTTTTTCGGACCTTCGGCTTAAATCCTTCGTTCACGTCGTAGTCTAAATTCTTTATTAAAACAAATTAATACTGTGAGGGGCTACTGTTGGGGGCCTTCATATTCCGAAGGTCCTCAAAAACATGATTAACAATGTTTTCCAAGTGAAATATATGTACGGGAACCTTCGGACTTGGAACGAAGTTGTCCACAATATGGAAGCATGATCAGGACGAAGGTCGAATCAATTCCGAAGCTATGCGCAAGGAAGCTTCGGCTCAGTAGCAGAAAAAGGAACCAACTTAAAGAGGAAAAGGCTATTTAGTCCCCGATAGATTGTCCTTAAGTCAATTGTAAACATGAAGGGCATGAATGTAATTTTATACAGGCTGCGCCCTGTGCCTATAAATAGATGAACAATACCCCCGTACTATTCACGCTGACTTGTATTCATTCGTGCGTCACGCTTGGACCTTTGCCTTCTGTCGAGCCGAAGGTACAAATGTAATTCAATATTGTTCATATTTGTTCATGTTCATTTATGATGATATATAACAAAAATATATTAATGATGTCATATGATTATTCATGTTATCTCTCATGTTTCATATGCTTCTTCTTTCATTAAGATATACATATATTGCGATGATGAAGGTACGTCCTTCATGACCTTCGTCTGAAGATCATTATATCCTAAGGGGGATAATGCTTCGAAGGACGAAGGGCTTTAGCCATTAACATTTTGTGTTGCCTTGTTCTTAACTCATAACATTTCAGAACAAGTCCCTAACATCGAGTAACCGTGAGCATGTTGCACCATCTTAAGTCATCGCCGACTTAAGCCAATTGCTCTGTTAGTAGGGTATAGTGGTCACCCTAAGTCGAGTGAGCGTGAGCATTTTCCACCGTCTTAAGTCGTCACCGACTTACGCCGATTGCTCCGTTAGTAGGGTATAGTGGTCACCCTAAGCCAAATAAGCGTGAGCATGTTGCACCGTCTTAAGTCATCGCCGACTTAAGTCGATTGCTCCGTTAGTAGGGTATAATGGTCAACCTAAGTCGAGTAAGCGTGTTGATTTCATGTCCAATCGATTCAAAGTCAGCTGATAGTCAAGAGTTTGAAAGCCTTTGAAAATGAAAACTTTATTGATGATGGATTCTCCAATTACAGAGTACGATGTTGCTCTGATAGCTTTTGAGGCCTTGCTAAGGGTAAAACTTTCTAAGATGCTCTATTTTCCATAAGTTCTCCACTTCCGTGCCATCCATTTGAGTAAGTAGGTATGATCCCGGCCGAGGGACTTCTGATACAATGAATGACCCTTCCCATAGTGGTGACAACTTGTGTCATCCTTCTCCCGTTAGAATTCAGCGAAGGGCCAAGTCTCCCACTACAAAGGATCGGTGTCGTATGGCTTTATCATGATAGCGCCTCAAGGTCTATTGGTATCTGGCCAACTGAATTATTGTATTCAATCGCTCTTCCTCCAGCACATCAATATCCTCTAGCCTTGTAGTTTCTGCTTCAGCTATGCTTTCGAAGACTAGCCTCGGTGCCCCAAACCTGAGGTCGGCGGGTAGCACTGCCTCCGAACCATAGACCATGAAGAACGGGGTATTTCATGTAGAGCTCGACTTGGTTGAGTTCTCAAGCTCCAAACCACATATGGCAGCTCTTTGATCCACTTTCCTGCAAGCTTTTCATTATTGTCGAACACTTTCTTCCTGAGTGCTTCTAGTATCATTCCATTGGCTCTTTCCACCTGACCATTGGCTCTTGGATGCGCTACTGATGCATACTTAATCTGGATACTCCGTTGTTCGCAGAAATCGAAGAATTTAGAGCTGGTAAAGTTGGATCGCAGGTCGGTTATGATGCTCTTTGGTATCCCAAACCTGAATATTATGTCTTGTATGAACTCCACTGCCTTGGCTGAGGTTAAAGAAGCAATAGGCTTGTACTCTATCCATTTCGTGAACTTGTCAATGGCAACCAACACGTGAGTATAGCCTCCCTGAGCTTTCTTGAAGGGTCCAATTATGTCCAGCCCCCAACATGCAAATGGCCATGTTACAGGGATGTTTTGTAGCTGCTGTGCTGGTAAATGTTGTTGTTTTGATAAGAATTGGCAAGCTTCACATCTCTAGACTAATTCGGCGGCATCACTCTTCGCCGTTGGCCAATAGAAACCAGACCTGAAAACTTTCCCAACCAGAGTTCTAGATGGTGCGTGTACTCCGCACTGTCCGGCGTGGATTTCATCCAATAACTGCTTCCTAGTAGTCGAGGAAATGCACTTCATGAGGACTCCCGTCGCACCCCTTCTGTACAGTGCGCCCCCTATGAGGGTGTAGTGGGCCGACTGTCTCGCGATGCATTCTGCTGCAGCCTTATCATCTGGTTCTTCTTCATTCTTTATGTACCTGATGATAGGCTCTCTCCAGTCATTAGGGTCTGATTCTGGTTGGCTCAAGGTGTTGCATTTTTCTGTCTGATCTGAGGGGATACTTGGGCGTGACACTTCCTGGACAAAGATTCCGGGTGGGACCTGGGCCTGACTAGATCCCAGCTTTAACAACGCGTCAGCTACTGCGTTGCGGTCTCTTTCCACGTGATGGAACTCCAACCCTTCAAACTTGTCTTCTAATTTCCAGACGGCAGCACAATACTTGCCCATAGAATCAGTCGAGCAATCCTAGTCTTTATTTATCTGGCTTATGACCACTAGTGAATCCCCATATACCATCAACCTCTTAACGCCCAGTGACACAGCGATGTTCAACCCGTGGATCAATGCCTCATATTCTGCTGCATTATTTGATGCTAGGAATAATAGCTGAAGTGCATACTTGAGTTGTTCACCTCCGAGGGCAATGAAGAGGACCCCCGTGCCTGCTCCCTGTAGCTTCAGCGAGCCATCGAAATACATTCGCCAAACTTCAGTAGCCTCTGGGTTGTTCAGGACCTAATGCTCAGTCCATTCTGATACGAAGTCAACTAGTGCTTGAGTCTTTACTGTTGTGCGAGGCCGAAACTCAATGTCATGAGCCCCCAGTTCACAGGCCCACATGGCTATTCTTCCGATGGCTTCTTTGTTGTGGAGAATATCTCCTATTGGAAACCCAGTGACTACTATGACTTTGTGGTCGTCAAAGTAGTGACGAAGCTTGCGAGCGGTTAGAAGTACCACATAAAGTAGTTTTTGAACTTGGGGATACTTCTTTTTAGAGGGTCCAAGAACTTCGGTGATGAAGTAGACCAGATGTTGTACTAGATACGTATGTCCTTCCTCCACCCGCTCGACTACTAACGCGGTGCTTACCACGTGAGTCGTACAGGAGATGTATAACAATAGATCTTCTGCCGGATGATTCGGCGCGGCTCGGCATGGTGGCTTGAGTATTGGTGGCGTAGTAAGGAACTTTTTTAGTGCTTCCAGAGGTTCTTGTGCTTCTGTAGTCCACCGAAACTTGTCCACCTTCTTGAGCAACTTGTAGAATGGCATGCCTTTCTCACCCAGCCTTGATATCAACCTGCTTAAGGCTGCCATGCATCCAGTAAGCCTCTGCACTTTCTTCTATGACCGTAGCGCTTCCATTCTCATGATAGCCTCGATCTTTTCTAGGTTGGCTTCAATTCTTCGGTGGCTGACAATGAATCCGAGTAACTTCCCTGCTGGTACTCCGAAAACACATTTCTCTGGATTGAGCTTCCACTGGTATCGCCTCAGGCTGTTGAAGACCAGCTGCAAATCTTCGATGAAGTTTTCTGAGTTTTCTGTTTTGATTACCACATCATCGACATAGGCTTCTACTCGCTTGCCCCAGTGATCGGCTAAGCATGTTTGAATAGCTCTCTGGTAAGTCGCTCCTGCGTTCTTGAGGCCAAACGACATGGAGGTATAGCAGAAAGCTCCAAATGGGGTAATGAATGCAGTTTTTTCCTCATCTTCTCTAGCTAAGCTGATATGATGGTATCCAAAATAGCAGTCTAGGAAGGACAACATAGAACATCCAGCGGTCGAATCGACCCCTGATCTATTCTAGGGAGTCCGAAGGGATCCTTCGGACAGTGTTTGTTGAGATCTGTATAGTCAACGCACATGCGCCAATCCACTTTATTCTTTTTGACTACAAGAACAGGATTCGCTAGCCACTCAGGATGCAGCACTTCTCTAATGAACCCTGTTGCCACTAAACGAGCTAACTCGGCGCGAATAGCTTCTCTTTTATCAGGCGTGAAACGACACTGTTTTTGTCGGATCGGCCTTGCTTGGGGATAGACCTTCAATTTGTGCTCGGCCAGTTCTCTCGGGACTCCCGGCATATCTGCAGGCTGCCATGTGAATACGTCTCAGTTATCTTGCGGGAACCGGACGAGCGTGCTTTCCTATTTGTCGTCAAGGCTGGAGCTGATGATGGTAGTCTTGTGTTCATCAATGAACCCAAGGTTGATCCTTTTCGTCTCCTCAGTCAGCCGCATAGAGGTCACGGCTTGAGCTTCGTTCGCAGGTACTGCGAGGTCTCCCTTAGTCTTTGGGTTTGCCTGCGCGGAGGAGGTCGTCGGTGGTTTAGTAGTGAGGGCCGCCTGGATAGCTCCTCGAAAACATTCCACGACGCCTTGGATGTCAGCGCGCACGGTGATGATCCCTTATGGCCCTGGCATCTTCAATATCATGTATGAATAGTGCGGAATGGCTATGAATTTTGCCAATCCCGGCCTACCAATGATGGTGTTGTATCCGCAGTCGAAACTTGCCACCTCGAACCTCAGGAACTCGGTTCTGTAGTTCTCTGGAGTTCCAAAGGTAACGGGCATGTAGATGTGTCCGAGCGGGTATTCTCCTTTGGTCGGCATGATGCCGAAGAAAGGGGTGTCTGACTCGTGGAGTTCTTTGAGTGCAACCCCCAAGCCTAAGAGCGTCATGGGGAAGGTGACGTTGATGCTGCTTCCCCCGTCCACTAATATTTTCTTTACCCTGCTCTCTTGGATCATCGGATCGACGAGGAGCGGGTACTTGCCTAGATGATCGAAGTTGTGCCATTGATCCACACGGGTAAAGGTGATCGGGTATTCCGACCACCGATAGGGGGCAGGGGAACTGGTGGTTGCCACCAGTATCTCTCGGTCATTGAGCTTCTGCTGCCTTTTGTTCCCTTGTGACCCGTGTCCTCCGAAGATGATGTTGACCTCTCCGTCAACGCGCGGGAATGCTCCACATCCTCCCTCTTCCTGTTGCTGAGGTTGTTGGGGCTCGCCAGGCCCTAATCGTGGTGGGGGAGGTGGTAGAGGCTGGAATGGTCGGCCATTCCCAACGGAATGCTTGAAGTCTCTACAGTTCCGCAAGGTGTGGCACATATCCTTGTGATACGGGCACTAGGCATCGAGGATGTCGTCTAGTGTCCGCTCACCTCCACGGGGTGCACCTAGGGCATGAGAGACGGGTGGTCCGGCAGTGTGGACCTCTTCACGAGGCCTCTTCTCCCAACGCTTGTCGGGTTGCTAGTTCGCGTCGCGCCGTGGTGCAGACGGAGCAGGCTACGCTCCCCCGATGAGGTCCTGAGCCCGTTCATCGGCGGTGATGTAGAGGTCCGCTTCCCGAAATAGCTACTCGGAGGTGGTCGGTGCCTTCTACAGAATGGCTCGGACGAAGGTCGAGTCATTAGATCCCCGGTAGAAATCCTCAATCACTACTGCCTCATTGACGTTGGGGATGCGATTTCTTATGGTCTGAAACCTCTTGAGGTACGACCGAAGTGTTTCATCCCCCCCCCGACGCCTGATGAACTTGAGGTCCCATGGCTGCGCCGGCTTGTCGAAGAGGGACTGAAAGTTGGCGATGAAGCACCGACTGAAGTCACTCCAATCGTCGATGCATTGTCGTGGTAGGTGTCGTAGCCATTCAATGCATCCTGCCCGAGGACAATGGGCAAGTACGCAGTCATTACGTCTTCAGTCGCTCCAGCGGCCCGAGCAGCGGTTGTATAGACGACCAACCAGCCTCCCGGGTCCTGCTTAGGCTCGTATTTGTCGATGTTGGAGACCTTGAAGTTTGGGGGCCATTGGATGGCCCTGAGACATGGAGTAAGCGTAGATACTCCACACGTGTCCTCCTATTGATGGTTGTGGTGCTAGTCCCAGGGAGGGAAGTTGCTAACGTGCCGTCTCGACCGTCCCCGGGTTCTGCCACCAGTTGAAGCCATCACCGACTCCATTCCGGTGGTGTGACTTCGAGCTGGAACACCATGGTCCCGATCGTACTCCTCTCGGCGCCGTATCTCATTTTCATGTCGTCGTTGCGCGAAGCGTTGATGGAGCTCCATGCATCTCGCTGACTGTTGATGGTGTGCCCAGATCGCTTGGGGGATGAGCGAGGGGTAGAAGATGATTAGCCGCCCGAGTGAGCAGCCGCCGATAGCCTTCAGCATATGGGGTCCGGGGGAGACCATCAGCTATCCGAGCCAACACTCCTCCGACTTCACTCGGTGTGTTTCATTGGACGAGCGAAGTTAAGGTTCAGATTTTGCGCGAAGAGAGGGTTCTCTCGGAGTAACCTCACATTCTACTCAGCTTGCTCTCAATCTCGCTCTTGAGCTTGCCGGCGATCACGTCGGTGAGAGTTCCTCCTTTCTCTAAAGACTCGCTCGTCAGGAGTTTCTCTTACTTCTAAGACTTCATCTCGGGACACAGGCTGCACTGGGTCCTGCTCTCCAGCTTCGTGATGTCGCCGAATATTCCAGCGTCGGTTCCTCCGTCGCCGAGCTTCTCGCTGAGGAGGTTCTTCCCCGGGCATGGTTGGCTCATCGTCAGAGATGGGAGATGACTCTACTCTTCCCCTGATGAAGAGGACGTCAGGGTAGAAAGGAGTTGCTGCGGTGACGAATTTCTTTCCGTCCTTCTTTGAGGGCGAAGGTGTCAGAAGGACAGCTTGACGGGCCTCTATCCCGCTTGCTTCTTTTTTCCTCGTAATCCGTGTCCACTCTTCTTTGGATGAGGTAGACAACGGGATTCTCCGAGTAAATGAATTCCCGGCTCTTGACTTGCAGAAGGTAGTCTTTGCCCGAGGTGCAGGAGGTTGCGCTATCTGCTGCCTTGTTCTGGCTTTCTCGGTGATTTCAGGGGAAGGCTTCTTCTTCGTTGGATCCGCTATGTGGTGCAAAACTCCTTTCTCATCTGCTACGGACAAGATGGTCCCAAAGAAGAATACGGATCCAAGGCAAAGAGCAATCTTGCATTGAAAGGTGACAGCCATTGAGCTACCTTGGATCAACGACACACCGCCTACCTGGCGCGCCAGCTGTCAGTGTTTGGATCCCGACCGCGCACCTGAGGTTACCCCTCAGGGTGCTTTTAGGTAGGACGGTGTTGCTGACTGTAACTCAATGGTTCGTGCAGGACACATAAGAGACAGTAGACAGTTTGCTATAGGTTCGGGCCGCTTTGAGATGCGTAACACCCTACTTCCTGGTGTGGATCTTTATATGGTGGGTTACAAGGGAGTTCTCTAGTATGGAGAAAGCTAATGAATTGAGTAGATGGCTGATGAATGACCTGGAAATGATGGGGGACCCTCTAGGCCTTATATATTCGACCGTGGGGCATTACATGCGTGTATGATAACGATGTACTCCTAAGTAATTGTGAACCGATTGAACTTATCTTCCTATAATCCTGCCGACTTATCTTTATTCGGTTCCGACGTCCAAGGGTGTTCGCGTAGGAAAATCGGATCAGAGTTTTGTATAATGCTCAAATCCCACGAGCCGCCTGGGCCCGCGTCTGCTCATTCCCCGCGTCAGCCCATTCTGCCAGCAGTTCTCCCCTGGCCCACGAAGGGATGGCCTTGCGAGACAATAGGCCCAAAGCCTTTCGCGAGGCCTTCTAGCCTTCCAGTGGACCCGAGGGATATCTGTCCCCCACACTATCCGGTGCACCCGCGGACAGAAGGCAACCAAAGCCTACCAAATGGATCTCCAACGGCTCCTAGGTCCATTGGGGCTATAAAAGGGACCACTAAGTGCATGGAGCACTACACCAAGCATCCTTTGAACATCCTAAGACACCGAGACACTTCGATCACACTAAAGCTTCGATAGTTTGAGATCTGAGTAAGGGTTTGAGTTGTAATTCTGCTATATTGGTTCTTGTGCTTCTCTCTCAACTTCTGAGGATGTGTTGCTGTGATTTTTGTCTCATTTGTGTGTTTCTACTCCCCTTTAGTCTTGAGTTCATTTGAGATCAAATTGTGTAAGGCGTGAGAGACTCCAAATTGTGGAGATTCCTCATCACGGGGTAAACTTGAGATAAGAAAGAAAACTGAGGTATTCAAGTTGATCTTTGGATCACTTGATAGGGATTGAGTGCAACCCTCATTCATTTGGACGCCACAACGTGGAGTAGGCAAGCATTTTATGCTTGACCAAACCATGGGATACAAATCGTCGTGTCACATGTCTGTTTCACTTTACTGTGATTCTATTCTTTCTAGCACGTCTCTTCACTTATAATATTGCTCTAAGTTTAACACTCATCTAGTGAGAGCAATTAAGTGAAGTAGTCCTCTCTTCTCTCGCTCTTCATTCAAACTTGGTTTTGATTTTACTAATACACTTTAGACCAAGTTTGTTTTTGTTGAGCTATTTTTATAGGATCTTCTATTCACCCCCCTCTAGGTGCTCTCAGTACACATTCGCCATTGCAATCTTTCGATTAAGCTTTTCCCTTCCAATCTTGCTCAATTGAAATTCTTACTTGTATTCATGACGTCACGATGAATATGTCCTTCTCTAACTCCATGACTCCATGAGTTTTCTTATCTAACCCTTGAATCACCCCTTTGTGTTGTCTTCTCACTTATTGGAATCTTGGGTCAAGATTCTCTTAAGGGTGGGAAAATTGTCACACCTCTACCTCTTCTACATTGTGATTATGTCCTTAAGCATCATAAGCATCATTCATTAATATTATAAACATCCATATGCACTTTGATTGAAATGTTGAGATATATGCTTGAATGACTTGATTGATAGGCTCAATTTTGGTAACGAAAAACTATGATCTTGTTGCCACTTTGAACGAGTTGTTTTGGACATACAAATATTTTTCCTTGTTTTGAATGAATGGTTGAAATTTAATTTAATTTTGAATAGAGATCAACTCAAGGCATAGAGCTAAGATTGATTTATGAAAAATAATTGTGAGCAATGCTAGACATTTGTGCTATAAAAGAGGAATCTTCATATTTTTAACTTTCCAAAACCTATTTTTGTAATTTTTCAGCTACCCTCTGCAGATTGGAACATTTGCATTCTAAACCTCCTTCCCTCTCTAACGTATGGGGCCTAGCTGCCAGCGTGCTCAGCCGAGCCGTTGCAAATTCACGCGCCTGCGCACTGATCGGTGGTCCTCGCTTGTCAGACCTTTTTTCTGCTCCCCTACGCTGTCCCCGCCCATGCGTTCGTCGTCCCCGTCCTTTTCACTGATCGGGCGTATCCGAGCAGCCTTGGTGGACCCTGTCCGCACCCGCGCCTTGCTTTATAAGCCACCGTTGCCTGTCCAAAATCCTACCCCTTTCTTTCTTCTTCTCCCACCGCCATTGCCGACATCACTGAGCCCCGCCAACGGAAATTCTTCGTCGGTGAGCTCACTCCTGCCCGTCAAGACACTGGGGGAGCTTCTTCGAGGCTTCCCCATCTTCCTAGAGCACATGTCGAGCCTCGCCTTCTCCTGGTGACGCATGCCCACGTGGGAGAGCCATCGCCACAACAACTTCGACATCAATGAGCCCCTTCCGGCCCTCCCATCGTGGTGAGCTCCGGTGAGAAACCCATGACCTCATGCGCACCCCTCTCCCATTTCCCCCTCTGGTTTGCTCGATAGAGCGCCTTGCCATGCTCCCGCTTTGGCCATGCTCCCACACTGTGGACGCGCCTACGTTCCAGGCAGCGCCTGCGGGTGCGCCTACCCTGCATCGGTTATTCAAGTAGATTCCTTGTCTTTTGAAAATAATCTTGTTGTTATGAGATCGATCATTCAAGTTTGAGTGAGTATTGTCGCCCCTTGAAGTTGGAAAATGTGAAATGAGAGTATAAGTTCCGTCACTTGTTGAATATACCCCTTTATATAAACTTGATGTGATGGTTATTTTGCAAATGCACATCTTTCATATCCATACCATATTCATAAGGCATTCATTTCTTCACATGTTTATCTCTAATTCATACATTCATTCATTAGAGAGTGATACTCTAGAGACCAAGCCTAAAGTTCCTGAGCCTAAAGATACTGAACTAGAAGCCTCTACCGAAACATGAGACAAGCAACTAAGCATGTTTAGATTCCCTAAAGTTTTGCAAGTCAATATGCAATATCAATATTATGGGTTTCATATGGCTATGTATTAGGTATCTATGGGATTGTCTTCCTCATGCATTTCCTTTCCTTGATTAGTTGGGATATTTATACTAAAATTTATTAATGGCTTTGAATGCTTATAGTAAGTTAGTTCTCATGGTTATGGGATAAGAGTTCATTTTAAATAATTTTGTCAAGTTCCAAGAAAGTCTCTTTTATGCCAAGTGGTAATTGAAATTGTTGATAGTGTAATGCGAGACTTGAGCGGTGGTATAGGGTCGCGAGAATGGAGTCTCGTGGACATAGGCCTCTTGACCTGATTAAGGACCATCCATTGTTGACATTGGGTTGAGCAACTTTTTTGTGCTACTGCATATCCTCTATGGGGAGGATGAGTTGATTACCTTAGTTGCTTCGTTCTTCTGGACATGGTCTTGGACATGTGGCCTTGTGTGACTGGGTAGATGATGTCTTTGGTTGTCCATGATGGATCTAGGTAGGTGTCACACCCGGATTTAAGGGACAAAACCGGGTGCATCTCATACATGTGCCAAAGAAGACAACATATATAATAACAGAGTGTATAGAGATAAATGTCACAATAACATCAGAGTACTTATTACATTGCGGAAGTCTTACAAAATAAAAGATAAATATAAAACGAACTAAGGATCATTCTAGGCACCATAAAGTCAACTGGGAGATGCCACCTAGATCAGATCAAACTCCTCGTCGTGTGGCTCCTCCTGAACCACCTGCTCTTCTCTTGTGGGGGGATGTGAGACAGCAAGGGTGAGCTCACACGTGATCATACCTCAACAAGTTGTGGGGAAACCAGTGTGCATGAACTCACCAAAGGTGGGAGTTCATGTGATGTGTTAGGCTAATCAACAGTAGGGGTTAAAGTTGAGCTTTGCTTTTAATAAGTTGGTCACACTTTATTAGCAGTTACTAAATGTAAGTGAATACCAAACCATAATAAGAATAATAGAACAAAATTAATAAATAACCCCATGCAATGCAAATGAAAAATTGAATTTAAGTTGCATAAATTAATCATGCGAGATTCCTGAGCTGCTCATGACCGTGAGCTCGACTAGTATACCAGTTTTACACTCTGCAGAAGTTGTACCATGTACCCACAAGTCATGTTACCCATCTGCCAAGGGATCGCGACTCCCATACACCTCTACCAAGGAAGCGAGGCAGGGCAACACTACGAGGCCTTTACAAAGTTCCACTAGCTTCCAAAAACCCGCTACGGTTTATGGGAAGAGCACTTGCAAGAATCCCCCGTCTGACCGCCATCGCAGCAAAATCAACCCGAGAACCTCCCTGCATGCAACTCCCCTACTGCCCTTGCCCCTTTCGGGTAAGGTAGTCTTCCACTAGCTTTCCTAATTAGTTAGCCAAGGGGTCCCATTCCTCCCTTGTGGTGGCACGTGTTTCTCAAGTTAAGCTCCATGTTCCAATTATCATTAATGATCTTAACATGAACATAAATAAAATAACAAAATAATTGGAACATGGATATCATGAAATATTAACACAAAACCATGTAAAGCAATAGCAAAACTACCCAAGTGATTCAGGGATAACAAGGTAAAGAGATAAACAGTCTAGGGTGACCTATTGGGTCCCACCAGAATTAAACCTATGCATGAATAAGTGATATTAAAGAACATTATTGGGTAATAAAAGTGGTCAAGGGCACAACTTGACTTCAATGAGCTCCTGCTCAGCTACTTCTATCTGCTGGGCACCAGAATCCTCAGCCACTGGCTCCTCTACTCACCACAATACAAACAAGAACAATATAAAGGAGAAATTAACATCACACCAAACATGTAAACATAATACATAATAATAATCTACACATTAAAATAAGAACCTAGGAACATGAATCATTAGTTTTGGAGTTATGGATTTCAAGATATGAATTTCCAAAGGTTTTATGTGCTTGATATATGATTAAGTGAGAAATAAATTTTACTACTATTTTCATGTCAAAACAGAGACACTAAGGGATAAACAATAGTATTACAAAATTTTAGAAACTAGAATGGATCAATTTGGACTAAAAATGGATTTTCTATGATTTAAACAATTTCTAGCATTTATTTTTACATTAAAAATCCATTTATAATTTAATTTCTCTGTTATACTAGCTATCTGGACTGAGCGCATGAAAACCAGAGAACCCAGGGGCTTCGGTGCAAACTTCTTAGGACTCAGTGAATAGTGGCGATGGATGGCGGGTTCATTTTCTATTTCCAGAGGGTTCCTTATGTAAAAACGCCAGGCCGAAGGGGTATGGACGGGTCTCAGCCGTCGAATTAAAACCCACGTCCCAGATTACGTAACGCGAAAGGGTAAGCTGCGATCAAATCCTGACCGTCGCTCTGGATCCGACAGCACACAACTCCCGCCGTGCCCCCCGCATTTGCTGGTCGCCGGAGTTAGGCTCCCCCGCAGCGGCGCCATCGCCGGCATCCGAAACTGGCGTCAAAACGGCTAAAAACTCGGATCTATCAGTTGCTACGCATACTCGAAATGAAAACGAAGATGCGCAAGTGGTTTATACCGAGAATTTCCGCGCAGAGATCCCAGGCACCGGAGACGCACGGACGACGGTGGTGTGGATTCGACGATGACGAATCCAAATGACGTCGGTGGCTAATCTTCAGCAATACGGTCGTGGACGCCTTCCACACGGTCGAGAGAGGCCCTTGGTTTCCACACTCCGAGAGCAGTCGTCGGCAAGCCGGTATTCCCTTACGGCGGAATCCTTTCCTCCCCTCCGTTGGCAATGGCGGCACAGGTTAGCTGCATCTGCACGGACGCAATGGAATTAGGAGGGCAGTAAAGCGATAGCGGCTGCTGCCTTTATCTCCCTGCGGGGCGGGTTGGAGCGCGTGGCCCGAAATCCTCGCCAACGGCGTTCCCGACATGCTCGGAGGTGGCCGACGCGCGAGGAAGACGGAGTCGCGGCGGTTGAGAGTCTGCCCGGTGGGCCTCGCGGAGCAGCCACACGTGATAGTGTGCGCCTGCTAGAGGGCCTCGCCCGTTAGAGTGACCGCGCGCGGGGAGGGGGCAGAGACTTGGGCCGCGCACGCAGGTTCCTCTGGTGGGCCGATTTGGTTACCGAAGCCCAGATAAATCTTTATTTTCCTTTTCTTTTTCCTGATTTGTTTTTTCTTTCCATTTGAATTCAAAATTCAAATTTAACTCTATGGTAAATCTTCCTCAAATTAAGAGTATAATTTTGCACATACTATTATTACCTGTATTTATAATATTTATTTTGAATATACATTTTCTTTTCTTTCTCCACTTCTAAATTCTAGATTGTCTTTTATATTCTAAATTCCACTTTGGGACTTTAATATATTTCTTTTCATATGATTTTTATATTGTCACAAGATGCACACAAAAATGGAAACCTCAGCATGATGCATGATTTTTGAGTGTCTTTTGTTAATTATTTATTTGTGTAAGTGAGGTGTTCACATGAAATGATAAATAGAGATAACACACATATATATATAGTTTCTCCTTTTAGATTTTTCTTACAAAGTGGGTACTACAGTAGACCTTAGCATGAGCTAGGCATGGTTTCGTATGTTCAGGACTCTTTGGAAATGGTTGACATAAGTACCCCCTTGTCCATAGTGGCTAAGTGGATGAGTTGTAAGGTCCCTTTGTCATGTGGGTCAAGAAGCATCACCTTGCAAGGATTCATGAATCAATTGGAATTGACATGCTCATGGTTATTAGCAATGCTTAATACCATTGGATACATCATAATGTTGAAAGGGAAATGGGCAAGTTAGCCATTTATACCTGTTTTGGTGATTGAATGTCCAACTCAACATCTTGGACTAACTTGTGTGCTATGTGTATGAGTGTTCACTAGAGTGCAATTTGAAGATTCTAAGTCCAAATGAGCTCAAAAGAGGCTAGGAAATGCAACTTTGTGTAAAAGGGTGAAACTATGAGGTTTGAACCTTTAGACATGTTGCATATGGTTATTACAATGTTTCTAGCACTTGTGTTTGCACTCTAACTCATTTTGTAGAGAAAAGTGCTTTTTGGACTTAGATTGGGCAAAAACTAAAATCCTAGTTAAAAGTTGAGAAATAGGTTAGTTTCCTACACTTAGTTCAATTGATTATACTCTAACAATGTTTGTCTAAGTCGTAGGGAAGCTCACAAGAAAGGCCAAGTCAAGTTGAAGAAAATTAGATAGAAAAAGACAAGTCTCAACTGTCTGTGGTCACTGGACCGTGTTTGCAGAGAGCCCCAGACTTAGACTACAGGGGGGTGGTGCACTGGACCAGTCCGGTGGTGCATCAGACCCCATCCATACGAACTCATTAGTTTCAAGGATTTTATTATAAAATTCATTGGACTGTCTACAAGAGTGGTCCGGTGGTGCACCAGACCATGCAGTAATAGCTACTTCGGCGCTCAACGACTACTTCAACGGGAGGCAGACACATGGCGGTCCGGTGGTGGACGGAACTGGTCAGATGCCAGCTCGGTTTGGATGTCCCCAATCAAGATTCTAGAGGAACCGTCCCTGTTCCCAGTTGGAGTGATGCATTTGAGGAGGGGTTAAATGATTCCCTTTTTGTATATGCTGATGTTGATTATTATGTATTCATGACTTCTATGCTTCATCATGTATGCTTCTGTTTTTATCTTTACGATCGTAATGTCCTCACAGGTATGACCTGATCGAAGCTATCCAATCTTCGGTCTGGATAACATTATATATCCCTTGGCCTTCATCAAAATGTTGTATGGAAGGGTTCTCTAGGACTTTGTAGAAGACGTTTGAGGATAGGGCTTCACTTCTTGGTGTTGCCTTCACTAGCATGTCCGCTTTTGTGTTTTCCCTCCTTCTCTGTATTGGATCATGAAGCCACAAATCTATTTCAAGACTCCCCATGACTAATAGATACTATAGTAGCATTGGTTCTTGAGCGATGCAATTTTTCCACCTACCCTACAACCATCACTACTGGAATCCGAGCCTTTACCGAGTGCTCGGCTCTTTGCCAAGTGCTTTTTGTCGGGCACTCGGCAAAGTCCTTCTCTCGGTAACGACATCGTTTACCGAGTGTAGGACTCTCGGCACAGAAATACACTCGACAAAGAAGCCTTTGCCGAGTGCCGAACACTCGGCGAAGGCGGCGCTCGGCAAAGGGCCGTCAGCGGCCGTCTAGAGCTTACGGTCGTTAGCCTTTGCCGAGGGCCGAGCATTGGCACTCGGCAAAGAAGATTCTTTGCCGAGTGTCAACCAGCTGACACTCGGCAAAGGCTTCTTTGCCGAGTGTCATTTCTAGACACTCGGCAAAGTACATTTTTATTTTTTTTATTTTCCCAACCAAACTTTTTGTGGTATGTTCCTACACTATGTAGACCTACATGTACCATTTTGGGACAATTAGAAAAGTGTTTTCTATAGCTAGTAGATTTAGTTCGTTTATTTGAATTTCCTCGGAAACTTCACATTTGAACTGCAAGTCACTCGAAACTTGAAAACCGTGCATGCAAAAATGATATCCATGCTATTTAGCACAAGTTACGACCGATTTCAGGAGCGGACCGGAAACTTCGAGCACCATGCTCACTAAACATGCCCGTGAACTTGCCATCCAGCTATTTAAAAATTGTATAAAACACAAACAAAGTCAAAAAAATCATGAAACTTGTCCACGTGTCATGATATCGTATGTAGAGGCTGTGATAATAATTTGAGAATGTTTGGAGAAAGTTGTGATACACTATGTGTAGAAACCTAGGAGAACTACACATGAAATCATAGAGTTCAATGTAGGTTCTTCTAGGTTTCTACACATAGTGTATCACAACTTTCTCCAAACATTCTCAAATTATTATCACAGCCTCTACATATGATATCATGACACGTGGACAAGTTTCATGATTTTTTTGACTTTGTTTGTGTTTTATACAATTTTTAAACAGCTGGATGGCAAGTTCACGACCATGTTTAGTGAGCATGGTGCTCGAAGTTTCCGGTCCGCTCCTGAAATCGGTCGTAACTTGTGCTAAATAGCATGGATATCATTTTTGCATGCACGATTTTTCAAGTTTCGAGTCACTTGCAGTTCAAATGTGAAGTTTCCGAGGAAATTCAAATAAACGAATTAAATCTACTAGCTATAGAAAACACTTTTCTAATTGTCCCAAAATGGTACATGTAGGTCTACATAGTGTAGGAACATAGCACAAAAAGTTTGGTTGGGAAAATAAAAAAATAAAAATGTACTTTGCCGAGTGTCCAGAAATGACACTCGGCAAAGAAGCCTTTGCCGAGTGCTAGCCGTGTGGCACTCGGCATATGTTTTCTAAAAAACCCTATGTTCAGGTTTTGCTGAGTGTCTGTCAGTAGACACTCGGCAAAGACCACTTTGCCGAGTGCCTGTCTGTGGACACTCGGCAAAGAACACTTTGCCGAAAGAACACTTTGCCGAGTGCTAGATCCGAGGCACTCGGCAAAGTAATTTTTTTAATTTTTAAAAAAATCTTTGTCGAGTGCCAGATCGTGGGCACTCAGCAAAGAACTGAAATAACAGACTCTTCTCCTTCTCCACTCACTCTCTCTCGCTCACTTCTCACTCACCACCCACCCCGGAACGCCGCCGCCACCACCCAGCAGCACCGCTGTCGCAGCCCGCGCACGCCGCCGCCTGCTCACGCCGCCCCCAGCCCCGCTCCCCGCCACCCCAGAGAGCTGTTGCCACCGCCCTCGCTCGCCGCGCGCGCCGCCGCCCGGCCCCGCGCCCCGCCACCCCCGCGCACCGTCGCCACCGCCCGCGCTCGAACCGGCAATTCACCGGCCATCCTCCCCGCCGCGCCATCTCCGTCAGTCACCGTCGCTCCGGCCATCTCCGGACACCCCACCATCTCCGCCAACCTCCCCGGCTAAGATATAAACTTTTAATATATGCATATGGTTGGTATATAGGAAATTACATGCGATCGATTATATGTGGTTAAACGTAGTTTGCATGTGATTGGTCTATAGGAAATTACATTTCTAATATATGTGTATGATTAATCTATATGAATTAAATGTAGTTTGCATGTGGCTATGGTTATATGTGATTGTCGGCCATCGTGCCGTTGAATTATGAGTGGATGTCAGCCATCGTGCTGATAGTTTTATTTGTAGGTTTAAGAAACCTCCCCGTGCAGGGGAGGTGCTGCCGAAATTTTCTATTGCTAGGCTTCTGTTAGAGGATAGAGGACAGTGAATGGATGTACACAGGCCGTAGAGGAAGGAACGACGTCACCCCTGAATGGATTAGAAAGACCGATGATTTTGTGGAACGGGCATATGGAGAAGATGCTAATGGAGCAAGTCTAGTCCCATACCCATGCAGTAAATGTGCCAACCGGAAAAGAAAACCAAAGAAGGCCATGGTAGAACATATTTGGAAGAATGGATTTACGTCGGGCTATACTCGGTGGATCTTTCATGGTGAAGCGCATCGTACGAGAGAGGAGGTGCTGAGACAACGTGTCGAGGATTATGATGCCGATGCGGGGGTAGCAGATATGTTGAACGACTATCAGGAGGCACAGTACACGGGAGGATGTATGGATGACGAGCCAGAGCCGACTGTAAAGGCGTTCTACAACATGTTTGACGCGGCACAGAAGCCCCTTCATGGCCAGACAAAGGTTTCTCAACTGGATGCCATTGGGCGTGTAATGACGTTCAAGTCGCAGTACAACATGAGTAGAGACGCATTCGATGGCTTGTTGACGGTTATTGGGAGCCTGCTTCTGGATGATCATGTTCTGCCAAAGAGCATGTACGAGGCACGGAAACTCATTCGTGCACTCAAGATGACGTATGAGCAGATTCATGTTTGTCTGAAGGGCTGCGTGCTATTTAGGAAAGAATACGCGGAGGCAAAGTACTATCCCAAGTGTAAATCGTCTAGGTTCATGGAGGTAGACTCTGGTGATGGACAGAAGAGGCAGCTCGACATCCCCTTGACAATCCTATGGCACCTTCCGTTCATACCGAGGATCCAACGTCTATACATGACAGAGGAATCCGCGAAACAAATGACATGGCACAAAAATGGAAAACGATACAATCCTGACAAGATGGTGCATGCATCCGATGGTGAAGCATGGAAACACTTTGATGCCATTCACCATGAGAAAGCCGAAGAGGCTCGTAATGTACGTGTTGTGCTGGCCACAGATGGATTCAATCCCTATGGAATGAGCGCTGCCCCATACACATGTTGGCCCGTGTTTGTTATCCCAATCAATCTCCCCCCTGGTGTGTGCTTTCAAAGGCAGAATATATTCGTGTCGTTGATAATTCCCGGACACCCGGGGAATAAAATGGGCGTGTGCATGGAGCCTTTGATCGATGAATTGGTACGTGCCTGGGAGGAAGGGGTATGGATATATGACCGAGCTACGAAGACAAACTTCAGAATGCATGTTTCGTACCAGTACTCCATGCATGACTTATCGGCGGCGCCTGGTGTGTTCACGGTAATTTCCCATGCCCAGTTTGCAAGGAAGCTCTCAGGTTCATTTGGTTGAAAAGGGGTGGAAAATATTCGTCCTTCGATAAACATCGACAATTTCTCCCTCCTGACCATCCATTCCGCCGAGACATCAAGAACTTTACGAAAGGTGTCGTAGTGACAGACCGCCCACCTGCAATGATGACTAGTGCCGAAATTCGTCAACAGATAGATGGGCTCGTGACCAACACAGAAGGTGGTTTTGTGGGATATGGAGAGAAGCATATGTGGACACATAAGTCTGGCTTGACTCGGCTCCTCTATTATGACGACCTGCTCCTTCCACACAACATTGACGTGATGCACACTGAAAATAATGTTGCCAAGGCACTGTGGGCAACAATTATGGACATTCCTGATAAGTCAAAGGATAACGTAAAGGCAAGAGTGGATCTGGCAGCATTATGTGATAGACCAAACCAAGAGATGAAGCCTCCAAGTGGTGGAAAGACATGGAGAAGGCCTAAGGCCGATTTCGTCCTAAGCAGGGCCCAGAGGAAGGAAGTACTTCAGTGGATCAAGATGTTGATGTTACCTGATGGGTATGCAGCTAACCTGAGTAGGGGGGTGAACTTATCTACTATGCGAGTCTTAGGGATGAAGAGTCATGACTTCCACATATGGATTGAACGGATTCTTCCTGCGATGGTTCGAGGCTATTTCCCTGAGCATGTCTGGCTAGCGCTTTCAGAGTTGAGCTATTTCTTCCGTCAGCTTTGTGCAAAAGTGTTATCTCGGACCGTGGTTGCAGAATTGGAAAGATTGGCACACGTGTTACTGTGTAAGCTTGAGAAGATATTTCCACCCGACTTCTTCAATCCAATGCAACATTTGATTCTTCATCTCCCCTATGAGGCACGAATGGGGGGCCGTGCATGAACATTGGTGCTATCCAATCGAGAGATGTCTAAAGACTATTCGAAAGAAATGTAGAAATAAATGCAAAATTGAGGCTTCCATTGCAGAGGCATACATTCTAGAGGAGGTGTCAAACTTCACAACAACTTATTATGGTGACAAACTGCCGAGCGTGCATAATCCACCCCCTCGTTACAATGATGGCGGCAATGAATCGAACCTTAGCATATTTCGAGGCCAACTCGGAAGCGCAAGTGGCTCGATCACCAAGACCCTGACACATGAAGAGTGGCGGCATATCATGCTATATGTATTGACCAACCATGAAGAGGTGACGCCATACATGGAACAATTTCTTCATGAATTCTGGCGTCGATCAAGGGACCCCACTCCACAAGAATATGACACTCTTCTTAGAAAGGATGCGAGAAATGGATTGCCCGATTTCATTTCCTGGTTCAAACGTAAGGTACGTGCTTAATTTATCAAAGAGATTCGTCTATGAACTCAAATTAGCGTCTTTTAACTTGCGAATACTTGCAAGGCCAAAGAGATCCGTCTATGAGTGCCGAGTTGAGACAAGTAGCCAATGGCTTTGCTTATAGGGTCAAGAAATATTCTGGGTATGACGTCAATGGATACCGTTTTCACACAACAAACTACGACCAAAGTCGGCCCAATCAGAAAACAACATGTTCTGGAGTCTTTACGCCCGACCTTGACAATGTCGATTATTTTGGATGAATCGAAGAAATATATGAGCTCAATTTTTATGGTTCTAAACCTCTTACTCCAGTGATATTCAAATGTCATTGGTTTGACCCTCAAGTGACAAGACGGACACATTCTAATCTTGGGATAGTTGAAATTCGACAAGATTCCACCTTACCAGGAGACGATGTCTATATTGTGGCTCAACAGGCCACACAAGTGTATTATCTCCCATATGTGTGCCAAACGAAAGAACATCTTAAGGGTTGGAATGTTGTGTATAAGGTATCGTTGTACGGCAGATTACCTGTTCCTAACGATGAAGATTATAACTTAGACCCCGACACATATGATGGAGAGTTCTTCCAAGAAGATGAGCTAGAAGGGCGATTTGAGATAGACTTAACCAAAGCTATCGGAATGGACGTAGATATTGAAATTGTTGTTGATGAGGAGGATGATGAGGTGCAAAATGATAATGATTTAGTAATCCTTGAAGGCAATGACATTAATGATGAACTTGCGCCTTCTGATGGTGTTGACTATGAAATGGTTGATAGTGGTGATGAGAGTTATGATCCGGCTAACCCCGACACATATGAAGATTATTTTTAATCGATGTAATGCTATATGACTTTTTATTTCACACCTGTTTTTAAATACATCTTTTTATATGTGCTTATTTGTTTACTCTTAACTGCAAGTTGTTGGACAAATATGGTGGGCGGTTGGCTGAGGAGGAGGAGCAGGACGGCGGACGAGGCACAGCAGGAGGCGCAGCAGGACGACCTTGTCCAACAGTAGGCGGCGCAGCAGGACGATGACGACCAGCAGCAGGTTGACGATGAAGCTCAGCAGGCCGCCTCAGGTTCTGGCGCCTCAGGTTCGAATAGCATCTACCTGCGAGGCCCCGCGAGTCTCCCTCAGTGTCTCATACTTCGGGACAGGCGGCCGCTAATTTGGCTGGAAGGGCAGAGGCATGTAACTTTATGTTCTTCATTCTTGTTCATATTATGTGTTCAAAATCATAATATAAACTAATACCTTTTATTTTTTACTTGGACAGGTCTTGGACGGTTGTGGATTATGCTGGGGGTCATCGTCGCAACCCCAATGGCATCCTCGGCCTGCTGTGCAGGGAACACTTCCCTGGACTGGTTGAGTACGCCGGAGTGACGGGCCCAGCCTACAGCTTCGACCACTACGCCGTCACCCCCAATGCAGTAGACCGGGACGGCCGGGAATTCAATAACAAGGCGGAGCGGGTGAAGCAAGAGCTGTGGGTAAGTCTTCGTATAATGTAAAATATGTCGCATTTGTTGCATATTCTTGAAATAATGTATGGATACATCGTTTTTGTATGCAGGATTTCTTCAGATGCGAGGCTGGATATGAGGCTAGGGCGGATGTGGTGGCCACCACGAGCTGTAAGAAGCTCGTCGTGGACATGCACTATGAGGCCTGAATCCAGGCCATCGTCATCTACCACAGCTCCGTCCTTGGGGAGAAGGTGACCAAGCAGCAAGCCCGAACCATGTCGTTGACCAGTGACCAGTACCTGTAGGTAAAGTCATGCATGTTTGGTACAAGTACTCCATGCATGAATTTAATTTTATCCTCTCATATGCACTTTACGTGTTTACTTTGTAGATGATTCCACATTAGTGCGCTGCACATCCTCTGTGCTGGGAGCAGATGGTGGATAGGTGGTGCTCGCCTGAGTGGGACAAGGCGCACAACGCTAGCCGGGAACGACATCTGATGATGCAAGGTCCCTCCCACCACCAAGGCAGCCGCAGCCTATGACAATATGCAGAAGCATGGATAAGCCCTCTTTTTTATTTAGGTATATAGCACTGGATTAGATATTATTTCTAACTATCTCGTTGGTTTTCTTGCAGTCCGTGTCACATGGTGGCCGACCTTGCTCCATCTTCTTGGCCTATGCTATGGCCCATAAGGGCAAGGCGACGTCCGACATCACCTACAACCCGGATGACGGGCCCGAGGCCTACAGCAACCCGACAAAGAACCTGACATGGGGACCCGCCGACGGATTCTTTGCCGAGTGCCTGCATTCTGTGCCGAGTGTATTAGGAGGCACTCGGCAAAGAGTAACTTCTTTGCCGAGTGTCACCTAAGACACTCGGCAAAGACGCTGTCTCTGTCACCCCGACATCGTGACGACGGCTTTTCTTTGCCGAGTACTGTCTGGCACTCGACAAAGTCTGTGCCGAGTGCCCGAGAAAAAGTACTCGGCAAAGAAGCCTTTGCCGATGTACTGTTCGCTGAGACCTTTTTGCCGAGTGCAACACTCGGCAAAGCCTGTGCCGAGTGTTTTTCAGGCTTTGCCGAGTGCTTCAAGTACTCGGCAAAGCAGCCGATTCCGGTAGTGCATCATGGAGTCATTTTATGATACATGTTTTAACTCTAAGGGCTCTAAGTTTTGGAAGGTCGAGAACTATGGTCTTGTACTCCATAATGTTATTTGCGCAGCTTTTGGAGTCTAGGGTAAAGCTCCAACATGCAGGATACTTGTATTTTTCCCTTCATGGCGAAGTGAGGACTGCGACAACGCCTAGTCTAGAATGGCCCCATGCACCACCACAATGTACTATCCATACTGTTTTGGGTACTGGGTGCGAAGGGATAGTTGGTCCTATTCAATCCATCATGAAGTATGTTAGGACTTGAGATTTTATTACATTTCTAGATTCAAAGTACGTATTCCAACAATTTCATGACCCACTCGCTCATTCTTGCAGAGGCTTCAAGGTTGCGGAATATGTCATTCAGACTCTGGTTCAGACTTTGGTCTGTGAGGTCCCTTATGTTGTGTGCCTTTAAAGTAGTAACAAAGCTTGCGAGAGCCTATTAAGATCACATACACTAATTTTCCCATCTCCAACATGTTTGATTTTGATTTTGTGAGGACTTCAGAGATGAAATAGATCACGTATTGTTGTGCTTTCCCATTGACTTTCTTTTCTTGAACGATGGCTGCACTAACGACACTATGTGAAGCTACAATGTAGAGAAATAGTGTGGCCTTCACACATGGGCTAACTAGCATTGTAAACTCTATAAGATAGTTCTTGAGCAACTTGAAGGCTACCTGCCACTCTTGCCCCTAGACAAAGTCTTTTGTACCGAGCAGGGTTCTGAGAAAAGGGGGACTTCGCTCGGATGAGTGCGAGATGAATCTATTGAGAGATCCTATTATGCTTGACAACCTCTAGATGTCCATCACGGTATGGGGGGTCTTCATGTCTGTTATTGCCTTGATTTTCTCAAAGTTGGCCTTGATGCCCCTATGTGAGACCAAATATCCTAGATTTTTTTCTTTGATGGACTGTGTAACACCCCAAAATATCATTTTGAGTAATTTAGGAAAACATTTATCCCGAGATTTAAACAATTATGTTTTGAAACAAGAGATTAAATAATGATTATACAAATATAATGCGATTTTAAATAAATAAATAATAAAAACATTATATTTGGTTAAAAAATTATTATCTTAAAAGAAATGAGGACATTGTTAATTTGATCAATTTTAGGTTTGAATTTTTAACAATGGAATATTTGAAACTCTAAAAAATAAACAAAAAGAAAAGGTTTTCAAACTTGATTAATAATGTGATTTATTTCTTTTATATGCATGCAAGCATTTTTTGAATTAATAGAATAATAAAATTATGCTAGCATTCATGCTGGGATTTTGTGTGTGCATTTATACTTAAATTCTTGGAAACTCACCATAGATTTAAATTTGAATTACAAATTGAGACTTAAATTAGGAAAAGGAATAGAAAATAGAAATTGGGAGAAGCTTACCTTCACTTGGGCCAACAGACTTCGTCATGACCAAACTAACTGCCCAGCCCAAGTCCAAACCTGCGAAAGCCGCCACGGACTGATGGAGCCCACTTGTCAACCGCTTCCCTCCTCGCTCAGAGACACAAACATATGTGGCCCACATGTCGGACTCATATTCTTCCTTCCCTATCTGGCTCATGCGCTCGCGTAACGACCTCCTCCGTGGATCTCGTTGGCAGCCATCGTTATCCGACCCCTTCTTTGGGTATAAGTACCTGGATACTTTTCCTCACCGCGTCGATCGAGCCCGAGCCAAGCGAGTTCACACTAAGGTAGTCGCAGTCGATCCCCGCCTAGGTCGCCGGTCTAGCCTCGGTGACAAGTTCAAGAGGAAGAGAAGAGCATGAGCAAGGTGTACAGTGGAACTATGGGTGCGAGATCAATCGGGACGACAACAATTTCTCGCCGAAGGCCAACCTCCATCGTGGGCTACCATATGACGTGGTTGGGAGTTTCTGCGCCACCATATGCGGTAAGAAGTACGTCCTTGTTCCAATATTTGCATAGCACCATTTGGATTAGGACATGGGGCACTAGGTCGCGTGTTCCGTGGGCTCACCAGAGTTCTCCGCCGTGGGTAGAGCATCGCCGCCGTGCCGGTTTTCGAGATGGTGAAGAAGGGCGCTCTGACGTTGCTCCTAAGATGAACGATTAGGATTAAAAAGGTATTTACCCCTTTCACATAATAAGTGATGTCTAGTTGATCATGATCGTATGGGTGGGAATAAACACCGGCGTGGACAACTTTCGGGCCATGGTTCCAGATCTAGTGGCCACAAACGCATACCCGTTTGGGCTCTAATCTGAGTCATGCGTCGCAGATCGGATGGCTTGGGATGATCACGTGTCTCTGAACCGCGTCAGTTTTGCATAAGGGACCCTGAATTACTTTCAAATCAACCTGTCGTCCACTCTAGTATAAAGAGTAACAAATAGGTCCTAAAAGTTGTGATTTCAACACTGAGCTCTTGTGTAATAGTATCCATAGTCCTAAAACCAACAATTTATATGAATTAAATAAATAAAATGGATTTTGAGCTTAAAATAATTCAATAAATATAGAAAATTCATATCTTATTCGTTTTAACTCCGATTTTAATGGTCACGAACCTACGGTTTCGTCACGACACATGGAATATTCTTACACATTTTGTTTCCATGATTGGTGTAATGTTATTTGTATCAATTATTTGCTTATTTTTATGTATTGCTACATGTATAAGCGAGGTTACGAGGAACCAGAGGCCCAACTTTAGGGAAGCATCTGAACAACTGGTTATCGCAAGTAAAAGACAAGTTGTGTCTTGATCACATTCTTTTACCTTTACTCTTATGTTCTCACCCTCCTTGCCCTATTAGGTTAAGCTAATGGGACCTAATAGGTTACCTAATTTGCTTACCCTACAACTTGCATACAAATAAATTATCGGGTAGTCTTGCTATTGTTCTACCTAGTTTTGGGCTTAATACTATATCTGAATTATGGTCATGTTTCCTTGTCAATGGATTATTTATAATGCATGATAAGATCATTTTGTTAATTGGAACATGGAGCGACCAAATGAGACAACAGTGCTACCACAAGGGTGGAATGGGATGCCCTTGACCAATTAATTAGGTAAGCTAGTGTGAGGTAATCGTTTCCCAAAAAGGGCAAGCAGCAAGTGAGTCGCTGCAGAGTATAGTGCTGGTTGTAATTACCGCGATGGGGTTATAGACCGTGGAAAAGGCCTATGCTTCCCTCTTCCTGAAACCGTAGCGAGTTTTCTCATGCTAGTGGAACTTTGTAAAGGCCTCACATTAGATCCCTAGCCATTCACCTTGGGAGTGTCTAAGGGTATATCTAACCTAGGCTAAAAGGGAAACACATCTTCTATGTAAAGATTTGCAACCTTTGCAGAGTGTAAAACTGATATATCAGCCATGCTCACGACCAAGAGCGGCTTGGACCTTCACATGAGTAATTTATGGAATTAAATTTAACATGTCATGCATTTGCATTGCATTGTGGGAATTATTTCATCCATGATCTCTTATTTAATTGGGATGATATTATCTTATGCTCAGTAATTGCTAAATAAAATTTGGACCAACTTAATTAAAAGTTATGCTCAGCCTTAACCATTATCCTTGGTAAGCCTTACACTATACTTTTTCCCACACTTGTTGAGCAATGACCGTATGGGAGTTCACCCTTGATATAATGCACCAGGTTAAGAACAGGTACTACCGGAGGATGATCATAATGAAGATGAGTTCGGAGAGGTCTAGGTTAGTCAACTAGGGTTGTGGAGGATCGTTGTCGTCATATGATGTATCTATTTAACTATTTTGTATAGAACTCCTATTATGTAATAAATATGTGACATTGATTTTTGTACCATGGGTTATCATATGTGTGTGAGGCTTGATCCTAGCACACATTTGAGATGCATCTAGATTTGTCCTTAAATTCGGGTGCGACAGAAGTGGTAACGAAGCAATGTTGACTATAGGACATAGCCTAGATAGACATGGTCAAATCCTTGTCTACTTTCCTATGCTACTATGATTCTTTGTAAACTCCCCTTGATTCGTTCTTATCTTTTCCTGCTTTACTCTGGTTACTCTTACCTTTTCTTTCTTGAAACCAAAAGAGGATTTCACACATTGGAATCCTATACCCAAATTATCCCTAAGTAACAGGAGTCCTAATCATAGGGAAAAAACTATTTTTATAGGTATTTATACGCTTGAATGCTTGTTCATTGTTCTTATGATACTTGTTTGATTTGGTACTTTGATTGAGTGTGATGAGTTGTGGAGTAATGTCCATAATTACATCTAGTTATATGCAAAAAATATTTATAAACAAGATAACTACTCATTATTTCCCATTAAAAGAAAATCTAGATCAATAAAACAAGAATATATGCAATCTTAAAAGATCTATCTTATCCTAATATATCCATCTTACCCTAATAGATTCATCTAATCTAAACTAGTCTAATCTAGTCGTATCCAATCTAACCTAGTGTGAACTAATGTGATCTAATCTAATTCAATGTGAAATAATGTGATCTAATCTAATGTGAACTAATAGATCCATCTAATCTAATGTGAACTAATAAATCCTTCTAATCTAATGTGAACTAATGTGATCTAATCTAATTTGGTTAATATGATCTAATCTAAATAGATTAGATTTGGTTTATTTTTCTTACACCTACCTGAAGGTTACTAAATAACTAGGGTTAGTTAATACTAGTTAAATAGATTAGTTAATTTGGACTCTGCTAAACAAATTTATTCTACCCTAAAATTGGTGCCCTAGACCAGCTCGGCCAAGCACATCTACCTGACCTACTTGATGGATTGCCTAATCCATCTTTCACAACCTGAAAGCAAAAGTAAACCTTGTTTGACCTATCTCATGGTTCGCAATCATATACCTATCTAAACCTTCTAAATCCTAGATGGATACACCAAGACCCAAAAAGAAAGAAATCAACCTTGTCAAGGAAGGATAAAAGTCAAACCAGATCACGAGATGAGTCAGGATCCACCATCAAGAATGGAGTATTTCTTTGCCCTAACCTTACTTACCTCAACCTTCTCTCATCTTACCTATTGAAATGCTAATCATAATATACTCATGCTTTTCTTGCCACATGCTAATCAATGTTAAAGAGTTTAAAAAACTTTTGATTTTGGACTAATTGGAAACTAGAAGAGAAACTACAAGCAAAAAAGTTCTACATCTCACCTTACTCTCTTTCAATCTCGAGGACGGGATTCTTTTTAAGGGGGTACAAATTGTAACACCCCAAAATATCATTTTGGGGTATTTAGGAAAAAGTGTATCCTGAGATTAAATAATTATATTTTGAAACATGAGGTTAAATAAAGATTATATCGATGTGCTTTTACATAAATAAACAATGAAAACATTAGATTTGGTTAAAAAATTATTATCTTAAAAGAAATGAGGTCTCTATTAATTTGATCAATTTTAGGTTTAAATTTTTAACAATGAAATATAAATTTGAAACTCTAAAAAAGAAACAAAAAGAAAAGGTTTTCAAACTTGATTTATAATGTGATTTTTTCCTTTTATATGCATGGAAGCATTTCTATTGAATAAATAGAACAATAAATTAATTAATAAAATTATATTTGCATTCATATTGGGATTTTTGTGTGTGCATCTATACATAAATTCTCGAAAACTCAACACAGATTAAATTTGAATTAGAAATTAAGACTAAATTTAGGAAAAGGAATAGAAACAAAAAAGAGAAAATGGGAGAAGCTTACCTTCACTTGGGCCAACAGACTTCGTCTCGGCCCAACTAACTGTCCAACCCATGTTCGACCCTCCGCGCGTCACCACCAACTGATGGAGCCCACATGTCAGCCGCTTCCCTCCTCGCTCATAGTCGCAGATATATGTGGCCCACATGTCACACACATATTCTTCCTTCCTATCTGGCTCACACGCTAGCATAACGGCCTCCTTCGTTGATCTCATTGACAGCCATCATTATCCAGCCCCTTCTCCGGGTATAAGTACCCGGGCCACTTTTGCCTACCTTGTCCATCGACCCCGAGCCACCATAATTGCCAAACGAGTTCACGCCGAGGGAGCCACCGCATTCGATCCTCACCTAGGTCAACGGTCCGTCCTCGATGACAGGTTTAAGAGGAAGAGAAGAGCATGAGGATGGTGTACAGGGGAAGTGCGGGTGCTAGCTCAATCTGGACGACAACTATTTCTCACCGAAGGACAACCTCCATCGTAGGCCGCCATCTGCCGTGGTTGAGAGTTTCTGCACCACCGTATGTGGTAAGAAGTATGTCCTTGAGTTTGCCTTGTTCCAATCTTCGCATAGCACCATTCGGATTAGGACATGGGGCACTAGGTCGCGGGTCTATGGGCTCGCCGGAGTTCTCCATTGTGGGCAGAACATCGCCCCGTGCCGGGATTTTGAGATGATGAAGAAGGGCGCTCTATCGTTGCTCCAAAGATGAACAACTAGGATTAAAAATCTATGTAGCCCTCACATAATAAATGTTGTCTGGTTGATCGTGATTGGATGGGTGAGAATAACCACTAGCGTGGACGAGTTTCGGGCCATGGATCTCAGATCTAGTGGCAAAAAACGCAACATGTTTGGGCTCTAATCTGAGTCGTGGGTCGCATATCAGACGACTTGGGATGATTACGTGTGAAAGGGAATTAGGCTTACACCTTTTTCCTAATTGATTTTGGTGGTTGAATTGCCCAACACAAATAATTGGACTAACTAGTTTGCTCTAGTCTATAAGTTTTACAAGTGCCAAAGGTTCACAATAAGCCAATAAAAAGACCAAGAAAGGGTTCGAACAAAGAGAGCAAAAGACATCCCAAAAGGCACCCTGGTCTGGCGCACTGGACTGTCCGGTGTGCCACCGGACAGTGTCCGGTGCACCAGGGCACTTGAAGCTGAACTCGCTACCTTCAAGAAATTCAAAGGGCGCTCCGCTATAATTCACCGGACTGTCCGGTGAGTCACCGGACAGTGTCCGGTGCACACCGGACTGTTCGGTGTGCCAGCGGAGCAACGACTACTTCACGTGCAACGGTCAATTGCAACCGCATTCAATGCGCTACAGTGCGCGCCAGAGTCAGTGCACGCGCAGTTGGCGCACCGGACAGTCTACAGGACCTGTCCGGTGCACCACCGGACAGCCCATAGGCCCCACAAGTCAGAGCTCCAATGGTCGAACCCCAACGGTCTGCTGACGTGGCTGGCGCACCGGACAGTGTCCGGTGGCGCACCGGATTGTCCGGTGCGCCATGCGACAGCAGTCTTCCAACGGCCATTTTTGGTGGTTGGGGCTATAAATACCCCAACCACCCCACATTCAATGGCATCCAAGTTTTCCACCTTCAACACATTACAAGAGCTATAGCATTCAATTCTAGACACTCCAAAGAGATCAAATCCTCTCCCAAGTCCAAAGACAACTCAAATCAATAGTGGCTAGTGAGAGAGTGATATTTGTGTTCATTTGAGCTCTTGCGCTTGGATTGCTTCTTTTCTTTCTCATTCTTCTTGTGATCAAACTCAATTGTAACCAAGGCAAGAGACACCAATTGTGTGGTGGTCCTTGCGGGAACTTTGTGTTCCATTTGATTGAGAAGAGAAGCTCACTCGGTCTAAGTGACCGTTTGAGAGAGGGAAAGGGTTGAAAGAGACCCGGTCTTTGTGACCACCTCAACGGGGAGTAGGTTTGCAAGAATCGAACCTCGGTTAAACAAATCATCGTGGCTCACTCTTTATTTGCTCATGATTTGTTTTGCGCCCTCTCTCTCGGACTCATTTATATTTCTAACGCTAACCCGGCTTGTAGTTGTGCTTGAGTTTATAAATTTCAGATTCGCCCTATTCACCCCCCCCCCTCTAGGCGACTTTCAATTGGTATCAGAGCCCGGTGCTTCATTAGAGCCTAACCGCTCGAAGTGATGTCGGGAGCATCAGCCAAGAGGGAGACCGGGACCGGCGAGAAGCCCGCCACAAGCCATGGGAAGGCTCCATCCGGGGAGTCCGCCAACAAGGTGAAGGGATCCCCTTCACACAACAAGTCGGGTCGGAGCGGCGACAAGAAGAAGAAGATGAGGAAGGTGGTCTACTACGAGACCGACTCCTCGTCACCATCCACATCTGGCTCCGACACGCCGTCCATAACTTCTAAGCGCCATGAGCGCAAGAAGTTTAGTAAGATTCCCTTACACTATCCTCGCATTCCTAAGCATACTCCATTACTTTCTGTCCCATTAGGCAAACCACCAACGTTTGACGGTGAAGATTATTCTAGGTGGAGTGATATGATGAGATATCACCTAACCTCACTCCACAAAAGCATATGGGATGTTGTTGAGTTTGGTGTACAGGTACCATCCGTAGGGGATGAAGATTACGATGAGGACGAGGTGGCCCAAATCATGCACTTCAACTCCCAAGCCACCACTATACTCCTTACCTCTCTAAGTCGAGAGGAGTATAACAAGGTGCAAGGATTGAAGAGTGCCAAGGAGATTTGGGACGTACTCAAGACCGCGCACGAAGGAGATGAAGCGACCAAAATCACCAAGCGGGAGACGATCGAGGGGGAGCTTGGTCGGTTCCGACTCAACCAAGGCGAGGACCCTCAAGCCATGTACAACCGCTTGAAGACCTTGGTGAACCAAGTGCGCAACCTCGGGAGCACCAAATGGGATGACCATGAAATGGTCAAGGTTATTCTAAGATCCCTCGTTTTTCTTAATCCTACGCAAGTTCAATTAATTCGAGGTAATCCTAGATATACACTAATGTCTCCCGAGGAAGTAATAGGAAACTTTGTGAGCTTTGAGTTGATGATCAAAGGCTCAAAGAAAATCATCGAGCTAGATGGCCCCTCCACGCCCGAAGCACAACCGGTCGCATTCAATGCGACGGAGGAGAAGAAGGAGGAGTCTACATCAAGTAGACAACCCATCGACGCCTCTAAGCTCGACAATGAGGAGATGGCGCTCATCATCAAGAGCTTCTGCCAAATCCTCAAGCAAAGGAAAGGGAAAGATTACAAGCCCCGTTCCAAGAAGGTGTGCTACAAATGTGGTAAGCCCAGTCATTTCATTGCTAAATGTCCGCTATATAGTGACAGTGACAGGGATAACGACAAGAAGGGCAAGAGGAGAGAAAAGAAGAGGTACCATAAGAAGAGAGGCGGCGATGCCCATGTGTGCCGCGAGTGGGACTCCGAGGAGAGCTCCTCCGACTCCTCCTCCGATGAGGACGCCGCCAACATCGCCGTCACCAAGGGCCTCCTCTTCCCAAACGTCGGCCACAAGTGCCTCATGGCAAAAGAAAGAAGGTAAAATCAAGATCCTCCACTAAATAAGCCTCCTCTAGTGATGAAGATAATTCTAGTGAAAATGAGGAGGATAACTTGCGGATTCTTTTTGCCAACCTAAACATGCAACAAAAAGAAAAATTAAATGAATTAATTAGTGCTATTCATGAGAAGGATGAACTCTTGGACACTCAAGAGGACTTCCTAATTAAGGAAAATAAGAAGCATGTTAAGGTTAAAAATGCTTACGCTCTAGAAATGGAAAAATGTGAAAAACTTTCTAGTGAGCTAAGCACTTGCCATGATACTATTGTCAACCTTAGAAATGAAAATGCTAGTTTAATTGCTAAGGTTGATTCAAATGTTTGTGATGCTTCAATTCCCAATCTTAGAGATGATAATGTTGAATTACTTGCTAAGATTGAAGAATTAAATGTTTCTCTTGCTAGCCTTAGAAATGAAAATGAAAATTTAATTGCTAAGGCTAAGGATTTAGATGTTTGCAATGTTACAATTTCCAATCTTAGAAGTGAGAATGACATTTTACATGCTAAGATTGTTGAACTAAAATCTTGCAAACCCTCTACATCTACCATTGAGCATGTTTCCATTTGCACTAGATGTAGAGACATTAATGTTGATGCTATCCATGACCACTTATCTTTAATTAAGAAACAAAATGATCACATAGCTCAACTTAATGCTAAGATTAATGAGCATGACTTAGAAAATGAAAAATTTAAATTTGCTAGAAGCATGCTCTATAGTGGGAGACGCCCTGGCATCAAGGATGGCATTGGCTTCCAAAAGGGGGACAATGTCAAACTTAATGCCCCTCCTAAAAGATTGTCCAACTTTGTTAAGGGCAAGGCTCCCATGCCTCAGGATAACGAGGGCTACATTTTGTACCCTGCCGGTTACCCCGAGAGCAAAATTAGGAGAATTCATTCTAGGAAGTCTCACTCTAGCCCTAATCATGCTTTTATGTATAAGGGTGAGACATCTAGCTCTAGGCAATCAACCCGTGCTAAATTGCCTAAGAAGAAAACTCTAATTGCATCAAATGATTCTAAAATTTCATTTAAAACTTTTGATGCATCTTATGTTTTAACTAACAAATCGGGTAAGGTAGTTGCCAAATATGTTGGGGGCAAGCACAAGGGGTCAAAAACTTGTGTTTGGGTACCCAAAGTTCTTGTATCTAATGTCAAAGGACCCAAAACCATTTGGGTACCTAAAATCAAGAACTAAACTTGTTTTGTAGGTTTATGCATCCGGGGGCTCAAGTTGGATCATCGATAGCGGGTGCACAAACCATATCACAGGGGAGAAGAAGATGTTCTCCTCCTATGAGAAAAACCAAGATCCCCAAAAAGCAATCACATTCGGGGATGGAAATCAAGGTTTGGTCAAAGGATTGGGTAAAATTACTATATCTCCTGACCACTCCATTTCCAATGTTTTTCTTGTAGATTCTTTAGATTACAACTTGCTTTCAGTTTCGCAATTATGTAAAATGGGCTACAACTGTCTTTTTACAGATGTAGGTGTTACTGTCTTTAGAAGATGTGATGATTCAATAGCATTTAAGGGAGTGTTAGAGGGTCAGCTATACTTAGTAGATTTTGATAGAGCTGAACTCGACACTTGCTTAATTGCTAAGACTAACATGGGCTGGCTCTGGCATCGCCGACTAGCACATGTTGGAATGAAGAATCTTCACAAACTTCTAAAGGGAGAACACATTTTGGGACTAACAGATGTTCATTTTGAGAAAGACAGGATTTGTAGCGCATGTCAGGCAGGGAAGCAAGTTGGTGTTCATCATCCACACAAGAACATCATGACGACTGACAGGCCTCTCGAGCTCCTACACATGGATCTATTCGGCCCGATTGCTTACATAAGCATCAGCGGGAGTAAGTACTGTCTAGTTATTGTGGATGATTATTCTCGCTTCACTTGGGTGTTCTTTTTGCAGGAAAAATCTCATACCCAAGAGACCTTAAAGGGATTCTTGAGACGGGCTCAAAATGAGTTCGGCTTAAGGATCAAAAAGATTAGAAGCGACAACGGGACGGAGTTCAAGAACTCACAAATCGAAGGCTTCCTTGAGGAGGAGGGCATCAAGCATGAGTTTTCTTCTCCCTATACCCCACAACAAAATGGTGTAGTGGAGAGGAAGAATAGATCTCTATTGGACATGGCAAGAACCATGCTTGATGAGTACAAGACTTCGGATCGGTTTTGGGCCGAGGTGGTCAACACCGCCTGCTACGCCATCAACCGGTTATATCTACACCGAATCCTCAAGAAGACATCATACGAACTCCTAACCGGTAAAAAGCCAAATGTTTCATATTTTAGAGTCTTTGGTAGCAAATGCTTTATTCTTGTTAAAAGAGGTAGGAAATCCAAATTTGCTCCTAAGGTTGTAGAAGGCTTTTTACTAGGATATGATTCAAACACAAGGGCACATAGAGTCTTTAACAAGTCCTCTGGACTAGTTGAAGTTTCTTGTGACGTTGTGTTTGATGAGACTATCGGCTCTCAAGTAGAGCAAGTTGATCTTGATGAGATAGGTGATGAAGAGGCTCCGTGCGTCGCGCTAAGGAACATGTCCATTGGGGATGTGTGTCCTAAGGAATCTGAAGAGCCACCTCAAGCACAAGATCAACCATCTTCCTCCATGCAAGCATCTCCACCAACTCAAGAAGAGGATAAAGCTCAAAATGATGAAGGAGAAGATCAAGGAGTTGAGCCACCTCAAGAGGAAAGCAATGATCAAGGGGGAGATGCCCATGATCAAGATGAGGAAGATGAACAAGTTCCAAAACCGCCACACCCAAGAGTCCACCAAACAATCCAATGAGATCACCCCGTCGACACCATCCTCGGCGACATTCATAAGGGGGTAACCACTAGATCTCATGTTGCACATTTTTGTGAGCATTACTCTTTTGTTTCCTCTATTGAGCCGCACAGGGTAGAGGAAGCACTACAAGATTCGGATTGGGTGGTGGCGATGCAAGAGGAGCTCAACAACTTCACTAGGAATGAAGTATGGCATTTAGTTCCACGTCCTAATCAAAATGTTGTAGGAACCAAGTGGGTCTTCCGCAACAAGCAAGATGAGCATGGTGTGGTGACAAGGAACAAAGCCCGACTTGTGGCCAAGGGATATTCACAAGTCGAAGGTTTGGATTTCGATGAAACCTATGCACCCGTAGCTAGGCTTGAGTCAATTCGCATTTTACTTGCCTATGCTACTTACCATGGCTTTAAGCTCTACCAAATGGACGTGAAAAGTGCCTTCCTCAACGGACCAATCAAGGAAGAGGTCTATGTTGAGCAACCTCCCGGCTTTGAAGATAGTGAGTACCCTAACTATGTATACAAACCCTCTAAGGCGCTTTATGGGCTCAAGCAAGCCCCAAGAGCATGGTATGAATGCCTAACAGATTATCTTATTGATAATGGCTTCAAAGTCGGAAAGGCCGATCCTACTTTATTTACTAAAACTCTTGACAATGATTTGTTTGTATGTCAAATTTATGTTGATGATATTATATTTGGGTCTACTAACGAATCTACATGTGAGGAATTTAGTAGGATCATGACACAGAAATTCGAGATGTCGATGATGGGGGAGTTGAAGTACTTCTTGGGATTTCAAGTGAAGCAACTCCAAGAGGGCACCTTCATTAGCCAAATGAAGTATATTCAAGACATTCTCACCAAGTTTGGGATGAAGGATGCCAAGCCCATCAAGACACCCATGGGAACCAATGGGCATCTCGACCTCGACACGGGAGGTAAATCCGTCGATCAAAAGGTATACCGGTCGATGATAGGCTCTCTACTCTATTTATGTGCATCTCGACCGGACATTATGCTTTCCGTATGCATGTGAGCAAGATTCCAAGCCGACCCTAAGGAAGCTCACCTTACGGTCGTAAAACGAATCTTGAGATATTTGGTTCATACTCCTAAGTTTGGGCTTTGGTACCCTCGGGGATCCACATTTGATTTAATTGGTTATTCGGATGCCGATTGGGCAGGGTGTAAAATCAATAGAAAGAGCACATCGGGTGTCGGTGTTTTGGGTCCGACCGCACACCCGGGGTTGCCCCTCAAGGTGTTTTAGGAGTAGGACGGTGTCGCCGACTGTAGCAAAATGGTTCGTGCCAGATGCACGAGGGACAATAGACAGTGTTTACAGGTTCGGGCCGCTTAGAGATGCGTAACACCCTACGTCCTGGTGAGTATGCTTTGTGTAATGGGTTACAAGGTAGCTCTCTAAAGTGAGAGCGTCGAGAGTTAAGGTGGGAGGCTGAGTAATGGGATCGATCGTTCTGAAGGGGTGCCCCCTAGGCCTTATATATCCGACCGTGGGGCATTACATGTGGATATGCACCTAAAAGATAGTGAATTGTTTGAGTCTATCTTCCTATGGTTCTGCTGACCTATCCTCGCCTGGTTCCGTTGCATGGGGCTCCAGCGCGGGAAAGTCGGATCTTTGTTGTGGTCGCTTGCTCAACACTGTGGGCCGTCCGGGCTTGCACCAATCTGGCCTTACGTCAACCTGCTTTACTGATTGTCCCTCCCCAGGCCCACGAAGGAATGGCCTTACGATTTATTGGGCACTTGGGCCTCTCGTGAGGTCTTTTACCCTTCCAGTGGACCCGGGGGATATCTGGCCCCCACAAGCCCCCGATCTTCGGGCTGATTTTGAGATAATCAGCCCAAAGATCCTAGGTCCAGCTTGCAGTCTTTACTTATGTTAAGAGGTGCTTTCCAAGGAGTCTGGTAAAAATGATTTTTTACTGTCTCCTTCTGCTTAGATCATTCGTAGACTGGAGCCTTGCTTCATGCTTGTGCCTTAGAGGTCGGCATTTCTTTTTGTGGGACCCTGGACTTCATTGGGTGCACCGGAGTGTAGCCCCCGAGCTTCGAGTAGATTTTGGAAAACAATCTGCTCGAAGGTCTTCATCAGAAATTATTTTTATTTTACTCTTGTACTTTGGTTGAGGGCCAGCCTTGTCTTTTAATCTTGTTCTATGCCTTAGAAGTCAGCACTATCTTGGCTTGAAATGGTATTCCATGGGGTGCACCGAAGGTGCACCCAATGGGTGTAGCCCCCGAGCTTCGAGTGGATTTTTGAGGATAATCCACTCGAAGGTCTTCCTTTTGTGTCTTTTTGTTGAAGGTTATCCTTTCTGTCTTAGAAGTCGGCACGATGCCATCCACATTATGCTTTAGAGGTCAGCATTATGTCATCAATATTATGCTTCAGAGGTCAGCATGTATTTTGTATTTTGCACCCGAGTTCGCGATCCACCCATATCTTGCTAGGTGGTGCAATTTATTTGCTCTGCGACTGATTGGACATTTGATGGACGTCTCCTGGCTAGTCTTCACGTCGCTTCTGTCGGTCAGATTTTGTACTTCGTTGGCTATATTTGGCTTTCCTTTTATCCTTGCTGATATCTCATTTTTGTCTTGAGGTATTCATTACATGCCCTGCACGGATGTGACAGTTTTGAAAAATATACTGATAATTCCTGGGCGTCCCCCCCAATGGGTGTGGGCAAGGGACGGCTTGGTACGCTAAGTGTTTTAGCCGGCTGCTTCTGAGTGGTAATGTGATGTGATAGCCGGCTACAATTCAATCCAAGTTCCGCGAATCTAAGACATTTAGCTCACTACGCAGCCTGCAAAAGGTCTTCTCATCTAGAGGCTTGGTAAAGATATCGGCTAGCTGGTTCTCGGTGCTAACATGAAACACTTCGATATCTCCCTTTTGCTGGTGGTCTCTCAAAAAGTGATGCCGGATGTCAATGTGCTTTGTGCGGCTGTGTTCAACAGGATTTTCCGCCATGCGGATAGCACTCTCATTGTCACATAGGAGTGGGACTTTGCTCAGATTGTAGCCAAAGTCCCGGAGGGTTTGCCTCATCCAAAGTAGTTGCGCGCAACACTGTCCTGCGGCAATATACTCGGCCTCAGCGGTGGATAGGGCGACGGAGGTTTGTTTCTTAGAGTTCCACGACACCAGGGACCTTCCTAAGAATTGGCACGTCCCTGATGTACTCTTCCTATCGACCTTACATCCAGCATAGTCGGAATCTGAGTATCCAACCAAGTCAAAGGTAGACCCCTTTGGATACCAGAGCCCGAAGCAAGGCGTAGCAACCAAATATCTGAGAATTCGCTTCACCGCCACTAAGTGACACTCCTTAGGATCGGATTGAAATCTAGCACACATGCATACGCTAAGCATAATATCCGGTCTACTAGCACATAAATAAAGTAAAGACCCTATCATTGACCGGTATGCTTTTTGATCAACGGACTTACCTCCTTTGTTGAGGTCGGTGTGTCCGTTGGCCCCCATTGGAGTCTTTGCGGGCTTGGCGTCCTTCATCCCAAACCGCTTTAGCAAGTCTTGTGTGTACTTTGTTTGGGAGATGAAGGTGCCGTCCTTGAGTTGCTTCACTTGGAACCCAAGGAAGTAGTTCAACTCGCCCATCATCGACATCTCAAATTTCTGCGTCATCACCCTGCTAAACTCTTCACAAGACTTTTGATTAGTAGAACCAAATATTATGTCATCGACATAAATTTGGCACACAAAAAGATCACCATTGCAAGTCTTAGTAAAAAGAGTTGGATCGGCTTTCCCAACCTTGAAAGCATTAGCAATTAAAAAGTCTCTAAGGCATTCATACCATGCTCTTGGGGCTTGCTTAAGTCCATAGAGCGCCTTAGCGAGCTTACACACATGGTCGGGGTACCGTTCATCCTCGAAGCCAGGGGGTTGCTCTACGTACACCTCCTCCTTGATCGGCCCGTTGAGGAACGCGCTCTTCACATCCATTTGGTACAACCTGAAAGAATGGTGAGCGGCATATGCTAGCAAGATACGAATTGATTCTAGCCTAGCCACAGGAGCAAAAGTCTCCTCAAAGTCCAAACCTGCGACTTGGGCATAACCTTTTGCCACAAGTCGAGCCTTGTTCCTCGTCACCACCCCGTGCTCGTCCTGTTTGTTGCGGAACACCCACTTGGTTCCCACAACATTTTGCTTGGGACGAGGCACCAGTGTCCAAACTTCATTGCGCTTGAAGTTGTTGAGTTCCTCCTGCATGGCCATTACCCAATCCGGATCTAGCAAGGCCTCCTCTACCCTGAAAGGCTCAATAGAAGAGACAAAGGAGTAATGCTCACAAAAATTAACTAATCTTGAACGAGTAGTTACTCCCTTGCTAATATCACCCAATATCTGGTCGACGGGATGATCCCTTTGGATCGTCGCTCGAACTTGGGTTGGAGGTGCCTGAGGTGCTTCTTCCTCTTCAACTTGAACACCTTGTGCTCCCCCTTGATCATGCGCCTCCACTTGAGGTACCTGTTCGTCATCCTGGGTTGGGGGATGCACCATAGTTAAGGAAGACGGTTGATCTTGCTCCAAATGTTCCTGAGGTCGTACATCTCCAATCGCCATGGTGCGTATCGCGGCCGTTGGAACGTCTTCTTCATCTACATCATCAAGATCAACAACTTGCTCTCTTGGAGAGCCATTAGTCTCATCAAATACAACGTCGCTAGAGACTTCAACCAAACCCGATGATTTGTTGAAGACCCTATACGCCTTTGTATTTGAATCATAACCTAATAAAAACCCTTCTACGGCTTTGGGAGCAAATTTGGAATTCCTACCCTTCTTCACTAGAATGTAGCATTTACTCCCAAATACACGAAAGTACGATACATTGGGTTTGTTACCAGTCAGCAGCTCATATGAAGTCTTCTTGAGGAGGCGGTGAAGGTAGACTCTGTTGATGGCGTGGCAAGCCGTGTTCACGGCTTCCGACCAAAAACACTCGGGGGTATTGAACACTCCAAGCATAGTCCTCGCCATATCTATGAGCGTCCTGTTCTTCCTCTCTACCACACCATTTTGCTGTGGTGTGTAGGGAGCGGAGAACTCGTGCTTGATCCCTTCCTCCTCAAGGAACTCCTCCACTTGAAGGTTCTTGAACTCGGACCCGTTGTCGCTCCTTATCTTCTTCACCTTGAGCTCAAACTCATTTTGAGCTCTCCTGAGGAAGCGCTTGAGGGTCCCTTGGGTTTCAGATTTATCCTGCAAAAAGAATACCCAAGTGAAGCGGGAAAAGTCGTCAACAATAACTAGACCATACTTACTTCCTCCTATGCTCAGATAGGCGACGGGTCCGAAGAGGTCCATATGCAGCAGCTCCAGGGGTCTTGAAGTGGTCATCACATTCTTGCTGTGATGCGCTCCCCCCACTTGTTTACCTGCTTGACAAGCTGCACAAGGTCTATCTTTTTCGAATTGCACGTTAGTCAAACCTATCACGTGTTCTCCCTTTAGAAGCTTGTGAAGGTTCTTCATCCCCACATGTGCCAAGCGACGATGCCACAGCCAGCCCATGCTAGTCTTAGCCATTAAGCATGCATCTAGACCGGCCTCTTCTTTTGCAAAATCAACTAAGTAAAGTTTGTCGTCTAGTACACCCTTAAATGCTAGTGAACCATCACACCTTCTAAAGACAGACACATCTACATTTGTGAATAGACAGTTATATCCCATATTGCATAATTGACTAACAGATAGCAAGTTATAACCAAGAGACTCAACTAAAAACACATTAGAAATAGAGTGCTCATTTGAGATTGCAATTTTACCTAACCCTTTTACCTTGCCTTGGTTCCCATCACCGAATATTATTGAATCTTGGGAATCCTTGTTCTTGACGTAGGAGGTAAACATCTTCTTCTCCCCCGTCATATGGTTTGTGCATCCGCTGTCTATAATCCAGCTTGAACCCCCGGATGCATAAACCTGCAAGGCAAATTTAGGCTTGGGTCTTAGGTACCCAACTCATGTTGGGTCCTACAAGGTTAGTGCAAATATCCTTAGGGACCCAAATGCAAGTTTTGTCTCCCTTGCATTTTGCCCCTAACTTCCTAGCAACTATTTTCCTATCCTTTCTACAAATAGCAAAGGAAGCATTTAAAGCATGATAAATTGTAGAAGGTTCATTGACAACATTTCTCCTAGGCATATGAACAACATTTCTTCTAAACACATTTCTACCATGCATATAGGAAGAACTAGAAGCAAACATGGCATGAGAGTCAAAAGCATTATAAGCATTACAACTCCTATCATCATGAACATTTCTAGAATATTTTCTATCATGGTACATGAAGGCATGGTTCCTTTTAGCATTACTTGCCATAGGGGCCTTCCCCTTCTCCTTTGTGGAGATGGAAGCCTTATGGCTTGTTAAGTTCTTGACTTCCCTCTTGAAGCCAAGACCATCCTTAATTGAGGGGTGTCTACCAATCGTGTAGGCATCCCTTGCAAATTTCAGCTTATCAAATTCATTCTTGCTAGTCTTAAGTTGGGCATTAAGACTAGCCAATTCCTCATTTAATTTGGAAATTGAAACTAAATGATCACTACAAGCATCAACATCGAAATCTTTACACCTCTTACAGATTGTAACATGTTCTACACAAGAACTAGATTTACTAGCTACTTCTAGTTTAGCATTTAAATCATCATTAACACTTTTTAAAGTAGCAATGGTTTCATGACACGAAGATAATTCACTAGAGAGCACTTCATTCCTTTTGATTTCTAGAGCAAGAGATTTTTGTGCACTAACAAATTTATCATGCTCCTCATATAAAAGATCCTCTTGTTTTTCTAGTAGTCTATTCTTGTCATTCAAAGCATCAATCAACTCATTAATCTTATCAATTTTAGACCTATCTAATCCTTTGAATAGGCATGAGTAATCTATTTCATCTTCATCACTAGATTCGTCCTCACTTGAAGAAGCATAAGTAGAGTCTCGAGTACATACCTTCTTTTCCCTTGCCATAAGGCATGTGTGACGCTCGTTGGGGAAGAGGTATGACTTGTTGAAGGCAGTGGCGGCGAGTCCTTCATTGTCGGAGTCGGACGAAGAGCAGTTCGAATCCCACTCCTTGCCAAGATGAGCCTCGCCCTTTGCCTTCATATAATTCTTCTTCTTCTCCCTCTTGTTCCCTTGGTCCTGATCACTATCATTGTCGGGACGGTTAGCAATAAAATGACCAAGCTTACCGCATTTGAAGCATGAGCGCTTCCCCTTGGCTTTGGTCTTGCTTGGCTGTCCCTTGCGACCCTTAAGCGCCGTCTTGAATCTTTTGATGATGAGGGCCATCTCTTCATCATTTAGTCCGGCCGCTTCAATTTGTGCCACCTTGCTAGGTAGCGCCTCCTTGCTTCTTGTGGCTTTGAGAGCAAGAGGTTGCGGCTCGTTGATCGGTCCATTCAAGGCGTCGTCCACGTACCTCGCCTCCTTGATCATCATTTGCCCGCTGACGAATTTTCCTAGGACTTCTTCGGGCGACATTTTGGTGTACCTGGGATTCTCACGAATATTATTCACCAAATGAGGATCAAGAACGGTAAAGGACCTTAGCATTAGTCGGACGACGTCGTGGTCCGTCCATCGCGTGCTTCCGTAGCTCCTTATTTTGTTGATAAGGGTCTTGAGCCGGTTGTATGTTTGAGTTGGCTCCTCGCCCCTTATCATCACGAACCGTCCAAGCTCGCCCTCCATCAACTCCATTTTGGTGAGCAAGGTAACGTCATTTCCCTCATGAGAAATCTTTAGGGTGTCCCAGATCTGCTTGGCGTTATCCAAGCCGCTCACTTTGTTATATTCATCCCTGCACAATGAAGCTAGAAGAACAGTAGTAGCTTGTGCATTCTTATGGATTTGCTCATTAATGAATATATGACTATCCGAACTATCAAAGTGCATTCCACTATCTACAATCTCCCATATACTAGGATGGAGAGAGAATAGGTGACTACGCATTTTGTGGCTCCAAAATCCGTAGTCCTCCCCATCAAAGTGTGAGGGCTTGCCGAGTGGAATGGAGAGCAAATGTGAATTTGAACTTTGCGGAATACGAGAGTAGTCAAAGGAAAAGTTCGAATTAACCGGTTTCCTTCTCTCGTAGTCGTTGTGGTCGTCGTCCTTTTGGGAAGAAGTAGACTCATCGCTGTCGTCGTAGTAGACGATCTCCTTGATGCGCCTTGTCTTCTTCTTCTTCCCTTCCTTTCGTCTATGACCCGAGCCGGAGTCGGTAGGCTTGCCATCTTTGGGCTCGTTGACGAAGGACTCCTTCTCCTTATCGTTGATCACTATCCCCTTGCCCTTAGGATCCATCTCTTCGGGCGGTTAGTCCCTCTTCTTGAAGAGAACGGCTCTGATACCAATTGAGAGCACCTAGAGGGGGGGTGAATAGGTGATCCTGTAAAACTTAAGAACTTAAGCCACAAAACTTTGATTAAGCGTTAGCACAGTTAATGCCAAGTGGCTAGAGAGAAGATCTTGCACAATACGATAACCACAAGGAGTTCAACACAGAGAAGACAAAGTGGTTTATCCCGTGGTTCGGCCAAGTACAAAACTTGCCTACTCCACGTTGTGGCGTCCCAATGGACGAGAGTTGCACTCAACTCCTCTCAAGTGATCCAATGATCAACTTGAATACCACAGTGTTATGCTTTTCTTTTCTTATCGCGTTCGCGAGGAATCTCCACAACTTGGAGTCTCTCGCCCTTACACTTGAAGTTCACAAAGAAGCACGGAGTAAGGGAGGGAAGCAACACACACAAATCCACAGCAAAATGCGCACACACACGGCCAAGAATCGAGCTCAAAAGACTATCTCAAAGTTCTCACTAGAACGGAGCTCGAATCACTGAGAATGACAAACGAATGCGCAAAGACTGAGTGTGGATGATCAAGAATGCTCTAAGGTTGCTTGGTATTCACCTCCATGCGCCTAGGGGTCCCTTTTATAGTCCCAAGGCAGCTAGGAGCCGTTGAGAGCAAATCTGGAAGGCCAACCTTGCCTTCTGTCGTCGGGTGCACCGGACAGTCCGGTGCACACCGGACACTGTCCGGTGCCCGATTTCCTTCCTAAAATGGTGCAGCCGACCGTTGCAGATCTGGGAGCCGTTGGCGCACCGGACATGTCCGGTGCACACCGAACAGTCCGGTGCCCCCTTTCGACCGTTGGCCTGGCCACGTGTCGCGCGCAGATTCCGCGGCCGACCGTTGGCCCGGCCGACCGTTGGCTCACCGGACAGTCCGGTGCACACCGGACAGTCCGGTGAATTTTAGCCGTACGCCGTCAGCGAATTCCCAAGAGCGGCCACTTCGCGCCGAGTCAGCCTGGCGCACGGGACACTGTCCGGTGCACCACCGGACAGTCCGGTGTGCCAGACTGAGCTGAGTCTTGGTTGCACACAGCCAAGCCTTTTTCACCTCTTTTCTTTTCTTCTTCTTTCTGTTTCTAACACTTAGACAAGTATATTAGTACACAAAACCAATGTACTAAGGCTTAGAAACATACCTTTACTCTTGATTTGCACTTTGTCCATCCATGAGCATAAATTCACATTTAAGCACTTGTGTTGGCACTCAATCACCAAAATACTTAGAAATGGCCCAAGGGCACATTTCCCTTTCAGATTCCCCCAATTGACCCCAACAGTCAGTTGCCTTTCGCAGGTAACCACATGTCTGTTGTCTCCGAGCCCGACCTTCTCCACCTCGTGTCCATCGGGGTCCTTCCCCCGAGGGAGCTGTGTTCTTGGCGGATTTGTCATGGGGTCACTGTCCCGACAGAGGATACCCATGAGTCTGTAATTTACGTTCCTTTTCTTCTCCGCGGTCTCGGTCTTCCCATTTCTCCCTTTTTCCGCGGCCTCCTTGATTTCTATCATCTTAACCTGACCCATTTGAATCCCAATTCTATTCTGCAAATTTCCATTTACATTCATTTATGCGAAGCTTTTCTTGGCGTGCTGCCACATTTTGGGTTGTGGAAGTACTTGTATCACTGTCGCCCTGGGATGGCCGGGGGGCAGCATCAGTTGGTTGGGAGTGCTAGTTTGGAGATGCGCCGTGGGAGGAAGACTGAGTATCTGGAAATCCCTCTCAAAGACAGTATCAAGGGATGGCGCTTGGAATGGTTTATTGTTGAGAACCATGGCAATTCTCTCCCTTCACGGTCGGGAAGATAGCCGGATGTTCGTACTCCGAGTTGGACCGAATCCCCCACTGATCAGGAGGTGGCTGAGGCAGGGGCTTTGCTAGCTGAAGTTGGACTGCTGAAGGAGAGGGGTCTGACTGCTGAGGCTGTGGTTGCTGATTTTGTCTTCAAGAATATTCAGCCGTTGAAAGACAGGGCATACCCGGCTTATCTGTACCGAGGCCTAGCTGACTCGACTCGGGTTACCAACAGAAGAATTCCCTCTGTAGACTTGGTGAACCGGCTTGAGATGATTCTTAGAGGCAAGGTATAAAATGTTGGTGCCCCAGTGGCATACTCAGCCTGGAACTTGCCTCCTCCCAAGGCCTTCACTCTTTTTGTGTCGAATCCACCTGTCATTGACGGCAATTTGGGCCTTAGAGTGTGACCCTCTGCTGAAGAAGTTAGCGTCTTGGTTGCCTCGCTCGGGGAAGTTCCTGATAGTGAACGATAGGTCCACTTTGAGGTGCCCTTGGATCCTAGTGATGCAGAGATAAGTGCTATGCTTGATTTGCTGGCTGAGGACTCTTCTAATGCTGCTCCTGCTAGGACATTGGTGGTGGTGCCTCTCCCAGAGGCTGGTACAACCTCAGATGTTCAGAAACCTGTCAGTGTTTGCCCGAGACGTCCTTGTCGAGTCAATCAACTTGATCCTCCTGCTGATGAGCAGAAAAAGAAAAAGAGACGCCTCCGGCGAGTATCTAGTTTGGATCGGGACGTTGGTACTTCGGTTCCTGCTGCTGAAGAAGTGCTTGTGCCTGAATTTACTGACGCCGACCCCACTGGGTGTGCTCCATCTGCTGCTGATCCCAATGGGTGTGCTCCATCTGTTGCTGATCCCAATGGGTGTGCTCCATCTATTGCTGATCCCAATGGGTGTGCTCCATCTGTTGTTAATCCCAATGGGGGTGTTGCCTGTGCTGCTGGTGAAGATGATGGGGAGGAAGAAGATGAGGTCCCTCTTACTCGAAAGAACAGTCGGTAGTATGTCGCCAGTGGTGAAAGTAGTGGAGTTCCTTCTCCTGCTTTGTCTGCTCTCATTGGTCTGCAAGAATTGACCCTGGCGAATTTTGATCAGACTCTTGAGGATATGGTTCTAGAGGATCTGTTATCCGAGCCGGCACATGATGGTGTGATGGAGGTTTGTGCTGATGTGCTCGGCGCTGGATTGAGGTCATCCCGTGTCTCATCGACCTTAGAGCGCGGTCTCGAGGGTCAGGAGACTGACTTGGATCGTCCTGGTCCCATGGAAGTAACTGAGGGTCCATCAGCCTTAGAGGCGGCTATTGTGGAGAACTTGGTTCTCAAGGACGGTGTTGACACTTGCCCAGCCCCCGAGGATGTTGCCGGGGATGACTCGGCTCGGGTGGGAAGCGCAAGCCACTGCCCAGCCCCCGAGGGTACTGCCGGAGATGATCCGGCTCAAGTGGGCAGCACGAACCGTGACCCAGCCCCCGAGGGTGTCCGAGTGGGGTCTCCCTCTTGTACTTCCATGGACGTTCATGCGGGATCGCCTCCGCACTCCGGCTGCATGGTGGTAGCCCAAGCTTTGGACCAGGGAGTCGCTTTAGAGGGCAGCGTCCCCGCTGACCAAGTTTTGGGCTCTGTTGACAGCACTGAATTGGTCCCTGCTGGTTCGTTGCAAGCTGCTTCGGGTGGCGACCTTATGCCCGGTCATCAATTGATCTCTCATGATTTGGGAGTCCCTTCGTTCTTTTCTAACCTCCAGGTACTTGTGATATATTTTAGCTTGATTTTTACCCCGCATGAACTGCTATCATTACACTCATATGTTCTCCTTATCAGGCTTTGGTGGACGGGATGGCTAGCTAGCTGAGCTCGCAGGGTGCTTCTGTTCCAGAAGGAGCTTTGTCTCTTGCACATTGGAATCCAGTGTTACTTCAACATCGTGTCTCTGGCTTGGAGGCGACCAATGTTGGTTAGTGCTTTTTTGCTTCTCTTTGTCTTCATTATTGGACTGCCTTATATTCTAACCCCTTTTGTTTGATTGTCTCCTGCTAGATATGACTCGGCAGATTTCCACTCTTGAAGAAAGACATTCTCGAGATCAGGCTGAACTGGTCCAGCGGTGCTCTGATTTTGAAGAAAAGTATTCTCAAAGCCAGACTGAACTAGCTCAAGTCTCTGCTGCCCTAGATGACGCCAATGCGTTGAGCTCTTCCCTTCGCACTCAGCTTGATTCTGAAAAGGTGACTTATGGAACTGTGCCTTGCGTTATTGTGTTCCTATTGCTTGCTTGATGTTTGAAGGAATTGATTTTTATTTGCAGGAAGAGAAACGTATCCTTGTTGCTTCTCGCGACAATCTTGACAGACTGTATCGCAACTCTAGCAACTCGCTGACCATCCTGGAGAGGAGTCATCGCTTCACCATGGAGGAGTTAGACAACCATCTCTGTAAGCTGCAGGAATCTACGGATGAGGTGATCCGGCTCAAGCAATTGATATCGGCGAAGGATGCTACTATCAAAGAACTCCGTGCTTCCAAGAAATCCATCGCCCAGGAGCTAGAAACCGCTCAGTTGGCTGCCAAGGTTGCTGAAGAAACTTCCATTACTCTGAGAGCCCAGCGTGACAGAGCCATGGATAAGGCCATTCGGGCGGGGCGAATCTTGATGAGGAGACCTGGCGTGGTTGTTCCTGAAGATATAAGGGCTGACGTGAATGCTGCTCCTGATTCCTCAAGTCGCCCTTCCTCGTCGGTTGCCCCTGAGAAAGATATCACAAAATAGAGAAATATTTTGCGTGCTTTGAGCGCGCGGTTCGCATGGTCAGACATTTGTTAGAGAACATCAGTTTAGCACTTGAATGATATTGTTATTCTCATATTGTTTCAGAATTCGACAGTACATAAATTTACAGTAGTAAAATGTTGTGTGATGGTTTTGAAACTTGTTTACGGGATATAGAAGTCATCCCTATAGGAGTAATCGTAAGCGCGTCAGATCGCCTTAAGTTGCCGCTGACTTAAGTCGGTTGCCTTTGTTAATAGGGCATAGTGGTCACCCCGAGTTACGTAAGCGTGAGCATGTTGCACCGGCTTAAGTCGCTGCCGACTTTAGTCGATTGCTCCGTTGGCAGGGCATAGTGGTCACCCTGAGTTAAGTAAGCGCGAGCATGTTGCACCGGCTTAAGTCATTGCCGACTTAAGTCGATTGCTCCGTTAGCAGGGCATAGTGGTCACCCTGAATTAAGTAAGCGCGAGCATGTTACACCGGCTTAAGTCGTTGCCGACTTAAGTCGATTGCTCCGTTAGCAGGGCATAGTGGTCACCCTGAGTTAGGTAAGAATGCAAGTCAATCATGAACAAACTGAGTATCTTTGAAGCCCTTTTTTTATTGATGGCATATTTCCCCTTTTACAGAGTACATCGTCGTCCCGATAGCCTTTGAAATACGGCTAGGGATAAAACTTCCTGAGGTGTTCTATATTCCAGGAGTTCCCAATTTCTGTGCCGTCCATCTGAGTGAGACGATATGATCCTGGCCGAGTGACTTCTGCTACTATGAAGGGTCCTTCCCATAAGGGCGATAACTTGTGCCGTCCCTCCCCCATTAGAATTCGGCGGAGGACGAGATCTCCTACTGAGAAGGATCGCTGTCGCACGGCCTTGTCGTGATAGCGCCTTAGAGTCTGCTGGTACCGTGCTGATTGGATTACTGCATTTAGCCATTCTTCCTCGAGTATATCGATGTCCTCCATCCTAGTAGCTTTAGCTTCTGCTATGCTTTCGAAGATCAACCTTGGCGCCCCGAACTTGAGATCGGAGGGTAACACTGCCTCCGACCCATAGACCATGAAGAAAGGAGTGTTTCCATGCAGAGCTCGGCTAGGTTGGGTTCTTAGGCTCCAAACGACGTAGGGCAACTCCCTTATCCACTTTCCTGCGAACTTTTCATTCTTATCGAAGACCTTTTTCCTGAGTGCCTCCAGTATCATCCCGTTGGCTCGCTCAACCTGCCCGTTGGCTCTTGGTTGTGCTACAGAAGCATACTTGATCTGAATGTTTTTTTTGCTCGCAGAAATCGAAGAATTCTGAACTTGTGAAGTTGGATCCTAGGTCAGTTATGATGTTGTTTGGTATCCCGAATCTGAACATTATGTCTTGTATGAATTCCACGGCCTTAGCCGAGGTTAAAGAAGCAATGGGTTTGAACTCTATCCATTTGGTGAATTTGTCGATTGCTACCAGTACATGATTGTATCCTCCTTGAGCTTTCTTGAAAGGTCCAATCATATCGAGTCCCTAGCATGCGAAGGGCCAAGTCACTGGTATGGTCTGCATTTGCTGTGCCGGTAGATGTTGTTGCTTCGACAAGTACTGGCAAGCTTCGCACCTCTGAACTAACTCGGCTGCGTCATTCTTCGATGTTGGCCAATAGAATCCTGACCTGAAGACCTTCCCGACTAGTGTCTTGGATGCTGCGTGTATTCCACATTGCCCAGCATGGATCTCATCCAGAAGTCGCTTCCTAGTAGATGAGAGAATGCATTTCATGAGGACGCCTGATGCACCCCTTCTGTATAATGTCTCCCCAATGAGTGTGTAGTGAGCCGACTGTCTGGCGATACGCTCGGCTGCATTTTTGTCATTTGGCTCCTCTTCATTCTTTATGTACCTGATGATTGGCCTTCTCCAGTCATCAGAGTCTGACTCTGGTTGATTCACGATATTACACTCTTCTGCTTGATCTATTGAGATGCTCGGCTGTAGTATTTCTTGCACAAAGACTCCAGGTGGGACCTGAGTTCGACTGGATCCTAGCTTGGACAATACATCGGCTGCCGTGTTCCGATCTCTTTCTACATGATGAAATTCCAGACCCTCAAATTTATCTTCCAGTTTTCGGACGGCAGTGCAATACTTTCCCATTGAATCGCTTGAACAATCCCATTCTTTGTTTATCTGGCTTATGACTACCAGAGAGTCTCCGTACACCATCAGTCTCTTGATGCCTAATGATATGGCGATGTTCAATCCATGGATCAGAGCTTCACTCGGCTGCATTGTTGGAGGCTGGAAACAGCAACTGGAGGGCATATTTGAGGTGCTCGCCTCCAGGTGCGGTGAAGAGAATTCCTGCTCCTGCTCCCTGCAGCTTCAGCGTGCCATCAAAATACATTCGCCATACTTCTGCAGTCTCTGGGTTATCTAGTACTTGTTGTTCAGTCCACTCTGATACGAAGTCAACCAATGCTTGAGTTTTGATGGCAGTGCGAGGTCGAAATTCGATGTCATGAGATCCTAGCTCACAGGCCCACTTGGCTATTCGGCCAATGGCTTCCTTGTTGTGAAGAATATCCCCTATTGGAAAACCAGTAACTACTATGACTTTGTGGTCGTCAAAGTAGTGACATAGATTGCGGGCAGTTAGAAGTACTGCATATAATAGCTTCTGAACTTGAGGATACTTTTTCTTCGAGGGACCCAGAACTTCACTGATGAAGTAAACGGGATGTTGCACTGGGTAGGCATGTCCTTCTTCTGCTCGCTCGACTACCAACGCGGTGCTTACCACGTGAGTCGTGCAAGAGATATACAGCAGCAGATCTTCAGCTGGTTGAGTTGACGTGGCTCGTCGAGGCGGCTTCAGTACTGGTGGTGTCGTCAAGAATTTCTTCAGTGCATCTAGAGCTTCCTGTGCTTCCAAAGTCCACTGAAACTTATCCACTTTCTTGAGTAGCTTGTAAAATGGTAAACCTTTTTCTCCCAGCCTGGATATGAATCTGCTCAGAGCTGCCATACATCCAATAAGACGCTGAACCTTCTTTTGTGATTGTGGTGCTTCCATTTTCATGATAGCTTCGATCTTATCAGGATTAGCCTCAATTCCCCGGTGGCTGACAATAAATCCGAGTAACTTTCCTGCTGGTACCCCGAAAACACATTTTTCGGGATTAAGCTTCCATCGGTACCGCCGTAGACTGTTGAAAACCAGCTGCAAGTCCTCAATGAAGTTTTCCGAGTTCTCCGTTTTGATTACCACATCATCTACGTAGGCTTCCACACGCTTGCCCCAGTGATCGGCTAAGCATGTTTGAATGGCTCTCTGATAAGTCGCTCCAGCGTTTTTGAGGCCAAACGGCATGGAGGTGTAACAGAAAGCACCAAACGGAGTGATGAACGCTGTTTTTTCCTCGTCTTCCTTCGCCAAGCTAATCTAATGGTATCCGGAATAGCAATCCAGGAAAGATAGCATAGAACATCCAGCGGTGGAGTCTACCACCTGATCTATCCTTGGGAGCCCGAAGGGATCCTTTGGGCAATGTTTGTTGAGATCAGTATAGTCGACGCACATACGCCAATCCACTTTATTCTTTTTTAGTACAAGAACAGGGTTGGCTAACCACTCGGGGTGTAACACCTCTCTAATAAATCCAGCCGCGACCAGGCGAGCTAGCTCAGCGCAAATGGCCTCTCTCTTGTCGGGCGTGAAACGACGTAGTTTTTGTCGGATCGGCCTTGCTTGGGGATAGACCTTCAGTTTATGCTCGGCCAGTTCTCTTGGGACTCCCGGCATATCCGCAGGTTGCCATGCGAATACGTCTCGGTTATCTTACAGAAACTGGACGAGCGCGTCTTCCTATTTATCGTCCAGGCTGGAGCTGATGATGGCAGTCTTGCGTTCATCAGTGAACCCCAGGTTGATCCTTTTAGTTTCTTCGGTCGGCCGCATAGAGGTCGCGGCTCGGGCTTCGTTCACCGGTGCTGTAAAGTCTTCCTCAGGCTTAGAGTTCGCCTGCGCCGAAGAAGTCGTCGGCGGTTTGGTGGTGAGGGCCGCTTGGATGGCCACTCGAAAACACTCTACGGCACCTTGGAAGTCAGCGCGCACAGTTATGATTCCTTGTGGTACTGGCATATTCAGTATCATGTACGTGTAATGCGGAATGGCCATGAATTTTGCCAATCCCGGCCTCCCGATGATGGCGTTGTACCCGCAGTCGAAGTTCGCCACTTCGAACCTCAGGAACTCGGTTATGTAGTTATCCGGAGTTCCGAAGGTGACGGGCATGTAGATGTGGCCCAGCGGGTATTCTCCTTCTGTCGGCACGATGCCGAAGAAAGGAGTGTTGGACTCGTGGAGCTCTTTGAGGTGAACTCCCAAGCCTTGGAGTGTCCGGGGGAAGGTGACGTTGATGCTGCTCCCCCCGTCCACCAACACCTTCTTCACCCTGCTCTCTCGGATCACCGGATCGACGAGGAGCGGGTATTTACCTGGGTGGTCGAAGTTGAGCCATTGATCCGCCCGAGTGAAAGTGATTGGGTGCTCCGACCACCGGTATGGGGCGGGAGGACCGGTGGTCGCCACCAATATCTGGCGAACGTTGAGCTTTTGTTGTCTTCTATTCTCCTGTGATTCGTGTCCGCCGAAGATGACGTTGACCTCCCTGTCAACGCGCGGGAACGCTCCTCCTCCTCCCTCCTCCCGCTGCTGGGGTTGTCATGGTTCTTCTGGCCCTCCCCTTGGCGGAGGAGGAGGTAGAGGTTGGAAGGGTCGGTCGTGCCCGACGGAGTGTTTGAAGTCCCGGCAGTTCCGAAGAGTGTGGCGCATGTCCTTGTGGTATGGACACTGGGCGTCGAGGATGTCGTCCAGCGTGCGCTCGCCTCCGCGAGGTCCTCCCCGGGCGCGAGAGGCTGGTGGTCCGGCGGCGTGTACTTCTTCGCGAGGTCTCTTCTCCCAGCGTTTGTCGGGTTGCTGGTTCGCGTCGCGTCGTGGTGATGCCGGTGCGGGCTTCGCTCCTCCGATGAGGTCCTGGGCTCGCTCGTCAGCGGTGATGTAGAGGTTGGCTTCCCGGAACAGCTCCTCGGAGGTAGTCGGCGCCTTCTATAATATGGCTCGAACGAAAGCCGAGTCATTGGATCCTCTGTAGAAGTCCTCGATCACGGCCGCCTCCGTGACCTCAGGGATACGATTTCTCATGGTCTGGAACCTTTTGAGGTATGACCGGAGAGTTTCGTCCCCCCGGCGCTTGATGGATTTGAGGTCCCATGGTTGCGCCGGTCTGTCGGAGAGGGACTGAAAATTAGCGGTGAAGCGTCGACTGAAATCGCCCCAGTCGTCGATGCAGTGTCGGGGTAGATGTCGCAGCCATTGCAGCGCGTCTTGCCCGAGGACAATGGGTAAGTACGCGGTCATTACATCCTCGGATGCCCCGGCGGCCCGAGCAGCGGTGGTGTAGATGGCTAGCCATCCCCCTGGATCCTGCTTAGGTTCATATTTATCGACATTGGATACCTTGAAGTTAGGGGGCCATTGGATGGCCCTAAGGCGTGGAGTAAGAGCAGACACTCCACACGTGTCCTCCTGTCGTCGGGGATGATGTCTGTCCCGGGGAGGGGAGTAGTTGTTGTGGTTCCTCGACCGTCCCCGGGTAGTACCGCCAGTTGAGGCCGTTGCCGACTCAGTTTTGGTGGCCTGGCTCCGAGCTAGGATGCCATGATCCCTGTCGTACTCCTCCCGGCGGCGGATCTCATTCTCATGCCGTCGTTCACGCGAAGCATTGATGGAGCTTCGCGCGTCCCGACGGCTGTTGATAGCGTGTCGTAGATCGTTCGGCGGGTGAGCAAGCGGTAGAGGATGGTTGGCCGCCTGAGTGAACAGTCGTCGATAGCCCTCGGCGTCAGGAGTCCGAGAGAGTCCATCAGCTATCCGAGCTAGTACTCCTCCAATTTCACTCGGCGTGTTCATGGCTCGGGCGAAGTCAGGATTCAGGTTGCGCCCGAAGAATGGATTCTCCCGGCGTTGTCTTGCATCTTGCTCGGCTTGTTCCTGAGCCCGGCGGCGATCACGTCGTCGGGAGTTCCTTCGTTCTCTGAAGACGCGTTCCTCCGGAGTTTCTCCTATCTCCGAGACCTCGTCCCGCGAAACAGGTTGCTCCGGATCCCGTTCTCCGGCCTCGTGGTGTCGCCGAATGTTTCGGCGCCGGTTTCTCCGTCGGCGGGATTCCCGCTGAGGTGGTTCTTCTCCGGGCGCGGTTGGCTCATCGTCGGAGACGGGGGGCGACTCCACTCTCCCGATGAAGAGGACGTCGGGGTAGAATGGTACGGCGGTCGTGACGATCTTTTTCCGTTCTCCTTTGAGGGTGGAGGAACGGAAAGAACAGCTTGCTTTATCCCGGTTTCTTTTTTCCTTGCAACCTGTGTCCATTCTTTCGTCGGGGAAGTAGACAGTGGAGTTCTCCGGGTTAGCGGGCCCTCGGCCCCTGACTTTCTGAAGGCGATCTTTTTTTGGAGAGTTGGAGGTTGCGCTTCTCCGGTATTTTCGAAGTTTGTTGGAGGAGACTTCTTTTTCGGCGGATCTGCAATGCGGTGTAGAGTTCCCTCTTCATCTGCTATGGATGAGATTGTTCCAAAGCAGAATACGGATCCGGGACGGAGGGTGATCTTGCTGTGGAAGGTGACGGCCATTGAGCTAGCTTGGATCGTCGACACACCCCCTACCTGGCGCGCCAGCTGTCGGTGTTTTGGGTCCGACCGCACACCCGGGGTTGCCCCTCAAGGTGTTTTAGGAGTAGGACGGTGTCGCCGACTGTAGCAAAATGGTTCGTGCCAGATGCACGAGGGACAATGGACAGTGTTTACAGGTTCGGGCCGCTTAGAGATGCGTAACACCCTACGTCCTGGTGAGTATGCTTTGTGATTAAGAAGCTCTAAGAAGCTCTAAAACTGTTGGTGATTATGTAACTGGGCACTGGGCACTAAGAAGCTCTAAAACTGTTGGTGATCAGATTCTGTTGGTGATCAGATTTTATTTTCTGGAACTGGGCACTAAGAAGCTCTAAAACTGGGCACTTAAATTCTGAAAGGGTCAAATTCTGGAAGGGCACTAAAACTAGGCACTAAAATTCTGGAACTGGGCACTAAGAAGATTGCGATCAGATTTTATTTTCTGGAACTGGGCACTAAGAAGCTCTAAAACTGGGCACTAAAACTGGGCACTAAAATTCTGGAACCAGAGATGTTCCTGTGCTATAATGAGTTGCTAAACACTAGCAGATTACAATTAAGCCCATGAATAAGAGTAAAACTGCCATCTTATGATCCTGAAGGAAACTATTTATTGTAAAGAGATGATACTCAGAGTAAGACATATTTGTGGCAGGGAGATTTGAAATATGAACTTGTAAATGTAATGCAAATAATTGCAGCTGTGTTTGAGTAAACTGAACACAAAATAAGCACAAAGAAATTCAGTTAAGAGATGCCAACCTTTGAAATTTTTTTGGATGGACCTTGGTGCTCCATACTCTTGACGATTTCAGGGATGTTAAGAGATGCCAACCTCCTTTTATTTCTTTCAATATTTTCTTGCTTCAGCTGCTCGTATTCACTACATGATCCATCTTTATTGCTTTCTCTTGCGCTTGCCATTTTTTTCCTGAAATATCATCAAACATGGAATCATCAAACTTACTCAAACAATGAGATTAGCTATTTACACTCAAACAACAAGTGCATGCATATATTAAAAAATATCATCAAACATGGAATCATCAAACTTACTTTCTAGATTTTTTTCCTTGTTTTACTCCACTAACAATGACACCATCTATATCTGTTCTAGCACATGGGACACATCCAACAATAAGACTTTCAAATACATTAGATTGCAGATCAAGGATTGGCGGAACTACATAATTTTCATCATCAATGATACCATAATCAACATCACTTCCATACAAATCTCCGGACAGCAAGTGGCAGTAAATCTTGTAGAAGAATGTGGTTGCCATGAGTATTAAGATTAACTATCTTTTTTTCATTGACAAGAACATTATGTCGTATATCAGCGGCATATCCATCAGGAAACTTGACCCCTTTTAATACTTGACAAAACAATTTCTTCTCAACAGAGCTCATTGAGTAGGGTGCGGGAGGCAAATAAAATTGATTAGCTTCTAGTTCAATAGGATGAAGGTCGCTTCTAATACCTAAAGCTTGAAGATCCAAGCGAGCATTCAGATTATCCTTAGATTTTCCAGCAATGTCCAACAAAGTATTAATTATATTTTCACACACATTCTTCTCTATGTGCATGACATCAAAATTATATCGAATTTTCAAGTCCTTCCAATATGGAAGAGTGAACCAAATAGGTCTCCTTTTCAAAAAGACTAATGGTTTCCCATCCTTGCGTTTCTGATTCCTTATTGGCTTACCTGATGGCTTCTTGCCATAAATTGTTTTCAAATTTTTTGTACAATCCAAAATTTCCTCTCCTGAAAGAGGAGTAGGTGCTGGCCTCAACTCACTTTCACCAAATGAATCAACATCAGACCTAAATGGGTGGTTTGGATGTAAGAACCTACGATGTCCCATGTAGCAAGACTTGCTACCATTTCCAAGTCTGAGAGAACAAATCAATGAGTGGCAATCAGGACACGCTGCTTGACCAGAGGTGACAAATCCGGATACACTGCCAAGACCAAGGAAATCAGTGATGGTCCAAATTATTGCAGCACGCAACTGAAAGTATTCACCCTTTGAGGCATCATAGGTCTTCACACCATTAACAAACATATCAAGCAGATCATAGACAAGGGGCTGAAAATAAACGTCCATATCACTACCCGCAGAAGATCGACCAGGAATTAAGACAGACAAGATAAAATTTGAATCCTTCATGCACATCGATGGTGGAAAGTTGAGTGGAATCAATATGCCAGGCCAAATACTGTAACTAACATTCATTGTCCTATATGGATTGAAACCATCTGTAGCAAATGCTAGGCGGATATTACGACTATCCATAGCAAATTCTGGATACTTTTGATCAATATCTTTCCACAAGGGTGAATCGGCAGGATGCCTAAGCAAACCATCTTTTACTCTTTGTTCATCATGCCACCTTGTGAGACTTGCAAATTTAGAAGAAACAAACAATCTTTGGAGTCTTTTTTTAATAGGGAAATAACGAAGCACCTTCCTAGGAACTTTGTACTCACGTTTCCCATCTAGACTCTTCTTTTCTGATTTCCAACGTGAGACACTACATACCGAGCATGAATCAAGTTTTTTATGCTCCTTCCAAAATAGAATGCAATCGTTTTCACATGCATGAATTGTAGTGTACCCGACTCCTACAGATTTGACCACTTTCTTTGCTTCATGAAAGTTTCTAGGAAGTGCTGAACCCTTAGGAAGTGCATCAACAAGTAAATCTACCAACAAATCAAAACTTCTATCTGTCCATCCTCCAAGAAGTTTGATGTGAAGCAAACGAACTAGGAAATGTAGCTTTGAGTAGTTTTGACAACCCGGATATAATTCTTGACTATTGTCTTCTGCTAGCTTACGAATGGCTATTGTGTCTTCATTAGGTTCCTCAAAAGACCCATCATCCTCCATATCCCCTCCATCATCTAAACCACAAGCTAAATCCTTTAACAACTCAGATATTGCATCATCTTCTGTAGGATGCTCGCTAAACTCATCATCATTGTTACCATGATTCACAAAAGAGGACGAAGCTTCTCCATGTAAGGTCCATGTTGTGTACCCTTTTAGAAAACCATCACATATCAAGTGTTCTCGCACTTCACCGGCCTCTCTCCAAAACGAGTTAACACACTTCTTGCAAGGGCATAGTATCTTGTTTCCTATTGCTGAATGTCTAAATGCAAAAGCTAGAAAACCATTCACCCCTTGTTTATAAACCTTTGTCTCCCTACATACAGTTCCTATGTTACATATCAATATAACTATAGAAAAACATAAGAGTTGCTATGAAAAGTTGCTTTGTACCTAGCCTCACTTGTGATCCATGATTTATCCATACTCTTTATGTAGGATTTATCCATACCTAGGTGTGCCAGCACAACCTTCACTAACTCAGGCTAACACGACCGTAGTATATGATGCGTTCTGCAAGAGCTAGCAAAGCAATGAGGGCAGCACTTATGTACCATTAACCTGCCCTTCTACTAGCTGATCGATCAACCCTCTCACACAATCCAATAGTAACAGAAATTTATAATAATTTAACATTCCAACAACCTCAAATAATAATTTTAGCACCAAATAATAATGTGCCTAGTGTGGGCAGCAAACAAAAAAAAGCAACGTGTCTAGTGTGGGCAGCAAACAATAGTCAAGAATACAGATCTGGCTAAGTGACATTGATATGGAGCACTTACACTGCACGAAGAAACCGATGTAGCCGTCTTTGGGAGCCGGTGTCGTGGGAGTTGAATCCGATGTAGCCGATGTAGCGGTGGTGCCTGGTGCCTGCCGGCTGGTGGTGGTGGCCTGATGGAGTGGTGGGGGCGGCGGGGCGCCTGGGGCTGGGGCAGTCCGGCAGTGGGCGCGCTGGACGGTGCCGCGGAGCGGCGGCCGGCGGAGGCGCGGACCGCGGTGGAGCCTGGAGGCGGCCGGCCGCGGGGCTGGGGCCTGGGGCTGGGCGGCTGCCGGCGGCTGGGGCCTAGGGGCGAGCCAACGAGGGTGGGGTTGGGCGGCTGGGGGAGACGGGTGGGGCTGGGCGGCTGCCGGCGGCTGGGGCCTAGGGGCGAGCGAGCGAGGGTGGGGTTGGGCGGCTGGGGGAGACGGGTCACGGACCACGGTGATGTGCTGAAGCCGTGCAGACTGAAGGACAGAAGGGTATGTGCTGGATTGCTATTAGGGATTTAGGGTTCATCTGCTGCCTGACACGTGGGCCAGGCCGTATTTCAGTTTTTTCCGGTTTTTTTGGTTCTTTAGAGTGGAGTAAATAAGAAACACAAAAATCACGTACCCCTATAGTGACCCACCATCAGTCCCACACTTACCTCTACAGCGACCGACCATAAGTCGATAAATTTCTAGACTTTTAGCGACCCACAGACCGTCGTTATAAAAGCATTTAGCGACCAACCGTCGGTCCATAACTTTTAGCGACCAACCGTCGGTCCCTAATAAGGGTCGCTAAAGATCAACCATCGTGTAGTGCATGTGGATATGCACCTAAAAGATAGTGAACTGTTTGAGTCTATCTTCCTATGGTTCTGCCGAACTATCCTCGCCTGGTTCCGTTGCATGGGGCTCCAGCGCGGGAAAGTCGGATCTTTGTTGTGGTCGCTTGCTCAACGCTGTGGGCCGTCCGGGCTTGCACCAATCCGGCCTTACATCAACCTGCTTTACTGATTGTCCCTCCCCAGGCCCACAAAGGAATGGCCTTACGATTTATTGGGCCCTTGGGCCTCTCGTGAGGTCTTTTACCCTTCCAGTGGACCCGGGGGATATCTGGCCCCCACATCGGGGACTTGCCAGTTCTTGGGAAGGTCCCTGGTGTCTTGGGCTTCAAAGAAGCAATATTTCCGTAGCTCTTTCTACCGCCGAAGCCGAGTATATTGCCGCAGGCCATTGTTGCGCGCAATTTCTTTGGATGAGGCAAACCCTTAGGGACTATGGTTACAAATTAACCAAAGTTCCTCTTCTATGTGATAATGAGAGTGCAATCCGCATGGCGGATAATCCCGTTGAACATAGCCGCACTAAACACATAGCCATTCGGTATCATTTCTTAAGGGATCACCAACAAAAGGGAGATATCGAGATTGCATATAATAACACCAAAGAACAATTAGCCTATATCTTTACCAAGCCACTAGATGAACAAACTTTTAACAAACCTAGGCATGAGCTAAATATTCTTGATTCTCAGAATTTCTTTTAATGTTTTGCACACATAGCTCATTAATATACCTTTGATCATATCTCTTTTATATGCTATGACTAATGTGTTTTCAAGTACATTTCAACCTAAGTCATAGATTGAAAGGGAATTGGAGTCTTCGGCGAAGACAAAGGCTTCCACTCCACTCCATCAAAATTACTCACCCTTTGCTGTCGCTCCGGGCAACTCTCCGTCTTTGGTATAATCTTCACTCATATTTTTATTCACCAAAGGGGGGAGAAAGTAGTAAAAGGGCTTATATTTCACTCAAAGTATCCGTTTTTGGTGATTCATGCCAAAGGGGAAAAGTATTAGCCCAAAGCAAAAGGACCGCACCACCACCAATTTTCAAAATTTGACGTTAAGAAAAGGTTTTGAAATGATGAATTTTTCAATTGGTATCCTATTTTTGATAGAATTTTAAATTGGTTCACCCTCTTCAAAAACTACTATCTAAAACCCTCTTAACACTAAGAGGAGGATCTTATTGAGGGGGAGTTTTGTTTAGTTAAAGGAAAAGCATTTGAAACAGGGGGAGAAAATTTCGAATCTTGAAAATGCTTCCAATCTTATTCATTTACCTTTGACCATTTGCAAAAGAACTTTGAAAAGAATTTACAAAAGAATTTGCAAAAACAAAACATGTGGTGCAAGCGTGGTCCAAAATGTTAAAAATATAAAGAAACAATCCATGCATATCTTAATAGAATATTTATTGGTTCAATCTAAGTAACCTTTGCACTTACATTTTGCAAACTAGTTCAATTATGCACTTTTATATTTGCTTTGGTTTGTGTTGGCATCAATCACCAAAAAGGGGGAGATTGAAAGGGAATTAGGCTTACACCTTTTTCCTAATTGATTTTGGTGGTTGAATTGCCCAACACAAATAATTGGACTAACTAGTTTGCCCTAGTCTATAAGTTTTACAAGTGCCAAAGGTTCACAATAAGCCAATAAAAAGACCAAGAAAGGGTTCAAACAAAGAGAGCAAAAGACATCACAAAAGGCACCCTGGTCTGGCGCACCGGACTGTCCGGTGTGCCACCGGACAGTGTCCGGTGCACCAGGGCACTTGAAGCTGAACTCGCTACCTTCGGGAAATTCAAAGGGCGCTCCGCTATAATTCACCGGACTGTCCGGTGTGCCAGCGGAGCAACGACTACTTCGCGCGCAACGGTCGACTACAACCGCATTCAATGCACTACAGTGCGCGCCAGAGTCAGTGCACGCGCAGTTGGCGCACCGGACAGTCTACAGGACCTGTCCGGTGCACCACCGGACAGCCCAGAGGCCCCACAAGTCAGAGCTCCAACGGTCGAACCCCAACGGTCTGCTGACGTGGCTGGCGCACCGGACTGTCCGGTGCGCCATGCGACAGCAGTCTTCCAACGACCATTTTTGGTGGTTGGGGCTATAAATACCCCAACCACCCCACATTCAATGGCATCCAAGTTTTCCACCTTCAACACATTACAAGAGCTATAACATTCAATTCTAGACACTCCAAAGAGATCAAATCCTCTCCCAATTCCAAAGACAACTCAAATCAATAGTGGCTAGTGAGAGAGTGATATTTGTGTTCATTTGAGCTCTTGCGCTTGGATTGCTTCTTTTCTTTCTCATTCTTCTTGTGATCAAACTCAATTGTAACCAAGGCAAGAGACACCAATTGTGTGGTGGTCCTTGCGGGAACTTTGTGTTCCGTTTGATTGAGAAGAGAAGCTCACTCGGTCTAAGTGACCGTTTGAGAGAGAGAAAGGGTTGAAAGAGACCCGGTCTTTGTGACCACCTCAACGGAGAGTAGGTTTGCAAGAACCGAACCTCGGTAAAACAAATCATCGTGTCTCACTCTTTATTTGCTCACGATTTGTTTTGCGCCCTCTCTCTCGGACTCGTTTATATTTCTAACGCTAACCCGGCTTGTAGTTGTGCTTAAGTTTATAAATTTCAGATTCGCCCTATTCACCCCCCCCCCCTCTAGGCGACTTTCAACGTGTCTCTCAGCCGCGTCAAGTTTGCATAAGAGACCCTGAATTACTTTCAAATCAGCCTGTTGTCCACTATAGTATAAAGAGTATAACAAATATGTCCTAAAATTTGTGATTTCAACCCAGAGCTCTTTAGTAATAGTATTCGTAGTCCTAAAACCAAGGATTTATATGAAATATATACAAAAAATAGATTTTGAGCATAAAAATAATTCAATAAATTTAGAAAATTCATATCTTATTCGTTTTAACTATGATTTTAGTGGTTCTTGAACCTAGGGTTTCGTGACAACATGTAGAATATTCTTACACATTTTGTTTCCATGATTGGTGTAATATTATTTGTATCCATTATTTGCTTATTTTTATGTATTGCTACAAGTAGAAGCGAGGTTACGAGGAACTAGAGGCCCAACTTTGGGGAAGCATTTGAACAACAGGTGTAAAACCCAACTTTGGAATATAAAAGAGGAGAATGAATCTTTATGTGTATTGCCCTTTTTGTTCATGAGAATTATTAGGGAGCATATTTATAGTGAATAATTCTCTGATAAAACATGCATCATGCTGGATTTTATTTGTGGTGCATCAAACAAAAATTTATGAATAAAACAAGTCTTGCCTCAAATTTAAGTTAAGAGCACTAAACAAATTGGGAGCCATAGGATTTAAGAAGGTATAATAAATAATAATTATAACAATAAACAAGCAATAATCATTACAAAAGGAGAATAGTATCATTTTATTTGATGTTTGAAAGTATGCAGTTCAAACTAGCCATTCAAATTCATTTGAACTCTCAAATTTGGAAAAAGATAAGGAATGAATAAAAGAAAAGAAAAAGGGGAAGACCAAACTACCTGACTGGGCCACTCCGGGAAAAATCGGCCCACTCAAGCCATCATCGCAGGGCCAGTTCGCGCTGCTCATTCACGCGGCCGAGCTGGGGAACATGCACACTAGCATGCGGGCCCGCCCTGTCATCCACCCGTGTGCGCCCTTCTTTCGCAAGACTCACGCCGCTGACATCAGGGGGCCCATCCATCAGCATCTACCCTCACGCGATTGTAACTGCTCACGCCGAGTTTGCCGCGGATGGGGGATTTAGATCCCGGGGCAGTCGGCTGAGCTACTACTAGGGGAGTATTTACACGACCTTCCCTCGGATCCCTCATCCTCCCCAACCCAAGCCGCCGGGCGCCCAGGACACCCAGATCTCGTCGTCGTGTGAGTGAACCACCCTGGGAGAGGAAAACTTCGTGCAGTCAACGTTGTGCGTTCGGGGTAGATTTGGGAACCGCGCTGAAGCTTGTGGAACGTGCGGGGTTCATCCGGGCGCAGTGTACTATCCCCTGTACTCTTTAGTAATCTTGCGCGCAGTTCAGGGAAAGAGAAAATAGGAAAAAGAATATAGAAAATGGATTTCTAGTGTAAAAATAATTCCAGAATTCATTTAATTCATAGAAAATTCATCTTAAATTCTTTTTTATCCATTCCAGTGGCATTAATTTTGTTTTAATATTGTTTATCAGCTGGTATCTCTGGTTAGACATGAAACATAGATTAAAATTGTCTACTTAATTTATCCCATACCAAGCACTAAATAACTTCGGAAAATCGTAACTCGATAACCGTAACTCCGAATTTAGTGATTCTTATTCCTACGATCTCGTTACGATGCGTAGATAATTATCATGCATTTTGTTATACTGTTTGATGTGATGTTAATTTCTCCTATACCATGTTTGTTTGTATGGTTGTGAGTAGACAAGCAAGCCATTAGGGACCCATGTGTTCAGCAGGTGGAGACTGCTGAGCAGGAGCTCGTTGAAGGCAAGTTATGCCCTTGATCACTTCTATTTACCCAATAATATTCTTGTTAATCATTATGATCTGCATATGTTAATTTGTTGGGACCCAATAGGTTACCTTAGTTTGACCATCTTTATACCTTATTTACCACTGAACTTTTGGGTAGTACCTGCTATTGCTTTATATGGTTTTGGGTATTGAGATACACATTATTCATGATCATGCTTTTATTATCAATTTGTTATTTACTGTTCATGATAAGATCATATTGTTAATTGGAATATGTAGAACCACCCGGGAAAACAGTGCTACCACAAGGGTGGTATGGGACGCCCTTGGCTGACTAATTAGGAAAGCTAGTGGATAACTACCTTACCCGAAAGGGGCAAGGGCAGTAGGGGAGTGGTCGGTGTAGGGAGGTCCTCGGGTTGATTTTGCTGCGATGGCGGTCAGGCGAGGGTTCCTTGCATTGGGGCTTCTTAGAAATTGTAGTGGATTTTCTTAAGCTAGTGGAACTTTGTAAAGGCCTCGTAGTGCTACCCTGCCTCGTCTCCTCGGTAGAGATGAATGGAAAGTCACGATCCCTTGGCAAATAGGTAACATGACTTGTGGGTAAAGATGTGCAACCTGTGCAGAGTGTAAAACTGGTATATCAGCCGTGCTCACAGTCATGAGCGGTTCGGACCCTCACATGAGCAATTTATGGAATTAAATTCAATTTGTCATTTGCATCGCATTGTGTGTTATTATTAATTTGATCTATTATTACTTTGGGTTGGTATTTACTTACATTTAGTAACTGCTAATAAAACTTGACCACTTATTAAAAGCAATGCTCAACTTTAATCATTATTTGTTGATCAACCTTATACTTCACATGAGCTCCCACCTTTGGTGAGTTCATACACATTATTTCTCACAACTTGTTGACCTATGATCTTTTATGAGCTCACTCTTGCAATATATAAACCCCCCACAGGTGAAGAGCAGGTGGTCCAAGAGGAGCCCTACAATGAGGAATATGAGCTTATCTAGGTGGCGTCTCCCAGTCAGCTTGATGGCGCCAAGGAATAATATTTAGTTCGCTTTATTGTTATCATATATTTTTGTAAGACTTCCGCTATGTAATAATGATACTTGTGACATTTATCTCTATACACTTTGTCACTATATGTGATGTTCTTCTTTGGCGCACAAATGAGACGCACCCAGCTTTATCCCTTAAATCCGGGTGTGACAACATGTTATCGCAAGTAAAAGGGAATTTGTGTCCTTGATCACATTCTTTTACCTTTACTCTCATGTTCTCACCATGCTTGCACTATTAGGCTAACCTAATGTTACCTAATAGGTTACCTAGTTTGCTTACACTACACCTTGCATACAAATGAATTATGGGGTAGTCTTGTTATTGCTCTACCTAGTTTTGGGATTAATACTATATTTGAATTATGATCATGTTTCATTGTCAGTGGATTATTTATTGTTCATGATAAGATCATTATTAATTGGAACATGGAGCGACCACCTGAGACAAAAGTGCTACCACAAGGGTGGAATGGGACATCCTTGGCCAATTACTTAGTAAAGCTAGTGTTAGATAATCCTTTCTTGAAAGGGGCAAGCGGGGAGTGAGTCGCTGCACAGCATAGTGCTGACTATAATTACTGCGATGGAGTTACAAACCGTGGAAAAGGCCTATGCTTCCTTCTTCCTAAAATCGTAGCGGATTTTCTCATGCTAGTGGAACATTGTAAAGGCCTCGCAGTGTATCCCTAGCCATTAACCTTGGGAGTGTTTAAGGGTCTAGCTAACCCAAGCTAAAAGGGAAACACGTCTTGTGGGTAAAGATGTGCAACATCTGCAGAGTGTAAAACTGGTATATCAGTCGTGCTTGTGGTCAAGAGCTTCTCGAACCCTTACATGAGTAATTTATGGAATTAAATTTAACCTGCCATGCATTTGCATTGTATTATGGGAATTATTTAATCTATGATCTCTTATTTAATTGAGATGATATTTACTTATACTTAGAAATTGCTAGTGTTATCCTAAACAGTTTTAGATGGTCGTTTAAACAGGTCTAGATGGTAAACGGAGGAACAACATGCAGTTTAGGGCCAAGACGGTCCTCTAAACGACTAACCTGTTTAAATGGTCAATGCTCGGTGTAAACAGTCAAAATCGCCTAAACAAAATGGGTTTAAACATTGTTTAGCCTATTTATTGGGTCATTTTCTTGATAGGGTGAAAATGTGGTAGGCTCAGCTATATTGGCATGCTACTGTTAGGGTTCCCTCACCTTCTCTACCTCAGCTTGCCTTCTTTCCTTTGGTTTTGGATAGTTTCTATACATGAATATGTCTTCTTATAGCATGTTTTAGTTGTTCTATAATTAGCTAAACTAAGGGGTGAGTTTAGTTGTCTTGAATTGGTCATTTTGGTCATATGATATGTAATATGTTATGTCGGAGCTGTTGTCCGTTTATCACAATTTTGTATCGCTAAACCAAATATATTGTGGAATTACTCATTTACTCTTAGTGAGATTTACATACTACATACTAACCATTAAACCTTCTTTTGTAGGTACATGGTATAGATGGAGAGGATGTCAAAAGCTTTGTGTTTACTTCAAAAAAAGTTAGTGAAAAGTTGTTTAATCTTGCTAAAATGTTGCTATAGTAGAAAACTGTTTAGACCGTTTTATTCCGTTTAAACACATTTAAACATGTCTAAACACTAAACAAAGCCTCGTCGTTCGTCTACCATTTACCGTTTACGTTACCATTGCTAATTGCTAAATAAAATTTTGACCAACTTAATTAAAAGCTATGCTTAGCCTTAACCATTATCCTTTGTAAGCCTTACACTACACTTTTCCTACACTTGCTGAGCGATGACTGTATGGAATCTCACCCTTTCTATAATCACACAAGGTTAAGAACATGTACTATCGGAGGAGGATCACCATGAAGATGAGTTCAAAGAGGTCTAGGTCGTCGTCTCCTGGTCAACTAGGGTTGTGGAGGATTGTTGTCGTCATATGATGTATTTATTTAATTATTTTGTTTAGAACTCATATTATGTAATAAACATGTGACATTGATTTCTGTACCATAGGCATCATATACGTGAGACTTGTTCCTAGCACACATTTGAGATGCATCTGGATTTGTCCTTAAATTTGGGTGTGACAGACTCCATAGGTACATACATTTTCTAGGTCGAGGTGCAGTTTGGCTTCATGAATGTTTGAAAATATTTCTACAAGGTCTACCAGGTGTTCTTTATTCTTGCTAGCAACGACTATGTCATCGATGTATGTGATGATGTTGTGGCCAGTTTGATTTTCTAGGATGGTCTTCATCATTCTAGAAAATATTGAGCCCGCATTCTTAAGGCCTTTGGGCATGCGAATGAAGCAGTATGTGCCAATGGGTGTTATGAGGCTTGTCTTGACCTTGTCCTGATCTCTCTTGTAAATTTGATGGTAATTAGAGAAGCAATTAAAAAGGACATGACTTCACAGCCCACAGCGAAATCGACTATCTTGTCTATCAGTGGGAAGTTGTGCTTAGGGCTGGCTTTATTGATGCTTGTGAAATCTATACAGATTCTCCACTTGCCATTTTTTTTCTTTTTACCATTACAACATTGGCAACTGGCTTGATAAACTAGCTAGGGGCCGATCAGCGGAGGCTAAGGACCAAGCTCCGAACTAGCTAGAGGTAAGTCATGACCGACTGGAGGATCTACCTCAGGACCAGGACCTGATGTGTGGTGGATCTACCTCTAGATTAGGATTGACTAAAGGATCAACAGTGGGCAAGTGTAGCGGTGAAATAGAAGGAACCATTACGTGGCTCCTCCTCAAGTCTCTATGAGGGAAGACAATCGACCGATAAATAAACCGGTAGGCTATATGTAAGAACATTTAATACTAGTACGTTATAGTAATGGTCAAGACTTATGGTGAAGACTACAATTGGTAGCATGGACACATTGACGAGGTGGATGTGTATGCAAGCACAGGCGGAAAGGCCCATGGATGGTGAGATGTTATATGTTCTTTAATTTTGTGAATGTGGGGCTACAATGCATTATTTTTAACCTATACTGTTCTTGAAGGTATCCCTTATTCAACAGCCCGATTGACACGAGAGAGGCACGACCTTTGAAAAAGTCTTCCTCGTAGTCCTCATCTAGTAGTTTTCGCCGCACCACTTAGAAGGACATAGAGATCGCAAGGTTACAAGAACAGTTAAAGCACCATGAAAATTTTGCCAAGGGACAACAAGACTATCTAGCTTCTTATAATGCACAGATGCAGGCGACGTTGCAAGTAAGAAATATCATTACCAAGCATTTATATCATTTAGTCCTGTGTATGTGCTAACAGTTTCTAATCATAGGCCTTCGCCCACAGCAGGGACACAACATTGCCATTATGCTATGACTGCCGCCAATGTCACCACTAGGAGAACCTCCAACATTTTCTCCACATGTGCAGGTTAGCAATCAAACTAAATTGGATCATTATAGCATCTTCGCTCAAATTTGGTCATGGTGGAAGTAAACTTTCTTAATTATAGCTTAGTTAAGTAAATTTAGCAAAATTTGAACTTTTTAAGATATCTTTGGTTCTAACTAATAGGAATTCATATAGGGATGGGGACACATGTGACACACTATTAGCTAACTTTATCACCACATCTACGGCACCTGAACATACACGTGAGATTCGTTTATCAGTTGTCCACATCTATATATATATACTAGGTGAGTGCCTGTTGGGGACTTGTTCTCAAATGCTAAGAATTAAGAACAAGGCAACATAGAAAATGTTAAGTGTAAAAGTCCTTCGTCCTCCATAACATTATATCCCTTTGGAATATAAAGCATCTCGGACGAAGGTTACGAAGGACGTACCTTCGTAAGCATGACAACGAGGAACGAAGCATTCATATAAATCATGAGATATGAAAATATTTAAATGTTATCATAAAATCATCTCCATTTCTATTATTATAAACGAATGTAAATGACTTCAAATTACAAATGTACCTTCGGTCTTGAAGAATACAAGTGTGATGCGAAGGCAAATGACAGGTTCGCGTGAACAGTACGGGGGTACTGTTCATCTATTTATAGACACAGGACGCAGCCTGTGACGAATTACAATTATGCCCTTTACAAAAGTTTACAACATTATCTTAGACCTCTATGGATAAAAAGGTCATTCTATCTTTATGTCGGTTTGTAACGCCGAAGCTCTATAAAAAGGAACCTTCGGCCATTTCCTGGGGACGATTTCAGCCGAAGCTGCTTCTTCGCGCAAGACCTTCGGCGCAACGAAGCATGGCCCCAACAGTAGCCCCTTTCGCGGCGCTAGATCGTTTTTCGTAACGAGCTTGAACCGTGAAAAAATCCTCTCAAGCTTCGGGAAGCCGAAGGTCCAAAAAACACCTTCCCTGAGCTCGTTGCCGAGAAACGATTCATTTCCCGAGATCGTGTCGGTCCCACCTTGCAGAGTCACTGTTTGGTCTTTGCGGTCCACTGCGCAGCGAGTACAAGTTACTGCCCACCTGGTGTAAAAACCCTGCCGCTTCGCCTTCTTACCTGCAGCACTATATAAACAGACGAGTAGGTGTGAAGTTACCACAGCATTTACTGCTATTTGCACTGTTTTGCTGCCAAAATTTTTAACCATCACCGAAGCTTGCTTGTCAGGCTTGAACGAAGCTCCATCTTGAAGCCTGCTTCGGAGAAAAAAGTATTAAAGTTTCACAAGTTCATATTCAAATGGCCAGAGTTCGCTCTACAGCTAGGGTTGAGCGTGAGGGGGACGAAACTGAAGCTTCGGAGACTGTGCCCATCTCCGAAGCGATGCAACGCTCCGGACTGGTGACTGCGGAAGAAATGCCTGCTGCCGAAGCAAACCCGACAGCTGCCGAAGGAGAAGGGAACATTGAAGAAACCGACTCCGAAGATGACTACCGTATTGCCATGCCCAGCAAACCCAGCCACCTAGACTTCGGAAAATCGACTGTTTCAAAGGTTGATCTCGCCAAGATGGTGAAAGCAGGTTTTTTCAGTGAAGATCAGAAGAAGCTACTTCGCTTCGGGGGAGAAGAGACCACCCCGAAGCCAGAGAAGGACGAGGTTGTCATCTTCAAAAGCTTTTTAAAGGCTGGGTTAAGATTCCCTGTTCACGAGATTGTTGCGGAGATATTGAAGAGGTTTGGCATCTACCTTCACCAGTTAACTCCTAACGCTATTGTTAGGCTTAGCGTTTATATTTGGGCCCTCCGAAGCCAAGCAGTGGAGCCTTTTGCTGACAGTTTCTGTCGAGTTCATGAATTGCATTATCAAACAAAGGCCCGAAAAGATGGGCTTCATGAAAACTTCGGTTGCTACAATTTTGCCTACCGGAAAACCGCAAAGTTTCCTGTAATTAGCTACCGAAGCAAATGGCCGGCAGGCTGGAAATCAGAATGGTTCTATGTCAAGGTTGATGAGGACAAGGAGAAGCTTGTGCAAAGTCCACTCGAGCTAACTTTCGGAGAAACCCGACCCCACTGCAACATGACACCAGAGGGTCAAACTCAACGGGCAATGGATGAATTCAGAATCATTGCAGAGCATATTGGTACCAGGGATCTGGTTCAAGAATTCTTAGCATTCAAAGTCTTCCCTACTCTGAAAAAATGGGAAATGCCAAAGTTAAAGGAGGAGAAGAAGGAAGGGGATCTTGTCCGGCTTCCTTACCACTTCAAATTCAAGAAATATTTTAAGAAGCCCTGCCAAGAGTGGCTGGACACAGTTGAGGTGATGTGTAATGAAATTCTTGGAAATTATTCGAAAAAAGAAGATCAACTGATGACAGCAGCCTTCGGCACCCGTCCGAAGCGAAGGCTGAACCGAGTGCTTGATGCACTGGGCTTCGAATATCCTGACTATGCGCAGCTGAACAAGGGTGCTGAGGGCCAGAGAATAAAAAGAGCGGCCGAAGCTTTAAACAAGGATGAAGAACAACCACCAAAAAAGAAGAAAATTGTCAAGAGAAAAATATCAACTCCAAAGCGAAAACTATCCGAAGAAGAGGGGACCCCCACACCACCTTCTACCAGCGACGTGGAGGAAATTCTAAAGGTAATGACTGAACCCATGCCCACGAAGCTAAGTCCATTAGGGCCTCGACTGACGAAGCTTTTTCAAAAGGTGGCGGAGCCGGAAAAAACGAAGATAACCAAAGCAAAAAGGCAAAGAATTATTGCCGTAACAGAAGTTATTGACATGACGCCACCGAGAGCATCAATTCAGAAAACAGCAGCTACTGAAGACACAACAAACGTCGAAGTCGCACCTCCGGAGGTCGCGGCTACCGAAGCCGCTACAGCCGAAGATGTGAACTTAGAGACTACCATTGAGAATATCGACAAAATTTTAGAAGACATGGCTGCAGAAGAAGCTGCCGCTGCTGCTAAAAAAGTCGTGGCCGCAGTGCCTGAGAAGGGGAAAGAAATAGCCGAAGTCGCTTCGGACGACGAAGCCTACACATTTCGAAATTTAATTGGGCAAAAACTTTCGGAGGACGAAATAGAAGAGCTAAAAGACTATGCCAAATCTTGCGGATACAGGCCAGGAGCTCTTCTATTCGGAGGTGTGGACGATGAAAAATTAGGCTGCATTCGAGACCAAACCGGAGCTAAGGTCATCGGTACTCTGTCAAAGAGTATCGGTTTTCCGAAGCTAGAGACAGATATCAGCCGCTACCGACGACAACATATCGTCGGCAGCTTATTTTATTCCAATTTCAAGGTAAACAATCTTTTCTCTGTTCCTTATTGCTTTGGATAATGAAAGTGTTACTAACGAAAACTGTTTTTGTGCAGAGCATGCTACTGAGCAAAGCTCTGAAGATGCAGCAGGATTTGGAGGACAAAAAACACGAAGCTATAATTGGAAATTTAGAGAGCAAAATAAAAGAACAATCAGCCATTATCGAAAAGAAAGACTTCGAACTTCAATCAACCGAAGGCTTGCTGGCAGAGACCGAAGCTAAAATATCAGAATTGAATTCGAAGCTTATCGGTCAATCAAAACAGTTTGAACAGGAAAAGCTAGAGCTTAATTCTAAACTTGAAGCCGAAGTCCAAGCCAACTCAAATTTGAAGAAATCATTAACAAGCCTTCAGGATAAATGTTTGAATTTTAGCAACAATTGTATCCAACAACTAAAGAAGATCTTTTACTCAGTTGGAGCCAGCAGCGGGAAATTTACCCCTTCGGATGAAGATTTACCAAAAGCCTTCGATCATATCGAAGCTGAAATTGAAGAACTTGACGAAGTTATAGCTGGGCACGGTGACTTCTGTGCCTGGGTAGCTTCTCGGGGTACTGCTGCAGCATTCCTGAAGGCTGGCTGCGAGCATGGAAAGATCGTCAACAGGCCCAACTTCACCCTGTCTCCATCAATCCTGGACGATATACCTGACCTCGCCCGAAGTATCTCAAATAGATTTATAAAAATGATATGGACAAAAGGCGGGCGGGAGAAGGCTGGAGACGAAGCTCGAAGTCATCTTGAACCAGTAAGAAATCCTACTTTGTACTTACCTTCTCCTTCATACTTGATTTTTACTCTGGATACCTGGATTCATGTAGGATGACGAAGCTGAAGATGATTAAAGAATATGCCGCCGAAGCGGAAGCCTGAAGAAGATTAGTAGTAGTAGGCTAGAAAATACTGAGGAAAATTTGTAACAACTTGTTGTAAATACAATTAAACCGTTCTCAAGGAACTTTGTACATACCTTGTAATATATCCTTACCCTTTTATTAAGACGCTTTGATGTGGACGAAATCAATATTTTGAGCCGAAGGCGAAAAAAAAACACCTTCCCTTCTTTTCGTACACAACGAAGCATTAAAGACTGCTTCTTCTTTCTGCGGAAGCTTTGCTTTTTTGTACAAAACATAAAAGACTACTTCTTCTTTCTGCCGAAGCTTTTCTTTTTTGTACAAAACATAAAAGACTACTTCTTCTTTCTGCCGAAGCTTTTCTTTTTTGTACAAAACATAAAAGACTACTTCTTCTTTCTGCCGAAGCTTTTCTTTTTTGTACAAAACATAAAAGACTACTTCTTCTTTCTGCCGAAGCTTTTCTTTTTTGTACAAAACATAAAAGACTACTTCTTCTTTCTGCCGAAGCTTTTCTTTTTTGTACACTCCAAAACATAAAAGAATACTTCTCCTTTTTGCCGAAGCAACCACTTAGTAACACAGATGCCATGAATGAATGCTTATGAATGCAAATGCTATGATGTAATGTGTTGTGCGAATGAATGTCCAAAACATATAACCGAAGTCACACTCAACCATTATTTCCTTGGAATCAACCACACATCAGCTCTGCATTCCCTTAGGAACGACTTTGGAGCTTCCTCGTCTTTTACTTAGACGGTATAAACTCTGCATTCCCTTAGGAACGACTTTGGAGTTTCTTCGCCTTTTACTTAGGCGGTATAAACTCTGCATTCCCTTAGGAACGACTTTGGAGTTTCTTCGCCTTTTACTTAGGCGGTATAAGCTCTGCATTCCCTTAGGAACGTCTTTGGAGCTTCTTCGTCTTTTACTTAGACGGTACCAGCGTTGACTTTTCGCTGAGAGCTCTGCATCCCCTTAGGGACGTCTTTGGAGCTTCTTCTCTTTTTTCTTTTTCAGTTTCTGCACTCGATGGTGCGTTCTCAGCTGTTACATTTACATTTTTTGGGGGATTTTGCTCTTATAAGACTAAAAAAGGAAATTACACATGATGGCCCCATTAAAAACCTTTCTCCCCCTTCGGAAAGGAAAAGGGTACCATGAAAAAGAAAAGAAAAAACATGAAAAATTACATCATGTTATACATAGTATCGCCGAAGCTCATCCGCATTCCAAGACCTTGGAATTTCGTTGCCATCCATGTCCTTCAATCTGTACGATCCAGGCCTTGACGAAGATACTACTAAGAATGGTCCTTCCCATTTCAACTGTAGCTTACCCACTGTATCTGGGTTAGCCACTCTCCGAAGCACCAAGTGTCCCGGCTCAATATTTTTTAGCCGGACTTTTCTATCTCGCCATTTAACTGTTTCAGCCTGATATTTATTGATATTCTCCACGGCCTGAAGCCTGATCCCTTCTAAAGCATCCTTTTCCACAAGGCAAGCATCTTCGGGACCTGATTCTGCCGAAGCTACTACTCTTATTGATCCAGCTTTGGCTTCTTCCGGGGTTATTGCTTCGTCTCCGAATAATAACTTGAATGGGGTAAAGCCTGTAGACCTTGATGCTGTTGTATTGTGGCTCCACACCACTTTGGTTAACTGGTCTGGCCACTTTCCCCTGGGTTGATTGAAGATTAGCTTCATTATTCCTGTCATTATAATGCCGTTGGCCCTTTCAACAAGCCCATTCGACTCCGGATGCCTGACTGATGCAAAATGAATCTTCGTTCCAATTTGATCACAAAAGTTTCTGAAAGCCTCGGAGTCGAACTGCGTTCCATTGTCTACAGTGATGGCCTTCGGTACTCCGAAGCGACAGACAATGTTCTGCCAGAAAAACTTTTGGACAGTGGCCGAAGTTATTGTAGCTAATGGCTTCGCCTCAATCCATTTGGAAAAATACTCCACAGCTACTACAACATATTTTAGATTCCCTTGGGCCGGTGGTAATGGACCCAACAAGTCAAGGCCCCATCTTTGCAATGGCCAGATGGGTTGTATCAGCTGTGTCAAAGACGAAGGTTGCTTTTGATCTCTTGCACATTTTTGACAACCTTCGCACTTTTGGACTAACTCCGCTGCATCCGAAGCTGCCTTCGGCCAATAAAAACCTTGGCGGAACACTTTTCCAAGTAACGGCCTGGATCCGATGTGGGATCCACACAGGCCTGCATGTATCTCTTTCATCAATTCTATACCTTCGGCTCTAGATAAGCACTTGAGCAGCGGAGCGCAAACTCCATGTTTGTATAATTCCCCTTCTATCATGACATACGGACGAGCTCTTGCCTCTACTCTTTTATTGTAAGCTTCGTCATCTGAAAGGAACTTACCCTGAAGGTAAGAGATTATTTCAGTTCTCCAATCTTCGCTGTAAACAGGAGATATGTTGAGGACTGCTCTTTCAAGGAGCTCCACTGAAGGTGCCTTTATTGTTTCGAAGAACACATCCGAAGGTAACGGCAGCCCCTGTGCCGCAGACTTAGCTAGCAAATCAGCATGCTCATTTTGTCCTCGAGGGATATTCTTGACAGAGAATCCTTCGAAGGATGCTTCGATCCTTCGGACCGTATCTAGATATTTTTCAAGCTTCGGATCTTTAGCCTTGCAACTTTTGTCAACATGACCCGAAACCACCTGGGAATCAGTTTTAAGAATTGCCCTTCTGATTCCCATTGCCTTTAATTTCCGAAGGCCCAGAAGCAGGGCTTCGTACTCAGCAATATTGTTTGTGCAGCTGAAATCAAGTCTTGCTGCATAACAAGTTTTGACCTTGGATGGTGAAACCAACACAGCAGCTGCACCTGCTCCGAAGATTCCCCAAGATCCATCACAAAATACTGTCCACACTTCGGCATCTTTATTTGCTTCTTCATCCTGAGCCCCTGGCGTCCAGTCGGCAATGAAATCTGCCAATGCTTGAGACTGGATCGAAGATCTATGCACATAATCAATGTAAAATTCGTTGAGCTCTGCAGCCCATTTCCCAATCCGTCCAGTAGCTTCTCTATTTCTCATTATATCCTTCAACGGCTGCGAAGAAGGAACAATGATATTGTATGCCTGAAAATAATGCCGAAGCTTCCTGGATGCCATTAAAACGGCATATAATACCTTCTCCAGCTCTGTATAATTTTTCTTTGAGACACTAAGGACCTCAGATACAAAATACACTGGAACTTGCTTTTTGAGCTGGCCATCAAGCTTCTCCTGGACAAGTGCCGCACTTACTGCTGAGTGCGAAGCTGCCACATATAACAACAGAGGAGCCCCTGGCGTTGGTGGAGTTAATGTTGTGAGATCTATCAAGTATTGCTTCAACTCTTCGAAGGCTTTTTGTTGACTTGGGCCCCATTGAAAGACTTCGGCTGACTTCAGCACCTCGAAAAATGGTAAGTTTCTTTCTGCTGATCTGGATATAAATCTGTTGAGAGATGCCAGCCTTCCTGTCAATCTTTGGGCCCCTTTTCTTGTAGTTGGTGGCTCCATTCGAAGTATAGCTTCGATTTTATTTGGATTAGCTTCGATTCCCTTTGTTGAAACCAAGCATCCAAGAAATTTACCCTTCTTTACTCCGAAGACACATTTCTCTGGATTCAGCTTCAAACCAGCTTGTCTGAAGCTGGCGAAGGTCTCCTGCAGATCAGCAATATGATTTTCCTGCTTCGTGCTTTTGACGATAATGTCATCAACATAGGTCAACACATTTCTGCCTATTTGAGACTGAAGAACCTTCGCAGTCATTCTGCTGAAACTTCCTCCAGCGTTTTTGAGCCCTTCAGGCATCCGAAGATAGCAATACGTGCCACTTGGAGTTATGAAGCTAGTTTTCGGCTCATCTTCCTTTTTCATCCAGATTTGATGATATCCTGAGTAACAGTCCAAGAGACTCATGAGCTCTGAAGAAGCTGCTGCATCGACTAGAGAGTCTATCCTTGGCAACGGGAATTCGTCCTTCGGACAAGCCTTGTTGAGATCTGTGAAATCGATACACATTCTCCACTTGCCATTGGCCTTCTTCACCATAACAGTGTTAGCTAGCCACTCTGGATACTTCACTTCTCTGATAACTCCTGCACTGAGGAGTCTTTTTACTTCATTGCGAGCCCCTTCGGCCTTGTCATCAGACATTTTCCGAAGCCTCTGCTTTCGGGGTCTGAAGGATGGGTCAACATTGAGCGAATGTTCAATAACATCCCGATTTACTCCACAGAGATCATTAGCCGACCATGCAAAAACATCTTTGTTGTTGAATAAAAACCTTATCAAGGTTTTCTCCTGGTCTTCAGATAATTGCGAGCCCAACAGCACCTTCTGCTCTGCTATGTCCTCACACAATAGCATGGGCTTCGGCTGATCTGCTGAAGCTGCCTTCTCCCTTCTGAATTTGTACTGTTCACAAGCTTCGGCTCCATCTATATTATGGATTGCTTTGGAGTCAGTCCAGTTACCTTCGGCCCTTCTTGCGGCTTCCTGACTTCCATGGATAGCAATGGGTCCCTGTTCCGAAGGTATCTTCATGCAAAGATAAGCAGGATGAAGGATTGCTTCGAAGGCATTAAGAGTACCACGACCAACAATTGCATTGTAAGGATATTCCATGTCAACAATGTCAAACACAACTTGCTCAGTTCTAGTGTTGTTGATGAATCCGAAAGTCACTGACATGGTGATCTTGCCCAGTGCTACAATCTGTCTTCCTCCGAAGCCACAGAGAGGATGTGTAGCATCATGAATCTTATCTTCTGGCTCTTGCATTTGTCTGAAGGCTTTAGCAAATATGATGTCAGCTGCACTGCCTGTGTCAACCAAGACATTGTGGACCAGAAATCCTTTGATAACACAAGAGATAACCATGGCATCGTTGTGTGGGTAATCTTTGAGCTGAAGGTCCTCTTGGGAGAAGGTAATAGGAATGTGAGACCATCTTGTCTTGATGAAGGGTCCTTGCACCCCAACATGCTGTACCCTCCTCTGTGCTTCCTTCTTCTGTCTCTTGTTAGCTGGCTCTGAGGACGAGCCACCTGTGATCGGTAGCACCAGCTTCGGGTCCGAAGCAGCTCCAGCTCGGTTGTTGAACGAAGCCATCAACTCAAAAAGTGGAAGTGAGTTCACCGGAGGTGGGCGCCAATGTTGGGGACTTGTTCTCAAATGCTAAGAATTAAGAACAAGGCAACATAGAAAATGTTAAGTGTAAAAGTCCTTCGTCCTCCATAACATTATATCCCTTTGGAATATAAAGCATCTCGGACGAAGGTTACGAAGGACGTACCTTCGTAAGCATGACAACGAGGAACGAAGCATTCATATAAATCATGAGATATGAAAATATTTAAATGTTATCATAAAATCATCTCCATTTCTATTATTATAAACGAATGTAAATGACTTCAAATTACAAATGTACCTTCGGTCTTGAAGAATACAAGTGTGATGCGAAGGCAAATGACAGGTTCGCGTGAACAGTACGGGGGTACTGTTCATCTATTTATAGACACAGGACGCAGCCTGTGACGAATTACAATTATGCCCTTTACAAAAGTTTACAACATTATCTTAGACCTCTATGGATAAAAAGGTCATTCTATCTTTATGTCGGTTTGTAACGCCGAAGCTCTATAAAAAGGAACCTTCGGCCATTTCCTGGGGACGATTTCAGCCGAAGCTGCTTCTTCGCGCAAGACCTTCGGCGCAACGAAGCATGGCCCCAACAGTGCCTGTGCGTTGCAACGGTAACATATAATATCACGATAACTTATGTTCAAATGTATATTATATTGAAATGAAAAACATTTCGTAATCCAAAGTAGACAATATACGCATCATAAAATAGACGGATTTGGTATGAACCAATGGCAAAGTTATTCTAAAAATTTAAGAGAACCAACATCTTTTCCATTAGGCGCCACATACTTAAAGCATGTAAGTTTCTTCCTAAAAAGCAAACATCAGATGAACTTCGCTAGTACAATGCCCATGCATTGCAAGTTGCAACGACATACAAATTATTCGATAAAATGTTAGTGCACAATAATTTCCACACCTACATATACAATGCAATCAAACATATAAAAGAGAAACTAAAAGGTTAACACAAAGTTGAAAGCATGGATTATGCAACAACATGCAGCAATCAGGAGAATATATACCTTCAATTCAGAATCCACTTTTGATTTTGCTCTACATCCATAAGATAGATGCAAATAAGTAGCTAGAAAGAAAATGCAAAGAAGGTTTTTGTGCATCAATATCACACACCTTTGGTCGGAACAACAAAGGGAGGTCCATGAAAATAGAGTAATTCTCCGTGATGGCAAAGTCATGCATCATTACAGATTCTAGTATGGATGCCTTGTTGCAGGCATGGATTCATACATATCTAAATCCATGAACTTTCAAAATATAATAGAATGCCTGCAGCGGTATTTGATGACAAATATTACAAAATTTAGGAGTAAAATTTACATGTGCTTGGTAGCCTGTCAAAAGCATTGCGCCCTGGAAAGAGGAATGGATGCATAAGTTGCAAGACTACACTTTATGCTCAACACAGGAAAAAAACAAATGTTGAAAGACTAAAAGTGCCCGATCATTCAGTATGGCGTTGGAGGATATCTAGTGTAAAAGGTACACATGCTTCCTACCTAAACAACAACAACACCAAATAAATATACAAAATTAAACAGCAACAGTGTGTTATCTAGTGTAAAGGGTCCCTGGAGGATTATAGAACAAGAAACATGAGGCATAGTTGAAAGGGAAGATCTACAGCTGCAACATCTATTGACTTGGCCTGACTCTTGACAGCTAGATTGATAAGGTCCAACATGATTGATCTACAACAAGAAAAGTTAAGAATGTATATAAGCAATTGAGAAGAAAAACTACAATATCATAAAATAGAAAAATTAGGAATCCTAAATATCAAAATTATCATAAATCAATAGAAAACAAGAGGATTATAGAACATGGAAAGAAGACAAACTTTCGAGATTCTGAGAGACGTTCGGCCTCCTTACAGCGCATTTTCACAAGGTTCATTGTTGATTCATCCAAAATCTGTTGCACATTCACCTTGCGCCAAGTAGAGCCACACTCTAGAAGCAACCCATTTTCATCCTCTCCACTTTGACATTCTTCATAAATATCACACAATTCACCAAGTTCAGGTGGCCATATATATATAGAAAACATGACTGTTAGGAGGCAGGAATCCAATCTATGCAGGCTAGATGGGTCTGTTAATACTTCAGCGCTCAGATTTGAACTCCTCATCCACAAAAAAACGCTAAATGAAATATGAAATTATTATGCTAGATAGGTCTGGATCACCATTAAGGGAATTCACCTAAAAGTAACAACATCAAATCAAATACCTTGTAAGAACTAATTATACAATGATAGATACTGAAAAATAAATAGAAGAACCAACAACAATGGGTTGCTTATTGTAGTTATCTATGAATTGCTCTCTAAAGTACATGTATATCTAAATGGCTGTAATTTATACCAAGGTTCAGTTTTAGTTTTTTCGTTTCCAGTATCAGTTTTTCAGTGGAAAATTGAATCGTCGAAGAGCAGGGAGCTTATTCTTCCATAGTGGTAATGCCCGTGCGTTGCAACAGTTTTTATATACAACATTATTGTTGAAGTGGTTCTTTTTTGAAGTGTCATGAATGAATTCACTCCTATTGTCGACTTATGCTTAGGCAATGTACAAGGCTTACTGACTACAACCACATCATAGAGAATGAGACAGAGCAAATTCGAACAAAGAATTCATTCACTGAAACAATATTCAAGAGTAAACGTGCATCATAAGATGATTTGAGTAAAACCTCTCCGGCTCGTTTGGTGGAGAAGCGAACAATTTGTGCTAGAGCCAGCGCCTTCTTGGCAGTCATCTTTAACCCGCCATAGATCTTCTCTTACGAAGGGAAGGCGAAATGGACAATCACCTTGGCGTCCAACCTCCTCCTCCACGATTGGTGGATAGCCTAGGCACATAGGACTTTGATGCCCACATCCATTCTATTAGGAAACAATGATTACAAAATCGGGGATTACGTTTAACACCATATGTTGTAATGAAATAGCAGGAAACGTGTCCTGGAGTTCTTAACAACTAACCTCCGACCTCACGGTATACATCAGAGAAACAGACATCACCAGCGCGCCGCATGTGGTCCTGAAATGTAGTAATGAGTTCTTTCCAGCAGGTCCTGAAATAAGTGAATTATAAAGAAATTACCTTCAGGTCTTGCCACGATACCGATGAGGGTAAACCAGTGACCATAACTGCATGATTCAAGAAATGAAACTTGAGAGTCTCTGTAAGGAGCTCTAATCAAACTTTCTCATATGACAGAAGTACCAACCATGGAAATCAGAGCGCCTAGAAACACCTCCACGGCATGCACTGATATAGCTGCTTGAACGATCATAAGAATAAGACTGGCCTCTGCCACTATGAGCTAATTCAACATGAGTAGAAAATGCATTTTCAGCAAATGCAAGAAAACACAAATCAATCCTCTCTTCTAGGAGAACCATTAAATGAAAGCATGATATACATACCAGCAACCTGTAGCCATCAAAGTTATACTCATCACGGCCATAAATTGCATCATCAGCATCATGTGGATCCTCAAACTATAAAAGCATCATTTTTTTGTTAGCACCAAATGTTTGGTGACATCAAAAGAAATTAATTATATGAGTCAGTTTGATTTGAAAGGTTAAAGCATGATCAAAAAATGTTTTAAAACTGAACACAGTAATGGAGCAGTTGCATGTGTTTAAAAGCAGACCCCATAAAAGAATGTAGCATTCTTACAGAATTAGACAATAGCAAAATATCCTCACCTCAACGACTGCATATCTAGGAGGTCTTGGAGGTATTTTCAAGTCAATATCCAAAATACGACCATACTGCACAATCATACATCAAAGAAAAAAATTAAGGCATTGTCATACGGTTCAATGAAAGTATAGGTGATGCAGAGACAAAATAAAAGGTATCGAGCATCGTTGAAAAACAGATAATATTATTTACTTGATTACTTCAGACAGAGAGAAGTACATATATAGAGTTTTTTTAGTTGACATAACTCAATAAAAACATGTATTAAACTCAAACAGTAAATCTTGGGCACCCCCTCAACCAAATTGTTGATTATATACTACTCCCTTTGATAGTCCCTTCGGACACTGGAACAAGATTAAGGTAAGGAATACAATGACCCTACTGCCACCAATTGTTGCTAAGTTAAGGTAGAATGGTAGATAACACATTCACTGAATTGATTAGGGCGCCTTTAAGCAAGTGTAGACATGGAATGGAAGAATAAAGATAAAAGATGTCACAAAGTTGTGATGGTCTTATATTTGGTGGATCTAAGACTATCTCCAAAAGACTTCCAGAAAATCACCCCAAAACATGGTTTTTGGGAGCAACCTAAAAATTATTGGGAATGGATTTTCTTTTAATCTCCAACAGTTCCCCTAAATATATACCAAAAATAATTTAACCTTTGATGCCGACGAGCATCCAGTCGCACTCCACAGTGAAGTTGACAAACTCACCATTCGGCGGCGCCACCACCATCCTTATGAGTCACAGGGACAGACGTTATTTCTTTAACAAGAGACAATCGTGCAGTTATGGAACAATTGGCATATAATGCTCTCAGCAATTGTTGGATCTTACCTTTGATACAAAGATGACATTATTGATATTCCTTAGGAAGAATCAACCCATAAATACACAGGAACCCCATTTGGCTTACTCGAACGAATTTTAGGGACAAATCTGGCTTTATTGTATAATAATCTACAAGGGAAAAGAGCAAAGAAAAAAAAGAGTGGTGGACACTTTCAAACTAAATAAACTGGATGAAAGGAATGATGATTAAAAGTGGAGTTAAAAATTAAATGCCTCATTAGCTTTCATTAATAAACAATCTAACTTTTGAAATGTGAAACAAGTTAACCATAAAGATTATCAAACAACAGCTAGTCAAACTGCAGCAGCACACATATTTTCATAGTAAGTTTGTCATGAAGTTCAGATGTCATTTAAAATTATAAATGATGGTCTATGAAGTGAAGGAAAAAAACTTTGCATAAACTGAAGATTTAGTTACCTCCTTTGTTTGACCAAGTGTGTGTGGGTTCTATCCATTGCCTGCTGGTCTTGTGTTGGATTCTAGATAATTTCATAAAAATAACAGTATTAGCAGCGGTCAAATTAATACCAAGCCCCCAGCTTTTGTGCTTAATAAGAAAACAAATATGTTATTCCTACTTTCAGACTGATAAGACCTGATAGCTGTTCCATTGGATGACCTTGCATCCCAGTCCCAGCGCCTCAATTCTCGCCTGCTCATCCTTACTGTCAGACTAAAACAACCATGGGTCAATCGCATGACCGTCATCATGGTTCACCCCAAGTAAAAGAAAAGGCTCACCTTGTGATCAATCGATGACTCTATTGGTTCCTTTCCATGGTGGAGAACGACATGTGAATCTCCTTTTTAACTTTGCTGGTCCTCACCACCTTCAAAGCAGTGACGATAGGCCAAGTCAGTACAACAAGTAGCCAGGGAAGAGTTCAAATTCCAATCCCGTAAAATCATGGTTCACTGAAAATAAAAAGAAACCAAGGTATTTTCAAGGGCCAGTTCATTCATCAGGCTCTAGGGACTCATCTATAAGCTCTTCAAAAGCTCCTGCTAGTAAATATTGCGATGAGAGACATAAACAACCCTTTTTGGCAGAGAGAGACATTGCTGAAAAAAGTAACAGAAGAACTGAGGTTAGACGCCTACAAAGTGGCAAGAAAGCTTCTGTATTTGGTGATGGGCATCCATACATGCAAAAGAGTATCTCATAAGCTTCATCATCCTCAACAACTACTGGAGGCATGCCAGAAGAGCATGATCTTGGAGTTTTATATGTTTCTGATTCTTCGGGTAGTTATGCACATGCAGTTAATTTCAGGAATACTGCATTGAATGCTTTAGCACATATGCAAAAGGATAAAGAAGAAATAAATTCAGGTAGACTTCAAGGTGCTTCCACTTTTGTTCACCAACATACTTTACCTCAAAGTTTTTCCACAAGTGTCGAGTCATCAACTATCCCTAGCACTAAAAATCTTGGTTGCACTTCAATATCTGATGTTCTGCCTTCATAATCTTTGTCATCTGATTTTGCTCATAATAGGAGGATCGAAGCTACAAAGAAGAGAACTTCTGATGCAGGAAGTTCTTCAAGATCAAGGGGAGTAAGTGAATAATCTGATAGAATAGAAGAGAGAGATACCTCACTAATCTTGGTCAAAGTTGTGGCATCGACAGTGCTCATGTCCACATAGCCCTTCCTGCTACCGATCTGCTCGAGCCCGCCATTCTTGCCGAAGACAACCTAGGGGCAAAAACAGGGATCACCAGACCAAAAACTGATTAGACAAAATGGAATCTTTCATATACATTGTATATTAAGGGGAATCAGTTAGAATAATATAACTTGAACATGCTATGAACTATGTATTAACTGATAGGGCGGCGCTGGGATCGAAGAGCATGGAGATGGTGTATCTGCACTTGGAGACGACAGAGACAGGCATCTCCCCTGCAGAAGAGATAATTATATAGAGAAACTATATAATAGAACCTTAAGAAACAGAGAGATCTTTTGCATGCATCAGGAAGATCCTCCAGTTCCTTACCCAAGGATTGGTATGCGGATCAATGGTCAGCCTAGCAACAAACATCACTAAAGCAGCAACTACTGATGGCAAGAATCGAAGACAACCATAATCTAATAGATTCAGCTTAGCAAGGTAGCTTCCCAAGAATTTCATTAAAATGCAAAAAAATACATAAGATACCAATCACATCGAAAGAAGAGAAAAAATGTTGTGATAAATCAGAATAGGTTGGCAACCTTCTTGGCTTCATGGGCAAATCTTGTGAACCGCCTAAAATCAGCAAAACAAAGGAGAGATGTGGCAGCAGATATTCCATTAGCCAACATGTTCAAATGGAAATTAAGTAATAACATGAAAATTATGAGCTTGTGGAGGAAGGTCTTGATGGTGGGATTGCCCAACTCGAACTTGAGAAGCTTGAGTATGTCGCTCTCTATCCCGAGGAGCTCCTCTTTGGTGTAGATGTTGTCTGTGATGTAGCAGAAGTCGTCCAGGTGTGGCAGCTGATCTCCTTGTACTTCTTGCAAGCACCAGACCCAGATCAATCCATAATTCTTGAACCCATAGAATTAGACATGTGTGAAGAGTGCATTTTTTGTTGGAGAAATTTGTGTGCGTATATGTTGAAACGTATATGTTGTTGCTGCCAACTGGTTGCTAACTTGTTCCTCTTGCATGAGTTCACTACAGTGCATGAAAAGACTGCAGAAAGGTAAGGATCAAATTAGCGTGTGTGCTCAGAACTTAGAAGTGTGATTTCTGCTGCTCGCAGTTCGTTACCAGATTGCTTGCAATGATAAAATTCCAGATGACCTAGCTAGACAACTAAATGTTTGTAAGTAATCAAGACAAAGTTTCAGATAACTGTTGAAATCTGAATAAAGTTTTAGATAACTTTGTTGAAATCTGAATTAGATGGAGTTCATCACTCCGCTTAGCATGCATTTCTTGCCTTGAAAGGACGATCTGAATGAAGAACCAAGTAAATCGAACATCCAAATTAAAAGGGAAAATAAATATATAGATTGAAGCATGACAGACAACAACTAATATAATTAGGGGTAAGGATGATCGTGATGGGAGGCTCCATCCCTCAGCACCCATGTTGTCGTCGGCTTCATCGCCTACTCATCCCCCGCGGATCAGCTCGTGGATGTTCAGGTGAGAGGAAAATCACCAAATGTGTAGTTCCAAGCTAGTTAATATTTATCCCTACCTGTACATTAACCAACCTGCAGAGGCGTTATTTTTTATCCCTATCTGGACATTTAACCAACCACAATTTCGCTCATGTATACTACAGTCCATCGCAGCTCTACAGAAGTACGCTATTGGTCATTTTAACAAATACATAGAACACTCATGTGCCAGTGCAATACAGAAATAAATGAGCTCAATAAACCTTGCGGGGGCAGCCAGAGTGTGGACGCCTTCGTTGGCAGGCAGGGGCAGCCAGATGTCTCGACGGGTACAGCAGGACCTCGCAGACGTCGGAGTCCTCCAGGGTCCAGGGACCGTAGGCGCCGTCGTAGATCGTGGCCTGCTCGGGTGGCAGCCCCGCGCCGGGCCCGTCCTCGACGGCCCGGAACCTCGCGCCGGCGCCATGACCGCCGAGGAGGTAGGGCGGTGGTCTCTTGGTGAAGCCTGGGGCGAGGCTTGGATGAGGTGGGAAAGAGACACTCCGCGGCGAGAGGAGGAGCGCGACGGCGGCCATGTCATTGAAGAGCAGAGTGTGGGGGAGTGGATCGCGTGGTTGCGCAGGTGGGCGCAGAGATTTCTAAAGGACGGCGTTGGGCTTCCATGGAGAGCAGAACGCGAGGACGACCTTCCATGGAGAGCAGATCGGGCGTGGGGGAGTCGATCGCGCGGTCGTGCGGGTGGCCACGGAGATTTCGGATGGCGGCGCCGGCCTTCCATGGCGAGCAGAGGGGGGGAGTGGATCGCGATGACGCGCCATCGGGTGGCGGCCGCTTGCCACATGTGTACGGGCGAGGCTGACACGGAGGGATTGGGGACGGGGTGCGTGCACGGGGAAAGGGGTGGGAGGCAGGGCGTTAAGGCGAGAATGGAGGGGCGCGGGGGCGAGAATGACGGCGCGAGCATCGCTGGCATGGCGGGGATGATGGGAGCGGGGGCACAGTGGACACCCTCCTTGGACCCTTATAGGATAGTATATATATATATATATATATATATATATATATATATATATATATATATATATATATATATATATAATTTCTTGTCTGGGTCTCAAAACTTGATCATGGGTAATGCATTGGTGCTGCATTTCTTGGTAGGCTTAGTGCTGACTGATTGATGGTTCAGTCGTTTCCCATGCGTTCACATGCGTATATTAATTATGTGTAGAAGACGAATATATACGTTAATGGGATATTGTATAAGATGTGCAACCTGAGCCATAAGAAATGTTTGGTCATTTTAATGGGTTTGTTCGTTTTGGTTATAATCCATATGGATTGGTTGGAATTGAGTGGGTTTAAATTATAAACAAGTCAAAATCTTTTATAACTTTTTGTCAATCTCATCCAATTCATATGTGATAATAATAACCGAACAAGGCCTTATATGGAATGGATATGCTCACCCATATGGGAGTTAGCCAGTTAAGGTGATGTTCAAATTATCTTTTAGTCAATCAGTACCAAGAATGCAAGATTCCACGATGCCCGTTGTGGGGACTTTAGCTTAGCTTCCATTTCGTAAGTATCCAAACTTGTAAGAACAGCAGAGGAGAGAAACCATCGCTATCATTATTAGGGCCTGTCTCGGAGCCCGGTACTTGCCCTAAAACCATTGCAAGTTATAGGCCTTAGTTTTCTTTTCCCGACATGGGCCGTAATTACATGTTTGGATAACCCGTGAGCCCAATAGTTTTGCAACCGGTTTGGCCCAAAAACGTCGGAAAGAAATATTTGGTTACTACTGGAATGTTGTATTGCTCATCTCTAGTTAAATTGTGTTAAATCGTTGGCACGATCTGAACTTGTCGGTTCTGACTTGAAGCAGCCGCAACCTAGTGAGATGCTATTTGGTCTGAAAGCGAAAAGTGCACGATGACTGATAATCCCATTTCTGAACAACCGAGCAGAGTATGTGCATGTATATGGTTCTGTGAGATTTGCCCTTTGTTTCTGTCAATATCTGGTAGACCGGCCAATGTAAACGCCTGTTATGGCGTGGCTCGATGTCTAGGGCTTGAGCACAGGGCGTAGCCGCTGGTAGAGGTGGGACGATGTTTTTCCCCTCGGCTCCCTATGTTAGACTGTCTCCAGCAGCGTCCCCTAAATTTCGTCCCCTAAAGG